>NC_060208.1:157014000-157726000 GCF_021130785.1 Homalodisca vitripennis
TGCGATAAGGAACATTTACTGGCAGTTTCCTGCCACGTCATTTAATTTATACATATATTATTACATAATTTTCAGGTAATACAATTTTTTTCTTAATATTAGTTTTACCAATAGTATATTTACATCTACACTTTTAACTTTCACGCTATAATACCTTTACTGCTATTACACTCCTGATTGTTTTTGTGCAGTAAACACAATGCTAGTCTTAGTACTCAAAGTTATTTACAAAATGTCTTATATACTCTACCAATAAACAAAACATGATTTAGGATATAAATCATTCTATAATTAATATTATTTTTCATTAGTTACATATTTATTTTTCTGTTAGTGATATCGTACTACATAAATATGTTATACATTTCACTAATTCATGGGGTGTCAGACAATCCGTGCAGTCTCTATAACAACCAAACTATTTGTAGTATTCCTGGATATAGAAGGAGATTTCGATAGTACGAGTACTCACTCTGTAGTGTCTAACCTTACATCCAGGGATACTGAGGTCTTGTCAAATGGATAAAACATGCTTAGTAGCAGAAGAGCACAGGCATCTCCGTGCGGAGTCACAAGAAAGGTCAAAACGCAGCGAGAGGTGTCTTATCACCAAGCTTGAGACGCATAGTTGCGATAGTGACTTATTCTGGACTGTGAACGAACTAGGCATATATACTCAATGCTATGAAGATGATTTTGTCATACTCATTAGGGGCAAGCGTAAGGTCACGTGCATGGAAATGATGCAGAGAGAACTGTCTATTGTGGAGTGATGAAGAAGGAATTCATAGGAAGGAATTCCAGAGAAACCTTCGAATACCATCATCATACCATTTAAAAGAGGGAGGAAACTGGAAATTACACAGCCAGTCTATGTGGAGGCCAGAAACAGGTGGGCAGAGAGTTCAAGTATCTGGGAGCCAAACTGGATGATAAACTCACCTGGAACTGTCATCTGGACACACACAATCAGCCGATCTCATACTATATTGATGACGGAAAGACCTGTTGATACACATGGGTGCTTAGACTCGAAATGTCACATTGGCTGTACACTAGACTCATTAGAACGATGATGGTGTATGGCTAATTGGTATAGCGCAAATGGTCCACAGGTGACTGCCACAAAAAACCTGTCAAAGGTACAGTGGTTGGCGTGCTTGGTGACAATGAGTGCCATGAGAATCACGCCAACCGCTGCCATGGAACTAGTGCTAAACATCCCTTGACTTATTTGTCATAGGGGAGGCTAGGATGGCTGCAAACAGACTGCAGTGCAGTGGGAACTGGAATCATCAAAATGCAATCTAGCACTCTAAGATCTATGATATTCTCAAACTGGATACTCTAGAGATGACGTCAGACATAATGTCAAATGTTACGCTGACGGGTCGAAGACTTAAAGGGCACTAGGGTCTGGGGAGTCAGACCTAGAGCTAGCCTAAGCTTTAGCCTAAAACAACTGACAACTGTCTTTCAGGCAGAAGTTACAGCCCTTGCACAATGCGCGAGAATTTATGTAAAAAGAGGCTACAAAGGCAAAACAATCTAACATTAACTCGGAATGCAAGGCTGCCCTGCTGGTCTTGTCCAACCGTGTCTGTATTTCAAAGACATTATTGCAATGCGATTAGGTCTTAAAATTTATAGTGAAAACCAAGAAAGTTATTCTAACATGGGTGCCTGGACATAGAGGAATCACAGGTAATAAATGGGCAGACAATTGTGGTAATTTAGGAGCCACTCTTACTTGTCCTGAACCAAAGTGTGCGGTTTCATATGACTTAGGAAGTGCTTCAGTAGCTAAGTGGGTGTTTAACAAACACCGACAAGATTCGAAAAAACTGAGAGGAACGTACAAGTAAAGCGGATGCTCAGAGGACCATCAAGGAACATCGCAGAATATACCATAAGATGACTGGTTTTATTACAGGTCAATGGATATTACGAAGTCACCTGAACAGAATAGGTATTACGGTTCAGAAAACAATGTGCGGGAAATGTGGCAAGGCTGACAAAACAGCCAAGCATGTCAATATTTGTATGTCAGGCACTACAGAGCAAAACGCTCAAGGTTTTCTTAGGTATATGCAATAGGGTTTGGCACAGGTAAGCATTGTTCAGAAGATCTCGTGGTTTTGTTAAGGCCTGTGATTTGGCACAGCTTAGACCCGGAAGAGGGTGCACGACAAGCGGAATGGCTGAGAGGCAACTAATAGGCCCAGTAAACCTGTCCCAGTGACAGAAATAGGTCAAGTAACACCTTATTTCAAAGGCCCAACCTGAAAAGTTTTGGGAAACTACTCAATATTATTTTATTCGTATACATGTACAGTTATTACAAGACATATTTCATTTAGTTTTAGTAATAAAATCTGAGGATTGAAACCTCTAAGACCTAGGCTCAACAATTATTTTCGTATTATATTTATTACATACCCAATCAGAAAATATGGAATGCCCTGACTTTTTATTTTTATCTCTAATAAAGAGATATCTTGATACGTAAGCATAATAATTATAACGTAATAAATAAAAAAAAACGAAGAGTCAATCAATTATATAAATAGCAACCTATGTTCAAAAGTACATTATATATATTAAAGCCTTACTAAAGGTAAACATTCTTTGCATTTGATTTTTTCCAAATCTTTCAGCTTTTTTCGTTATGTTTACTAGGGTATTGTGACATTTCTTTTTATATTATTTACATTTTTTAAGTTATATTAACTTACTATATAGCGTACTAATGTTTATTCGCAACTATTAGGTGCATTGACCTACTTGAAACTCATCAAAATTAGAGTAAGTTGATCTGTGTATACAATTTTTTTAATAAGGAAAATTAAATACAAAATAAATACAATAGATATATGAAAACTGTGAAGGACGCTTGATTTACACTTTCCAACTCTATTATCGCCATACGTGAAATTAAAAAAAAATTAAAATAAACAGACATGTAAGTAACATACAGTATTTTCTTTTCTCTAAGGTGTACGTGAACATATTAAAAATTTAACACGGATTCATACTAACTTTTATTTGGTTTAGAACACCGTAATATTTTACGTAATAAAACAAATACTAGTTTTTATTTATTCACATTTATTTATATTAACTATATTAAACAGTGTTTGTGTGTGAAATTTTATTACAATAATAAGTGTTATAACAAAAAATGTATGTTAATAAGATGTATTTCGGAGAAATAATGTAAAGTGTTTCAAATTGACAAAGTCATATTCATACCTCAGGAGTTCAGGTGATGACAACTCAGTTCATTTACATGTTAACAGAGTCCGAATATAAGCGGCTTTATATCGACTTAGGCTCTTCACCATGTAGATTACACACAATCTCATTACGTATAATTTTGAGTGGTGGCATACTGTGTGCAAATAAACCTAACATTTGAAAGTTTTACGTATAACATTGCAATTAGTTAATGACTCAATAGGCAAATCGTAAATCAAGAAAATTTGAATTCTTTCTACCTGAATGTATGGCTCTCTCAATGATATCTCAAAAAAGAACTAAGCTACAACCTCTAAATAATTCTGTGGGCAAGTTTTATTTGTACAAGGGTAGGACAGATTTTGAAGACGGTGCGTGTCACTCTTTGCTATATTAGATTTAGAGGTAGCTATAACGACATCTACAAATAAGCTGAATTAATCAATTATAAACAAACTCATTACATAATAATACATTTTGTATGTGACATACTAGGCGATGCAACTTCTTCGTAAGCCATGCACTTAAGTTTAGTGATTTTGAGATTTCAGTGAAAGTTTTAACCTCTTAGTCGGTGTTACGTCTGTTATTTTATTAATCTGCATGTCCTGAACTTCCATCCACATTTTAAGAAAATGAAATAACGTTTGTCCACACCTTTCCAATAGTTATATTCCATTAAGTAAAAGCATTTTAAGACCATAATCTAATAGCTGCCCTAAATTCCTATTTACTATATGAATTTTGTTATTTATTAAAATCCGTACACAGGAGGTATTAGTTATTATTTGTACAATTAAATTAATGCATACTAACTTTTAAATACAATGTTTTTAATTCGGTGTCAGAACTACATTTATATTATTCATTTCAATATCATATAACCTAATAATAATATCAGAAAAATTTAGTAATGTTTAGTTTTCTATATTCCTTGACATATTCCGTTATAAAGAGTGTAACAAAAAATTTGGCCTGGTTAAGCATTTTCAGATTTTATGTATAATGGTAGGTTATGAATGATGAATAACTTTATTCCAAATTCCATCCCGTTTTTCCGCTAGCCGATATTTTTTATATTTTATAAATACATTGGTATCCATAAAATTACACCTAAAGAAGCCAAACATGGTACAAAGGTTTAAATAACTAAGATAGAAAAAAATAATTGTGGTATTTTCTTGATTATTACAAAAAATGGCGTCTGTTGAATTTTTTTAAAGTGAAATAACGGAAAACCCAGTATATTTAAAACAATTGCACTATACACCAAATATCTGTGTTTAATTGGAATTACTAGGTTCAACGAAATACGTCACGGCACAAGCGAGCACTACCACTTAAAAAGTACGCTTGCACAAGTCAGAAGCAACATAAATGCTTTCTTCTGGTAGGTATCACCTGTATTACTAACAGTTATATTAACAGTTATAACAAATTGCAAGGTACTTACTAATTAGAAATGTTATTAAAATTCCATCAGTACTCATTTCAACTAAATCCGTCAATGTATAATCGAGCTCGACCACTTTAAAGGCAATACTAGCAGCCAGGAGCAACAAAAAACTGATACATTTACACTACGACAAGTTAGGCGCTTACGGCTTGTGTAAGCGAACTTTTAAAGTGGTAGTGTACGCTTATGCGTTGATGGATTTCTATGAGATATTACCGTTGGAATTGTTATAAAAATTTCTAAATAGCTGGTTTCTTTTACTGTTTTGAAAACTAACATAAAACAGATGATACCTATCAAAATACAAAATACTTGCTGCTCTCAGATTGCGAAAGCGTACCTTTCAATTAGTCGTGCTTGCTTATACGTTGACGGATTTCGTTGAAACTATGGATTGATTGAACTTTCTACTACGTTAATACTTATATCTAAAAACACATGAAAATCAAGGCCACTTAGAGAGAAAGATAATTTTATATTTTTATTAAAGATAAAGCAAGAAAATATACTAAACTCTTATTTCAAAACTATTTTATTTTTCCCGTAATTTTACATATTGTTAAAGCCGGTCCGAAAGGACCAAAAGGTCCTTTTGGGTAGTTAGTAGTGAATATAATATAATTTATTTTCTGCAATATATTTATTACAGAAACTTAAATAAATAGTGTCATATAGATAGGTATGAATGAATAGTTAAATTCCATTTACATACTTAAATTATCTGAAAATACAAAAAAAATTCTTTCTATATACTCATATTTAGAATTAATATTGTTTTACTCACTGTTCTATCTGGGAAATAAAATTATGTCAAATTTATTTGAATTTGACAGTAGGGGAATTATCCTTGATAAAATATGGGCATGCAATTGATCAGAGATATTAAAACGGCATTTTTGTGACCACATTAATTTTAAATACAGAAAAACGATGGTTATATCTTATTTGTTGTCGCAAAAGGTTTCCTAAATTAACTTATTTGTTAACACTATTTACAATTTTAAATTTTCTTTAGAAAATTGTGCTTTTATGTTTATTAAAAAAAAACCATAAATTCAGCTAGATTTAAGTTTTATTTTAAGCATTGTTAGTAATGCAGCCATTATTTGATTTATACGATATATAAACGACATAATTATAAATATAAATTACAATATTTCACACTAAACGTCAATGTTGTCACTGAAGACGATTAGGCTGGTAATTATTGCTGAGTCCCACAGGAGCTGAGAATGGCTGTCTGATGAACTATTGCCATTACAGACAACAGAGGACTGGGAATCGTTTTCAATCTTCTCTATCACAACGCAAAGCTTAATTATTATACAATATATATATCTAAATGACAAGATAATATCTTTACCGTAGATCTTTTTTTATTTTCGTAGAAGAGTTCTGTAACTTATAATTAAAAATAATATCGTATATAGAAAATCAAAACTGACAGATAAACTGAAATGTGCAGTTCATAATGATTTCATGGATGTTCAGCCATATAGTTTTGACCAACCCTCATTCATAACCTCGACCTTTAAGTTCAAAGAAAATCATAGGATAACTCTCCTTTTTGTTTCATTCTTTGCTCTTAAATCTCTAAATAAAACTAGGTTTAAATATTCATTTAAAGTAAAATATAGTAAGTTTATGAATTAATTCTTATTTAATAACAAGGTAGGAATAAGTTGAACTACGTGTCGAGTAGCAGGGTTAATACAAAATACACAAATATAGGATAAATTCTATAGTTATGTGTGCTATTATTTATTATTTGACATCATGGTTATAAAAAAGAACAATGAAAAATTTTAAGTGACGCTCAGAAAAATTCTATAGAGTTACATAGACTATAATTGAACGTGACGTTACTAATATATGAATCTCTGTACCAAATGTAAGTCTATGGGTCGTGTTTTAAGATACTGGTAGATAGTGAGGAAAAAATAAAAATTTTCCCAGTTCCTCACGTTAAAAAACTATTAATGGTTATATATTAAAACTTTTAATTGGATTAAATATCTAATAACTCTTTTTCCACGATTAAAAAGTACTAAGTTTGCACATTGCTGTAACACGTCTCTTACAAACACAAATTACAGAGACCAAAACCATATTCGTTTAAGTTTAAACGAAAAACTAATAGAAATATTGCTCTTGTTTTTTTTATTAACTTAATAATAAAACTAACTCATATATATATATATATATATATATATATATATATATATATATATATATATATCAAAAAAATATATGTTACAATATGCATTATTTTCCATGATTAATAACATAACACAGTACCGATTACATCAAACTAATTAACTAATATAAATATAATATTAACTAAGGCACTTGTGAAGTGCCCGATGATGGAAACTTTGATTCAGAAAGGCCTTGCACAAAATAAAAATTATATATTGGAAAATGTTGAATTTGTTTGTACTAGTGATAGTACGATAAATTACATTTATAATTAGTTAAAATATACAACTATATATATATATATATATATATATATATATATATATATATATATATATATATATATATATATTTAAATTAACATTTAATTAAATATGAATAACTCATTTGAGCTTGATTTGGGCTAATGATACGAGAAAGAGTTAGGCATGAATTTACCAACAACTTGGTATGTAATTGCATCCAAATTCCAAATTCTGCACTTCTCTCAACGAGATTATAATATTATTCCAATCAGGCACTGCCTATTTTTCTCGTTGAAATTAAGGATGAACGCTCTGTAAGTCTTCGTTGCTACATGGTTTTAGTTTTTTTAGTTGATCCCGTTATTTAAAATTAGGGAATGTAAAACATACAAACATGTCAACTTTAAAATTGAAATAAAAGAAATTTAAGAAGGTCACTTATATTATAAATAGATTAATAAATATAAAAGCCTTTACTATACCTTAATACAGTATCTTAAAATTATTTTTCTTTTTTAATAAGAACCTAAAGGACGAGTAAGTATCAGTTAAAAATGTATAGACATAGTTCAAGGCAGATATCATTGTATCGTAATTATTACATTGGAGGTTAGTCATTTTCCAAGTAAAATTATTTTTTGAAGTATAGTTTTGTCATACAAATTTATTGAACAAATTTCCTCCGAACTTTAAAAAAACTTCTTTTGTACATGCGTATATTGTAGCATTGACCATATACTTACTTCAATGCTCTTTCAACTTTAATACTTTTACTAATACGCCATTTTATTCAACCAAGGATCTGGAACTTGGGCGTAACTCTAAATCTTTACATTAAATTTTAATTAAGTAAGAGAGTCACAAATATAATAACTAAATGATTTTTGTGCATTTTGGAAGAAAGACAAAATTATAATGGTGAATTAGGTTTTTAAATTTATTCATTTTCTAGTCTTTTTTTGTAGACCAAAAATTATAAAGCACTCTTTATGTTTAAGAATAACTTGAAATTGAATTAAAAACGGAAAAATTCGAAAAACATCTAAAGAGATATTTTGAGTATTCGAATATATGATCTCGTAGTTTATAATTTTATCTAAATTCAATAATATAAATATATGTAGAACATATTTTTATAATAGTTTTAAATCTTAACAGTTTGAAACATTGAAATATTTGTAATTAAATAAACGATTGTAACTATTTTTGTTAAATGTCATTAGAATACGTTACGAAGACTGCTGCAGGCTAAATGAAAACACTAGGACTTGACAACCGGATATTAAGATATTAGCTCTCCTATAAATTTCGCCCACTCAATTATTGTGGTTGTTGGACATCCACAGAGAACTCAACTTGATAATTGCTTTATTACAGAGTCTGGGTTAACCCTCCTACTCCGATATCTAGGAGCTGAAACTTCCTCTTAGATCCCACGCTAACTCAATTACAAACTCTGCATGCGTTTTATCCATGTTAAAAAGAAAAATATTTCGTTTTAATGATTTGCCTCAGTGTTTATATGTTATAAAGTATATTAATTTGAAAATAATTAAAATCTCATCATGCACTTTTTATGTTAAATGGGATGAGTGAAAATGCAATATCAAAACAATAAATAAGGGTAAAATAACAAAACTTATTAGAATTTAAAGTAAGATTCTAGTATCACTAAGACAATAAAATCAGTTATTACTGAACACAAATAATTTTTTAAAGAACTTCCCTAAACCTCAAGAAGACAGGCACATTTACTAATACTTTTACTTGTTTTGTTATCTATAGATTTTCCCAATATGAGATACATTTCCAATGTTTCTTCAATGCATTAGTAACTAATGTAAAACATATAAAATATGGCTCGTCGCAATGTGGAAATACTTTTCTGTCGTACAATGTAAAATGGCTTTTATATATCGATATCCTGGATATCCTCTCTTGTAAACAAACCTAA
Source organism: Homalodisca vitripennis (assembly GCF_021130785.1). Lineage (NCBI taxonomy): Eukaryota > Metazoa > Arthropoda > Insecta > Hemiptera > Cicadellidae > Homalodisca > Homalodisca vitripennis. The sequence goes on from NC_060208.1 coordinate 157,023,092, forward strand.
AATATATTATTATTGAAAATCCAATCTATTGGGATAATAGCTACTTGTAGTATTTTCATTAACTCTACTCTTAGATTTTATTGGATTGTGAAAGGTCAAATCCCATCGTATAAAATTCTTTACCATTATATATTATTTAGAACTTTTAATTAAGAATTTGTTCATGGTATGAATTTGACTATTAGATTTTCTGTTTTCCATTGATTTTAGCAGTGTTTATATAATAGAATTTATTATCACTTTGCTGTGTGCTATTTATTACGACATAATTTATTGGGCTTGGAGTATAAAATTCTATATACTAAATAAAATAATAATAATTATTTGCATTTGGCAGCATATATTAGATACATTATAAACTTAGTTTCCTAAAAGTCCCGGAACGGTTAAAAACTCATGGGACTATTTAAGATAAAGCTAAAGGACTTTGTGTAGATATTTTGGACTAACAAAATCTAACTTAACACATATCCAATGACCCGCTACTTCCTCAGGGTATCGGCCAACAAGTAGTCAGTAGAAAACTTGTAATGCAAGCATAGGCTGGTATGCACATTTATAATTTTTTTTATATTAATAGAGTACAATTCCGCATACTTGACCTCAAACAAACAATCAAGGCGGAAATGGAATCGAATTAATTATGGTTTGAATTATCAATTAATTATTAGGTAATTTTAACAAGGGTCTTGGTAGTTTTAGTGATTTATTTCCATTTTATTTGCTAAGTCCTAATAAAATGGAATACTTTATAGATGAAAAGGCATCGATTCAAGTATCAATAGTTAATTATTTATATTTCCTGAACTAAACATTCAAGATGTCCTTTTAATATCAGGTTGTACTTTACTAATAAAGACGTTTAATTTGTTGTGCATACTAATTTTTGCTTAAATTTAAGATTTCTTCTGACACCTTGTGGGCCGTACTCCTAAGGAGGTAGCGGGCTACTGTATATGTGTCCAATTAGATTTTTCCACAAAATCTACACAAGTTATTTAGCGTTATCTTAAAGCGTTTAAAAATATTTAAACACCTATATATATATATATATATATATATATATATTATATATATATATATATATATAAAACTTTTTAAAATAGATACCAAGTTCCAGGCATGATTTAGTAGAAACTTTAGATATATGTTTGTTTAATTTTCCCTCACTTATACTAAACATATATAAGTATATTCTAAGATAATTTTTCTCTCTGCTCAAACTGCGCTGAATCTTAAAATATATTTTATCACAAAATGTATAAGACAATTAATAAGTTGAAATTTGTTGGTAAAATTCGTATGTTTAGAAATACAGTTATGAACAATAAGTCATGTTTTGGAAAAACAGTTTTCATCGTTGTAATCAAAAGTTGTATTTTTCTGTAGAAAATCACGAGATTGACGATTTTTATACCCAGAAATTTCATTCTCCATATAATGAACAAAGTTTGCATTAATGGGGAAACAGTTTTTTTATTTAAACGTTTTATTTAGTTCTTCCTACATAAAAGTCTGAATTGGCATACTGTTAATTATAGATATAAAAACAGCTGTTATTTAATTGTAATGATATAATAACAAAGATTGAGTTAACTAAAAAAATAACTTCAATGATCACCTTAAATATAAAAAATTGCTGTAAATTGTGCAAAATAATAATAAATTATCCTTAATATTCTGGAGCTATGATTGCTGTATCAGGAGTAGGAAAACAATTTTGAGGAAAACAAAACCTGTTTTGTTACGCCCGATCATTTTGCGCAGTAGAATTTTTCCATCTTATAAAGTCATTTGTCAGAATTTGTATAATAGAGTACTCATTTATATTATTTTAAACACTACAACTACTTTAAAGTAGTTTGTTTAGAAAATTTACATATATACAGGAAGACTCAAATTCTCTTAAATTTTGTTCAGTTTATACAACTGGGATTTTTGGATATCTACTAATTGGCCAGAATAGACCACCGGTCAATAAGTACCAAATGTTGTAACTTTGCTTGCCAGTAGAAACAAACAATGAAACAGCTGGTTTTAATTAAGATAGGAGATGCTTTCCAGGCACGTTCTGGTAGCCCAGCAGTAATTGGATGTATTATCTCACACCACAATAAGATAAACACGGAAGATGTAGCAGTGTTACATCACCGATGTTGCACTTACAATCATACATAAGACTTACGGGAACTCCTAGCGCTAAGTATTAGCTTTTGTGACTCACTGAACTCACACAGTCATTCTACCTTACATTATATCCATCACTAATTGACATTAATTAACTAATTGTTATTTTAATAAAACCATTAGATTGTTATCAATTATTTTAACACTTGTTTTTAGTTTTAGCCCATGCATAATAGCATTAGATAGATAACGGATTATTAATATAATTTTATTTCTAGAAGTACAAAATATACTGTTCATGTGGTGCTTATAAGAATACCGTACCTTCAAAGATGTTTTTATTGTTGTAGTAAAGCTCTGAATTATGATTGAACGGTACAGGCTAATAGTAAACGGAAATCCTCTTAAGGGGAGCAGGAAGGCAAAAAATTGAATGTTTTTTAGTTTTCTGTTTTTTTAAATTTTTTGTTACTCAGACTTGTACAGTTTCAGAAAATATAACACTTTTTGTTGCAAGATTATCCTAAGTACGCAAAAAAAATTATTTACGAAGTAACTACCGGCGCTTTTGGCATGAAATTTTACTCCACACTGTAAACAACTTTCATATAGTACAACCTGTGTTGTTACTGATGCAGTATTGATTGATATTATTGACTTCTTGGTTGGCTAACCTGTAAATATGACAGCTGGTGATTCTTGGTGTTGTGGTGTGTACAGTGTTGTTTACAACTATTGTTTTGTTTACATTTAGTGAATTTTTGTGAAGAGTGAAATAAAGTAGGCCTACTTTAGCACTTTGGATGAGTGCAGTTTTAGTTGTGAAAAATAACATGTAGATTAGTGGGTTACTAGTGTTAACTCGCAATAATGCCAAGGGCAAAGATTACCTACAAAACCAAGCGACACTTTTGTGGCAATCAATATACTAAACCTAGGCTTACTTCTAGTGATGTGTCTGATGAAACTAAGTCTAGGCCTAGGATAGAGAAGACTTCTCCAAACAGCTCTTCTTCCAAAAAGCTATCTTTTGATAAATTTGACAAATACCAGTCTTCAGAAAATGGTAACTGCATTTTTGATGTGAGTATTCTAAGTACTAACCTAAAAAAGTTTGTAAAATTTAAATTTTGTAACGGTGAGGATTGCATCGATCTCCTTGTTACGAATAAAGCCAAACATGGACTGGCAGTAAACGTTGAGATGAAATGCTGCCTTTGATCTGAGTCTGCAAAATTTTTTTAATTCAACCTGTACACCAAGTGGAAAGTATGATATAAACTTAAAATTTGTTTATGCCCTAAGATCGATAGGTAATGGCTTGGCAGCGGGTAATGTGTTTTGCGCTCTTTTAGATTTGCCTTCACCACCGCAAAAATTTGAGCCCTACAACAAAATACTTTGTAAAGGAGTTGAAAAATGTGCCAACAAATCAATGATATTGGCCACCAATGAAGCTGTAGCTGACAACTTAGACGAAGAAATGCCTAAAACTGACTTGGCTGTATGCTTGGACGTTTCTTGGCAAAAAAGGGGTCACTCGTCACTAAACGGATTTGTAAGTGTGTGTTCATTCGACACTGGCAAAATATTAGACGTAGCGGTGATGTCTAAGTATTGCCAGGAGTGTACAACAGATACTGATAAATACAAGATAGAACAACACAACTGCACTCAGAATTATACAGGATCTTCTGGAGCCATGGAAGTAGCCGGAACCTTGCAAGTCTTTCGCAACTCCAATGCGCGGGGTGTAAGGTACGTGAAGTACTTGGGCGACGGAGACAATAATGGTTTCAAGAAGGTGAGTTATGACAAACCCTATGCTGGTGATGTGAATGTTTTAAAACTGGAATGTGTCAACCATGTGAAAAAAAGAATGGGTTCAAGACTAAGAGAACTGAAGAAAAAATGTGGAAACCAAAAGCTTGAAGACGGTAAGACATTAGGCGAAAGAAATAGGCTAACTAATAAAGAAATTAATAAACTACAGGAGTACTACGGATTGGCCATTAGAAGAGGTGGGTCGAATCTGGAAGATATGAAAAGAAATGTGTGGGCTACTTTCTTCCATAAACTTTCAAGTGACTCGGAACCGCAACACGGTTTATGCCCAAAGGGTGCCGACTCTTGGTGCGGTTATAACAAAGGGTTAGCTCTAAATCAGCCCTACAAACATAAGCACTTTTTACCAAGTGACATAATGGCCACAATTAAACAAATTTATAAGGATTTAGCAAACCCCGAACTTCTAAAAAAGTGCCTTCACCAAAAACTCAAAATCCTAACGAAAGTTTTAATAACGTAGTGTGGAATAAACTCCCCAAAAATGACTGAACACTTTGAAGTTAGGTGTGCTGGATGCAGTGCTAAGTTTAAATGATGGATTTGCCAGTAAGTTGGATATGTACAATGAATTAGGCCTAACTTTGAGTAAAAACTCAGTGCTCGCGCTTCGTGGTTTTGATGTTTTGCGACTAAATAAAGCCGACAAAGCTGCACAACTAATGACCAAGGAAGCCAGAACAGCTAAATAAAGAGAAGACTGGTTCTAGAGGAAGATTAGGAGCATGCTGATGGCCCTGCCTATGGTGCTGGGATGTTCTAAGCTAGCTAAAGTAAGTACAGTACCTAGTTTTAAATATAACCGTCGTTTCCCGAAAACTGTGTTTTTTTAAACAAAGGTACATTTTTCTTAAAAACAAATGGAGGTATAGCAACCAATTTTCTTGCACTTATAAAACACCTAATTACCTAACCATGGAAGCAGAATAGATAGTGTAGCACAACACACTAGCTTAATAAAATGTGTTTCTAAAAAAAACTAGAAATTTTAAATAACTTTAAAAAAAATCTAAATTATCTATTAATTTATTTTTAATTTTTACCATTGTGCTTCTGTAGTTAGATAAATATCATAACAATACACACACACACAATTTTAGACCTACAGATTTAATGGTTCCTGAAAAAAGTGTACCTAAATTTGTAGAATTTAACATGGTCGGTATAGGGCCTTCCCGCTCCCCTTAAAGCGGGGAAGACTCGTGTAAAAATGGGTTTAGCAACAACCTATCCTAACTTGAGCTTTACTTGAAATACATCACAACTTTAAATAGCTTCGTTTATAAATAATTTTAACTGAGTTATGAATCAGAGCTTTTGTGATTACGTCAGTTCCATTCCGAGCAATGTCACTGGTAGTTTCTCGTACAAGTTTCGATAGGCAGACACATAATAGCTAAATTGATTTGACAAGTTGTTGTTAATACATTTATACTGTGTATGTATGAGTATGTTTTTTATAAGTTGTAAACAAAATAATAAAATATAAGTATAGTTAATTTTCAGCAAAGCTAAATATTGTTGTAGTTAAAAGCCTTTTAGGCTATAAGAAAGAATATCTGTGTTAAAATCTTCGCATATTAGCTAAATTTTTCCTATTTGTTTTATAAATTGGGCGTTTTTCTACAGCACCCTCCTATAGGTTTAACATCTAAACATAATTTTGATCTCAGGATCTTAAACTGTGTTTACAGTATAACATTTAGTCACAAGAAGGAATACATAGCATCGAGAGAAAGAGCATTTAGAGCATTAAGCGTAAGGATAAAAGGACACAAATGAAATACCAGAAATTGTCTAACAGATAAGTAAAAAATAACGTAAGCCAAAATAATACATCGGAAACCGCATTTCTTTATAAAAAAATATTTAAGGCTTCATACAATAAATGGGCTGTCAAACAAATCAGTCCAGATTAGGCCTGTTAGGTTACCTATTCAGAAAATACACCGAAAAGAAAACCAAAGGTGCTAAAAAGATTATATATTTGTAATAAGCCAATGAGAAGTCACAGTATGGAATTTAGAATTCTATCAAGCATGAAACGATAATAAAAAAGACCCTCTCCCGATCCCTCCTTTTTTCTTAAACCTCGTTTTAGCCTTGAATATTGTAATTTAATATTGCCTTTAAATCAGTTTAAATAATTAGTGATTTTTATTTTGTTATTATTTGCATTTTTACAGTTGGTAAACAACATGGTGGTTTTGATTCCCAACTTATGCGTGTCGCAGCGCTCTGGTATGATTTGATTATTATAACCACGTTTGTAATATTATGTTTTAGGTTATTTAGTTAACTAAAGAAGATATCAGATTGCAGATCTCGAAACATAGTGTACTAACTCTTTTGTATCACTGAACTATGTCAAATGTCCGGAAAAATCCTGTTTCCTTCACAATAATCGTCAGAAGCAAAACATTTTAATTCATGTTTTCTATCGTGTTACGGCGCTTTAATGAAGGTCATATATAAACCTTATCAGCGCTGTAGGGAAACGAAATGAAGAAAAACAACGTGTATAAAACTATTTAGGTAGTTTCTGGTCACAACAAGATAACTACGATTATCTTTTAAATTATTAAAGAAGTGGCATATATAAATTACAAAACGAATGGCCACATAATAAGCCAAGGTCATAATACACAGTTTATATGACTTAATATAATACATAATGACTAGAAATAAAACACCTATATTAACACTGACATTAAAAAAACAGCAGCTTTTGCATAACTTGGTTAAACTGAACAGTAACAACTATAATTCAATAAGAAATGGGTAATGGTATTTCGTATAAGGCTTAAAACACGTTTGTGAGCTTATAATTGGTAACTCTCTGTAATAATGTTAAAGTTACGGTGCTGCAAGTTGAAATATTTCGTTTTCGTTTATTTCCCTTAAATGAGCACTTCCTTACATTGTTTTAAACTCCGCATGCCTCGTTTTCAATATATTTAACGTAACAAAAATCTAAAGTGAACCCGTTTAAATACTATTTAATAATAATTTATAAAATACAAAAACTCCATAATTTATTAAGAATATGTATATAAACAGGTGTTCCTGGTTACATTCAATGTAACACTTATTCCATCAAACTGAGTTGGTTTAATTTCTCAGATTCATAGTGTAAGAGTCATAAGTGTAGATTTACCTATAACAATTCGCTATATATATATATATATATATATATATATATATATATATATATATATATATATATATAAAAGAACCAAGCGCAATATTATTTATCCTATTATATGAATTTTTATTGTATTTATTCTTAACAAAAAGGTGACTACAAATTATACAAAAAAATTTATCTAAATGTAAATAATATTTACTATATAAAATATTTGCTTGACCATGTATTTATATACTGTTCATAGAATGTGTTTTATATATTATGAGGTAATATTAAGAGCAATCTCACTAAGATATCATAATGTAATTCAGAACCTAATAAATAACTCAGATATTACATCATCAGCCAATCAGACCTAACGAAATCGTTCTCTCCCAATCAAGGCTCTATAGCACGTGATGGGGTTGAAGGATTTATAGCTGCCTTGTAAAAGTGAAAGTATCGTTTCTTACTGACTTCTAATATAAAAATAGATTTAAGGCTAATATTACCCTTTTGATGTGTATTAAAATTTTAATTATTTATTTAAACGTAGAAGTAAATTAATGTTCAGATTCTCGTATCGTAATAATGAATAGACATGGGTTTTATGAATTTCATGCAGCATATAAGAATGTTACGTTGGCTATAAAACTTATCACTCCTTATTATTGTGTTTTTAGCCGTCAATGTTGGAAAAGAGCTATTTAATTAAAATGTAATAAATATTTTATTGAAAGATGTTGAATTAATTAATTTTGTGGTTACAGAGTCAAACTTTTTCAAATAACAATCTCAACAAACATATTAGGTTTCCATGTTGTAAAATAACTTTGAAGATTTATGTAAATGGTAGCAATAGTACACTATAAATTACATTTATCTATTTATTGGCATTTACCAAAAACTTTTGAGTGCGCGGGAATTTTTATAACATAACAATTACATTACAGGAATAACTTTTTAAAGAGTATATCCTTTACCACACATGTAATAGGTGATAATCACTAGAAGTAATTCCAATCTCCTGTACCATTTAATACAATAAATTAGGCTTTGAGTTTAAAGATCGTTTCTTAAAGACGGGTCATTCTTTTTGAATCCGTTGCTCCGTGACAACAAAAACGCAATATTGATCGTGAGTCAGTGCAAAAATATTTAATAAACTAACAGTCTTACTTTTTCGATGATTTTCTTCTTGTTGTTATTCGTTTGTTCAGCTAAGAAATTTGTGCGTAGACAAGAAGCAGATGTTCACTAAAAAACATACACCATATGACAGAACGTGGTATGCTATAAACAACAATATTAACTTTGTCAAACAAACCGCTTTTTGCAAACCTCTGACTTTTTCTAAATTTAATTCACAAAGAGATTCTTTCCCCTTAAGAGATCCGTAACTCCGTGACCATCAGGTGGTCTTTTGAGAAAAACTAACAGTACCAGCTTTAATGCAAATTTATATTGCTATTTTACCATGTTTATTTGAGTTAAGGATCAGAAAAAAAAACATAATCAATCGCAAACTGGGTCAAAAATCTTTTCCTACTGTGCTAGACATTTTGATGAAGCGAATTTGTCTGCTAAAGTTTGCTTCTAAACACACGCTTTAGAACAGGACGGGGCTTGGTTCAAGCAAAATATTACCTTACCTTTTGGTTGGCTTAAATTCATGAGTATGCGTTTTCTGTTTAAGTTAAGAGATACGTGTTAGTGAATTTTTTGCTTTCTAGATCAGCAGAAGACTAGAAGATGAAAATGTAATTCTTCTAAGAGCAACCCATTTATAAACCTGTAGGTGGTTTATACACACACACACACACACACACACACACACACACACACACACACACACACACACACACACACACACACACACACACACACACACACACACACACACACACACACACACATATATATATATATATCTTTTGTTAGTACAAGACACGTGTAAAATTCCATTTATCTTAAACATAGGTAACTTACGTGAAGAAGTATATTTCTTTTAGGAGTTACAACCCCGTTTCAACACCTATGGACGTTAACGTTTGTTGTTAATGGAAGTATGATGGTTTATTTATAGGACTTAATGGATATCTGTAACAAATATATTGAGATAATCTAAGATATTCTAAAGTTGGATAAATATCATTGTTGTTTTAAAGAAGATCCCTTCCTGTGCCATATCCCGGTGACCTGTCTCACGCTGAACATCATACTTCAAACATTAAAATATACACTTGTAATACATTGGAAACAATGTTTACTGTTTTGGTAGTATTCACCTATGCATTAAACGAAATTTTTTTTTATGATTTGTCAATTGTGATTCTGTAGCTAAATATAGGGTGAGGCAGATCACCCGTACAGTACGTATAGCAGCCAGACCAAACGAGGTAGATTATTCGTAACAACTTAAACCCCCCCTATTTCCACCCCAAAGAATTTGGAGAAATTATTTTGAAATCTCTAAAACTCACCCCAAAAGGGGTCGTTTTTGGGAGGTAGGGGTGGTTTTTGGAAAATTTTCAAATGTAAAGGTATGTTGAGTTATACCTCATTTTAAAGGTATTTCTTCACTGATTATTTTGATGCAAAAAGTTTGAACCTATCTTGCCGCATATGTACAGGGTACACCAAAACGTTAAAAACATCAGGGGTTTGTGGGTAAATTTATTGCAATTACCTGCACAAATGTAGAGAGACGATATTTCCATTCAAAACTAATGATGAGACGGCTTATCAAAAAAATATCATCAAAATGCCACCCTACCCCAAAATTTTACACATTTTAAAAATACATATAACTTTGAAATACTTAACAGCCCCAATCTAAAAAAACTCAAATAACAACCTAGGTTGTGTTGTACATCATTGGAAAGGGCTTTTAAAAAATAAACATTTTCTATTTTTCCTACATTTAAAGTTTGTCTCTATCTCCAATGGTTTCAAAACTGTAGTACAAAAAATTAGATTTATTAATAATTTTACGAAGTTAGTTTGAATTTTAATATCAAAACCCAATGAAAAATGGAAAAAAGTTGGACTTTTAAGTTTAATTTGTTTTTAAATATGTAATAAAAAACAGGATTTTCTATCAGTGTAACATGTTTCAAAAGCAATTTAACCGTGGGTGTTCATGTTTTAATAATCCCAAATACACGAGTTGCCCCTGGAAGAATTTTGGAACCAATTCCATGGTCTCTTATCTAATCTCTGTTATTATCGTCTCCCTATTTAGTTGTTCTTATGACCACGTGGTATGAGGTAGATATTAATTTAAATTTTTTAAAGTACGTAGTGTAAGTTTTGTTTGTTCTAATATGCCATTCTCAAATTGAGGAGGGATTTCCAGATGCTTTATGGTATTAGGGGGAGGTTTTCCAAAATTACTCAGCTGCCGCTCTTCTTTATGCCCAACGTTGCCCAGACCGCGAACATCACTCCAGGAACGTTTTTCAAAGACTTGCTAGTCGAGTTCGTGAAACAGGTCATGTTCTACCTGACCACAACAAAGGAAAGGAACTCGCTAGACCCGTGAGAAAGTGATAGGGCACCCGAAGTTTTGGCAGCCTTTGAACTGAATCCCGCATGATTCTACACGAAGAGTAGTTATTGATTCTGGTATGAGTCAAAGATCTGTTTTAAGAATTGTTCACGATTATAAAATGCACCCATATAGGATGTCATTACATCAAGAACTCCAAGGAGATGAACTACCTTCATAGAATGAACTTTTGTTTGTGGGCTCGAAAAAAAACTACAACAAAATCAAAACTTTCACCGTAACATTCTGTGGTGTGACGAGGCTACGTTTAGGAGTAATCGAGAAGTGAACCGTCACAATATGAGATATTGGGTCTTTGAAAACCCACACAGAATGCTAGAAGTGGACAACCAAAGGTACTGGACCCTAAATACCTGGTGCTGTATTATCGGTGACAAAATTGTAGGGCCATTCTTCTTTGACGATTGCCTAGACCGAGTAGTTTATATCAACTTTCTAATCGAAATCCCTGAGAAAGTCTTACAACGTATGTGGTTTAAGCACGATGGGGCACCAGCACACTACGCCGAAGATTCTCGATTAATTCTAAACGAGCAATACCCTGACAGATGGATTGGAAGAGGCGGCCCTGTGAACTACCCAGCGAGATCTCCTGATTTAACGTGTATGGACTTTTACTTGTTGGGTAGACTAAAAGACCTAGTGTATAAATCAAGACCAACAATTAGAGAGGACATGATGTGGCGGATAAGGGAGGCTATAAACACGATCAGTAGAGAAGAGATGATGAGAGCTGTAGATACCTTCACCTCAAGAATTGAAACTCTGTCTGGAAAACAATGGGTTGCAGTTTTGAGCACCGGTTTTAACTCTTCATGAGGTCAGTTACTAGGTTATTGTTAGTTTTAGTTTGATAATTGAAATTTTGACATATTGATAATTTACCATGATGCTGCTGTAACATGGTAGATTGTTTTCAAAACCAGTTTGAGCTGTTTATCTTTTTTTAATAATGACAGGATACTCCTTCCTCTTATGGCACTCACATCAGTGATTAAATAACAACAGGTTTTCTCATATACATTTTGAGTAATTTAAGTGTAAAACGTTTTATAATTCAAAATGTACTAATTTATTAACTGGGTAATGTTCCTGTTTCATGAGAGAACTCAGCACTTATCGTAATACATTGTAGTTTACGGTGTTCCAATACCTTTTTAAATTTTAAAAGACTTTTAAAAATTGGGTACAAATATTTTTTTTTAATCATAAACATAAGAGTCCAGTTTACTGTTGGAACTTTTTTTTTACTTGCACATTGCACTGACTTTTATAATAAATACATTGAGTAAAATTATTAATAAATCTATTTTTGTACTACAGTTTTGAAAACCATTGGAGATAGAGACAAACTTTAAATGTAGAAGATATTTATTTTTGAAGACCTTTTCTAATGATTTACAACACAACCTAGGTTGCTATTGAGTTTTTTTAGATTGGGGCTGTTAAGTATTTCAAAATTCTATGTATTTTTAAAATGTGTAAATTTTGGGGTAGGGGTGGCATTTGATGATATTTTTTTATAAGCCGTCTCATCATTATTTTTTAAATGAAAATATCGTCTCTCTACATTTGTGCAGGTAATTTCAATCAATTTATCCACAAACCCCTGATTTTTTAACGTTTTGGGGTACCCTGTACATAAGCGGCAAGATAGGTTCAAACTTTTTGCATCAAAAATAATCAGTGAAGAAATACCTTTAAAATGAGGTATAACTCAACATACCTTTATATTTGAAAATTTTCCAAAAACCACCCCTACCCCCCAAAAACGACCCTTTTGGGAGTTTTAGAGATTTCAAAATAATTTCCTCCAAAATTCTTTGGGGTGGAAATGGGGGGGTTTAAGTTGTTACGAATAATCTACCTCGTTTGGTTTGGCCGCTATACTTACTGTACGGGTGGTCTCCCTCACCCTTATATAGTTTTATCTGATATTTTATCGAAATAAATAAGTTTAATCTTTCTCCAAATTAACTATTCATTAATGAAACAATAATAAAAGTAAACAAAATTCCCATACAGAATTTCTTGTACGTGTGTTAAAGAACGGGAAACTGAAAGTTTAGAGTTCTAAATTAACAATTAAAGGCGTTAATAATATTACTATATACCTTTTGGAAATTGATCATTAGTATTATCATTTTGAAATATTAAAAATTCTGTATAATACTTTATATACTTGTTAAGAATAATGATTAGTATTTATACTAATACGATTTTACACTATGCCATAAATAAATTATATTTAATAATTAAAATTAGTAATTACAACAGGTAAGCAGTGGCTGCTTCTTGGCTCAGACGACACTATTTGGTTCGAGGGCAACATTTCCCGGAGATTTATTCTTAGGCTGTCACAGTGATTAGGCTTACACAGTATCATTTCTACTCTACAGCGATAGAACTAATATGTGCTGAAATTCAGAGAAATGTAGGAAAAAATTATAAGCAATTCACTATTGCTTCCATAACAATAATTTTAGGAAGAAGCTTATTAAAGAACCTACACCTGATTCTTGGAAAAATGTTGAAAATCACACTAAGAAGATTATTGATAACACCTGGAGCAATGAGGTGTTGTGGAAGGAGGCTTTATAGAGACTATTATTAAGACTATTTTATATATATATATATATATATATATATATATATATATATATATATATATATAGAGAGAGAGAGAGAGAGAGAGAGAGAGAGAGAGAGATTTTATCCCACAGTGTATATATGTGTACTAATAGGCCTATATATTAACCATGAACTCCAAGAATATACGTGTAAAATGTCAGCACAGTCGGTCCTGCAGTTTTTAGTGCATTAAAGTGACATACAGGCGCACATACAAACGCGCATACATGCGCGCGCGTGCAATAATATTTTTATATAATAATAGTGTACACAGTTTAGGTAAGGCGTGGGAAGAATGGCAAAATATTTTATAATGTTTAAAGTATTCAAATGTATTGAACAAATCTTGCTAAGCAACAATATACAAAATTAAAGTTACTTTTTATAGTTTAAAAATATTGTTCTTTAATTAACTTTCTCTAAAAATGTAAGTCGTGTAATATTACAACTGTATTGCAGTAGCAAATGGAAACTACTATAATAATGTGGGATTTCATTAATAAAGATGGATTAATAAGGGAATTTGAATAATAATCTCCTAAATACCACTTTTGATGAGGGATGGTATTTAGAGAGTAGTTGACAGTGGTAGAAAAAGAGTAATTATGATATCCTGCGATACCGACCTAACTACGTTACTAAGGTTCAAATGATAACGATGCATAATCTTACAAAACAGTTTTTTACACAAAAATACTTGTTTTGTTTATTCAGTTGTCAAATATTCCTCACCTAAAAAAAAAAATAATAATCAAAAGAAAGGCTCAATTATCTCCCTTCTGAGTAGATATTTTAGGTTCCTCAAGAAATCATATCAAAACTATATACCACTTTTCTACTTAAAGTAGGCAGATAGAAGCATTCAGATTATGTTTCTATACATAAACTGTACAATTGTATAGCTGTCATAATTTTCTATTATTTACGATTAACGTGTTGAATTAACTTTTGCACATATGTTAATCCATTTGAGTTTAACTGTATTGAATAAAATTTATATAATTTTACGCTTGTGTATTCTAATCACTTCACTGTTATATTAGCACGATTTATATTTTTTACGTATTTATCAGTCCACAGATGATTTTTTTTGTGGTCAATAAGGTATTATTTTAAAAATTATAGAACAAAAACTATCTAAACATGTTTATCTACCGTTGTGTTAGTAAATGAACTACCAATATCTCGAAATAGTACCTACTCTGTAAGGTGTAATTTAAATTAAACTTCAAAATATTGTGCAGTATCTGTCTGTATACGCCTAGGTAATACGTCTGCATTGTAAAGTTCAGTTTTGATTGTCGTGCATTAAAGTTGCCTTTCCATCTAAAGCTTGTTATATACACTACGGACTGGGCAACTCCCACAGGCCTTACGCCATGGATTATCGTATATCGCTGGACAGGATTTATCACACGAGGGGAGGGATATGCTATAGCAATAATTTCAGCTAAGTCAAACTTCTCTGTTCCATTCGTTCCAGTTAGTTGTATTTCCCAAGAGACAGACCTTCTTCTTAGGCTCATAAATTGAGGTGGACTATTCCCTATAGCTGCAGCTTTACTAGAAGAGATAAACTTAGTCTATCAGTTTCTTATTTGTAATTTCTACTGAACAATTTTCTACATAACACACAAGTTAAGACATTTAAATTAACTTGAAGTATCAATCCTCTATTTATACTGATCTTATATCAGAAAATATGTGATTACATTTTATTTCATTTACCAACTTGATATCTATTTTTTAGTTTGTATTTTTTGGTGGCTTACAAATAAAATGTAAATGATACAATAGTTATAAACGCTGTGTAATTACAAAAATTATTAAATAATTCAGGGGAAATTTTGCAATAGCTCTGCATATATACAAGTGAGAAGCACCTAATAAAATGCCATAAGGAATAGAAGCATACCTAGTAATTATGCCAATCCTCAACTAAGTTCACTGGCCTCTAAATGAGACAGATCAGAAATGAATACTCTGATTATGTCATCGGTATTTTGTAATTGCAAGTCGATTTGTTTTCATGGATTAGTTAGAATCAGCTCATTACCACTGCACTTCACTTAGTCTGTCACAGTTCACTTCATCAGCGTCGTTCCGTGTCGTAAAATCCAATCTCTGAAGTGCATCCACTTGTGCTCGTTTCAACTCAACTATAAATAAATAAATAACATTATTTTATGTGTTTATTGAGCTTAATATTACGTTCTCAAAGTGGCATTAAACATAAAGTTCATTACTATGGTTGGCCGCGAAAACATAGATAAAAATATACAGAATTTAATTCTTGCCTACAGTTTTTACATTTTTAACTTGATCGCAATGGTGTACCTGTGTCTGGAATCCAGTATTTAAACATTTAAAAGAGAGAATATTTTAACTCAAATGATGCTTTATATTATGTTCATGTAGAATACAGTTTATACAACAGTGTTTATAAACTACACCAATAAGTGTTTAAAATGATGTAGCTAAATAGATAGTACAAGTATTTTTTAGCATACACAGACTTCGGTATGTTTATCAATGAAGCAAAAATTATATTAAGTAGTAAAATTAAGCGATGTGTGATAGCCCTGAAATGTACGAAATACTCTGTTACTGTGCTTCGTTCTCTCTCGTTAATTTCATAATCCCACATATGTTCCAAAGTCCGGTATCGTAGCATAAATTGTGTAACGTGATTTAATTTTTTTGCTTCTATATCTTTGTGTGTAAACTATCTATGTGTGTAAATAAACAGTAAGTTTTTAGATTATTGGTAAAATTTACTGATTATTGCCAAAAATTACGTAATAATATAATTTTGGTCTACAAGAAAAAAAGACTGTTTTTATTTAAACTCGGTAAAATATGTTATATATATTTTTTCAATAATAGCATTAATACTGTACATAGATATGTATTCATTTCTTTCATTGCTTGACCTGTTTAATTTTACTCTTGGTATGCACGTTAATAAATAGTTTGTACTAGTTTTAACAACACAAATAAAGCTATATTATGATAATACATTCTTATTGTCTAAACCGCTGGTATATAACTCTTCGTTCAAGGTAAATTTTTACAGTTTTAGTTATATGATATGTGAAATGTATTTTGTTTTATTTTAATCTATGTTAGATGCT
The DNA here is from genome assembly GCF_021130785.1 of Homalodisca vitripennis. Lineage (NCBI taxonomy): Eukaryota > Metazoa > Arthropoda > Insecta > Hemiptera > Cicadellidae > Homalodisca > Homalodisca vitripennis. The sequence continues at coordinate 157,039,527 of NC_060208.1, forward strand.
TTAATCCATCGTTATATTTTGTTAGGTACTAAAAATAAACGTTGACTTTGGTAAACTGTAGTAATGTCTCAGTGAAACCATCACCATTCAACTGAAACTCAACTGGTAATAATCTAAGATGAACACTGCATTTTATTGTTCATATTCATGAATCTGGCGAAAATAAAAACTATATAATGTTTATAATAGGTCGTTGTTCTACCGTTGTAACTTTTATTCTAACTGACGTGACTAAATATCCATGATTGATTATTTAGGTAATGTTTACTTTAAATCCTTTCAGAAATAAAAATTAATAATTTGAAAGGATGTAATTTTTAGGGGCATATATTAAAAGAGATTAAGTTTCTTAAAACTTGATACAGTAAACTACATAGAACGCTAAATGTCTTTTCTACATTCACTATCATTTTGCATCTGTATAAAAGCGAATAGATTTAAAATTTTGAAATTTGTAAGAACATCAACACAGGAACAATTACTTTTTATTTGTTTAATGATTCGGAAACAAAGAGAAATCAATTACTGAACAAAAAATAATAATACAGACGTAAATGATAATGGCTATAAATATGCAAGTTTTGAGTATTCTCATGATGGTGGCAACAAGTCAAATTCTACATTGACGTCGGAAATATAGTTGACTCGAACCAGCACTGCCCGTAAAGGTGCAAATCTTATTCGTTTGACTGGGAAGCCGTGAGCAACTACTATTAATTATTAGTTAAAAAAATCGACGTAAAATAACCATCAATATATAAGACCTGCTTTTATGTACTTAATATTATAACATTTTCTCAACTGAGATTGTACTGTCAGTAAGTACATAGTCAGTGACTTTTAAACGGAATTTCTCTTCTTATATTTGTTTCACTTTATAAATCTACAATATATGTAATATATATATATATATATATATATATATATATATATATATATATATATATATATATATATATTGTAGATTATATATATATATTACATATATTATATATATATATATATATATATATTTAACAATTTTTGTTGTTTATATACCAAAGAAACATAACATCGGGAGTAAATAGAACATTTATTTAAAACAGTTCACTAAGTAAAAATATTCTTTAATAATTACTTTTAAACATACAGTAGCATTAAGAATCTAAAAATTTTAAGTTGGTTTAAAAGGATTGATATAGTTCTTTATTTAGATACCCACAATCTGTTACTTCTATTTTCATGAGAGTGTCTTGTTATTATTTTAACATACTTAGTTGTGTAGCATAATTCAATTTAAACAGTTTGCATATTATTAGCAAAACAACTTAAGGTTGTCTTCAGTAATTGTATTTATTACGAAAAATATACAAATGAGATTAAATACTGTGTTAAATAGCGTTTTGATACAACATAAGTACCATAATCTTTTTTTGGATTATAACATTACAATTTGCGTTTTATTTATATTGAGCCCAGTAAACCCTACTCATATTTTTTATATAATTATTTATTAAACGTTCATTGTTTCAAAAAAGTTAGTTTTTTATGTAATTGTATCCCTTTTAAACTTTATTTTACTACCTTCTTAAGGTTTAATTTCCATAAGATTTTAACAGGTCCTCTTACCCTCATATTACAGGTCTTAATTGGAGTATAACTCTGTACAGATATAATAATTTAACTTAAGTCTATAACTTTACTTTTGATCTATTGTTGTACTTGTATATTTCATATTCGACTAATGCCGATTGTAACAGTGTAATTCATTTGTAATTTCTCTGAGGCGGCTGGACCAAAACTTAAAATTTTTCACACTACTGTAACTCATTGCTTGCAACTATCTAGTCTTATAGTCCTAAAACCCTTTTTATCCCTGTAACATGTATTTCTTCACTGTGGGGTTCTATTATTTTACGGAATTAGAGTACGGTTAAGGAAAGTATTGTTTTTATCTCCTATTATCTATTCCTATCATAAAATTCTAAGAATGAAGTTTCCGTAGAAATGGTTGACTTCATAATACATTTTTTTTATTGTATTGAAAATGGCCCTTTCTTTTTTACGTAACTTTCAGAGCCTTTATCATATCTGAACATATTTGTCAACCTTTCCATTAGAGTTAAGATTATACGGTCCTATCACTTTTTGAACATCTTCAAACAAAAGGCTATAACATTCTTAAGGAGTAAAGTACTTTCCATTAAAATTTCAATAAACATAGAATCAAAAAAAGTACATCCTCCGCCGGGACTCGAACCCGGATCTCTCATATGCCGGGTGAATGTGCTAAGATTACACCACATACCCCTTAGTCCTTACGTTTCAATAATTTTGTATTTGGCCGTATCTGTCACATAAAAAAAATAATATATGATCGGAAGACTAAATATCTGTCAAAAGACTTTAGTTTACATTCATTAAATTTTTTGAAATGTCAATAGCCGAGTTTAATTTCAATAAACATTGAATCACAAAAAATAATTTACTTTTTGTATATAATTAAAAAATTTTATATATATAAAACATTGGAAATGTAATTGCCGTTGGATTGGGATCAGAAGTAATCGTAATTGTTAATTATTTGGGTATTCCTTGAACTAATGATCTATAGAAGCTATTCGTGCAGAATAAAATCCAAAGCCGCAAAGGTAATGTATTTAATGATGATCTACATTCATCTGTAGAACTTGAGTACCAATTACGTCTGTATTTTTTTTATTAAAATCCTTCAATACAAACGTCAAGTTAATATTTACAATAGTTTGAAATAGAAAAGTGAGATTATTGTTTAATCGAAATGCAAGTTAGTTTATTTATAAAAAGATTCCCGTGTTTTGACTTATATATATATATATATATAAACATATACAACTAAAAATCATTTGAAACGTATATATTACTGTTACTGAGTTCATTTGTATTAGAGGTGCCAATACAACCCTCGATAGTCACTTAAAATAATTTTAGTACATCTACTTCAGCTACATCATTATTCTCTCAGGTATAACATGAAAATTTAGGTCAGTGTATATAACGTGAGTCAGAAGTGAGTCAATTAAATATGCCACTTCAACTATAATATTCCTGTAAATTCTGGGTGGGTCAACCATGTTATATAAATTAATTCTTTTTAAGAGTTTGAACTAATAAAAGAAACAATACAAATTAAGAAATAAGTTTAAGCTGACTATTAAACTCTAAATTTAATTAAATATTCCTTTATTTCAACATGGCATTGAATACTGAATTGAATTCGTTTTTCAATTTGTTTTTAATTATAAAAAGGATATTTTCCTTCGCAATTAAAGATTGTTGTAGTCGTACGTTTGTAAGTTTTCAATAAATTATATTTCCTAAATAGGTTTACGTGTAAAATCAAATCCAATTTTGCAGGAAAATTCAGAGTTATGCGTTACGGGTATTTGGTCACTGTGTTAGAAATAAAAGTACATGTGAGTCTTAACAAAGTTTGACTGTAATATGATTTCAATTGTCCTATGAATGGCTATTAAAGACAACAGTAGGGTGTGTTAACTGTTATAAGTCATCATGGATGCAAAACTATAGAAGTGTACGTTAGTTATAATATAGTATTTCAACAGTTTAACTTAAATTATATTATTGGTGTATATTGAGGACAATTATAGGAAATAGGTCTACAAAAGAAAATTCCTTGAAACGAAGCTTGATCGAGGGTTGACTTTCACGTAGAATCCGTTTGCTCAAAAATAGAATCAGGAAATTATGTTTTGAACAAATTATCCGACTACTGCCCAAACAGATACTGATGACTGCATATTACGGAGTAATCTACCTACATATACCTATCCTACGGATTAACTTCGTGGGAAGTTTGCGAAAACTAAAATTTCTTAAGAAAATTATTTCTAAAATAAATAATAATTGTCAAACTGCGCAGTAGAGAGTCGTGAAGGCCAACTTTTAAAGACCTAAATCTGTTAAAATTACCCTGCCACTATATTTTAGAGAACTGTATCTTTTTTATCTAAATGTAATACCGTAACAGGTAGTGCAGTGAGACACTACACGGTTGTAAGAGTAGGAATAACTACTGAACTGGGGCACACAGGACGGCACTGTATGTACAGTTGGCTTCCCAGGCAGGAGTTATCTTTCTAAACAGATTACCAAAAAATGCCCCAATGCCGAAGTCATTTAAAGCTCGTCTAAAATCAGCTTTAGACGCAAACACTTTTTAAAACTCAGACGAGTTTATGGCATTCAATTGGAAGACCATCGATTGGCAGACATATTAGAGACTATAGTACTACAATTCGAATGGTTGGGAGAGTGACAGCAAACACCGTATGTATGAAAGAAATATCTGTGGTAGAATGAATGGAACATTTTAGCTTTGAATATTTGATGATTTCTATACATATGTTTTAGACATATGGTATTGAATAAATTATGTATTATTTATTTCTTTATTATAGCATAGATTGTTTACTGTTTTAATTCTAATGTGTTAGGATTAAAACAGAGGCAGATGTTGCTTATTATTATGAATGTAATTTTAATTTTTAAGTTTAATCATTTACTTGTTAACACTAATATTGCGATTTCGTGTCGTCGCAACCGGAAGAGGGCACCTTCCAGAGGAATAATAATTAACCGTGGATCCGCCACTAGATTTCCCCCATCCAAACCCAACTAGCTTTGATGACGAAAGATTAACTAATAATTTAGATATGGTTCCGAAAAGTTCCCTAACAATTGTACTTAATCTTACACAACGTACATTCACTTCTACTCGGTCCACTCTACCCAATAGCCGCATAACGACTCCCTACAAACTCCGCTCCCAGCCTGCTAACCTAGCAGGAAAAATCCTTCCTGAACCTGTCCAGAAGAAACCCGGATAGTAGGAGGCTCCCATTGTTTAAGCTATGACCTAGAGGTCGGCGCAGCTGGCTATCGTGTTCGCGGCTACTGATAGATTACGCGCGCCTAATTCAAATCTATGGAGTCACTCGCCGCAGTATTATAAAGAGGAAAACTTTGTTTGTATGTTTGTTTGTTGTTTTTTTTTTTTGTAATGAATATGCTTAAAAACTAATGCACCGATTTTAAGAATTTTTTAACAATTCTAAAGCTACATTATCAACGAGTAACATAGGCTACATTTTATTTTTGAAAAAATAGGGTTCCATAGGATAGTTGGGTTTTTCGGACACAAGGTGTAAAAAATCAACCAGAAAAGTTACTTATTTTGCGTACGCTGCCTAAACTATAATAGATAGAACCATAAAATGTTCTAATTAATTGTAAATCTTATAAATATCTCCAAAAATTTCCGCGACAAGTTATATATATATATATATATATATATATATATATATATATGTCGAGTAAGTCATAACAACCATTTTTTTATAGAAAATATTGAATCTTTTAGGAGAACATTTAAACGAGTTTATTTTATTAATGCTATAAAAATAAATTATTTCTTCACTTAGTACAGTCTATGTAGATAATATTTTGGTCTTTGAATGATTTAAATTGGACGTTTTGTTTTGAACTTATGGCGAAATTAAAATATTACGATTTCTGCTGCACGGCCCGTTGCGAAGTGTATTTTCAAAAATTATTTATTTATTCGTGAATATCTATTTGATCCCCTTCAAATTAATCCTCCTGGGATATTATACACTTGTGCTAACGTTTTTTCCAATCTTCGAAGCACTTCAAAAAATCATTTTTTTGTATCTTGTTCAGCTCCTCCTTCGATGCCGTCTCTATCCCGTCAATCGTGGCGTAGCGTCGTCCTTTCATAGGCCTCTTCAGTTTCGGGAACAAGAAAAAGTCACAGGGGGCCAGATCTGGGGAATACGGTTGCTGCGGTATTATTAGTGTGTTGATTTTAGCCAAGAAGTCACGTACAAGCAGCGACGTGTGAGCAGGGGCGTTATCGTGGTGCAAAAGCCAATTTTTGTTTTTCCAAAAATTCGGGCGTTTCTGGCGGATTGCTTCGCGCAAATTGCGCATAACTTGCAGGTAATATTCCTTATTCACCGTTCTACTTTGTGGCAAGAACTCATGATGCACCACGCCCCTGCAATCGAAGAAAACTATAAGCAAAACCTTCACATTCGACCGAACTATCGAGCGTGCTTTTTTGGTATTGGTTCGTGCGGCAGCTTCCATTCAGATGATTGAGCTTTGGTTTCCACGTCATAACCATAAACTCACGATTCGTCACCAGTTTGACACTCTGGAGCAAATTCGGGTCGTCGCGGACAGATTCCAACATCTCATTAGCAATGTTCATGCGATGCGGTTTTTGATCGAAATTGACAACTTTGGTACGAATTTTGCGGCGACCCGTCTCATGCCCAAATTATCTATTAAAATCGATATGCCTAGGTCCTGGGAAATTTCTCTAACGGTAATTCAACGATTGGCCAATACCATTTTCTTCACTTCTTCAATTTTTTCGTCTGTTGTTGAAGTGCTCGGGAGTCCGGCACGCTCTTCGTCGTTCACATCTTCTTGGCCTTCTGAAAAAATTGTGTACTACCGATAAACGTTGCTTTTGTCCAAAGTAGCTTCTCCGTATTCCACAGTCAACATTCGGAATGCATCCGCGCACTTAATTTTGTATTTCACACAAAATAAGATACAGGTTCTTTGTTCCATTTTTTTGAATAGGTTAAAATCGAAGACGAACCAAAACACGTGCAAGCAAAGCAGTTATCATCAATTAACTGAACATTCAAAATGGCCGAAATTGTCAATGTAAGTGAGAGACATATGTACCAACAAAACGCCACAAAATAATCGAAATTCGAATATACGTAGCCCGTGAAGATTTAAAATTCGCGATATTTTTTGAACACACTATGTATGAGTAAGGTACCCGCGAGGCTCATACGCGAGGTCGGCTCCCTACGCAGGGTCATGCGCGAAGTCTACTAATTTTCGTGATTTGTATTTAAATTTTGTTCTTAGAACTACACCTACGCAAAATTCTTCTCAGGTCTACCCAACAGTTTTTTTTTTAATTGCTAAACAACAATTATTTTCTGAGCTAGAATATTACACGCTATTAACGTTTTCTTAAGCATTTGAAAATGCCTAAGAGAGCCAGGTCTCAACTTTCTAAACATTGTTCTAAACCACAGGCAGCAAAAATACGTCGTAAGAGAGAATCATTACCTGAACGTTCACAAAGCCTTGTTGAACAAAATCAGAGAAAGTCTCAGGTACGCGCACGAGAGTCGAGTGTAGAACGTTCGCAACGCCTTGCACAACAAAATCAGAGAACCTCTGAGTTACTTGCACGAGAGTCGAGGCTGAAGCGTTCCCAACGTCTTCATGAACAAAATGTAAGGACCTCTGACTTGCAAGAACGAGAGTCAAGTGTCGAGCGTTTGCAACGCCTTGCCGAACAAAGTCTGAGAACCTCCGATTTACGCGCGCGAGAGTCGAGGGTCGAGCATTCGGAACGCCTTGCCGTACAAAGCTTGAGAACCTCTGAGCTACGCGCTCAAGAGTCGAGGCTGGAGCGTTCCCAACGTCTTTATAAACAAAATATAAGGACCTCTCAGTTGCGCGAAAGAAAGTCGAGTGTCGAGCGTTTGCAATGACTTAGAGCTCAGGCAGAGAGACAGCAGTTGTCCACAAATAGAGTTCGAAATCTAATTTTAGCTAACAGCGACAGAAGGGCTTTCAGATATGATCCGCAGGTTGATTATGCACAAACCCTCCAACTCGGAGTCATGAATAAGATCTGCTCTAACTGCTCTGCCCAAAATGGGTGGACGAACCTAATGGTATGTGCTGTGCTTCAGGTAAAGTTTGTCTTTCTAACATTCAGGAGCCACCACAATCAATAAACATCTTTTAACTAATAACCATCCATTATCTGGTCATTTTTTAGCAAACATACGTAAATACAATAGTCTTTTTCAAATGACTTCGTTTTGTGCAAAATAAATAAGGAAAAGAAATTTTATGCCCCCTCTTAAAATGGAATGAGAGGTTTATCATCTCATTAGTAGTCTTTTACTACCATTAGGCCAAAACCCACAGTTTTTGCAAATATATTTTATTTCGCATGCAGATCAGTTAACCGTTGCGATCAAGCGTTGCAACAACCTTAAAAATGGATTTAATTCACGAGTTACAGACCGCTTTGAATAGTCATAACGTGTATATCCGAAGTTTAATAAGAAACTTAGAACTTAATTCATCAGATAATTTAAAACTAATTATTCATTCAGATCGCACTCCACAGACAGCATACAGAGGCATATACAATGCTCCTACTGTAAACGAGATAGCCGTTCTCTTAGTCGATCAAGACAAAGGTCCCAGAGATATAGCCTTACACGGTGGAGACGGGCAGCTCAAAAGAGTTTCTGAGCTACATCGGTCTTATGATCCACTACAGTATCCTATAATGTTTGTGACAGGAGAAGACGGTTATTATTTGACTATCCCTCAGCAGGGTTCTGCGCGTGATAAAACTGTTTCGTGTATGCAGTCTTATGCATTTAGATTAATGTTTAGAACTAACTCTTTTAATCCGTTACATTATTACAGAGACTTATTTAGTCAATATTGTGTTGACATGATGGCGAAAATTAGATCGGAAAGGTTAAATTATATTTCTCAGAATCTACAAAGACTGAGCGCTGATAACTATATTCATCTCAGAGATGCCTTAAATTATGACCCATATGTTGACTCATAAAATATCGGTCAACATGTCATATTGCAATCGTCATTTACGAGTTCTCCGCGTTTCATGCACGAGAAAACGCAGGGGACGCGATGACGAACGTCCGAAATTATAATAGAGCTGACTTTTAGTCACTTTACATGTATCCCCGAATGGCCTGTAATTAAAGCGGATCTGCTACCAGGACAACGGTCTTTTGACTGTCCTGACTTAATTTCACGCGTATTTCATTTAAAGATGAAGAAATTCATCAAATTATTAGTCAAAGAACAGATATAGTGGTTTACCTCATTGTCATTTGCTGTTCTGACTACGAACTAAAAAACAACCAGATGAGATCGACAGTATCATAGTTGCGGTAAATTGATCCGGTACTACATGATATTATAACTAAAACTATGGTACATGGACCCTGCGGAGAACATAATTTTGCTGCACCATGCATTAAGAACGGCGTCTGCACAAAAAATACCCTCGCCGTTTCATGAACGATACCCAGGCCGGAGAGGATGGGTATCCAGTTTATCGTAGGCGGAATACAGGAAATGACGGTCGGAGCACCACGCTACAAATCAGGGGTAACATGTTGACGATAGATAATAGATGGATTGTTCCATACTCCCCGCTACTATTTAAAACTTTTAACGCTAATATAAACGTGAAGTATTGCCACTCTATCCAAGCCATTACATATGCATGTAAGTATATAAATAAAGGGCAAATGAGGCAACTTTTAGCCTTTCAAAGATCAGTTCTCTGAATATATTAGACATCGTATCAGACAAAAAATCAGGATAACACTTTACCCTTCACTAAAATAATTTATAAAGAAGGATTAATTGAAATAGAAAACAAACTTATAGAACTAAACGACAAAAATGTAAGTGATTTTGGATTACCTTCTCCCGTTCGTACACAGAATGACACAATGGTACAACAGTATAATATAAATGATCTAACAGTGTTTGTTAATGGCAATGTGCCAAAATTATTACCAGATCAAAAACATGATTATGAGACTATTGTGGACAGCGTGAACAATAACATGGGGAGATTATTTTTTGGACGAACTAGGAGGCACCGAAAAGACTTTTCTCGCAAATTTGATACTTGCTAAGATACGGCAATCAGGAAAGATAGCGATTGCAGTTGCTTCGTCAGGAATTGCTGCAACTCTCTTGAACGAAGAAAAAACTGCTCACTCTACGTATTTCCCACTATCTGTATCTTTAGATCAATGGTCTACGTGCTCTATTAGGAAAAATGACCCTCTTGGGAAGTTGCTGCAAGACACGTTGTTGGTAATATGGGATGAATGCACAGTCATAGAGCTCATGTGGAGGCCGTGGACCGTACTTTTAAAGACCTCCGAAGCTCTGCTAATTTCATGGGTGGTATCACTTTTGTATTTGCTGGAGATTTACGACAAACGCTTCCAGTCATCAACTGAGGTACGCGAGCAGATATTATGAAGGCATGTTTAAAGTCGTCTCACCTTTGGACATGTGTTTAACATTTGAATTTGCGCACCAATACGAGAGCTCATCTACACGGAAATACGCATAGCAATTGTCCACAACAGCTGCTAAAACTTGGAAAAGGAATTTTTACATCTTTAAATTTGGGTACCGATTATGCGGTTACTTTGGATGAGTCTCTAGGCCAAATAGCCCATAATTTAGATAGTCTGATGGATGCTATATATCCTGACATCGAAAACTTACATCAAAATGATTTTCGTTGGCTGTGTTGTAGAGCAATAGTTTCTCCCAGAAATGAAGCATTCAACGAAATAAAAAATTTATCGTACGTACCGGGTGAATTTAAGTGCTATAGATCCACAGACACCGTCACTAACATCGAGGACGCACTGCACTACCACCAGGAATTTTTAAATTCTCTGAACCCCGCTGGGCTACCACCTCATGAACTTTCGTTAAAAGTTGGCACGCCGATAATGCTTCTCAGAAATTTAAGCCCTCCCCCAACATGTGTAATGGCACGAGACTTCTTATAAAGGAGCTAAAAGATAATTTAATAGTAGCGAAGATTATCACCGCTAATCCAGCCCTGCAGCTGGTATATCATATATCCAGAATACCCATGATCCCTACTGATTTCCCTGTACCCTTCAAAAGACTCCAAATTCCCAATTTCCAGTAAAAATTTCTTTCGCACTAACGATAAAAAAGTCCCAGGGACAAACGTTCAAATTAGTTGGAATTAATTTACGAAAAGAATGTTTTACGAATGGGCAACTTTACATTGCCCTATCACGGGTCGGGGCTCCTGACCATCAGTATATTTTGTTACCTGAAAATAATGTAACATAAAATGTTGTTTATAGAGAAGCTCCGACTGCCCGGAGGCGCGGCACGGCGCGTGTACAATGAAGTCAGCGGTGACATGCATCTACCTTTCTGATATAAGAAGTTGTAAACAAAATAAAACCGTAAGAAATCATAAAAGGCGCTAACGAAGTAGCGGGCGGGTCGCTAGTAATTAATATACTGAATAGGTATTTGTTTCATAATGTAATCAGATCATTTATTTTAAATTTGTCATGATTTAACCCCTCATTTAAGACGTGTTATCATTATGGTAACTCGGCTTTTAGCACATTTCAGCAAGCTTGCTCAAGTATATGCTTTCCACAAATCATCAGTTGATGTATAAGTTGAGGAATAATACAGTGAAATTCCAACTTCCAGCTATCACTCACTTCGTGTTCAACTTGATAATTTCTGCAAACAATTTAATCACAAACCTTAGGCATAAGTGTAAAGAGACAAACAATTCTTTGGAGATGTTCAGCAAATTGGCTAAAAAATAATGTGTTCTACAGTTCTACAAATATAAGTTTAGGAATACGGCAGCATCGTTGTAACTTCTGGCCATCACTCACTTTATGTTGAACTCGAAACTTTCCGTGAAAAACCTTATCACAAACTTTAGACATAATAGCAGTTTCAAGATAAAATTTGATGGGCTAAGAGTAAAGAGACTAAAACAATGCCTTAGGAAAGTTTGCTAAAGTATAATGTGCTCCACAAATCATCAGTTAATATATGAGTTGAGAAATACGTCAGTGGCGTTGGAACTTCTAGTCATCAGTCACTTCATGATGAACTTGAAACTATTTGTAACCAACTTCATCGCAAATTTTAGGCACTATTGTTAATCTGTTATTACAGATTCTAGCTACTGCTTGATTGCCTACGAGACCTACTGAATACTTTAATTATTATTATAACATGGATTTTAACACATTTCAGCATGCTTGCCCAAGTATATACGTTCCATAAATCATTAGTTTCTAACAGGGAAATTCCAACTTCCATCCATCAGTCACTTCATGTTCTACTTGAAACTTTTCTTAAATTACCTTACTGCATAACTTAGGCATACTAACGGTTACAGGAAACCGTTTGATCTTTTTTTATAAGTTAGTTTGTTCCCCGCATATATTCCAATACTTGCTCTCAAAATTAAATACAATTGCAGAAAATTAGTTTTATTTCATATAAAAGGACCTCAATAAACATTAAATTTCGAGGAAGCATTTCAGGTAACATTGCGTGCAGCATCGAAAATTATCTCCCATACCTCTAATATAACTATCTAATACTTGGAGAATTAAAAACTAGATGGTTTATAAGTGTAACTTACAACATATCTGTACCATTTAAGGCTATATTCAATATGTTTGGGGAATATTTCGTCTTCTAATGAAATATTTATTACCATGCGTACAACTGAACACAAACTCGAAGTGTTTCTTATTCATATTGAAATATGTAAATAGTTTTAGAGTAAAATAGCAACAAATTAAACTATTATTTGAAAATGTAAACGTAACTAATCTATATTGATTTACGTCCAAAAAATTCTATCAACAAAATGGGATACATAGCTAGTGTTTAAGTGGCTATTGCCTTTAACTTTTCTAGCAAGTTTCAGCAAAAGGCATAGGGTTGCATTCCTCTAATATAGGACCTCAGAGGTTCTTGCTAGCCTCAACAAGGGTGTGCCACCCCCTGCCTACTTTGACAGGAGAGGATGGTTCAGAGCTGGCCTCCCTTCTTCCGGAGGGACATGACTGTGAGCTGTATTGCCCTAATCTTACTCATAGATCTCAAGAGGAGGCTGTCCCTACTCCCTAACCTTAACCATACTGAATCTCCTGTCACTCCGGAAACAGCGCAAAGGTTCTTACAGGACTAAGTGCAATTTATAAGCTTCTTGTCCTAATAGAACTAAAAAAGTAAAATAAAAATGTCACTTATTAAAAATTACACTACATTTTAGTGTATATTTTGAGTTTTCAAATCAAGTTCCATCTTTCCGTATGTGTGTATCGTTCTTTAAGATTAGGGTATTAAATTGAGGGCAATAACTATGAATAACTTGCCTTTTATATATGTATATATATATATATATATATATATATATATATATATATTACGTATGTATCTAACTTTTCAGTTTAATTATCTGTAAAGATTATAACATCTTACTAGTTTCAGTTTTTACAACACATACAAACAAGATTTATTTTGTAAAAATACAAGAACACAGTAACAAATGTCTTTAAATATGTTTGATGAGGTTTAATGCAAAGTTTTGTCTGTAATTCATTTTGTTATTGACAGATGGAATGACAGTCTTTCATACTTGAAAGAAATGTTTACATCCCCAGTAAAACTAAATATAATTTTTTTCAGAATATTGAGTGATAGGCTTTAACGACGCCAACAAAAGATTCCATAGTATGACAAACAACATCATAGAACTTATTCTCGTAAATTTAGTTTTATCTAATCTTTTAAGTATACAGATGAAATAATTTCCAGAGATAATGGGAATGTTTCTTGACAAATTATACATTCCCATTTTACAATTATAATTAAGTTTCGTATTAGTGTTTACATAAGAAAACCAGGTTCCTAAGTCACCATAGAATGATGTTAGATGTGTTTGGATAATTAAGTTTCTTCTTTTAATATGTCACACGTTTAAGTACCTTAAGATCATATTTTTTTACATATTTGTTTATCGTGCTATATTTATATTGATATATAGGTTACCCATGAGGGCAAAGTATATATATTCGCTAACACTCATCCAAATCCCATTCAATGACAAACACCATAAGTAATAACTTAATATAAATTGTATATTTACACCATCTATAAATAAAGCTTCAAGTACAAACTCAAGTTTAAAAGAATCTTTTTAGTTATCTTGCGAATAGAAATACAGGAGAACAGAGAGACAGACAAATAGGTAAAAATTATATTTTTCAACTCTATGTGACAGGTTTCGTTATTGCTCAACAATTAATTAACTAATGCTTAAAGAAGCAGAGTTATTATTTAACTATTAACTTGTAGCAGTACAAAAATATGAAATTTATATTATTATTGCAATTTTGGCAAACTGTATATAATATTCGACCGTTTCTAAAAATAATTAAAACATCTCTATCTAAATTTCGTCTACTTTATTTAAACATTTTAGTACATTACGCAGTGAATATCAGCCATTATCTTCTTCTACTAAGGCTATAATAGAGAACGTGATAAATTCTTTTGTAATAATAGCTATATGTATGGTATGATCTTTCACGAGAACATTGGATACTATATTATTCCTTTTCCAGCCTCCATTCCCTGATATTGCCCTCTTTGAATAATATAATTATGTTATTTGTTTGACACTAAAGAATATATTGTCTATGAAAAAGTTCTTAACTGCATGACACCACAATTTCGAGTTATTATTCTTTTCTTATTCCGATTGACTCCTGAAAAATATTTTCTTATATAAACTAAAATGGAATTTGACCAGTCTGAAATTTTCATAAAATATTTGCCAGTTCAATGCATCAAATTTATTATATCCCAGCTTTTAAATTAAACTGACAGGCGAAGTTGATGTATGCGCTGAAATAAAAAAATTCTATGATAAGAAAGTATAGATAAAACGAGACAAAGAAACTGATTTCATGTAAATGGTGTTATTGTTGAGGCTTGTACCAAACTCTTCTCGTCCTTCATATATACGTATAATAATTTCTTCATCAGAAAAAAGACGATAAAATCAACTATAGCGCTAGAAATATTTTTGTAAGAAGATGAATTACAAGAGCTGGAAGTAAAGATTTATACAGAAGTAGGTTTCTGTGAGATACATGTTTATAGGAAAGATTTTGCATCTTAAGAGAATTAAATGACCGAAGTAGACACCTTTTAAATGGAGTATGCTATTCTGTCCTACTTATTAATATATATTTTCTTTATTGGTACAGCAAGATAAATGCCATGTGTACTGGAAACATCTAAGACCAAAATTATATGAGAAGAGCTGAAAGTAAACGCTTACAGACTCAACTAGACCTTTGTATTTCTATATATCTAAGTGATGTATGCCATTTTCTGTTTAATACGTTTCATAAGACAACATATCATTACATCATAAGTTCTTTTTTAAAGTAGTACAAGGGTTTTGAAAAATTACTTAAAGCCGTGGGCAACAGCTCGTCAAATTAAAAAAAAAATGTTTCTATGACACCAACTTAATTAACAAAGTAATTCATTACCTATGTTGATAGACTACTGGACAAATCGAATTAATTACCTTTATATCGTCTCTGTTTACATCTTTGATAAACACTCAATCAATACAATTATAGCAATAATTTACATATCATTCTTATGTATACATAAATGAAAATAAAGGAGTCTGTCTTCCTTTTTTAACAATAAGTATGAGGAGATAGCCACACACTTGGTTTGATGGGGGCTTTGCGGTAGATAGTAACCTGCGAGACCAAGATTGGAGGTGTATGCAAGCCTGGAGCTAAGTAACTGAGATCATCATATGATGATTAACCACCGACCTGTAGCTGTTGCGTCATCGTGGCTGTAACCAATGATGTTGCTTATAGTCAGAAGTACAATATATTCCGGTATCTCGAGTTTCGCATTACGTTTGAACCTATAAAATCCATAGCCTCACAGACACGACCTATCAACCTGTCACAAAATCAATCAAGATGCGGTGGTTAATATATATATATATTGTCTTCTTAGACATCGTTTGGTATAGAAACTGCAATTCAAAAAAAATAGGACTAGGAACGTTTACATTGAATACATCTAAAAAAGGACAACAATTATCTACTGGCCTGGGAAATAAGAGGGTTTCTGTAGAAAATGGACCCTGCCGCTTCTTGTCAAAGCCAGGGAGCCTGAAAATAATGAACCGAAGTCAGATCAAACTATTGATTATTCAACTGCACCACCGCCATCGACTACCGTACAGCCACTAGGCACAATTGATACTCCCATACTGCCGTATAAAGTTTTTGAAGAAGCAGTAACATACCGCTCATTGGTTTTACAAGCTAGCCTATCAAGCATCATCACAGACACAACGGAATAAAAAAATTCCTTTTCCTAAAGTATTCAAAATACAACAAACCACAAAAAAACGTAAAAATGGAAAAAAATCCAAATTTAATTTGTGCAGTTTCCGTCGTGCATTAAAATGCGCAGTCTGCCACCAACAAAGTTGATTTTTTTGATACTCATGGCAGAAGAGCTGCAACCCGACATTGTCGTTGTTTCTTTGCATGGATTTACAGCTGAGACTATATCTGTTCAGAATCTTTATTATAGTTTGTCATACTTAATGTAATTATAGTTATTTATATATAGTGAAATTCCATTTTAGTTTATATAAAAAAATATTTTTCAGGAGTCAACCGGAATAAGAAAAGAATAATAACTCGAAATTGCGGTTTCATGCAGTTAAGAACTTCTTCATAGACAATATATTCTTTAGTGTCAAACAAATAACATAATTATATTATTCAAAGAGGTCAATATCAGGGAATGGTGGCTGGAAAAGGAACAATATAGTATCCAATCCACTGTTATCGTGAAAGATCATACCATACATATAGCTATTATTACCAATGTATAATATGTAATATAATATTATTATATATATATATATATAATTAGTTATTAACTTCAAACTCAATCAAAAATAAACCATGTTCTTGCTGTATAAAAGCTTACAACGTATCCCTATGATATGATAGTCGTGATGCGACGTGACGGGACCACAAACTAATGGTAGACGTGTCCTGCATTACAAACTCCTGGTGGCCGGTAGGATAGAGATAACTAAAACACATGACTGAAATCTATAATGGTTTATTATATTGTACAGTCGTTTTCAAATATGCTACGTTAATCAAAATATACTTAATACGTGTAATATCAAACACATTTTATTTATTTGTTTGAAGTTGGTAATTGGCAATTTGTTAACTGTAACACAATGGTTCGATATCTGAAATCTGATCTCTTCTTTAGGTGAATGACTAAAATAACACATAATCAAAATATACGATAGATTAATAAACATAAATTGGGAATGTGGGGCTCGATGCTCGAGTGTAAGGTTATATGCATAGATCTTATAACTTATAATCTTAATAATAAATAATTAAATAAAACTTCACTTTCTTTTCAAAGAAATGGGTTTATTAATATAATAGAAATTAAAATTTTAACGCTTCTCACGAAGGTAAGTTAATTAATTAAATAAATAGAAATTAAAAGGTATTTATTCAAAACAAAATCATTAAAATAAAAAACCCTTTAACACAAGGTTTTATTGGCTTTTAATCAGCGTCTGCTATCCTCAACTTAATTGATTGGTAATACAATATATGTATTTAATATAATATACTGATTTATTTGTACTTTACTGATTAGAATATATATTTTCTAATATGTATACATATATATTGATAATATTAATTTTATGAATTTTTTGTTGGTAACTGTAGAAAAATAACAACAAATTATAAATGTCTTCCTTCAATCATACTTGATTGTGATTTAGAGCAGATTTAAATGGGGCAACCTATACCTTTTTTTATCTAATCCACATATGATAATTGGGGTACTTAAAATACTCGAAAGGTGAGAATCAATATACAAATTAATAATTACATGATTATTAACAAACCAATACTAAAATACATTTGATTGCTGATATGGGTATGGATAGTTAAACGTATATATGTTTATAACTCTAAATTTACAGGTGTCGTATAGAATTTATCGAATATAAACCTCCAACTTTGGTCCTGTTTTGTATTCCCAATGTATGTGGCCATTTAATGCAGTGGAACTGCTTGTAGGGTAAACTATTTTCTGCTCTGTATTAGTCTTTATTTCTTTAAAAGTGTTGATGTCATCTTTTAATAGACCTCATAAAATCTATTAACACCTAGAAACTTTTATTTCAATATTAACAAACTGTATTGGTAGAGCACGTAAATATAATCAGGAATGTAAAATTTATAAGGTCGATCAAATAAAAGGCAAAAATAAGAAGAAACATTTGATACCATAAAGGTACATCACATTTGATACCATAAAGGTATATACCACGTGATATGCATTTTGCGCCGTAATATGTGTCACTCAATATGAGAAAAAGAATATTTGACTTTTATCAATATTATATGCAAAAGTGTATTCGAAATGTAAATCAACTATTCCTACGTTGGACTACAAAAGTCTATTATGACTTAAACCACTTAAAAGATGAAGTAAACAATATCAGGTAATTATTATTAATAGTATGATATCGTAATAAAATTAACTTTTAACAGACACTATTAATTAATTACTGTCGGGTTTTTTGACATACACAACGTTAATATCTAGTGTTAATGAATTGCCGGTTCAGTATTAAACTTGGAATTAATAAAAATCCAATATTATGTTTCAACAGGAATATAAGAGGTAAAGAACAGTTTTAATTACTTTTTATTACACAATCAATGACAAATAGTATGATTTATTATTACTGGTTTACAATTAAAGCACAGATCTGTAATGTAAAATCTGTATTTTTAAATATTTCTCTACCTAACATGAAAAGTAAGATTTGCACAAATATAGCAGGCGTATTACATACAATATTAGCAGTTACTAATATGTTAACGTTAATTTGTGGAACCGTAATTGGTTTGGCGAGTACAATCCTGGTAATCGGATCCAATTAGTTTACGTCCATAGCTATCACAACATTTCATAAGCTGCAATAATACGCATTTTATTTGTGTGCACTTTTCAGACCAAATAATAAATATAGTATTTATTTAGGTAACAAGGCATATGCCACTACAGCATTGGAGATAAGCTGAGATTTTTTTTTTTCAGCCACATTCTTTTCAGCCTTATATATGTCTGTGGCAACAATGCAAAAGCTACTACGGCACATGAAAAAAACTAGTCTAGATAAAGATTTTAAATACCAGAAGTAGACTCTTTTAAACGTGGTACTAAATAATATCTGTGAGAGAGTAGTGGTGTATAGGATGAGGAGTAAAGTTTTATGTTAAAAAATAAATAAACTTGATTTCATATAGTGTGTTGAGCAGTACCAGCTTGTAATTCCATTTAACAAAAAAATTAATATCTGTATGTGTAGTTTCAGTACATTGTTTGTTATAACTATATTTAACAAACACTCTTAGATATCTTTGGACTGTATAAATGTAAATATACCATCAAATAATCCATTAATAATAACAAACGTTCAGGAAAAGAGAAAATTTTTATTGCCCTGTCATCATGCCAATGCATAAAAACAGATTTATCCGTGAAAAATACTGGAGACTTGTGTAGAATATCACGCACTTTGATATGTATAGTTATTAAGGAAACTCTAAGTTCAGCTGGGAATGATAAGCAACATTAAAAGCAGGAAAATTAGAAAAGAAAATCAAACATTATATTTTTTTCTCTTAGTGCATGGATCTAGTAAATTGAATATAGTCCTATAAGGATCTGTGCGCTGTTTCCGGGGTGAAAAGGGTATGCTTGATGGTTAAGGTTGGAGGTAGAGGCCGCCAACTATCGAGAAGAATTAGGGCAGTAATCTCTACTCATGTCCTCACGTTAGGTTCATTTTTAATCTCAGACGTGATGATCACGTAACGCCCTTCTTCAAACAATTATCTATATTAAAATTACAAGATCTTCGAGACTATCACTCACTCATTCTGTTGCACGCTCTTTTAAATACAAATTGTCCCAGTTATCTTTCAAACAACTTTCAATTTATGTCTGAAATAAGTGAACGAAGTACAAGGAGGGGTACATCCTTATTATCTATACCAATTCATCGAACAACTACCTTTAGTAAGTCGTTTACAGTTTCTGCCTGCCGATTGTGGAATGCCTTACCTATAAACATCAGAGCCATTGATAAGCGCGCTCGCTTTGGGGCGGAGGTCAGGGCCTTGATGCTGGGGGCTCAGGGGGTATAGCGGTTGGCGGCTTTGGAATGTGTTACTTAAGGCAACTGAATGCAAGTTGAATGAATGCATGCGTGTATGTCTTATTATAGTTTTGTAAATATTTATAAAGTTACATTAATTATAGATGTTGTTTTTTATTATTTTAAAGCTAAGATTCTTTTAATGTATAAGGTAAATAAATAGATTTATTTTTAGTTATACATGTATATGTATGTTAGTTTAATTTTTTACGAGGTTAAGTGGTAGAGAGGACTTTATAGTCCTAACTTCGCCTCTAATAAAGACATTTTTCATTTCATTTCATTTCATTTCATTTCATTTCACGAATGAAGTGGAGGCTATTTGTGAACAAGCCTCTCCAGTAAAAGGAAGCAAGGGTTAGTACACCCTTACTGTGAGCCTGTTAAAGATAGCAAGAACCTCTGATCCTTAGGGATGAACACAAACTGCAAACGTCATCTTCCACAGCAGGCTAGACCTATCGAATTACCCTTGTATTTTAGAATTTCGTAATTTTCATTTAGTAATGTGCCGCTTCTGAAATACGACATAAAGTTACCCAGATTGAAGGGACACATCGGATTTTGCTGTGCCCAGTGGTAGGTACAACTGAAAGGTTATCCAGCCTGCTGGGTTTACACATGCATAATATTAAAGGTCCAATATACGATGGAAGCCCTAGCATATATGAAATATTATTAATGAGGGTGAAATGGGCTTTATTCTGAGTGCCCATATTCTGCATTTTCCAAGTTAAATCGAGAATAAAGAAAAGTGATTATCATGGAAAGGTACTTCACAAAGATAGTTTTAAAATAATAAAAGAAAATATTCCAAAAACTTTACAATAAATAGCTGAAATTAATATAACTTCCTACCACTAATAGAAAGTAGACTTGGCTCCGATGTAAACATTGTAAGATGTTAATATTAGAAATGGCTGGCTAACTAGGTTTCCCACATAACATGAATTAATTAAAATCTTTATCTTAAAAGTGTTTTACCTAAATTATCAGCATGAAACAAGACACGTTGCCTTCAGACGTATAAGATATTTGGATCAGTCTGTCACACTTAGCATCGAAGGTGTCATAAAAGTAGTTGAAGACCTCAATGTGATATCAGACTACTTTGCGATATGGAGTGTGCCAGTAACAAGGGTGGAGTTCAACCTGGTTCAACGGTTATCTTTACTGATGATAACGATAGAGAAATGAGTGGCATTGAAGAAGCGCGAATAATCAGATAACGGATTTAAACAAAAAGATAATAGTTAAAACTCAAGCTAGTTACGTTATAATGTTTTATCTATTATTGAGTTTATAGTTATTGTGAGAATTATATCTTAAAAATGAGAATGTCTATAGGTTCTTTAAAGTTTTATAATAATACTACTCATTCATTATATGAATTATGTTATTATAAAAGTTGTATGAAGGAAGTATTTGTAATTAATTTATTACGAATATAATATCTTAAAAACAACTCTAATTTAGTTTTTATTTACGAAATATGAAATGCGAGCTTTGTTTTATTTATTTATTTATGTTCACCGACTTTAATGAAATTATTCAAACGGACTTGTTGGAGCTATTTTTTGGAACATGTATTTATAGTTAATACGGTATCTAGACCTGTATCCTACGAAGATAAATTTTTTTAATTTCTCATGAATACAGTTCTTTAAATTAATGTTTGTGTTTAGTTTTGGGATCTCATAACTTTAGGAAACCAATCCTCGAAACGTTGTTTATACCTGTTATAATCTATAACGATGGCACATGTCCAAAATTGTGTTATCCTGTTTGTACAAACTATAACATATAACATAAAAACGTGTAACATATAATTTTTTTTAACATACAAAATTAAATTTAAATTTAAAATATTCATTAGTACGAGTAAAATTGCAAAATTAGAACAGACAATATTTTTTAACATTACGAATAACGACTTGAGTTTTATAATTATCATTAAAAGGAGCGAAATAATTATTTTACTGACGATGAGTCAGACACTATCTGGCAGGTCCGTGCCCGCACGGATATCACCGCTTTTCCTCCGATCACGGCGAGAGGAGAAGACTTCCCTCACCCCCGCGAAATCTACTCGGAAATATGTTCATAAAGAAACACTTTCTTATTGAAACTCAATCTAATTTTCGTTTTATTAATTATTTATATTTTTTGAAGTGATTATCTTTAATTTTATCCTTTATATATTTCGGGACTCGCAATCTTTCTTTTTTTTGGGGACGACATCGTCACCCCGATAACTTCTTTCAAAATATTTATTTAACGATATTTTAGCTTATTTTTCTGGTGAATTGTGCAGATAGGGTAAGTGTAGAATTTTTCTTTGATACTCATAGAGCCCTGATATTCATTGTATTTTAGCTTAGTAGCCTTCTTGCACGGTTCAAATAATTTAGCTTATCTTAGCTTGCATACGGTAGGGTAATTCTGCATGGTGTGATATAAGTGATTATTTTGTTTTTCTTTTCCAAAACTATATGCCTGAGAAAGTAAACTTTGGAGCTGTACACTTGCCTACAGAATAAATACAGTTTCGTCTATTTTTATATTATAGATTCATCTAGATATTGCATCCCGTAGAAATATTTTTTTGTTAACGATTTGTGCTTGCGTTATATATAGTAGTTGCATTGTGATATAGGTGCATGGCTAATCTTTAATTTATAAGATTGTATATTTGCTATTAGTGTTATTTGAATATTGCTTTTGTTTGCCATTGCCATGTATATTTTGCTTTAATTTTTTATTTTGCTTCTACGAACCATCATTATTTAACCGATTAATCATTCCTAACCCGGGCTCTTACAATAATTACGGTATACGAATCCCCGACCAAGGTATCAGTGGAGACTACTCAGCTTACTCGTACTTCCTCAGAGTGACTGACGTATTAATAAACAATAAAGTATACTTGTGTAATTTTGAAAATACTAGGATTACATCTTGTTTTCGAATATCGAACTCGCTTGAACAATAACTTTCCTAACCCAAGAAATCTTTATTTTTAAGCAAGATTATTTTTTTATTTTTTACTTCTTCAACATGTTATTGGAGTTGACGTGATGAAGTAAGCCCAACATTATTTTGGAAGTGTCAATTTCTTCCGTAGGGCCCTCTTATTCGACTCCTAACAATAAATAATAGTTATATTAAATTTTCGAACCCTGGAAATTAATAACCCATCTCGACTGGCTATCTGGCAAGTTGAGAATATTTTCGCTTGCCCCGAAAATAACATCGCACTTTCAACCCTTCCATTGTCAATAAAAAACTTTAAACTAACCTCTTGAGTTAACGTTTTGATTTCAAAACTTAATTGATTCCCTCTTTGTTTTATTTAAAGTTTGATGTGGCCTTATTTATTTGAGTAACTAACTTTAAATGTTTATTAGTTTTCTAAAATTCTAATATTTAGTTTTACATTGTGTTCCCTCGTTTTATAACTATCTTTTTTCTTTGTTTCTATAGTTAATTTATATTAAATTTTAAAACTACTAGTAGACAATCAAATAGTTGAATTTATGCAGTCAGACTATTGATATGATGGCATGTAGTATATTATTTTGTTTTGTGAACGTAATTTAATAAATTAAGGTAATTTCATATTGAGGGAATGAGAGATAAAAAATATACAAATATAATTTCTATTGAAATATTAGTAATTCGATATATTGACTTCTTCCATAAGCTTACGGTTGAATTAACACATTAATTTTAAAAATATACAAGATCATAATATTAATCTAATAAAATATTATAATGCCAACTACCTTCTACAAATATAATAAATCCAATAAATGTAACTAGGAATAACAATTATTTAAATATACAAGCTACAACATGAACTTCATATTTTTCTTTATTATTAATTTAATGGTATTTATGAAATACTACATAAAGTCAACGAATAATAACTGTAGGAAAAGCTTATTTCTGAACCAAATATTTTAATTATCTCCACAAACAAGGTATTAGGATCAAAGCGAACTAATTAAGTTGTCATTCGCTACACTGGTCCATGATGATTTCATTTTACAAAAACGAATTCCAATTTAACGCTAATAAGTAATCTGCTGTTTACAACAGGCAAATAAGATTAATGCATAATATACTTCACAACTGTAGGTATCAATGCAACAAAACACACAATTCCAAGAAAAATTGCATGTTCTGCTATCCTTAGGAAACCAGAAACATGAAATATTTTATGTACTTTTCAGTTTACGACTTGTTTGAATTATTTAACGTTGCATTAGGCCACAATCAACTGGAATTCGTGCACATTTTTAAGGGCCTAATAGGGCACGCAAGGTTCGAAGTTTCTCTAAAAAGTATTCCTTGTGTTTAATAAAAGGGCTTTATTATCCTAATATATACATTTTCTTTTATAATAATATGTAGAAAAAATTACAATTTTATTATTTAAATGGATTAAAGTGATATTCTACCTAAATTTAAATAAAATCTTCACTAAGATATTTTTGTATATAAAACGCAAATAAATAAATAATTTCAACTAAAACAATGAATTCTAGACTTGTTGCTTATACACAGAAAAATGTAATTTTTTGGCGACAAACGTTTTTGATTCTTTTGGTGTTGTAGGAATATGTGGTCATTTACGTCCTCATGTCAGTGAATAAGAGTTGTGTTATTTGATATTCATTACTCTTTTTTGCTACTTTTTCTCTTAAATATTCTCTCTTTTCATACAGAGTTCATTGAGGTCTCGTGGATGCGTAAATGTCTCCTTAACCTTTTTTTCCGACAGTGGAAAGAGTCAGATTTATCAATAATTAGTCTGTTTTGAAATTTATTCGGACCTTAGCCTTCTACGTTAGCCATGAGATAGTAAACAAAATGTTTACTAAACAAACGCGATTTTATTGTTTTAATGCACATTAGTAATAAAAAATGCTGTGAGTGATTTTACATAAACTACTCAAACTGATGATCTTCATTTTAACAGTGGCTTAAGGAAACTTGTTCTTGAAAATTATTTATTTCATATGCTTTTATTGGTTATTGTTACACTATGATTGTTTCTGAATATATTTATGCCAATTACGTGAATACAGGCTTTGAACATACTAAGTGGAATTTGTCTTTAATGACAAATATATTTAGTACTGCATAATATAGTATGCCTAGATTGAGGTAACCGAGAAACAAAATTACGGAAAACTGTCTAAATATGTACTACTCCACCGTCATGTAAGATGTTTTGTTGTATATACAACAAAACCCCTTTCGTATACAAATTTTTACACACACGCGCGCCCCCCCCCCCCACACACACACACACACACAGACACAAACCAGATATGTGTAATAATAATTTAATTTTCAATGATATATCCAATATGGTCCTTAATCGAGGGATGACACAGAACTACTGTACAACAAGGAATTACAACGTAGAAAGGTAAAAAGCATCATAATTGTTGTATTATTGTTACTATACAAAAACACGTCCATTTTAATTAAATAATTATTTATCCTTTCACAAGCCACCAGTAAAAGATTTTTTACTTTGCACATTGTACTTTTAAAACTGAAACAACAGTAAAATAATCCAAATCATCATCCCATATTTATGTTGCATTTTTACTCCAAACACAACTATCGAAATATAAAATATAAATGGCTATTTAAAAATAATTTGTACTTTCGCTATTCTTCTTGACATAATATTCTCACTCTGACATAGTACGATCAGCTCCTAAGACGTCACAGTGATCCTGCACATAACTAGTAACGATAACCACATTTATTTTCATAATAAGAAGTTACTATCACTATATTTAATGAATATTTCAATGTCTAAGAATACCAAATCAAACTTTGATTCCTGAAATCAGTATTTAAAGTATTGATAATTTTTTATGAGTACAACTCAGGTTTCAGCAAATTTCAAGTTAGTTTTTCTGGTTAGAATTGATTTTACCAGTCTAGCACATACTAAACACTTATTCGGATTTCTAATATATTCTCATATATTTCACCACTATTATGTTGGAAACGAGTCAGAATTACTTTTAAACGGTGGCATAACTTTTTTTGTAAATTATAACGAGTGTGTGTGTGTGTTTTATGTGTATAATTTATGGTATAATATAATTTTCTGCCTACTAGTTAGTTTTAGTGTCGATTCTTTTAGGATTAAAATTTAAATTCTATATAGCCTATGAAATAAGTCAGCTGAGCTTCTTAATATTTCACAGTAGATGAAAAGGAACACAATTTACATAAATTATACCAATACCGTAATTTATACGACCTAAAGTAATACATTGTTTTCCTAATAATCGTATATTAATTACAAATGATATATAATTGAAACAAGTTTTATTTTTAAATTAATGTACATATTTCTATGAAAATATTTGCTTCAGAAATATAAATATATTTCCTTTTCCTCTTCCATGAAGTAGACGCTCAGCTGACTTAGTTTATAGGACATATAGCATTTAAAATATTTATCCTTTAAAATCGCCATTGAAAACTAACTGGTTGGTATAAATGTTCATATATATTTATATATGTGTAAGAGTTAAATATATAATACAGCATATTAGCATAATCAATACAAACGGAGTGTATACTAAAACGAACAATAAAGTTATTAATAATTACTATTACACTATGCACATACTAATTACATACTTTCTTAAAGATTAATAGAGGCTGAGGTAGGATACTGTACAATGAAAACAATTCCCAGTGCTCTGTTGTTTGCAATAACAATAATCCATGGATAACTGTTCTCGGCAAAGTAATAACTAATCAGTGCAAAAAACTATTTACGCTGGTTAAGTTAAAGTACACTTCTTATATCTTTGTGCACTACTTTTGCTAAGTTTTAATTTCCAAAAAGCATTACAATTTCAATTATATTCATATATATTCTTTGTCGCAGAATTTATAAATGGGCATAATAAATTTTAAACACTAATAGCCTATCACTAACACAATCCTTTATGATAACTGTTTTTATTATACTTATCCCAAGAGTTGTATGCATGAAGATTAAATATCTTGAAGCTAAATTCATTAAAGCTCACTACTTGGGGAATATCAAAAGTGTAAGAGATATAATATTCAACGATACTCCTACACTACATTGTTTCCTTATAATAGTATATATTTATAATAAACAAAATATGAAGTTGTTCAGCACCTCAATACAGTGCTAATTAATCATAAATTAAAATTATTTGGAGTGGATCTGGAGGCATAAAATCTTTCAAATACCATAAGTTTTGTTTTTGAGTTATTTTAAGAGCGTTTTTAAAGAATATGACTATACGTACTTTATTCAATTAGAAATTGTGATCAAAACCATTATTAATTGTTAGTATTCAATAAAATATAAAATGCTTTATTATATCTTTTCATTATAACATGGTTATAGTTAAAATCCAATCACAGTATATTTATAAATGAGATCGTAATAATACCTAAGTTTCATATTTTAAGTACAGGCAAAACATTTCTTCCTCTTATTTGGAAAAATAAATCCGTAAACCAACTTCATATATTAAATAGGGTGTGCGTAGATTACCTGATGATTAACTTAAATCATCATAAAGTTGCTAATGATCTCACTCTATTGACTTGCAAATCACGTTGTCATTGTTTTAACCCCTGAGATACGGCTAAGATTTTATTTCCGTGTTACTTTGAATATTGTTCGACCAGATGATTATTCAACTGAAACATTATTCAATTTTTCTTCATTAATTAAGATAATTATGCACATTTTCGGATATCTTTATTCTGGATAAAAACTTCGTTTTATTTTGATATTTACAAAAGCTTTATTATCTTTTATCTCCTTTATTAAATAGATGTATGACACAGCATTCATAAATTAGTGTTTATTTAGGCTTAAAGTTAGTTGTTTACTGCATTTTAATGCTCCACCACACCTATTATTTTGATTATCTGTTTGTTCTTGATGCGATAATTTACAGAATGTTTTATAGCTAGAATCATTTACGTTATATATTTTTTCTTATTTTATATTAAGATAGATTGTACATTTTGTGTTTTACCAAGTTTCAAACATGTATTCTAAAAGAAGATATCCTTTGCAATTTTTCACATTTTATAACAATTGTTTTAACAAATTTTTATTTTTAAGTCTCATAACACGTAGATTTATTTTAATTGGTATAAATTTTCGGTGGAATTTGTTTAAATGTATTACTTTAAAAGGCCATATGTAAATAATAATATTAGCGCAACTATATGAGTTTCTATAAGTATTTCATAGTTTTTAAGAATTTTGTCTATCTGCATGTTATCTTAAAACTTTCTTTTATCATAAATACTAACGGATAATCTGTTATCGACTGACTTTCTTATCAGAAATTGAATTAATCCTTTCTTATTCTCTTTACAGTATTTCTTTAACTCTCTAAATTTTTCTTCAAAACGTTTTATCATCAAAATATTTTTAATCAATAATTTTATTTTTTCTATCCTAGATTATTAAACGCTTTAATTCTTTCTAGAAAATTTAGATTTTATCAAATTTATTTATAAAGAGAAATAACTTTAGGATGTTTAAAAAAGATAAACATGAAAGAAGAGAAATGTGATGAAGGAAATGAGCTTTATAATTTTCTAGTGATGATATTGCGAGAAAAAATGGGAATCCATAACATTGTTGCAAAAATGATATAATAATGCAAATTGGTTTAGAGTATAGTTGGAATAGTAGTTGCAAACAATGCTAAACTCATGTATAGAATTAAAATACCTAATTAGAATATATTGATACCTTTAAGTGTCCGTGGTGACATCATACATGCTGTATTGAAAAGACTGTGAAATATTTTACTTTTGCAAATCTCTGTCTAAACAATTTATCTAATGCTATATTGCTTTAACTCTTATCTATCTAAAACCATTAAACATATGTCTACTCACATGACTTAATATATAAAAGTACGATAAAACTAAACAAATGTAATTCATTAGAAATATTGATTTAATATATATTATATTTACTTAATTAGTGAACAGGTTTGTTACTCAAAAAGATTTCATAAAATTTATTATAGTAGATACCTATCTACTTGTTTCAACTATATTGTTTCTATGGATCTATAGAGAGTATCATTTAATGTTGAATCTAAAAAATAGTTATTTCATTAAAATTGCACTAAAATAAAAAATTTTGTGGTTATAAGTCACAAATATCGTAAGTATTATTTATAACTATATCCATAGTAAGATAGAAGTGATAATACGATATCTACTTTTAGTATTCTGTAATCCGATTTTAAACTGTGATATCACTGTTAATCATAGCAAATGGATTCATAGGAATGGTTTTATTCTTTCAAAAATTACGATTGAAACTTTTATAATTTTAAACTATCAGTACCAGACTTATAGTTCAAAACCATAATCAATGATGCCGTTAAGGCTGTGCTCTACCCCAAGTCAGAAATCCCAGTACGAAATCTACAGGGAGCACTGGCAAAATCGGCCGTTGGGAGGGCAATAAATACGGAGCTATGAAAGAAACCGGGAGTTAATGAGTGTCACCGCCATTTGGCGAGCAGGGGACCTGTGCAAGATGCGGCAAAGCAAGACTGACACACACGCTGGTGGCAATAGACATTACATGCCAATTACACTGTTCAATACAGTTAAATCCGGTGCTCGAGTATAAAATTATATGCGTGAATCCTATTATTTGCAAAAAACTTAGTTTTGAAAGTAAATACCTTTATTAAGATAAAATTAAGCTAATATTTTAACACTTTTTTAACCTCTCCGGTACTTTAATATATTTTCGTCCTGTAGTATATTGATGTGTTTGTACTTTACGGATGAGAATATAATTATCAAATCAAATCAGTTTTATTGCAGCGACAATAGTACACTGTATGTCAAACGTCATAGATTTTAATCTTCTTTCTTACAGTCCTATCAAAGAATTCTAATTTACACATACAGTTTTAAAATTACGCTCCTTTCATTCTTTGCCAATATACCTTCCTTAAACACCAAAACTCCCCTGTGTTATAAAATGCTTGTGACACCAAAAGGCGTTTAAGGCGCATTTTGAACGCCTTGATCGTTAGGATATTTTTAACGCCGTTCTGTGTCTCGCAGTTGGAAGTAAATTTTCTAACTCGTGTTCCATGCATACGTATTTCACCGCATCTTATTAAGGCACACCTATACATACAAAGCAAAGTGCTTACCAAAATCTACAGACACGGAAGAGTCAACAGCTGCAAGTCCTTAAAACTAGCCTGCACGACTCTCTGAATTTTTTTTGTGATTATTCAAATACTTTTTTTAGATTTGCCTTTTCTGAATTCAAAGTATTCATTTGATAGCTCACTTTATTTGTCCAAAAAGTAAAGCATTCATATGAGAAAACCTTTTCAACAATTTTGCTTAATACTGGTAAAATTGAGACAGACCGATAGTTATTGATTAAAAACTGGTTGTCTTTCTTGATAATCAGAACAAATTTTGCAATTTTCAGGAGGGGGAGGTAAAAATGTTTGGAATGAAGAATTTAACCAATTGAGTTAAAGTTCTCGCCAAATTCTTGCAGCATTGTTTGTTGAGCCATGTGGACATTAGATTAAGTCAGTTGGACTTTTTGGCTAGGAGCTGCCGAATAATTCTGTGAAACTCATCATCAATGACAGGCGTCAACTACATTAAAACTGCTGTACTCACGAGGGCCGAAAAGGAGGAGCCTCAAATTTCATTGCTTCTTTTCGAATTTTGTTCACATCATTTACACCTTTCATACGGAAAAAATTAGTACAAGATGTATTGCCTAAAATTTATTGAATATTTGAACATCAAACGGATGGAGTATTCTTCAGGCTAATTATAAGAACGTTTATTCAAATTGAAAAAATAAATTCCTTTCCTATCATTGAACAACTATTCTTTTTCACAGATATAAACAGTTCTAGGTACAGTAATGACATATTTACTAATGTAAACTGGATTAATAACTTTAAAACATTTAAACAATTTAAGTTTCAAAAGTAGTTTTGTCTAATGATCATTTTATTGCTTAGCACAAACAAAGCATACATAATATTGTATGCACTAAGACTGTCAAACCATGCGTGTAAGGAATGAAAAGTAAATATAGTGCAATACATTACATTTAATATAGAGCAAGTTCTATTACCTTGTATACGTTACATATATTAAGAAAATAATAAGTGCACATATATTATACATTAAGTAAGATGAATATTATGCACAGTAACAGTATAATTGCGGTTAGAGCCAAAAACAGCTGTTTTCAAGTGTAGATACAAATTTATATTTTAAAACATAACCAACCAACCGACCAAATTTAATAACAATTTATATTCAAAACCTCTTATTTATTTAAACTGTTTCAATTTAAAAACATAGTGAATAAACTTGAGATTGGACATGCATTACCTATTTGGTTAAGGATAACTTTTCAACAGTTTTTAAAGCAAGAAAATTTAAATAACGTAGCGCAATAGTGCGTACCGTTGTAGAGCACAATAATTAGCTAATTTTGCATATGTTCCGACAAAACAGACGACTTAAGGTCGGGACACATATCCGCACCGTGCCCGACACGTGAATCGGCCGAGTGTCGGTACGGGCTCGGCTCGGTTACCCTGAGGTCAAATGATAATTTGTGAAGTGCCTGATGATGGAATCTTTGATTCAGAAAGGCCTAGCACAAATAAAAAAATATATATTGGAAAATGTGTATCTAGTAATACTACAATAAACATTATCGTGGTTATATTTTTTATCCCTATTAGGCTATTCTTGTTAATTGTTTTTCCACTGTAGCGAATTTCGGTCAAATACACCATAAACATTATATTTGGCATTCTTTTGTAAAAACCCCAAGAGATTATAATGTGAGGCAAGAGTTTGCCATATTACAAGCCTGTTTATAATAATTTGTAAAAAATTAGTATAAATCTGTAAAATATATACTAGAGAACATGTTTTATTTTTTCATGAAAATCTTATTGCAAGTAAAATATTTTTAATTTAACTTTATTGTAGTGAAAAGAATTAAAGATAAAAATGTCACAGAAACATTCTAAATATGATGCATACAAAATACCGGAATAAATTTATCCAGTACTTTCAATACATCCAAGATAATTAGAATTTTGCGCAAATAACTAAACCCTTGTTAATTCTTAATTAATGAAAACTTGTTATAGATTTTACATAATTCGAATTTAGTCGTTTAAAATCACTACAACAGTATTACTACATCGTTTTTATTTATTTGTTGTAATTTGAGCATAATAAGAAAATATGACTAGTTTACTATAAATGTAAAAAATTAAAAGTGTAAAGTTTGTAGGCTATAATAAATAATTCAATAAAATAGAACGTTTAGACTACTTTAATAGTTGTAAAAAGAAGAATGCAACAGTAATGAACATAGAATTATATTTCAAAACTCTATTCAAATTTATGCTTTTTCAACTCTTCAATTTCCGTAATCTTCTTCTACACATTCTTATTATACTCTGCATTCCCATATTTTTCACTTGATTGATCCTAACTTTAAATAATAGGAAAATAAATAAAAGGATAAGTAATAGACAAATAAATAACAGGATAAATAATAGATAAATAACAAGGAACTTCCTTACTTCTTCGATAAGTGTTCTATATCCATGGGTGATGCCGCTCGTAGACCGCACCATGCCCGTAATAATTCAAACGCCACATATCGGTGACGGTGCGGCCACGACGGTCTGGTGTCGCTGCGGACATGTGTGTGCTTGCCGTTTGAATACTGCGCTGCAGTTCTTTCACCGTATGACGGCCAGCAATCGGCCGACTCACGTGTCAGGCACGGTGCGGGCATGTGTGTCGCGGCCTTCAGTCCTATGAATGTAACACGTAGTCTCTTATGCATAACCATGTAACAACATATATAAACAAATAATAGAAGAATAATTTGTGTAACATGAAACATAATACGTGTATTATAATAATCTTTGGTGGGATTGGAAGTTCTCTGGAATACCTTGGATCAACCAGTTCTGGCAAAAAATAAGTCAAATAAAAAGTTTTCAACTGATCTTTCATTTTGTTTTTTTACACACATGGAATTTATGGTATTGCAATACATTGGTATTGCAATAATTAAATGTATTTATTTTCCAATAAATAAATTTAAAAAATATGTTTGTATTTTTTCAAATGTTAGACAAAGGAAACTATTTTTCGTTATGTAGAGTTGGCCATGGATCTGGTAAAAATACTAATAATTTTCTTTATTACTCTAATTTGTCATTCTTAAATTTGATAAATTTAATAGCTTTGTTTCACACTGCAACTTCCGGTTTTATATCATGCGCAATCAAAAAGCGTTTCAACTTAACCATACCTTTCGAGTTGTATATCCCATCAGGCAATACAGGAACCTACTATTTTTGAATCAACGAATAGTCCAAATTCCTCAACATTTATGTCGAGAAATTTTTATAGTGCTTTGATTGCTGTATACACATTTTCAATCCCAAAATTTGTAGCCATGTTTCTTATGAACCCGGAGTAAAGGAGCTGCTCCACCAATTTTGGCATGGATTTGTGGGCCTTAACCTACAAATACGCCAACAATTTGACGCACTAAGACTTTTCCGTCTTGCATATTTATTGTGATTGCACGAACAGTCGTTGAAGGATGTAAAATTTGTTGCTATCCATTTCTTTAGGTTTTATGTCCAATGCAACAGCTTCAACTTCTCCATAGTCCTTGTCCATGCCATAAACACTTATTGTTCTTTTGGGACTTCCTCCAAACAGATAAGGTTTTTCTTTTCCCATGTGATATTTATACGGTTTGTTAACCGTTTCGTATAGAAAACTGAATTTGCACCTAGAATAATCTCTTAGGGCATTTACCTTATCATGCTCTCTCCTTGATTAAATTCAAGGCCAATAGCTCTCTACGTACAGAGTATTAATTTGTACATAGTTTATTATTTTTTAAATAAAGTATTTACACACTTTACCATTGTAACTTTTTGCGTGGTTTGTAATGTAGTCTTTGTACAAGCCATTATTATATAGCTAGATAGTTGTTGGCTTCCATGACAAATTTCAAAATTCTGTAAGACTTTACAACGCTTTCCCTTTTATCCATTTGCGTGTGAAAAAGTAATTTTTACAACTTGGATGGTCATGAAGACCTTCTTTGGTCCGTTGATTATTAAACGCAATCTTTTATGCGTTTAATAAGTTTATTGATACGTTTTTATTCGTTTAACAAATCCTTTCTTGGTGTTTGACGCCAAAGCATGACGCAAATAATAAGGTTTAAGATTAGCTTTTTCCTTAGATCACATAGACATGGACCTACGTAGTTTCTTCTCTGTTGGTGGTTTCCCATAATTTTAAATAGTAAAAGTTGATGACTTAAATGGTTGTGCTGCCATCACCATCTCCTATAATAAACAGACATTATTATATACGTATATTAATAATTGCAGATAATACGCACATAGTTTCAAATTTATGTGTCAGTTAAGTTACAGTTATTAACTCCTGCATTATTCAAATGTAACTAAGGAGTATATCCGTTTTTAAAAACGAATCAATGGCATTTACAGACGTACAAACTCACATATTTTAAAACCTAAATTGCATTTTTAAACATTTTTAGTTTATTAGTAATTATTAAACTACAAGATGTAAAATCAATGAAGTAATTCTTTTGTTTAGAACACCTACTTTTAGATCCACCTTGTAGGCTAAAGAAATATAACAAAATAAACTTCATTCAGTACAATTTATGTATAAAGTAATTCATTGTTATTTTCCAACGCACTATTACTTAGCATTATGCAATAATGTATGTTTACGGATATAATTTTTGCACATTAGATATGTGCTTTCCACTTGGAGTGTGGAAAATCAACATAACAGATAGTTCTTACTCTGAATTATTACAAATAGTGATACGTAATAGATAAAAGTTGCATTACAAAAAAGCATCAAGGCAAAAATATTACAGCAATGTTGTACAGTAAAAGAGCATAATCCTAAGTACAAGGTTATAGTATTTGATATTTTTAAATACTTTATCATTATAGAAATTAGTAGTAAAAATTAACATGTTTTTTACATTATAAATAAAAGAATTATTTTTGTTTTGCTGTGACAATTAATTCCATATAATTGTTATGAACTTAGTATATTTCAGTAATAATTAGTCTGTATGATTATTAGAACTCATTTAAAAGTGATAGAAATTATCACTTTAAAACTGTTAATGTGTTAACAGTTTGTCTGAACTGAGAATATTAAGATTACTATCACATAATTAAATAAAATAAATTATGGATAAAAGATGATGTTTATAATTTTCTCATGCTATCATTAGGCTACTCGAATAAAGTAATCTTGTAAATCAATATTTAATTATGTAACTCAAATAATACTCAATTTAAGAAAATTCAAACCTGTATCAGTACACTAAAATGCCTTTTGGCTCACGAGCCAATAGATTTAGGGAGATTTATATTTATTTTATATTTTAAAATAAATTTCTTTATAATTTCACACATTCTTTGTGAAGCACATGAAATGTATAATTGCATGTATTATAATTATTAAATAAAGACTTTTTGAACTTTGAAGTTTATTTACGTGGCATGTTATAAGATTGATTCATTAAGAAGTATTATAAAAAACCAATTAGTACCGTAAAAAGTTTCTAGAACGAGCGTTAAACTTACCTATAATAATCTTCATTAGACCTTATTAAATATTAATTCCAAGTTCGTATAGACTATTTGTATGTAAGTTTGTCTGTGTATTTGTACATGCACTAGCTATATATTATTCAACAACTGAAAACATAATACTTTTAAAGTATGGAAAAGCATCTCCAGGATATACGTTTATCTTCAAAGGTAGAGTGAATTGAGTTGTATAAGTATTTGTCAATGTACATTTTACAATTCCATTTAGGGTATATAAAAGGTAATGATATATACTAGGAAAAGTGTACAAAAGTAAAAACATACCTTATAATATCTTCAAACTAACCAATGATATTGAATACATATGCAAAACGGTCTTTAAACAAAATCACACACAAACAAACACAAAAATACACTTACACTTGTAAATATACAATATAAATATAAAATAATAAGGTTACAAAAACCAACAAAAATAAGATCTTCCTAAAAATAAGACTGAACATTTTTCTAGAATAATTATTTATAAATCTATACGAAACATAAAATATGGAACATTATTAGTTGTAAGATGGACACAACTATTTACATAACTGGAGAACCTTGACAGACTAAGTTTCAGTGTTAACCAAGCAGCCTTGATTATTACATTTGAGCATTTACTTTAGAGCTGAGTGTTTTGAGAGGATTATGTATCAATATGAAAACGTTATTCTTTCTCCATCTTTAGTGTTTTCCTGGATACATTTTGATATTACAAAGCTTCTTATTTTAACCTATGAATGCCAAAGAAATGGAATTTTCTAAAGAATGTATTATTAAATTTGTAATACAACTTAAAATGTGTTGCATATTTCTAACGATATATATTTTCTAGCCTTAAATCATGAATATAATTCGTATATATATATATATATATATATATATATATATATATATATATATATATATATATATATATATATATATATATATATATAATATATATACTAGCTGTTTCCCGCGGCTTCGCACGCTTTTCGTAAGTTTTGCCCGCGTATGAGCATTTCTGGTTGAAGTAAATTATATTTCCAACCCCGATGTAGATTTTACCTTGATGTCACGATCAAGAAAATATGTCAAAAATGTATTGTACATGCATAATGTATTTTATTACAAAGTGGTCTACCACTCAACCTTTAATTTCAACCAAAAATTTAGTTTAGACAATTATACATCATAACTTAGCGCCTTCAAATAGTGTTTCACTGTTTAATATACGTATCTATCTCGTAATTGCAGGTTATAATGTGCAGGCGCTTTGAAAACTTTTCTTCATTTTATTCGTTTATATTCACGACATAAGCGAATAATTCAGATAATAACTATCCTATCTTCTAAGTTAGACTAAATTACGGATACATGTGAAATTTTATTGAAATTGGTTCAGTCGTTTTGGAGTTTATTGGCAACATACATCGTGACTCAAGATTTTTATATATATAAGATATATATATATATATATATATATATATATATATATATATATATATAATAATTAAATAATTGAAATACCGTTCTTAAATTTAATATTAGTTCTGAGACATGTACCTAGGAGTTATAAGTTAACAAACACTATTTTCATGTTTTAAACGTAATTAAATTTCAGTTAGGTTCTGAGGTTGTTTATAAACTCTACAGATTTGGAAATATGAGGTTTTTTTTTTAAGGACGTATGAAAATTTTTAAAATCCAACATATGTTCGACGTTATATGCAAAGCTATGATAAGAATATTCGGAATGATAAGGCAGTCATAACTGAGAATCAAATTCGCAAACCCAATAAATGCTGCTACAATGATATATAGGAATTAAAAAATAAAGGTTAAGCCAGTTTCATGGAACAACAAAAACCAAATATAAGTAAAAAAGTAAGTTTTGTTAGACTAAATTTAGTTTAGAATGTTTAGGAATCCCTTATTTTGAATCACTGCAACAATAAAAATCAATCATAAAATTATTAAAACTCCACCTAAATTTGAAGCTGCAAGATTGGAAAATAATATAACATTTCAATGATCATAAATGTGCCTGTAATAGTGATCATAAAATTAATAAATGTTTGATAACATATTCAAATTCTTTACAGCTGGTATAGTGTGTCTAAATAAATTTAGTTTTGTTATATTTCAGATAGAAATGTTTTGATTATTTTTTTAAATTTATTCATTTATCTTAATTACACGGGTTTCAATGTCGATATATATATATATATATACATATATATTAATAATGTATATTTATATTCATAATATTTAAAAGTATTTTAAGGTTCTATAGCAACAAATTAAATAGCTATAGCTTTAATAATAAATTTGTTGCTATAGAACCTTATAACAAAGAAACAATAAACAAATAATGTTATTAAATTCCTAATTATTTATAATATCAGTGAAATCCTGAGGATTTGCCATATAAATTGAAATTGATATTAACTGTAACTAATATTTACTGAATCGTATAATTACCAAGATAATTGTTGTATCCAATTATTTAAATATAAAATACGAAAATGTTAAATCAATAAAGCATTATATTATTCCCTTTATAATTTATAAAAAATTCAGGTCAAAACAAGAAATAAATGTGAACAGTGTAGCAATAAAACTAATCACAAAGCACTTCTTATCTAGTTACAAAGTCGAAGAGGCTTCTGAGATTGAAAACAGAGCATTGAAAAGTTACTGTACGTACACGTTTTTTTTCGTTCTTTACACGTTTGTTAACAAAACTGTTTTCAAATTATTGTTTGTAAACAGTTTAAGTGTTACGTGTATACCATTTTATATATCTATACCATGTACTAGTATGATATTGAAGTGATATTTTATTATTGTTATTTTAAAACTTGTTATATACAAAAATAGTAGTAACTGTTTGCCCCATAATGCCTTACTGTATTAACGTTTAAATTATTTAAGAAGTAATTGAAGGGGATTTTTAGACATTAAGACTTATAATCAACTACTAAGAACTAATTCAATTTAAATTTTCTACCAATATAGCAAGTTTTATAATTTATTACATTTTCACATTAAATTAAGGAAAGATATACTAGCTGTTTTAAAAGTTCTTACAGCTACATTAGTTTTGCAGATTTTAAGATATTCTGGATATTATTTGCAAAGAAAATATACTTACGACTTCAAAGGTTACAATATATCTACAGAAGTAACTAGGCATGCTACTGTTTTTTTATACCAACCACCTCCTACATATAAACTAGAGTAAGGCAATCTGAATATAACTTATGGAAAGCCCCCTCACCGTCTACCAAAAATTGGGTTAAATCTAGCGGTCGATTACAAATCTAATAAAAACTGTAATGTAATAATTGCTCCAAAACATCACTATTAATCATAAAATTCGAATGCTGTTTTTTATAATCATGCAGTGCTGTAACAGTGTCCTTCACAGAAGGGACATCGCTGTAGAAGTGCTTTTTAAAGATTAGAAATTCCTTTGGTCAATGTGAGGACTCGATTGTGCTTTCGGCATTTTTGGTGGAAAATAATTCCCTGAGATAGGACCTAAATTCAAGCTATGATTACCTTATAACAAGAACAGAAATTGAAGTTTATACACTAATTGCTAAGTAGTAGATAATTGGCAATTCTTAATGTATTGAATACTGAATTTCGACTTTTGTCATTCTTATCTGTTAAAAAGGTATAACAGTTTTGTAACAACCTTTTGTAACATATAATGATGGCAAAAGTCCGAAATCATGGCATCATGTCAAAACTTTTGTCGTCAATAACAAATTTTAAACAAAGTTATGATTAACTTTTTCCCAATTGTGATGTGTGTTGGTATGCTTTTAAGAAACTTGAGGTCTTTTTACCTTAGAATTATATCAGATTAAATTAATAAGATGCACTAATACTTTATGTCAGAAGCATTTTTGATCTATTTATTCACTCATAAGGACTATAATTTTGTAAGTACTTAATATTATATTTTCCATGTTTAAAATATAGTTTTTGGCCAACATTCAATCAGGGAATAATATTGTAATAACAAGGTAAAGTCAATTACGTTATTTTTAGAAAAGAGAAGTATGTTTTATTTCAAATATAATTAAAACATCACTAGAAGGGGTGAAGGACCAAAGATACATCGTAGTAAAGCAAAACTGAATATTTCACAAACAGGACCGCCTTTGACTGTGAATCGCGAATCAGCGAGAGCATTAAATCTGAGCTTGGTCTTTGATATACGAACTTGGTAATGGTATCTCATTAGCTCCATAAAGAACGTTACTGTATGCTAATGTAAACTTTTCATTGTATACGACGTTTGCGACAGAAATATTAAAAGGAAAATGCAATGTTTTATTTTTATATACATACTAAAAACATTTTAACCATATAATGTGTTAATAGTAATACAGTACTACCACAATATGTTCATTCATTGTACAACCTCCGATTCCATTGAACGGTTTTACACGTGTTGGTTTATACCAATAACCAAGACATTGTTCCTGAAAACATTTTAAAATATCCTCGGAACAGTAAGAAAAAAAAATATATATATATTTATATATAAGTATATATACATACATACATATATATATATATATATATATATATATATATATATATATTATATATAATATAATATATATGAAGATTTTATGCAATTATAAGTCTTAAGTCGAAGTAACGAGGAATAAATTGCTATATGATTGCTATATCTATTATGTTTTTTTTATTATTGTTATGTTTTATGACTAATTTCGTGAAGCAGTTTAAAACTACTGGAGCATATCGAATATGTAAATGTTCAAATATGAGATGTTTACATAAAAAATTTGTGCACTGTAAAGAATCTTTTTAGTTCAATTACTTTGATAAACAATTTCCTCTTCCTTAGTTATTAAAACTGTACTTTTAGGTTTGGACATCATAGCATTTTAAACGCAACAATTTACTTAAGTAGAGTATTCAATATATTAGAGTAAATATTAATAGAACACCACTTTCTTTTACCTAATTTAATAGTACTTTTTACCTAATTTTGTATTTTTTATTATCTACGGAAATAAAAAGAGAGAAGATTTGGAAGAGTAAGAATGGATCCTTGGAGATAGCCCTAACTCCCAGGAACGTCGTAAATATAAATTCTCCAGAACGTAACGCTCCAATTCTAACCCTCTGTGGCATAGGGGATAAGTTACCCCTATGCCCCACAATACCCTGCAAAACCTCGAGTGTGGGTTATTTAGGTCAAGGGTTCAATAGATTATAAAATACTGCACGTTTGAACTATATTTAAGCGTGTTCAACTCCACTTTTCACATTATCAATAATATTACTGCCCCATAAATGGAATATGTACTTTCTAGATTAAATTTAGGAGAATTTAACTTCTAAATCGAGTTGTAAATTCTTACAAATATATGTTACACAGCGCGATGTGATTTAGCTAGTTGTGTGTAAGTTTAGTTTCTAATTAGATTAAACACGCTTCAATAATTTAGCACAAATTATATTTACTTCTTACCTTACAGCTTGTATTACATGTATTTATATCCTCTCTGAATATTATAAAAATTATTGTTTAAATTCAATAGTTATTATAATAAAATATTTTTGTTTGAAGGTTATTTTTGACGATGGAAGGATTGTGAAGGAAACAGGATTTTTCCGGACATTTGCCATCGTTTAAGTGAAACAAGAAAACAGTAACACTACGTTTCGAGATCTGCAATCTGATCTCTTCTTCAGGTAAAGAACTAACCTAATACATAATTACGGATTATACATAATTAATTAAGGATAAAAGAACACAAAGAAAACACGAGAAAGGGTTTCACAGAAAAGTCAAAAATTGCACACCATTGTTGGTCCGAAGACCATCATATGAATTGGGATGAAGCCCACATAATACATCGGGAACCACATTTCTTCAAAAGGAAATTAATTGAGGCAACATACATTAAATTGGTAGACCAACCAATCATCAGTCAACCATCAGTCGAGATTAGGCCGCTTTGGTTGCAAATTCTAAAGAATGAAACTAAAGAGAAAACCAAAAGTATCAAACGGATCGGATATTTGTAATAAACCAATGCGGAGTCACAATATGGTTTTAAGAAGTTCATCTCGCATGAACCAATAATAACGAAAGGGCCCATTCCTGTTCCCCTTCCCTTGTATTTCCGCCATATTGTTTTAGCCAGCCGTCACGATTACCATTGGCTAGTCCCTCTGGTCAGTCGTAGATGGTTAGTAGACGAGTGAAGACGTATTGTGACCTGTATTCCGTAGTTTAGTTTTTATGATTAGTGTTTTGTATAGTTTTGTATTAAGTGCATGTCTTTAGTGTTAGTGAAGTTGACGTACAACATGTAGGTTGTGATTCCTGACTTAGGTGTGCCACAACGCTTTAGTAAGATTTGTTTATTTTAACCTAGTTTGTAATTATGTATTAGGTTAGTTCTTTACCTGAAGAAGAGATCAGATTGCAGATCTCGAAACGTAGTGTTACTGTTTTCTTGTTTCACTTAACGATGGCAAATGTCCGGAAAAATCCTGTTTCCTTCAAAATATTTTTATTTATTATAATAGTTAGCAAAATATATATTAATATGTAATATTAATTCTTATGTTAAATGCAATAAGTATAATTTATTTACATAGAAGTATACAATAAAGAGGACGCTAAAGTTTCTTTATACGAGTCAGTTATTTTCATGCATAAAAATATTTTACTATAGATTACTAGTGAAAAGATAATAAATGACAAAACTAAGTTATTTGCGGTGCTATAGTTACATGCTGGCAATATATTTTATGTATATTGGTGCAAGATTAAATTAGCATTATCATTTATTGTAAATTGTAAAACATTATGTTAATATTGAAAACAGTTTTATAGGAATTTATGGTATTTTAAAAACCCAACATGTGCGTGAGAGAGTAAATAGTCTTTTGCAAAATAGCTTATGGAAAAAGTAAGGGTGTGTAGAAGATAAGTTGATGGCCTTAAAGTGTGGGCCAAATTTGAGTTTAGGTTAATCGATTACCACTTTGTGACGTTTACGGCATTATTTGTATATATTTATCATTTTTAGTCTTACAATTTTCTTTAAAAGCCCACTTACATCAAGTCATATTTTTCAAATCAATCATAATAACCCGGCCTAACTAACAACGCCTTCCAATTACTACTGATCATGCTATATTTCGCCATAATTAAAGAATTATAGTTTCCTACAAATCCATCAGAAGCGCATTGAACGGATTAACGGTAATTACTCAATATGGTACTAAGAATAAAAATAATTTAGAAGGAAGAATAAACTGAATTTTATTTACATTTTAATAACAGCATTTATTGTGTTAAAATAAATACGCCAAACTGATAATTAGTGCTGCTTATACAAAAACTGTGCTTAACAATGTTTTACAAATAAACTTTTAAGTGCTTTTTAAGGATATGTTTTTAAGGACTCCCATTCTCAAGGAGGGTTGATGATATTCACACCAAAATATTAGTTTTCAATTATTGTTACATTTATATGATACAGTCTACTACTATTAAACTATAATAACTATTTCCCACCTACACAAATGTAAAAATTACTCAAAATGTAAAAAGATATTTCGGTAATGTCACATAATTTTTAAGTTATTGTCCATTACTGTTCTATTAGCCATAAATATAAACTATATTTCTACTTGCCCAATACACTCACTATATTCATTCACTCTACTATCAACCATAATGATTTACTTGAAAGAAGCTCTTGTATTATTATTTACGTACAATGGAGCAATCTAGAGAAGGGCGTACAATAAACCAAGTTTTTAAAAATATTGTTATTAGTTTAGTTTTAGAAACCCATCCCTAATTGCCTTCCTACAAAACAATTTTCTTATATGACAACATCAACGGGTTTACAATATATTAAAATATGATTGAAAATATTTGGTAAGTTTAAATATCTTATTAGCTTTGAAACTAACATAAATGTCTTTATTTTTGTGTGGATATTTTATATCTCGCAATTTACCACGTGCTCATGAATATTAACATGCCAACAGCGTCCAGGAAGATTCACTTAGCCTTTCAGGACCAAAAAGAATAGAATAGCTATTCTTTTGCGGCTATTATTTTTTAAGGCAAAAAACTCTTAGAATATTTTGC
The DNA here is from genome assembly GCF_021130785.1 of Homalodisca vitripennis. NCBI lineage: Eukaryota > Metazoa > Arthropoda > Insecta > Hemiptera > Cicadellidae > Homalodisca > Homalodisca vitripennis. The sequence goes on from NC_060208.1 coordinate 157,083,532, forward strand.
TGGGCCTTTTCGGGAAATACCACTTTGATAATAGCAGTGTACTCACTCCAGACATTTGACTTCGGAATTCTGTATTCATATAATTGATCTAAATATATTAGGGACCGGGTTGCTCGAGCAGTTCTGACAGTTAATATAGCAAAAGAAAAAGTTATTGAATTCCTCAAAATAATGGGCAAAACAGTATAACGGTAATATTATAATGCTTACTATAACCAAACTGGTGCATTATAAAAAGTACAGTAACACCTTAATCCATTTACCAAAATATTAAATTTAATTGGCATTGCGTTTAATTATAATTATGCAATCATAAAAAGGCAGCGGTTTTTATACTTGTATATGTATGTAATTAACAATACACGTTTATCGTATTGCGTGAGTATATTTTAATTTCTTTATGTCAGTTTCATTGTATTTATTTTGCGAATCAGCGAAAATAGTGGCAAATTTTATAAATATTAAGTGATGGAAATCAACCAGCGGAAATGAAAAAAAGGATCTTTGAACTTTTAAGTTTCATAATATTTTGGGCATTGTATAAAATAAATATTCTAATGAGTATTCACATGGTTTTGGATTTTAAATCTGTAGATTGCCAAAAATATAGTAAAATTATTATGGTTAACATTTTTATAAGATGTGGCCTTCAATAGTCATAAAGTCTCATGAAATTGCACTTTTTATTTAATGCAAATAACAATTTATTTATTTTTACTTTATATAAACTTACTCCATAGAAATTTCTTCTCTTTGGCTGAGGCAATAAACTTCCAGGGACGCTTTTATCAAAACTTTTTAAATACTCACAGAGACGTTACGATGAGGATCAACATTACCATAACAGACGACAGTCGAAACCCTTCCAGTTTCCTTTCTTTTCTGATTCATATACATATTTATAAGGAATTTTCCATCCTTTAAATTTGTACTCTATTATTAAGGTTAATAGGTTTTAATTTGAAAAATAGTCTCTAGACGGGCGTGCAATCATATGATATTTTAATATATGTAATTTCTATTTTTAGACTAGAAAGAAAAAAAATTAGAGAGGTGAACTTCTCTTAGTAGTGATGAGCATGATTGTAAAGTTGGATTTGTTTCAATAATGATTGACCGTGTCCATGTTAAATAGACTCGTGTATAAATAGATTTTTATTAATATCATTTTATTAATAGTTGTATTGTGATATTATAAATTACTGACAATTTATAAACAAATTTTATTAAAACCCAAAATAGTTTTCGTTTGGTAATACTATATTTAGAATTATTTAGAAGATAAATAAATATTTAGTGGATTAAATATTTGAATACTATTTAATTTAAAACAAACCCGTAGCAATTGGTGTAAGAAGTGAGATAATTATTGATTAAGGGAAATTTTACTTTGAATTTCGGTAGCCTTTTGAGTAAAATATCAGGTTAATTTGAGGTAATTTGTGAGAGAGGGAGGGAGAGATGGAGAGAATCAACAATCCACTTTTTCACAACTATAAGCTACTTTTAAATTCTAGTTCTATGCTTTTATAAAATATCAGTATTGTCCATCAATTTTATGTATATGATAAGGAAATGTTTTGATTTCTACACAATATATTACGCAACTACTCAGCCGAGGGAGCCCATACTTTTGTATCACCCCGGCCGTCATAAACCCACCAGCGGCCATTTTATTTTATAGCTTATGACAACCATTACAGCTTTCCTCAATGAGGCAAGGCCACATTCCAGTCGAACTCAATAACGAAATAGTTTAACTGCATTATGTATATGTCGGAAATATACTTAATTTCATTTATTTACACTATGTTTATAAACAGTGAAACAAGTCTGAATAATTTCCATAAAATAAAAATTCAATAAAAATTACATTGTATTACTTATTTACAATTTTCTTTCAGTTAAACCTATACTTTTTCATGAAATATGCTATCGGTTGTACCCAAAAGTATTTTCTTTTAATTAATGTCGTAACTGGATAAATGTTGTTTTGTAAATAATATAAGTTCAATAGAATATTAATACCGTCAAACTATTCAGTTTAATAACACGCACTCAACATTATTGTTTATATAGAGGAATAATAACATGTAGGCCTTTTTTATAATATACTAAGATTTATGATGAATTAGTAATGATCGAATATAACTGCTAACATTATAAAACATGTAATACTAATAGACAAAAATATTATTTAATACTATAAACATTTTTTACTAAAACTAAATCATTATACTTGACATTTTTTAAGAAACTATACGTTAGTTTTTTTTATTACAGTATTTTACAACATTCCAAAGAAGAATATTGACATAAGTACGCACTCATTTCAAGGGTATTTAGATAGAGGTCTTGGTAGGTGAGTTATACAACTTTAATCCAAATTCAATCTTGTATAGTATCCACTGTAGCTAGTTATTAAAAATATCTAATCGATACCGATCATAATATTTTAGAAAATTGTGATCTTAAAATCCGGAATAGCGTAGATCATTTTCTATACTTTATCAGAAGAAACTAGCTCAGATTTTGAATGCAGATAAAACCAGAACGGATTTGTTCTGAAGGGAGCATGGATTGGGCTTTGCACTGACGACCGTATTGACTGATCCAATCCAATTTAGCTTTGGATGATTTCTTTGTGATCCCAGTGCTTTCCTCGCGAATACCATATGATTCAACGTTACGATTCTCAATCTACCCAAAAATATATATTTTTTTAATTTGTCAATAAAATCACCGTATAAAACTCTACTTGTTTTCAGAATCCTATTATGCCGTAGTTATCTTCACATGATATAGAATTTATAATAGGTTCAAAATTGTTCCATTCAATGGATTTAATCTGTGTTTTCCTTAAATAAATATTTAATAGAACATTACTGTATTTCGGGCGTACTTTAATTCTTATCCGTCATAATTAGAATTTCAGTCAGGAACACACTTTCATTAGAAATATAGACAAGATAAAATTTGTTGTCTGGGATGTACTTATAGCCATTACTTTCATTTACCTCATGTATGTCAAGAAATATATAAATGCATCGATAGGAAATAAGTTTCTTTATCTTGACGAAATAAACGTCCTATTAATAGTGAGCACATTCTCCTATAAAATTAAATTTCGAATAAATAGAGTGTAAGGTTTGATAAGTTTGGTTTAGTTTAAGATTAAGGTTGTGACATATTATGAGTAAGGGTTGCTGTGAGAGGATTTAATAATATGTTAGATTGGCAGTACAATACCCTCACAGGAACTAACACATATTTTATTTGTGACATCTCATTAAATTGATTAAAATTTTTAATTAACAATTGATTGGGTCAACCGATATATTAAGCACCAAATTTTAATACCTTAATACTTTGAAGACATATTTCATATTAATTTACTCATTACAATTTATTTTAAATTTAATTCATTATAACATTTACTCGTAAATTTTGTAGTGTTGCAATAATTATGAGTTCATGGACTAACGTGAGAAACTTTCTTTTAAATAGCTAAACATTTACATGAATTTACATTTTCGAAATTGTGAACATTTAAATAGATATGGAATTGAAAATGATTAATGAACCCTAAAATATACTAAGTTCTTAAAATTACTTAAATTTTATTCCACTTCACACTTATTACGCCTAGAGATATTTTTCCGCACACGAACACCAACACTAGCACTCCCGAACTTCAGTTTTCGAATTCCCGTCCTCGACTTCCTCCTCTCCTCCTTGTTCTTCAGTTTTGATGTTGTTCTCCCTCCAGCTCATTGACCACGCCTCTGCCAAATCTCTCCATCATAATTGGTGAGTAACAATTTTTCATATCAGCATGGCTGCCCCTTACATTGTCGCACGGTTTTTTTATAAATAAGCATTTCCGCTGATTGAACAAGCATTTCCTGTTTGTTCACCATCGGTGTCTGGGGGAATGTGCGTATCCACTTACATCTGGAGGATGTTTTTCTTTAATTGTAATACAAGACTTCCTTTCCAGCAACTATCTGTACATCGATGCTATGAATTTTATTTTACTAATAATTACATATGTCTTACATTCCCCTGGCTTAATGACGATTCTACGTACGAATCGTACTTATTGTCTAATTAAGGTTATCCATTGGGTAGTCACGTTCATGTACTGTAGGCTTCAGAAATTTTATTTTGATGTTGTTAATGTGGATGAAGTAGAGGGCTATAAAAAGAAGTAGTGTTATTATACAAGTCCAGGCTAATAAAATGTACAAAATGAGTTCCGTGTTGTTTACTATGGTTTTTTCGTCGTGCTTTAGCTGGAAGTGGTGTTGTCTTTGTAGATTGTGAACGAAGTAGGTGGGTGTCGATAAGGTCCAGTTTTCATCTAAGATTTCATGCAGGTGTTGGAATTCTTGTCTTGTTTCTGTTTCGAGGGTTAATATAGTTATAGAGTGAAATTTGGACCAAGAAATGGGAAGAAGATGTGTTATTTGATAGTTGTCAGGGTTTTTGGAACCAAATGGTATTACTGTGTTTATAAGTGTTAATTCTTCTTGGTGTAGAGAACATTCACAGGGTAGGATGATTTCTAGAGTTCCTGTGTTGTTCGGTTTTTGGATGTAGTGATGGGTCTTCTGATGTGAGCATACTACTTTCAGGTTTGTTTGGATGTTTGTTACAAGAAATTTGTTCGGTGAGACTTGTGTTACTAAAGGCATCGGGGTTTCGTTTAAGATGGTGAATGCGCAGGTAGCTCGGAGAGTAGGTAGTGTTGATGTGTTGAGAGTTCTGTGTAGACATCTTTTAAGGACTGATCACTGTTGACTGTTGCCCTGGGAATCAAGCAAAGTGACATTAAATGTTTTGTGGTAAATTCTGTACATCGTCATCTGTATTGCTAATTACATGAGAGAAGACACAACATTAAATATTATAAATTAAAAAATTATACTAAGTTTCAACCATACCAAATTAAAAATACCAGCAGTAAAATAAAGGATCTAAAATTAAAAGTGATTTTAATTTGATAATATAATTTATTCACACAAACGTGAGCTAATAGTACAAAATCTTTAAATAGCTGTGCTATATTTTAAATATACTAAAAAGTAAATACGCGAACAAAAAGTTTCTATTTAAAATTAAACAACGGTTATGAAAAGAAGTTAAAAATATATGGTTTTTTAAAACGAGGTTTTATTAATTATATGATCTCATTAAATTATTTTTGTGGACAAGACAGATTAAACAGCTCTATTTAATATTCATGTTTTCAAAGAAGTTACTACCACCTATACAAAGAAACATGTAGTATAATTATATTTATTGCACATTCATTGAACATATTTCCAAAGCTGTTTACAAATCAAAATTCCCCTATCTAATGTAATAATTACTTTAATATAAAATTATAAATCTCAAAGTATCCTCTCAGTGCTTAGATATATTATATATATTAGAATGATTGTAACAAGGTAGAAATATTGTTAATATATAATTATAAAATTACTTATCTTATACACGAGTTTTATTAAATTCGTTACCAACTTAATTTTCCTATGTTTTTGGTACCTTTAATTTTGTCAAAGTAATTTGTTTTTGCTATTTATTCGTTGATTTCAGTACTAGTATATAGGTATGGTAGGTTTTTTTATTTTGAAAATGTTATTATAGACATTTATATTTTATTTGTTAGATTATAAATCACTAAATTATCTCCTTGTTTTTATTTCCGTAGCCATCATTTCCTTTACAATGGTTCTCTTGTGAATCTATACGTATCACAAGATAAATCCTAACTAATGGGGATTTCAAAGACTGGGATGAGAAGATCTATGTTGATTAATATTGAATATTATCAGTTAAGACTCCTCTCAAGGGATTCTCGTTACCATTATCTATCACTGACAACCAAGTTGCAGGGATAAACTCTGTCTATTCTGATGATGTCACATAATCTGTTTCGCGAATGACAAGTATTAAATGCATCTATGAGGCACTTATTTGGTACTTGCTAATTAATTAAACAAAAAGCTTAAAACTAAATAATATAACTCTTCAGTAAATTTTAAGAAACGCTCAGGGTTTATTGTTAGTTATACATAATGACTTTTACCGTATACAAAGTAAACTAATTACTATAATAAAAAAACATAGGGCTTACTGCTTCCTCTCAAGTTGCAACTAATTCTCCGATATGCAAAAAATATCTGGCGAGGCACAATATTATGCTCGATGCTGAGTAATCACGTACTAAAACTATTATTTAAATCATACTAATCCTATATACTATATAATAGCGTATACTTAATTGATATCACATATTATATATATATATATATATATATATATATAAACACACACACATTAAATTTGTATAAATGGCAATGGCCGAATTTAATTTCAATAAACATTCAATCACAAAAAGTACTTGCTCCGCCGGTACTCGAACCCGGATCTCTCACTTGCCGGGTGAATGTGCTACCATTACACCACAGAGCCCTTACCTTTTACGATTTAATTATTTTGTATTTGGCCGTATCTGTTACATATGCGTTTTAAATAACTATATGGTTGGAAGACCAAACACGTGTCAATCGACTTTTATTTACATTAAATTTGTGTAAATGGCTATGGGCCAATTTAATTTCAATAAACATTTAATCACAAAAAGTGCACTTGCTCTGCCGGGACTCGATATATATATATATATATATGTATATATATATATATATATATATATATATATATATATATATATATATATATATATATATTATACATATTATTATCAAATATTCTTTATGAATGCAAGTATTCCCTTTAATATATAAGAGGGAAGATTTTATTTATATTAATTTTTATATTGTTATGAAAAATTTAGGCGTACATTGAGCACATAAATAAGAAATCGAACAAAAACAAGCCAATATATAATGAAGCCTAAGTAACGCTTTAAAGTACTCCCAAGCAAACAATTAATTAAACGGAAAATCACTCAAAGAACGTAAATTACATATTACTGAAACTTAGGGTGTACAGTTATTTTAAAAAAGGACCAATCTTATTATGTCTTATACTGCACTTACTTATGCAGTACCTACTGATCTGTAAGTATGTGTTTAGCTGGCTTAGAGAGGAGTCTGTGTATTAAAAAAGATAGAACCGACAGCAAGTTAAAGATATCACAAAGCAGTGTTAGCTTTATTTTAATATCACTGGCAAAGCCCATTGTCTTATATTGTTTAACATTCTTTAATATCTTCGGAAAAAACTAAGTAAAAGGTATAATATTAATTAATTATAATTTTTCATAAATAGTTAATATGCCAATGGTGTATTGTAAATATTACAAATTGAAGTTCACAATTGATTAATAATTAAATTTGTATCAATAGATAATTTAGTTTTTAATATTAAGAAGTATCAGAATAAACTCAGACACAAAACTAATTGTTACTTTACGCTAGGAATAGAGTTAAAACAGACCACATAATTTGTCTACTTTACTACTACTTTAAAAGTTTTATGGTTAAAACAAGATACATAATTAGTACATTAAGCAAAATTATTGAAGATCTACAGTAAATAAAAAGTTATTTAAAATATATAAAATAAAACTTATAAATGAATATTGACTTTCACTTTCCATGATATGATACAATTTCAGAAGTTTATACAAATATTAAAACTTCTTATTAGTGTTAGCCTACCCATTTCAAAACTTCCAAAGGATTTTTTTCGTTGCACATAGAGTTTTGTTGCGTAGTGAAATTTGCTGGAAAATTATTAGTGACGCAAAACACTTTCCTTACTATAGGAAAAACAATGCATTGAAATGAATAATTTATTTCGTTTCATTAGAGGACAACTGTAATTACAATCTCTCCCAACTTCCTTGAATATGGCCAAATACCAAAAATATGTTGGATATACTTTTTGAACAATTTACATCATGGTATATGGAAGTAACATTAGTAGTTCGTTTTGTAGCTTATACGTTTTAAAACATGTAAACTTAGCCTGCCACATTCCCTTGGATAAGCACATAGAGATAAGCATAAACCGGTTAGTGTCCTTTTTATTAATGCTTAAGATTGTGTAAATTAATATATAATAGGCAATACGTAGACTGTACTTGTACTCTGTGACGTATTAATTTTTATTACATACGAATGATTAAATTAACGGATTGTATGATTACAACGGTTCTACATACTATAAATTTGGATATATCCGTAAAGATAATATTTACAAAAAGCTTATTTATTGTTCCCTAATATCATTCAATTATATCCCAATAATAAAAATGTGAAAGTAAGTTTTTTGTTACGCTTTGACGCATAAATGATTCACCCTGTTGTACTGAAATTTTCACATTGACATTCTTAAGGCCCCTAGGATGAATACAGGCCTATTCTTATTTCGCATACTCTTTCGGGCCACGCAATACTTGTCTTTAAAGTAATGAAATATTCCAGCTTGGTAATTTCTGCAATTTTAATTTAACGAACCTTTCAATTGTAATCAACTGTTCTGTGTAAACATTTTTTATTTTTTCCAATTGGTTTACGTTTATACTGAGTAAAGTTTTTAATAATTAGTAATAATTTAAACGCTGTTTTCATTTTAGCAATTAGGTAAGTAATTATCTACCTTAGAATATGCCCAGGGACAAAATAAGGTAGGAATTTAACTGGGAAGACTCCTTTCGAAGCATTCGCCAAGAACTATGCTAGATGAAAATTCATTGGACTGTTCTTTTGAACTAATTCACCAAGTGCATTTAACAATTTCTAAAATATTGAAAAAGTTTACTATAAAATTAGAGACTGATATAAATAAAACCCGTCTTAGTTTACGTTTGAGAGGAGTGGGCTTCACTTATCTGCGTTATATATATATATATATATATATATATATATATATATATATATATATATATTTTCTTTATCGGAAAACAGAAAATATACACAATGGAACAAAACATATCTAAAACGAATGTTTTCTTATGTAAAATAAACTGGCCACAATTATGAACTTTTTTACGCATTTTCTTGGTAATGAAAACAAGGCGTCGGAAATATAGTTCACTTCAACAAGCAGTGGTTATAAACCTGCAACGACTACTATATTGCATGCAAAGCAGCTGGTCACTACTACCAGTACTTATATAAGAGAAAATTTTGTCTAACTTTTACAATAAAATTACACACCGTTATGAAACCTATCTAAACTGCCCTTGACATAAATAGGCAAGAAGTATGTTAAGGAAAACAATTTTTTTTTTTAACTTTGTAATATAACATATGATCTTCTAAAACTGGTTTACTACGCATTATTACAATCTATTATGCAGTAAGGAATTACTGTTTGAGGGTAAGACGTTTAAGAGTTCGCTGTTACCATTGGAAAACGTCCAAAAAGCGATTATTAAAGCAACCTTGGAAAAGCCTTTAATATTTGTAATTCTAAACTATTTAGGTGTTAGAAACATAATAATGTACATTTTCAAAAACCATGTTTATATTTTTCACTAAGTAAGCAATAGTTACTTAACCAGATTCACAGTGTCATCTAGGAGTATTGTCCCGACATTCGAGTAGTGTATTAATTGCACAAATTGACGTTACATTGCAAGTATAGTTATTGATAAATTACCAGATGGCCGTAAGCTACCAAGTGTTTATAAATCCGACATGTATACAAAGAACCTTATCAATTTTGACTTAGTTATCTAGTAGGGATCTTATTGTCTAACACTTGCTTTCTTTACCTATCATTTATTTGTTTTCTCATTTTTTTCTTACATTACGAGTACGTATACGTTATATTCATACATTATATATTGTAGATTTCATGTTTTAATTATATGTTTTCCATGCAAAGAATGTACAGTCCTTACACAGGTAATTAGTTTTAGAAAAATTCATGGTGATGATTTCGTCTTGATCTCCACACATAGGCTAAGTCCTTATGGAGATTATTTCCTGTTTGTGTACACTATGTGCTGTATTCTATGCTTATATGAGGAAATATATTATTATTCATTAATTTATTCACCTTCAATTTCGTTGTGCTACATTTAATAAAATGAATGAAATATTGAATTTCATATATTTCTTTAATTTTAAGCTAATCAGTATTTCATTATTATATATTGAATTATGTTTAAGTGAAATATGTATACTATTTCGGTGGAATAACAATTCTAGTAGAATATTTTTTGTTTAATAATATTTCAATAACATATTAATCATTGGATATTTTTATATTTTTCTATCACTTATATCCCAAATATGATCTGGTGGATTCTGTTGATAAAATTTATAATGAAATGAAAATGGTTTGGTGTACTTAGTATAATAAATTAATATGAACTCAACCACAGGCGCTAGCTGAAGTACTTATTAGTAGTGAAGAGAGTTGTATTATTATTGTGTTAGCTGTATTGGCTCTTAAACATCATCATTGGACAACTTATTAACATCGTATCCTGTGGCTACTTCAACATCACATAGCTTCTGGTCATTGAATATAGGTCTATAAAACTGAATATAAAATGTTTATCAAATATAATGTTTCTTTATATACTAAGAATTGCATAATTATTTTAAATGCAGATGTGATATATACATATTGGTATTGGATTTAAAAGTTACAATTGGAAACACAAATTGTTTTTTAAAAATTCTATCAGTAGGGTGATTGCAAAACGCAATTTTTCTACATCTACTCCAATTTTAACATTTTTATCTATTGTAATTGAATATTTATTTTCTTAATGATTGCTTTATAAGTATATTTTAGGTTATTGCGTATGTTTTATCAACTTGTGAATATAACTAATTATCGTATCGTTGAAACTAGGGATGGGCCATTAACTGAACTCGAAGCTACAAACGACGACATATCAGAGGCCAGGAAATGACGCGGTTGTGATTGAGTCCTACAGCGTTTACCCATTAGCAGTGAGTTGTCTTGTATTGCGATCTTTGCATATAACTTGGGTTTGTAAGCTAATGTGGGTATTTGGTAAATAGCATGTCTTTTCTGTATAAACTTAATTTTGACGACCAAATTTTACCTTACACTATACAAGTACCTAGTTTCGAATAGGTAAATTTATAATAGTAAATATTAAAATAAGATATATTTAAAATAATAATATCTTTACATGTCACTAAAATATAAATTAATGATATATGTGATATTTAAATCGTTTTTACGATAAAATTGCGCCTTTTTAAAACAAATATACCTACACGTAAAAGGTTATGCCCTCGTTAATTCATTCATCACTAGCTCTCTACCCTACTGATATTCCAGAAAATTTAATTTTGGTACACATATGACTGATGACGTAAGTGGAAAACTAGATAATTTTTATTCAGATTAAACACCCACACGGTTTGAAATAGGATTGAAATCCCTGAAGGTACCTTACACATTTATCAATTTATCGATATCAAAGAAATATGTTTGATACACAAGTTTGTTTAAGCTTTCAACAGAAACTATTTGCCAAAACTCCTTAAGGAACTTAATTTTTGTACCTTCTTGATGTCCTAAAGATATGGAAATTTATCCAAACTTACCTCATCAAAAACATTGTTATGAAAACTAAATTACTGTAAGTTTGGAATAGAGTAGCAACCAGAATAAACAATTAATCTTGGTTTTCTAACTTCCCTCTGTCACAGAAACGTAATACTTGGTTAATGTGCATAAGAGACTAATGGAATTAACTTCGACCGTAATTATGTAACAATTGTGGAAAATATTCGCTTTTGAAAATAAACAGTTGTTTATATTTTACTAACCTATGTAGGTATTATCGTAATGCCAGTAAAAATGCAAACGTTACTATAAAAACCAACATGTTTTATGGCACAATATGACTACTTTACAGCAATTCAAACGCTACTATGGCACTATAAAAAGGTATTGACTTAGATTCCATGCCCACTAGTAGACGCTCTATATATGTATAGATACACTCTTCCTAATAGTTCAAAGTAATTTCTACGCCGGGTCTCTGAGTTGGCGGGCGAACACGTTACAACTACACAACTTATGCCCTCACTTTTTACGATGAAATTATTTTGTATTTGATCGTTTTTCACATATCGGAATGTTACGTTGATATGTTAGTTTGCTTATTAAAAAAAAATTTAGCTCCACATCTTTCAATATTACTTTTTGCTATTTCTACCCATTTAACATTAAAGTAAATTATAAGAGGCAGTGTTCTAAGTTGAGAATTAATGGATTATTTATTCCCTAAAATAAAATATTTCGTCTAAGTAGGAAATGGCTTTTTGAATAACTTTCTAAATAAGCTCATTATTCTTCAACAAGACTGATGATCTCTATTAGGGAGTTTCACTGTAATTTTGGGTTTAGAGATAAACATATATGTCTTAATTAATCTCTTTATTTACTTTAAGCTATATGAAAATGTTTGAGTGATATAAATTACAACTATTTTATTTTAATTTTTTACAGATATTAAATATCTTTCTATATGAGCTTTACATTATTAATATCAAACATATTTCAATAAATATATACTTGTGATGTATATTAATTGTGTGCCATGACTTGTATAATATTAAGATGACTTGGATTATACATGTGGTGTATTTATTTATATTGCCTGATACTTCATATTTTTTGTGATGTATACTCGTTACGTGTCATTAACCTGGCTTGTGCTACATACACAATATTTGTCATTCGCGTGAGAGATTGTACTTACTGTATAATGTTGTAGTAATTAGCCTGACTTCTCTTTCAAATGAATTTGGTATCAGTAAATGATTTTTGCTGCTTATAATTTGTGTCATGAAACTGATAAGTGTTCCGTATTTGCTATGTGTCATTAACATTATTTGTGCTACAGATACATTATGCGTCATTAACACGAGAGGTTGTACATTTACGCTGTGGTAATTAATCTGTCTTCTTTTACATATGAGTTGGTTATCGTTACCGGATTCGTGTTGTTACAAAATTTATTTATACTATATATTCTATGTGCACTAAAATGACAGTTAGTGACATAAAAGTTAGATGAAATTTTGTTTTAATTGGAAATATGAATTCCAAATATTTACGCCTTATGCTCCTAGAGAAAAAAAATTGTCAAGATTATATAAGTTAATTTTTTTCTTCAACAGTTTAGTTTTTTTCACTCAACATATTTATAATATTAAAACTAACGCTGGTAATTTATGGATGTAATTAGCTACCAATTAAATAATTAGCATGACGAAAATCGTATTCATAAAACAAAAACATGTAATATTTTTCGACAAACGGAACTTTAAAACATATATAAGAGTACATGAACAGATATCACAAGTCACAAATGTGGTTTGCTATCATTTATGCAGTAGAGTTTCAATACTTAGATGTTCGTTATATTACTTAAAGAATAAAACATCAATATTAAACTAAATAGATTGAATTTCTTTATTAGTAGCATTGCCCAATTTGAAAACCCAATCTAGAATTTAACTTTACAATATTAATAAAGGTGTACACTTATTTTAATTTCATATTACAGATTGTAAGTAATAAACTAATTTTGATTTACAACAATGACTCCAAAACCCAACTCCAAACACTTGTTTTGCCAAGTTATATGTACCTTATAAAGCGTTTTTAAACCAGTTATCTAAAGCAAAAACTGGCTATAGTAAGAAAGGCACACTAGAACAAAAATATACACGTACAGTAAACTACTTAGGCATTTAAAAAACGTTGAAAAATTGTAAAACGAATGTTTTCTTATGTAAAATAAACTGGCCACAATTATGAACTTTTTTTACGCATTTTCTTGGTAATGAAAACAAGGCGTCGGAAATATAGTTCACTTCAACAAGCAGTGGTTATAAACCTGCAACGACTACTATATTGCATGCAAAGCAGCTGGTCACTACTACCAGTACTTATATAAGAGAAAATTTTGTCTAACTTTTACAATAAAATTACACACCGTTATGAAACCTATCTAAACTGCCCTTGACATAAATAGGCAAGAAGTATGTTAAGGAAAACAATTTTTTTTTTTAACTTTGTAATATAACATATGATCTTCTAAAACTGGTTTTACTACGCATTATTACAATCTATTATGCAGTAAGGAATTACTGTTTGAGGGTAAGACGTTTAAGAGTTCGCTGTTACCATTGGAAAACGTCCAAAAAGCGATTATTAAAGCAACCTTGGAAAAGCCTTTAATATTTGTAATTCTAAACTATTTAGGTGTTAGAAACATAATAATGTACATTTTCAAAAACCATGTTTATATTTTTCACTAAGTAAGCAATAGTTACTTAACCAGATTCACAGTGTCATCTAGGAGTATTGTCCCGACATTCGAGTAGTGTATTAATTGCACAAATTGACGTTACATTGCAAGTATAGTTATTGATAAATTACCAGATGGCCGTAAGCTACCAAGTGTTTATAAATCCGACATGTATACAAAGAACCTTATCAATTTTGACTTAGTTATCTAGTAGGGATCTTATTGTCTAACACTTGCTTTCTTTACCTATCATTTATTTGTTTTCTCATTTTTTTCTTACATTACGAGTACGTATACGTTATATTCATACATTATATATTGTAGATTTCATGTTTTAATTATATGTTTTCCATGCAAAGAATGTACAGTCCTTACACAGGTAATTAGTTTTAGAAAAATTCATGGTGATGATTTCGTCTTGATCTCCACACATAGGCTAAGTCCTTATGGAGATTATTTCCTGTTTGTGTACACTATGTGCTGTATTCTATGCTTATATGAGGAAATATATTATTATTCATTAATTTATTCACCTTCAATTTCGTTGTGCTACATTTAATAAAATGAATGAAATATTGAATTTCATATATTTCTTTAATTTTAAGCTAATCAGTATTTCATTATTATATATTGAATTATGTTTAAGTGAAATATGTATACTATTTCGGTGGAATAACAATTCTAGTAGAATATTTTTTGTTTAATAATATTTCAATAACATATTAATCATTGGATATTTTTATATTTTTCTATCACTTATATCCCAAATATGATCTGGTGGATTCTGTTGATAAAATTTATAATGAAATGAAAATGGTTTGGTGTACTTAGTATAATAAATTAATATGAACTCAACCACAGGCGCTAGCTGAAGTACTTATTAGTAGTGAAGAGAGTTGTATTATTATTGTGTTAGCTGTATTGGCTCTTAAACATCATCATTGGACAACTTATTAACATCGTATCCTGTGGCTACTTCAACATCACATAGCTTCTGGTCATTGAATATAGGTCTATAAAACTGAATATAAAATGTTTATCAAATATAATGTTTCTTTATATACTAAGAATTGCATAATTATTTTAAATGCAGATGTGATATATACATATTGGTATTGGATTTAAAAGTTACAATTGGAAACACAAATTGTTTTTTAAAAATTCTATCAGTAGGGTGATTGCAAAACGCAATTTTTTCTACATCTACTCCAATTTTAACATTTTTATCTATTGTAATTGAATATTTATTTTCTTGATTGCTTTATAAGTATATTTTAGGTTATTGCGTATGTTTTATCAACTTGTGAATATAACTAATTATCGTATCGTTGAAACTAGGGATGGGCCATTAACTGAACTCGAAGCTACAAACGACGACATATCAGAGGCCAGGAAATGACGCGGTTGTGATTGAGTCCTACAGCGTTTACCCATTAGCAGTGAGTTGTCTTGTATTGCGATCTTTGCATATAACTTGGGTTTGTAAGCTAATGTGGGTATTTGGTAAATAGCATGTCTTTTCTGTATAAACTTAATTTTGACGACCAAATTTTACCTTACACTATACAAGTACCTAGTTTCGAATAGGTAAATTTATAATAGTAAATATTAAAATAAGATATATTTAAAATAATAATATCTTTACATGTCACTAAAATATAAATTAATGATATATGTGATATTTAAATCGTTTTTACGATAAAATTGCGCCTTTTTAAAACAAATATACCTACACGTAAAAGGTTATGCCCTCGTTAATTCATTCATCACTAGCTCTCTACCCTACTGATATTCCAGAAAATTTAATTTTGGTACACATATGACTGATGACGTAAGTGGAAAACTAGATAATTTTTATTCAGATTAAACACCCACACGGTTTGAAATAGGATTGAAATCCCTGAAGGTACCTTACACATTTATCAATTTATCGATATCAAAGAAATATGTTTGATACACAAGTTTGTTTAAGCTTTCAACAGAAACTATTTGCCAAAACTCCTTAAGGAACTTAATTTTTGTACCTTCTTGATGTCCTAAAGATATGGAAATTTATCCAAACTTACCTCATCAAAAACATTGTTATGAAAACTAAATTACTGTAAGTTTGGAATAGAGTAGCAACCAGAATAAACAATTAATCTTGGTTTTCTAACTTCCCTCTGTCACAGAAACGTAATACTTGGTTAATGTGCATAAGAGACTAATGGAATTAACTTCGACCGTAATTATGTAACAATTGTGGAAAATATTCGCTTTTGAAAATAAACAGTTGTTTATATTTTACTAACCTATGTAGGTATTATCGTAATGCCAGTAAAAATGCAAACGTTACTATAAAAACCAACATGTTTTATGGCACAATATGACTACTTTACAGCAATTCAAACGCTACTATGGCACTATAAAAAGGTATTGACTTAGATTCCATGCCCACTAGTAGACGCTCTATATATGTATAGATACACTCTTCCTAATAGTTCAAAGTAATTTCTACGCCGGGTCTCTGAGTTGGCGGGCGAACACGTTACAACTACACAACAGCCCTCACTTTTTACGATGAAATTATTTTGTATTTGATCGTTTTTCACATATCGGAATGTTACGTTGATATGTTAGTTTGCTTATTAAAAAAAAATTTAGCTCCACATCTTTCAATATTACTTTTTGCTATTTCTACCCATTTAACATTAAAGTAAATTATAAGAGGCAGTGTTCTAAGTTGAGAATTAATGGATTATTTATTCCCTAAAATAAAATATTTCGTCTAAGTAGGAAATGGCTTTTTGAATAACTTTCTAAATAAGCTCATTATTCTTCAACAAGACTGATGATCTCTATTAGGGAGTTTCACTGTAATTTTGGGTTTAGAGATAAACATATATGTCTTAATTAATCTCTTTATTTACTTTAAGCTATATGAAAATGTTTGAGTGATATAAATTACAACTATTTTATTTTAATTTTTTACAGATATTAAATATCTTTCTATATGAGCTTTACATTATTAATATCAAACATATTTCAATAAATATATACTTGTGATGTATATTAATTGTGTGCCATGACTTGTATAATATTAAGATGACTTGGATTATACATGTGGTGTATTTATTTATATTGCCTGATACTTCATATTTTTTGTGATGTATACTCGTTACGTGTCATTAACCTGGCTTGTGCTACATACACAATATTTGTCATTCGCGTGAGAGATTGTACTTACTGTATAATGTTGTAGTAATTAGCCTGACTTCTCTTTCAAATGAATTTGGTATCAGTAAATGATTTTTGCTGCTTATAATTTGTGTCATGAAACTGATAAGTGTTCCGTATTTGCTATGTGTCATTAACATTATTTGTGCTACAGATACATTATGCGTCATTAACACGAGAGGTTGTACATTTACGCTGTGGTAATTAATCTGTCTTCTTTTACATATGAGTTGGTTATCGTTACCGGATTCGTGTTGTTACAAAATTTATTTATACTATATATTCTATGTGCACTAAAATGACAGTTAGTGACATAAAAGTTAGATGAAATTTTGTTTTAATTGGAAATATGAATTCCAAATATTTACGCCTTATGCTCCTAGAGAAAAAAAATTGTCAAGATTATATAAGTTAATTTTTTCTTCAACAGTTTAGTTTTTTTCACTCAACATATTTATAATATTAAAACTAACGCTGGTAATTTATGGATGTAATT
This sequence comes from Homalodisca vitripennis, assembly GCF_021130785.1. Taxonomy (NCBI): domain Eukaryota; kingdom Metazoa; phylum Arthropoda; class Insecta; order Hemiptera; family Cicadellidae; genus Homalodisca; species Homalodisca vitripennis. The sequence goes on from NC_060208.1 coordinate 157,101,540, forward strand.
AGCTACCAATTAAATAATTAGCATGACGAAAATCGTATTCATAAAACAAAAACATGTAATATTTTTCGACAAACGGAACTTTAAAACATATATAAGAGTACATGAACAGATATCACAAGTCACAAATGTGGTTTGCTATCATTTATGCAGTAGAGTTTCAATACTTAGATGTTCGTTATATTACTTAAAGAATAAAACATCAATATTAAACTAAATAGATTGAATTTCTTTATTAGTAGCATTGCCCAATTTGAAAACCCAATCTAGAATTTAACTTTACAATATTAATAAAGGTGTACACTTATTTTAATTTCATATTACAGATTGTAAGTAATAAACTAATTTTGATTTACAACAATGACTCCAAAACCCAACTCCAAACACTTGTTTTGCCAAGTTATATGTACCTTATAAAGCGTTTTTTAAACCAGTTATCTAAAGCAAAAACTGGCTATAGTAAGAAAGGCACACTAGAACAAAAATATACACGTACAGTAAACTACTTAGGCATTTAAAAAACGTTGAAAAATTGTAAAACGAATGTTTTCTTATGTAAAATAAACTGGCCACAATTATGAACTTTTTTACGCATTTTCTTGGTAATGAAAACAAGGCGTCGGAAATATAGTTCACTTCAACAAGCAGTGGTTATAAACCTGCAACGACTACTATATTGCATGCAAAACAGCTGGTCACTACTACCAGTACTTATATAAGAGAAAATTTTGTCTAACTTTTACAATAAAATTACACACCGTTATGAAACCTATCTAAACTGCCCTTGACATAAATAGGCAAGAAGTATGTTAAGGAAAACAATTTTTTTTTTTTACTTTGTAATATAACATATGATCTTCTAAAACTGGTTTACTACGCATTATTACAATCTATTATGCAGTAAGGAATTACTGTTTGAGGGTAAGACGTTTAAGAGTTCGCTGTTACCATTGGAAAACGTCCAAAAAGCGATTATTAAAGCAACCTTGGAAAAGCCTTTAATATTTGTAATTCTAAACTATTTAGGTGTTAGAAACATAATAATGTACATTTTCAAAAACCATGTTTATATTTTTCACTAAGTAAGCAATAGTTACTTAACCAGATTCACAGTGTCATCTAGGAGTATTGTCCCGACATTCGAGTAGTGTATTAATTGCACAAATTGACGTTACATTGCAAGTATAGTTATTGATAAATTACCAGATGGCCGTAAGCTACCAAGTGTTTATAAATCCGACATGTATACAAAGAACCTTATCAATTTTGACTTAGTTATCTAGTAGGGATCTTATTGTCTAACACTTGCTTTCTTTACCTATCATTTATTTGTTTTCTCATTTTTTTCTTACATTACGAGTACGTATACGTTATATTCATACATTATATATTGTAGATTTTCATGTTTTAATTATATGTTTTCCATGCAAAGAATGTACAGTCCTTACACAGGTAATTAGTTTTAGAAAAATTCATGGTGATGATTTCGTCTTGATCTCCACACATAGGCTAAGTCCTTATGGAGATTATTTCCTGTTTGTGTACACTATGTGCTGTATTCTATGCTTATATGAGGAAATATATTATTATTCATTAATTTATTCACCTTCAATTTCGTTGTGCTACATTTAATAAAATGAATGAAATATTGAATTTCATATATTTCTTTAATTTTAAGCTAATCAGTATTTCATTATTATATATTGAATTATGTTTAAGTGAAATATGTATACTATTTCGGTGGAATAACAATTCTAGTAGAATATTTTTTGTTTAATAATATTTCAATAACATATTAATCATTGGATATTTTTATATTTTTCTATCACTTATATCCCAAATATGATCTGGTGGATTCTGTTGATAAAATTTATAATGAAATGAAAATGGTTTGGTGTACTTAGTATAATAAATTAATATGAACTCAACCACAGGCGCTAGCTGAAGTACTTATTAGTAGTGAAGAGAGTTGTATTATTATTGTGTTAGCTGTATTGGCTCTTAAACATCATCATTGGACAACTTATTAACATCGTATCCTGTGGCTACTTCAACATCACATAGCTTCTGGTCATTGAATATAGGTCTATAAAACTGAATATAAAATGTTTATCAAATATAATGTTTCTTTATATACTAAGAATTGCATAATTATTTTAAATGCAGATGTGATATATACATATTGGTATTGGATTTAAAAGTTACAATTGGAAACACAAATTGTTTTTTTAAAAATTCTATCAGTAGGGTGATTGCAAAACGCAATTTTTCTACATCTACTCCAATTTTAACATTTTTATCTATTGTAATTGAATATTTATTTTCTTGATTGCTTTATAAGTATATTTTAGGTTATTGCGTATGTTTTATCAACTTGTGAATATAACTAATTATCGTATCGTTGAAACTAGGGATGGGCCATTAACTGAACTCGAAGCTACAAACGACGACATATCAGAGGCCAGGAAATGACGCGGTTGTGATTGAGTCCTACAGCGTTTACCCATTAGCAGTGAGTTGTCTTGTATTGCGATCTTTGCATATAACTTGGGTTTGTAAGCTAATGTGGGTATTTGGTAAATAGCATGTCTTTTCTGTATAAACTTAATTTTGACGACCAAATTTTACCTTACACTATACAAGTACCTAGTTTCGAATAGGTAAATTTATAATAGTAAATATTAAAATAAGATATATTTAAAATAATAATATCTTTACATGTCACTAAAATATAAATTAATGATATATGTGATATTTAAATCGTTTTTACGATAAAATTGCGCCTTTTTAAAACAAATATACCTACACGTAAAAGGTTATGCCCTCGTTAATTCATTCATCACTAGCTCTCTACCCTACTGATATTCCAGAAAATTTAATTTTGGTACACATATGACTGATGACGTAAGTGGAAAACTAGATAATTTTTATTCAGATTAAACACCCACACGGTTTGAAATAGGATTGAAATCCCTGAAGGTACCTTACACATTTATCAATTTATCGATATCAAAGAAATATGTTTGATACACAAGTTTGTTTAAGCTTTCAACAGAAACTATTTGCCAAAACTCCTTAAGGAACTTAATTTTTGTACCTTCTTGATGTCCTAAAGATATGGAAATTTATCCAAACTTACCTCATCAAAAACATTGTTATGAAAACTAAATTACTGTAAGTTTGGAATAGAGTAGCAACCAGAATAAACAATTAATCTTGGTTTTCTAACTTCCCTCTGTCACAGAAACGTAATACTTGGTTAATGTGCATAAGAGACTAATGGAATTAACTTCGACCGTAATTATGTAACAATTGTGGAAAATATTCGCTTTTGAAAATAAACAGTTGTTTATATTTTACTAACCTATGTAGGTATTATCGTAATGCCAGTAAAAATGCAAACGTTACTATAAAAACCAACATGTTTTATGGCACAATATGACTACTTTACAGCAATTCAAACGCTACTATGGCACTATAAAAAGGTATTGACTTAGATTCCATGCCCACTAGTAGACGCTCTATATATGTATAGATACACTCTTCCTAATAGTTCAAAGTAATTTCTACGCCGGGTCTCTGAGTTGGCGGGCGAACACGTTACAACTACACAACAGCCCTCACTTTTTACGATGAAATTATTTTGTATTTGATCGTTTTTCACATATCGGAATGTTACGTTGATATGTTAGTTTGCTTATTAAAAAAAAATTTAGCTCCACATCTTTCAATATTACTTTTTGCTATTTCTACCCATTTAACATTAAAGTAAATTATAAGAGGCAGTGTTCTAAGTTGAGAATTAATGGATTATTTATTCCCTAAAATAAAATATTTCGTCTAAGTAGGAAATGGCTTTTTGAATAACTTTCTAAATAAGCTCATTATTCTTCAACAAGACTGATGATCTCTATTAGGGAGTTTCACTGTAATTTTGGGTTTAGAGATAAACATATATGTCTTAATTAAATCTCTTTATTTACTTTAAGCTATATGAAAATGTTTGAGTGATATAAATTACAACTATTTTATTTTAATTTTTTACAGATATTAAATATCTTTCTATATGAGCTTTACATTATTAATATCAAACATATTTCAATAAATATATACTTGTGATGTATATTAATTGTGTGCCATGACTTGTATAATATTAAGATGACTTGGATTATACATGTGGTGTATTTATTTATATTGCCTGATACTTCATATTTTTTGTGATGTATACTCGTTACGTGTCATTAACCTGGCTTGTGCTACATACACAATATTTGTCATTCGCGTGAGAGATTGTACTTACTGTATAATGTTGTAGTAATTAGCCTGACTTCTCTTTCAAATGAATTTGGTATCAGTAAATGATTTTTGCTGCTTATAATTTGTGTCATGAAACTGATAAGTGTTCCGTATTTGCTATGTGTCATTAACATTATTTGTGCTACAGATACATTATGCGTCATTAACACGAGAGGTTGTACATTTACGCTGTGGTAATTAATCTGTCTTCTTTTACATATGAGTTGGTTATCGTTACCGGATTCGTGTTGTTACAAAATTTATTTATACTATATATTCTATGTGCACTAAAATGACAGTTAGTGACATAAAAGTTAGATGAAATTTTGTTTTAATTGGAAATATGAATTCCAAATATTTACGCCTTATGCTCCTAGAGAAAAAAAATTGTCAAGATTATATAAGTTAATTTTTTCTTCAACAGTTTAGTTTTTTTCACTCAACATATTTATAATATTAAAACTAACGCTGGTAATTTATGGATGTAATTAGCTACCAATTAAATAATTAGCATGACGAAAATCGTATTCATAAAACAAAAACATGTAATATTTTTCGACAAACGGAACTTTAAAACATATATAAGAGTACATGAACAGATATCACAAGTCACAAATGTGGTTTGCTATCATTTATGCAGTAGAGTTTCAATACTTAGATGTTCGTTATATTACTTAAAGAATAAAACATCAATATTAAACTAAATAGATTGAATTTCTTTATTAGTAGCATTGCCCAATTTGAAAACCCAATCTAGAATTTAACTTTACAATATTAATAAAGGTGTACACTTATTTTAATTTCATATTACAGATTGTAAGTAATAAACTAATTTTGATTTACAACAATGACTCCAAAACCCAACTCCAAACACTTGTTTTGCCAAGTTATATGTACCTTATAAACGTTTTTAAACCAATTATCTAAAGCAAAAACTGGCTATAGTAAGAAAGGCACACTAGAACAAAAATATACACGTACAGCAAACTACTTAGGCATTTAAAAAACGTTGAAAAATTGTAAAACGAATGTTTTCTTATGTAAAATAAACTGGCCACAATTATGAACTTTTTTACGCATTTTCTTGGTAATGAAAACAAGGCGTCGGAAATATAGTTCACTTCAACAAGCAGTGGTTATAAACCTGCAACGACTACTATATTGCATGCAAAGCAGCTGGTCACTACTACCAGTACTTATATAAGAGAAAATTTTGTCTAACTTTTACAATAAAATTACACACCGTTATGAAACCTATCTAAACTGCCCTTGACATAAATAGGCAAGAAGTATGTTAAGGAAAACAATTTTTTTTTTTAACTTTGTAATATAACATATGATCTTCTAAAACTGGTTTACTACGCATTATTACAATCTATTATGCAGTAAGGAATTACTGTTTGAGGGTAAGACGTTTAAGAGTTCGCTGTTACCATTGGAAAACGTCCAAAAAGCGATTATTAAAGCAACCTTGGAAAAGCCTTTAATATTTGTAATTCTAAACTATTTAGGTGTTAGAAACATAATAATGTACATTTTCAAAAACCATGTTTATATTTTTCACTAAGTAAGCAATAGTTACTTAACCAGATTCACAGTGTCATCTAGGAGTATTGTCCCGACATTCGAGTAGTGTATTAATTGCACAAATTGACGTTACATTGCAAGTATAGTTATTGATAAATTACCAGATGGCCGTAAGCTACCAAGTGTTTATAAATCCGACATGTATACAAAGAACCTTATCAATTTTGACTTAGTTATCTAGTAGGGATCTTATTGTCTAACACTTGCTTTCTTTACCTATCATTTATTTGTTTTCTCTCATTTTTTTCTTACATTACGAGTACGTATACGTTATATTCATACATTATATATTGTAGATTTCATGTTTTAATTATATGTTTTCCATGCAAAGAATGTACAGTCCTTACACAGGTAATTAGTTTTAGAAAAATTCATGGTGATGATTTCGTCTTGATCTCCACACATAGGCTAAGTCCTTATGGAGATTATTTCCTGTTTGTGTACACTATGTGCTGTATTCTATGCTTATATGAGGAAATATATTATTATTCATTAATTTATTCACCTTCAATTTCGTTGTGCTACATTTAATAAAATGAATGAAATATTGAATTTCATATATTTCTTTAATTTTAAGCTAATCAGTATTTCATTATTATATATTGAATTATGTTTAAGTGAAATATGTATACTATTTCGGTGGAATAACAATTCTAGTAGAATATTTTTTGTTTAATAATATTTCAATAACATATTAATCATTGGATATTTTTATATTTTTCTATCACTTATATCCCAAATATGATCTGGTGGATTCTGTTGATAAAATTTATAATGAAATGAAAATGGTTTGGTGTACTTAGTATAATAAATTAATATGAACTCAACCACAGGCGCTAGCTGAAGTACTTATTAGTAGTGAAGAGAGTTGTATTATTATTGTGTTAGCTGTATTGGCTCTTAAACATCATCATTGGACAACTTATTAACATCGTATCCTGTGGCTACTTCAACATCACATAGCTTCTGGTCATTGAATATAGGTCTATAAAACTGAATATAAAATGTTTATCAAATATATAATGTTTCTTTATATACTAAGAATTGCATAATTATTTTAAATGCAGATGTGATATATACATATTGGTATTGGATTTAAAAGTTACAATTGGAAACACAAATTGTTTTTTAAAAATTCTATCAGTAGGGTGATTGCAAAACGCAATTTTTCTACATCTACTCCAATTTTAACATTTTTATCTATTGTAATTGAATATTTATTTTCTTCATGATTGCTTTATAAGTATATTTTAGGTTATTGCGTATGTTTTATCAACTTGTGAATATAACTAATTATCGTATCGTTGAAACTAGGGATGGGCCATTAACTGAACTCGAAGCTACAAACGACGACATATCAGAGGCCAGGAAATGACGCGGTTGTGATTGAGTCCTACAGCGTTTACCCATTAGCAGTGAGTTGTCTTGTATTGCGATCTTTGCATATAACTTGGGTTTGTAAGCTAATGTGGGTATTTGGTAAATAGCATGTCTTTTCTGTATAAACTTAATTTTGACGACCAAATTTTACCTTACACTATACAAGTACCTAGTTTCGAATAGGTAAATTTATAATAGTAAATATTAAAATAAGATATATTTAAAATAATAATATCTTTACATGTCACTAAAATATAAATTAATGATATATGTGATATTTAAATCGTTTTTTACGATAAAATTGCGCCTTTTTAAAACAAATATACCTACACGTAAAAGGTTATGCCCTCGTTAATTCATTCATCACTAGCTCTCTACCCTACTGATATTCCAGAAAATTTAATTTTGGTACACATATGACTGATGACGTAAGTGGAAAACTAGATAATTTTTATTCAGATTAAACACCCACACGGTTTGAAATAGGATTGAAATCCCTGAAGGTACCTTACACATTTATCAATTTATCGATATCAAAGAAATATGTTTGATACACAAGTTTGTTTAAGCTTTCAACAGAAACTATTTGCCAAAACTCCTTAAGGAACTTAATTTTTGTACCTTCTTGATGTCCTAAAGATATGGAAATTTATCCAAACTTACCTCATCAAAAACATTGTTATGAAAACTAAATTACTGTAAGTTTGGAATAGAGTAGCAACCAGAATAAACAATTAATCTTGGTTTTCTAACTTCCCTCTGTCACAGAAACGTAATACTTGGTTAATGTGCATAAGAGACTAATGGAATTAACTTCGACCGTAATTATGTAACAATTGTGGAAAATATTCGCTTTTGAAAATAAACAGTTGTTTATATTTTACTAACCTATGTAGGTATTATCGTAATGCCAGTAAAAATGCAAACGTTACTATAAAAACCAACATGTTTTATGGCACAATATGACTACTTTACAGCAATTCAAACGCTACTATGGCACTATAAAAAGGTATTGACTTAGATTCCATGCCCACTAGTAGACGCTCTATATATGTATAGATACACTCTTCCTAATAGTTCAAAGTATAAACAAAACAGAAAAACCAGTGCACATTAGCATGTTTTAATTTTCGAGTTTCTAGAATCCTTAATCAGAAACACACGAATTTAACGAACTAAAGAATATATACTTTTCAATGAATACTTTCAAAAAAAAACTTCCTCCATTGGGACTCGAACTCGGGTCCCTCACTTGCAAGGCGAGCATGTTATCACTATACTACAAAGCCCTCATTCTGTTACAATTATTTTCTTCTATTTGACCGTTTCCTCCACACATGTGATAAATAAGCAAACTTGCATATGAACTGAAGTCCAAATACCTGTCAAACGAATTGTAACATTTATTAAATTTGTGTAAGTGGTAATAGCCTGATACAATATACTGGAATTGCAAATAGTACTTTCTACGCCGGGTCTCTGAGTTGGCGGGCGAACACGTTACAACTACACAACAGCCCTCACTTTTTACGATGAAATTATTTTGTATTTGATCGTTTTTCACATATCGGAATGTTACGTTGATATGTTAGTTTGCTTATTAAAAAAAAATTTAGCTCCACATCTTTCAATATTACTTTTTGCTATTTCTACCCATTTAACATTAAAGTAAATTATAAGAGGCAGTGGTTCTAAGTTGAGAATTAATGGATTATTTATTCCCTAAAATAAAATATTTCGTCTAAGTAGGAAATGGCTTTTTGAATAACTTTCTAAATAAGCTCATTATTCTTCAACAAGACTGATGATCTCTATTAGGGAGTTTCACTGTAATTTTGGGTTTAGAGATAAACATATATGTCTTAATTAATCTCTTTATTTACTTTAAGCTATATGAAAATGTTTGAGTGATATAAATTACAACTATTTTATTTTAATTTTTTACAGATATTAAATATCTTTCTATATGAGCTTTACATTATTAATATCAAACATATTTCAATAAATATATACTTGTGATGTATATTAATTGTGTGCCATGACTTGTATAATATTAAGATGACTTGGATTATACATGTGGTGTATTTATTTATATTGCCTGATACTTCATATTTTTTGTGATGTATACTCGTTACGTGTCATTAACCTGGCTTGTGCTACATACACAATATTTGTCATTCGCGTGAGAGATTGTACTTACTGTATAATGTTGTAGTAATTAGCCTGACTTCTCTTTCAAATGAATTTGGTATCAGTAAATGATTTTTGCTGCTTATAATTTGTGTCATGAAACTGATAAGTGTTCCGTATTTGCTATGTGTCATTAACATTATTTGTGCTACAGATACATTATGCGTCATTAACACGAGAGGTTGTACATTTACGCTGTGGTAATTAATCTGTCTTCTTTTACATATGAGTTGGTTATCGTTACCGGATTCGTGTTGTTACAAAATTTATTTATACTATATATTCTATGTGCACTAAAATGACAGTTAGTGACATAAAAGTTAGATGAAATTTTGTTTTAATTGGAAATATGAATTCCAAATATTTACGCCTTATGCTCCTAGAGAATAAAAAATTGTCAAGATTATATAAGTTAATTTTTTCTTCAACAGTTTAGTTTTTTTTCACTCAACATATTTATAATATTAAAACTAACGCTGGTAATTTATGGATGTAATTAGCTACCAATTAAATAATTAGCATGACGAAAATCGTATTCATAAAACAAAAACATGTAATATTTTTCGACAAACGGAACTTTAAAACATATATACACAACATACATGAACATACATGTATTGTATATGAACAGATATCACAAGTCACAAATGTGGTTTGCTATCATTTATGCAGTAGAGTTTCAATACTTAGATGTTCGTGATATTACTTAACGCATTAAACAACAATATTAAACTAAATAGATTGAATTTCTTTATTAGTAGCATTGCCCAATTTGAAAACTCAATCTAGAATTTAACTTTACAATATTAATAAAGGTGTACACTTGTTTTAATTTCATATTACAGATTGTAAGTAATAAACTAATTTTGATTTACAACAATGACTCCAAAACCCAACTCCAAACACTTGTTTTGCCAAGTTATATGTACCTTATAAACGTTTTTAAACCAATTATCTAAAGCAAAAACTGGCTATAGAACGGTACACTAGAACTAAAATATAAAAGTACAGTAAGCTACTTAGGCATTTAAAAAACGTTGGAAAACTGTGATATTTATAGAAAAGTATCCAGAGAATTTCTAACAGTCTAGTATAAAAAACAAAGGAAACTAACATTATTGATATGTGTACAAAAGCATTATGTAAAAAACCAAGAAAGCTTATTAGCTTTATTATTATGCACTCAAGTAAGCGCTCATTGCATCACATATAGCACCAAAGGTTTAAAACAAAGATGTTGAAATTCCACAAAATTATGTTTAAACAGGGGTAATAATTATAATTATTATCACCAAAAATTAACTTTAATATCTTTTCCCAAAATAAAACAAGATAAAATGTTTGTTTAGCGGTGGGTGTCCTTTAAAGAGATTTTATCACAATATCACAAATGCGTCATAACTATGATTTATAGGTTGATTTATGCTTTATACAATCATGTTATACAATCAGGCCACTTTCACTTTGATTTCTTCTACTAACGTTGGATATGATCCAACAAAGGGCTTTGTCATAACTTTTTAAATACTCAAAGAGACTTAAGGAGGAGGATCAACATTACAATTTCAGATGATGGTAGGAATCCTTAGGTATATCCCTTCGTTTCTGATTCTTACAAACATTTATAAGGGTTTCACAATTGAAATTTTACTCAACTTTAAAAATATTATTATTTTATATTACTCTATGAAACAAATAAAACTTATGAATCGCATACAATAAATAAACGAATATTGCAACCGTTTGTAGACAGTTACTTTTAGCATTCCAAATACAGCTAGCATAATTAGCTTAAACTTCCATTAAATAGACATGTTTTATTTGTAATTAAAATATTTTGAATTCTCTTTAAAACTGTACCTGGAGTCATAGTTTTATCTTATAATACCTAATGCAACATTTTATTACTCCATTAAATCATTATTTAATTATATAATTTATCCACTAATTTGAATCCATAAGCTAAAAAAGACAATACGTTTATAGTACCATTGTACTTAAATTTTCTATCTCTGTCTCTTGTTTAAGGGTAGGCGATTGTTGATTCTGCATCCCGCGCCTACTTTACTCTTGTACTCAGCTCTTGTGGGATCGAGGGTTGTTATGAGGGACTTGCAGCCTCAGCAGCTCTTGAAAGAGCCTCACATACCTCTCCTGTGGTGTTCTTGTTGATCTACGTATAGTTTTACAATCACCATTGACTAAATATAAGGTGTTAGTATTAAAATATCAAAGTGTACCACTTATTAAAAGGCGTCAAATCAACTCTTCTCGTAACCAAAGGATGGACTGTTATAAATAATAACATTATGTTTAATTTTATATAAAACTACAACATTTAAAGGGAGAAGATAAATTTTTGACTAAAAGAAAACTATTAAAGAATGACTGTATCAAAATTATTATGTTTTGTTAATAGCCTCAAAACAGTTTTTAACTAATAAATTTCTTGTTTTGTATCATATACAACAATATCAATGTCATTTACCTCAAATCATCAATATATATAATGTATATATATATATATATATAAAATGTCACCATCAATAATAGTACAAGGTAGGAGTAGAGTACGACAAACAACGCGTTGGGTGGCTTCGCTAATGCTGCATGCAGAACTTCAAATATACTCGTATAGCACATTTCAGTCTTTAGATATCCTGAAAATAAATAGACACAAAGAAGATTTGACCAAAAAGATGTCTTGTAAAATTATAAATCTGGAAATAATCTTTACGTATATTTCTTGCCACACCTTGATACAATAATATAAAATTTATTGCGTTAGATTATACAGTTTAGAAGATACAAGTTCCGGTGTAGTAAGACAGAGCATGTATGCATGTATGCTTTAAAATCAGAAATCAGACTTACATTTTCATTTATTTTCACTCTACCGCTATCTTTTATTTTTACTGTAAGAATAACCACTTTTTAAATATCACATGTTAAAATCTCATGTGGTTTTACTCAGCATTTTTAAATAATTATTTATTCTTAAACATTCTCTATGGTTATTGTTAGCCATAATATAAATATACATATGTCTGCTAACACTCAGTTCAATATAATGGAGTGGCATGCGCCATAACCTCAGTGATGTAAATATTTGAATAAAACTTCATGACAAATTCCAATAAATACTTCTTTTTCGAGATATTATGGAGACAGGCATACGGAAAGAAATTGAAGTTTCATTCCCATTATAGATTAACGTTGCTAAATACATCAGATCAGATTTTATATAGGTTTATTATAAATAGTACATTATCATTTCGAATGGTATGCATAAATAAATATATTCACAGTAAACACCTGACGCGAGGTATTATTATATAAGCGGTACTACTACAATATATAGTAAAATTAATAATATTACAATGTATTGTCTTGCTTAAAGTGTTTTTGAAAACAAAACTATAATATATAATCAAACATTGGCTCATCAAATAAGAGAGGCTTATATATTTGAGAGTGTGGTTCACCAAACATAATATACTGGAATTCGTGTGCGGGAAGGTAAATGACAACTTCCAACAATAAACGTATTGAAGATAAACCATGATCGAATACATCTTTTCGTCAAATTATATAAGTATGACAATCACCAGTAATAGTATTTTTGAGAAGATAAACAACACAAATGGCTTTAAACACTGTATATTTAGTAAATATTAAAGTAGTTAATACCCATATAGGTATTATTCAAACTGATCTTTGACTGCAGAATAAAACAAAAAAGTACAGAACACATTTATTAACTATATGGCGTCAGTTCATGGTACGGACGTACGCAAACACGTTTATTCGCTTCAGTGTAGTTTAATGTTAACTAATATGACACGTTTTAAATTACTCAAAATACTAATGAATATAAATCTAACAAACAATTCATTCCACAATGAAAACTTTAATTTAAATGTTTAGCTATTACAATAAACTCTTATAGCTGAACAGACTGTTCAAAAATCAGAGTTTAAAATCAGAGATTACCGAATATTGCAGATAGCACTAGGCTCATTTACGAAAATGAAAAGATTGAGTTAGTAGTGTACTCTTATTATTTATACAAATTTTCATCTCTACATACCGTATATTATGAAAAGGGTCTTATTTATTGACAAGGTTTTACAGTTACATTTCTTTCTGAAAATACGCCCTATGAATTCACGTGTCTCTCTAACAACTTACAGGACACAGTGAAACAACTATAGCATATATATATATATATATATATATATATATATATATATATATATATATATATATATATATATATATATATATATATATGCTATATATGTTTTGGGTGTGCGAACGGAGATTTGCGGTTCCAAGACAACCCAATAAGGAATGAAAACTTTTGTTGTACGTGAAGATTCCAACAGTGGTTTATTTCAAATTAATGAAAGCAATTATAATAATGGGTTTATTTAAAAAAAATGACCTTCAGTGTGAAATACAATCAAAATTTGCTTTCAGTCACAACCGTCGATATGATGAAATTGCTATGAAGTATTTGTTTGCGGTTTACTTTTTATTTTTATTCATAGTTTTCTATTAAACTCAGTAGTGTTTAGTTAAACACTTCTATTACCTGTGTGGAGTTGCTAGTCTCCCATCGGCCGCCTCCCCGTGTGGTGGATAGGGGAATGCTCACCAGATATGGCGGGTACCGGGGAAATAAAATACCCGGAGCGAACCAAAACTAGCAAAGCTGCTGCCTTGTAGTTGAGGAAATGGACCCTAAAGGCTAGGGAAAGACAACCTTACAAAAATCACCTGGTCCTCCAGGTTGGGGGTTTGAGTAATGGGCTTGCTCCTCATTCTCTAGAAAATCTTTTAAACTGCAAAAAGAATTATATACGAAATATATATATATATATGCAAGCATGAGCATTTCGAAAGCATGACTTTTAAGAGCTCACACGACTTCGTAACGTGGTTTTCTTTCTAACACTAAAAAAAACTTTAAATGTCAAACTTCCAAGGATCACTTGAAATTCGGAAACTCAGTCCCAGGTATCTGCTAGAGCTTTTTTTAGATGATCACAATATCGGAAAACTATAGTTTGGGATTCCATATGAATATCTAAGTTGGGAGTCAAATACAAGTTAAAGTGTATTATTATTATTGTTATTGCATATAGGCTTGTCAGATTTCTGGCTGAAATTTGTATTTCAAATAAATTTACGATAGTTAATAGAAGTTTAAAACTATTAATATATAAAACAAGATTTTACTTAAATTAAAATCCAAACATAGGAATATCACGTGCTTGGATATGAATAGTTATTTGTACATTATAATTAAAAATATATTTTTTGGTCTATAAAAAATATATGACTTAAATGATATGATTTCGATAAACTGATATAAGTAGAAGCACTAAAGGTTGACATTTCCAGGATTTAGTGGTTTTCATCATACAATTTAGTATCCTATCAGTGTGTGAATAATAACACTCTTCACACTAATGAAATAAATAAATAAATAAAAATGCCTTTATTTACAAGCGTTTCTCAGAAAAGTTACTGTTTTTCAGAACAAGTCACTGAATGCCTTAAAACTAAATAACAAAAACTAAACTGAACTTAATTTAAACAGGTACAATAAAATCTAGTGGCTAATTTAAAATAATGCAGAGGTAAAAACTGTAACATTTCTTATTCTTACATACTAATAGCTTAACTTAGTTAATTGTCAACAATCAAAAATTCTTTAAAGTTTCATTTTAAATGTGGAACAACTGCATTCTTTTAGACTAAGGGGGAGGTCGTTGTACAACTTAGGGCCGAAGTATGAGAAACTCCTTCTTCCGACTTCATATCTGACTCTACGAAAGTTTATCAGATAGCCATGGCCGGTGCTACGTTGCGAGACCTCCTCCCGGAACAACAACCGCTCACTCAGGTACCGTTGTTCCTTGTGTGATAGGATTTTGTGGACCATGCAGCACGTCAGCATCATGCAGACGGATTCCATTGGCAGAAACTTAGCAGCATCCCGAAAGGGGGATACGTGGTCAAATCGTCTCAAATTGAAAAATGAAACGTATAGCAGAGTTTTGAAGTCTCTGAATGCGATCGACGTCACTCCGCGAGATGCTGTTACCGTAAGCAGAATAGCAGTATTAAATGACACAAAAGACCATCGACTGCATAAGCTGAAACTTGGCGAATTCCGGCAGCAGACTTCTGAATCTGTACAGGCCTCTTAATCTGCCAAGAGCACGCTGGATAGTATGAGTGACGTGATCAGAGAAAGTTAGACCGCTATCAAGCAAGATGCCGAGAGTTTTGACCTGGTAACACACTGCCAAAAACTCACCATCAAGAGCGATTCCCACACCTCTATCCGACAAGAGCCATACTAGATTTTGTGGGATTACATGAAGGACAGTGCACTTGCCTACATTGAGCCTTAACCCATTGTCAACAGACCATTTACTTATGTTCTCAAGGTCTGAGTTCATACGGGTAAAGGCCTCAGGCTCTGAACCAGGATCATAGGCCAAGTGCAACTGGCAGTCATCGGCGTACAAATGTGCCGTACAGTGTTTGATACACGTAGGGAAGTCAGAAGTGTACAGATTAAACAGTACCGTACAGGACCAAGACAACTTCCCTGAGGTACACCTCGCCTTCTGACTAAGAGCCAGATGTCTCATTCTCAGTCTTTGTAACCTGGCTTCTTCCTCCAATATAAGACTTCACCCACTCAATAGCATTTACACCAAAACCATAAAAGTGCATTTTAGCAAGCAACACCCTATGACTTATTGAGTCGAAAGCCTGCGAATAATCCAGCATGGCAACTGAACTATACTTTTCGCCGTCTTTAGCATCAATCAAATCACAAAACAGATTTGTCAAGGCAGTGTAAGTGCCGTGGTTGTCTCTAAAACCAGATTGAGTTTTTGGTAAAATATTTTCATCATACATAAGTTTCATCAGTTGTCGAGTTGCTATTTTCTCTAAAAAATTTTTACATTGCAGGCAAAATTGAAATTGGTCTAAATTGATTAACACTATGAGGGGTGGGTACCTTAGGTAGGGGGTAAACTATACTTTCTTTCTATCTCTGAGGAAACAACCCTGCAGTCAAAAACTCATTTATCATATGTGTAATGGCACCTAAAGCATTAACATTAAAATTAAAGCATAAGGGCTCACTGCTTTTATCATTTGTATGGATATTTCATCAATTACTGCTGCACTTGAATTTATTTCGTTCATTGCTGATTTTACATCATCAAGAGTTACTGCATGAAATTTAAAGACAGCTGTCGCATCATTCATCTTATTCACATTGAAGTAATCAATTATGCGTTGGCTAGCATCACTTGTACTGCCCATTTCATTAAAATATCTATTTAACTCGTTCAAATCTAAGTTTGTGCGGTATATTCTTATTAGTAGATTTTCCAACAACATTACACTTCTTAAGGCAAGTCCAGAAATCATTGGAGTTACTTGACGATGACAGATTTTCTGTAAAAAATGTTTTCTTTGCTTTCCACACCATTCGATTAAGTTCATTACGTGCTGTCTTATACAATTCCCAATCTTTGTAAGCCCTGGTTTTCCAATATTTTCTATGCAATTTATTTTTACTCTTAGTCCTTTTAATTATAGCATCATTTCTCCAGGGTGCCTTTTCCTTTGTCACTCTCTTGCAAACTAGAGGGGCCTGCTCCTCAAACACCTTTCGAATATTCATTGTGATAAATTGCTCAATATTATCGACTCCCACTATATTCATCGCAGTGTCCCAATCAATACCAGCAATATCGGATACAGCACGTTCTTCATTAAACTTTTAAAAGTCTCTATAAGTAATCATTTTAGGAGCCCTTTCCATTTTCTTAGCAAATTTAACGATGCAGTAAATCAATCTATGGTCTGTTATCTTCCTCCTCTATAGTCCAATATACTTGGTGCATCGATGACGCCGGTCCTCTTGACCTCAGTCGACCTGTCCACTATTATGTGGTCTAACAAGGTGGCTGATGTTGCAGTCACTCTTGTTGGCTCATTTATAAGTTGAATTGCATTTGATTCCTTCAAGATTCGGCGTAAAAATTTAGCTTCATTGCAAGTATTTGACAGTAAATGAATATTGAAGTCCACTAAACACATAACCGTGTTTACTTCCATAGCCAAGCCAACAAAGCGAGAGTGTAAAAGAGCTGACATCGAAGTGTACCTCACGTGTGGCGGCCTGTAAACCGCACATATATCGAAGCTAACCCCCTCCACTTTGACCACAACACACAGAGTTTCAATACCAGGGTCCACATCATCTGCCAGAGTGTACTGCTGGTAGGCAATACCTTCCTTAACATACAGGGCTTTCCCTCCACCTGTGGTTTCAATGGAACAGTCCTCCTGCCCACCACGGCGGTCACAACGCAGCAGAGTGTACCCCGGTATCATGTAGTCAGCAGATGAAGTTTCAGGATGAAGTGTCAGAAATCCCAAAGACATCGAAATCAAAATCACGCACGAGAGAGCTCATCTCATCAAAACCTGTGTTAAGAAATCTCACGTTCAAATGCGCGATCTTGAGACGCCCCTTAACCCCCCAGCTCAGCTAGTTTCCCGACACCTGCGAAGTGCCACGACTCCCTCAGGGACCGAGGTTATCATCGACAATCTGCACAGGATCCGGATCCCGGCCGAGACTAGAGACGGCTTCATCCCGAAAACTTGGGGAGAGGTTGTTGCCGTACCGAGAAACCGTAGAGCCGCTAAAATGGCCATCACAAATAGGGAACCTAAGCGGACACCTCTTCTGTTGAAGTGAACGCCATCCCGAGCAAGGCCTCGCTTGCCTACACAAGTATTGGCCTCCACGAATTCAACACCGAAGTTGTTGCACATGAGCGCCAATTGGGTGTTGACGTCGTGGAGAGTCTTATAACCAATATCTTGCCGAATCAAAACACTGTCTAAGAAAATTTTAGAATTTGGAAACTTAGTCTTGACAGTGTATAGTAGATCCGCCATGCTATGGAGGACCTCACGCTTTCCATGCCCATAATTGTACCCCGGACCACCCCGATAGCCCCGTCTAAGATTATTTCCACCTACATGAATATAAATTACTCTTAAATCTAGACCTACATAACTTAATAAACGATACTTTATGTCTAAAGTTTTCCCTCCAGGACAGCATTCAAGATGGGCTCCCCGAGAGACACATTCCTTACTTGCATATCTCATGTGCGAGTCACCTATCAACAGTACGTGGTTGAATCAATGCTTCCACTGCTTTCCTGAGGGTCAGGGGAGGAAGATCGAGGCTTAGGCGCTGGAGAGCTGACAGCTGGGACATGGTCATCTCGTAGCTTCACGCTGCAGGCTGCTGGCAGGTCGGGGGTTTACTGCTCTGGTCATGGGTTTGTGTCGGCCATGTCCAACTCAACCAGAAAACTATCGTCCACGGAGACACGCCCCCGCCTCGCCAGGGTCTCAGCCCGCCTCAGCTCCGCTCGTAGACATTTCACGTCAGCCTCCATCACCTCGACACTTGTTAACAATTGCTGACGCTCTGCAGTTATTACAGCTATCTTTTCTCTTCATTCAAGGAGAAGCCTTTCAGAAACGCTATGGGTAGGTGACACTCGTGAACTGCCTTCCCTGCAACTCACCAACTGAGCACTAAGCCTAGCTATGTCAGCTTCATATTGGGCCTCTAGTTCACAGCATTCCACCGACATGTCCCTATAACTTTTGTCGAGGTTTGAACACCTACGCTCAGCTGAAGATAAGTTTTCCTTCAAAATACCTAATTCCTCACTCAGCTCACTGCTTGGAAAGGTCGTTTAGCTTACTTAAAATTAAGCTATTGTGAGGAATAAGTTTTGTAATAGCATCCTCTCCAAATGTGGCTGAGCAAGATTTAAGTTCGTTGTAGAACTGGGATGCTATATCGATAACGTCTTGCTCAATATAAAACAAGCCATCAACAACATTCAGCAATTCGCTTGACCTAGTGATAGGAGGCATTTTTGTGTCAATATATTAAAAAACTAACCTAAATAATAAATAATTAATATATATATATATATATATATATAATATAAATAATTCACTATATAATTATGGGCATGTGTAGGTTTAGAAATGCTTCGTGTTATTAACATGTGATCACACGAACCTGCGACACATTGTCGCTTTTTTACAATATTGAGTGAAGCTCTTTCATTTCTTGCGGAACAAGATTGGGCTGCTACATGATAAACAACCTTTTCCCCACGTGACTTTGGGCTAGTCAGTATCTCACCGGCCATCCGGATATGTAATACCAATCTTATCTCAACCACTATCCCAATTGTGTGCAGTTTGCTCACGAGCTTGCTGTAGTGTAATCTTGCTTGTCCAGTATATAATTAGTAATAAAATGTGTTAAAGCAATTAGGTTTATTGTGATTTTTCTGGATAGGGGACTTAAATAATATAAAATAAGGATGCTGTCGAACAGAGCTCATGAAAACCCTTGTTAGAATCGGTTTAGGAACCACGAACAAGAGAATCATTTTATGATTTTTTTGACTTATTAGATGTAGATGAATATACAATTATTCAAAATTTCTGACGGGCCAGCGATTCTTAAGAGAGGATTTAGGGGACATTTTAAAATACTATTTTTAAGAAAACGTAATGGAAGAAGTATATATCATCTCGATGTTGAACTCAGTCTACAGTATACTGTATATCATCTGCTAGGCCCAGTCTCAAGTGTCTAACAGCCGCTGGACCCAAGACAAGATTAAAATAATAAATAGAATAATTTACAGTACAATGTTTCTAAAAATTACTAATTATATATATTTATATGTTAAGATCGTGAGACAAATTCCAATAAGTTTTGACTGAATTGCTGTAGTTTATGTGCTCGCGTGTTATACCAAATATTTAAATCTCTTGTGGACGTATAGAGCTTGAGGTCCTTTTTTTATTTTGTCGTTGCCATCTGGCTAACCATTGGGCAATTTCAGAATATTCGCTAATACTTAGCCAAATCCCATGGAGTACTATGTTCAATTATTGAACATTGTGTTTATTGTATCTAAATAAAACTTCATGCATAATTTCCAATTTATAGGTTAATCCATTTTCATAATTTTGTGCGGACAGCCAGTCAGATAGATAGAGAGGGAAACACAAATAAAATATTAGTAGCTATATGTGAGAGGTTTCTCTAAAGTCCACTCTTTTAATTCTTAAGTTATATGCATAATGCGTTACATTATAATTAAACACTGTAATATTTAATACGTCAGTATGTATTAAGGTTTTTATATAATCACATACAAAATGTAAAAATATTATGTCTTTAATTATTGAGTGCTGAACAGTTTCTCTAATTATAAACAACAGTGATTTAACGTTATCTGTCCCAACAGTAGGAGGCGACTCAATTATTTAAAGTGCCTCAAGTTTATTTGTCGTTCATTTGTTGACTAAACAACAGTTAGGGCTCAATCAAAACAGGCTCCTGTGTACATCCTAACATTCTCTCTTTCTTATTCGGACATAGATCTTATTCATGATTGTTACTTTTTATGATAAAACAGAAAGTTTATTATCAATAGTAATAAAATGTTAGTTCATATTATATGAAATTGTATTAATGAAGAACTTTATAATAGTTATAGGATAGAGTACTTTAGCTGCTACTATTTTGGTAATCCAAGTTTGATTACTAAAAAATCCGAGTTACCAACAAATGTTTCATGTTTGTAAAGTCTTTTCTGTTAATCATTCATAATTAATTATAAAAAACCATATACAAATAAATGTTTTATTATTAAGGTTAGACGTAAACTTAAGACTTATTAAAGGTTAAACGTGCTTAAACCATTGGTAGAATCTTTGTAGAACGTAAGAAAAATATATATTTTCCATCATTCTAATAGGTATTGAAGTTACTTAAGTGGATCTTATCAGAAAATTCCTACCTCAACGCTAGTATACACCCTGAGGGAGAGAGTGTTACTAAGTTTTTTTTTATATGGCTGGTACTTAACAGCAATAAAACCTAAAATCGCCTTATACGTGTAAACCAGTACATTACGGATAGAGAAATATTGTCGCGTTAAGAAAAGAACAAATAAAAAGATGTTTTGTTTCACAACTGTAAAAAAAACTAATATTGTGACCTCCATAAGTTATGATAGTATCAGTACTAGGCCTTACTTAAAAAAATAATTGTACTATTTATATTTATATTTAAATTTTACAAGATAATAATTGTACAGTATTTGATTATTAGTAATGCGCATTTAGCAAATACAAAGTTAATATATATATATATATATATATATATATATATATATATATATATATATATATATATATATATATATATTACTGCACATTGCATCAGAGATGAATTTAAATCTTGTATCGCATTATAATTTAATTTAAACCTAGTTATAAAAGCAACCTTAATAAAGTGATGGAGAGAATACTTGTTAAGTGGGCTGTTGATGTATTCAAAATTAAGGCTTAATCCTAGCTGTTAATTATCTTCTAGTTGAAACGATACTGTGTAGAGGAGAAACAGATGTTTTAATTAGATCTTGGCAAATTTATAGCTATCAAAAAGTGGCACAAAATTACCCTCTAATATCTAAAAATTAAACGTTATGTGACTTTGCTAGAGAGGATGACTGTTGGAGTGGATGAAGCTCCCTTAATATTAAATGTTGTTGATAGGCTAAACATAAGGGAGAACCGTGTCCTGATTTGACAGAAAAAGACTAAAATAGAACTAGCCTTTCTTCTGAGTGACACAGATAAGATATACACTCCGTTTCCTACCTCAGGGGATCCAGGATAACAAAGTTCGTGAGTAGATAAGAATAAGTCTAGGGGAAGCTGACATTGATTAATAAAATTGTAAAACTGAGATCTCCTTGAGGTATTAGGTAAGAGAAAGATGGTTTATAACGAAAGTTAAAGTAGTGTATGATTTTTTTAAGTACTTCGATTGATATATGCGAAATATAACAGTGTTAGTGTAATACAGGTATTTCCCTTCTAGAATAATTTTTATCTATTAATAATGAATGTTTGTATAACAATGGAGAGATATTTGTGGAATTTTAATTAAAGAAATCTCTCCTAGGCCTAGAAATCTAAGAAAACTAATTAAAACCTTGTTGTGTTTGCAGCAAATACTACTAGTCCTAATAACGGGACCTTTGACAGCAAGATGCAATAAACGGCGACTACAGTTGGAAGTACGACGTCGTCGGTGTTAGAACCTGCTTCTCTGTATACTGTTATTGGATTTATACTTCAGTTACAATTGTAAGAGAATTTAAATTTGTTACTTTTATCATATTCGCCTTGAGTACTCAATACACACATAAAAAATAAATAAAATTTATTGAGTAGTCCTGTATACAATCACACAGTAATTTCATAATTGTTTTAATAAGATTAAATTGTTCTATTTTATTAACATTTATGTTAGTAACACGTTAGTTCTAATAGTTAACCCGTGATGTTTTTGTATTATTTTGATTGCACTTATATATAGTCGACTTATCCGTACTAATTACAAAGCAGATTTTTCTGAGAGGCTTTTACGGTATATGAAGATTATAACTGCGTGAATTGAATTTACGCAATTACATCATAAGGTACATTCTGTATGATATCTTTATTTTGGAATTTACGTAGAATGGCACTTGCACATCATGAGATTTATACATTCCAAAAGCTAACCATAAAATAAACAAGAATACAATCTTTAGTCTTAGTTAAGTATCAATACATACGCCGATAAATTGTGAAACTGTTGTTAAATTTGTATTGCCTTTTTTATGAAAAAGTCCTTGATAATACTTTGACCATAAATATCCGAAACTCTATGTTTTTATATATATTTATGATGTATGTGAAGATACATTAATATATGTAAATTCTCTCAAATGTTATGTAGACTAAAGCATCATATAATTTATCATAACAAATTGATGAATTGCTACGCGAATGCCTACAAAATACATTTCCTGTATAAGAATCAAGGAATACCTTTGAAAATATTTTACACATTAGTAACAATGACATCATCATAATGAGTCTGATAAATCTTATTAATAGTTCTGTTCATCGTATTGTTAATTATATACTCTGTACAAAGAAAAAAACCTTTATTAAATTGTAGACTGTAGATTAATGTAAAACACATCTTTTTATAATTATAAATACCGTTATTTAAAACAAAGTGTGGGTCATAGAAGGATAATGGCTGCTCTGCTGGCTTTAACCTAACTAAGAAATAATGTATGATTATATAACTCTATCTCACAGTCTCAAAGGCGTCGTATATCCTGACCTTTATCATTTTAAGTACGATGATACTTATTACACGACCGTGATAAGATTTTTGATTTTCATAAATATATAGACATACCATTAAATTTTACTTGATGAGTATAAGCTTTTAATTATACTAAATATAAGTGTTGTGCTTATTTAATTATACTACTTATAACTAAAAAAAATAAATTCTTTCTTATTTGAATGCATGCACTTTAGAGAAAGCTTTTGTCTCACTTTGTATGTATTTTGCCTCACGAAACACATCGTTTCGAGGATTGTATAATCTATCATGTTCTTCAGGTGGGGGAAGTATTAGTACGTAAAAATAAGAACAGAAAGAAGAAAAGAAGGAAAAGAAAAGTGTTTAAACAAACCCAAGATCTGCTTGGAGTCTAGTCCAGGCATTGTCACTGCAGAGAATGCAAGTCCCCAGCAGAAGTAATGAGTGGGAGAAACCAAATCATACATCACACCGGAATGGATGAAAGTAGGATACTAACACGGAAATCGATGTCGGCTCTTTCTTTGGCACCACGTCGTGTCATCTGAAACAATGGGATAGCAAGTCGATGGTCAGGAGGAGGAAGGGATGAAGGCAAGCCGCTTCCGGCCTTATATTTGGGTCCTAGATCTGATTGCTATGGTATGTATACGAATTTAATTGGTTGAGGTTTCCTTAATTGGCTCAAATTTTTAGGTTTTCTAGTTTTTTTTTTATATAGTTTCCAAAGTGGTCTAACCTGCGTTTGGTCTGGTCATTTTATGTAGAAAGCCTCTACTAGTTTTCTATTTAAAAATTCTTCTCACAATGTATTATGGTGGCCTCAACCCATTTCATTTCAGTATTTCCAAACCAGATATGTTAAGTAATTTTGGACTTTTCTACTAATTCTTTTTTTATTTTCTTTGTGTTCTTTAATTCTCACTTACTGGTATTTTTGTACAATAAATGTATTCCCTATTTCAATAAAATATACTATAAACACAGTTTTTTTAATCCTGTGTGCCATTTTTCATTTTGGTTTTTACGATACATTGTCTAAGAGGATTTTCTATTATAAAAGGGTTCTATAATATTATATTTTTTGCCGAATCTTCAAACCTTTTCCGATATTACCGGCACGACAATTACGTAAGTTTGTCTTATTTTCATTCTCTGACTGATGGAACTTTTTATTGTTTCTTTAGAATGTATTTACAAATCAGAGAATATAGAATATTTTCATAATATCAGTTGAGCTGCAACTATATTATTTCACTTACCTGTGGATTTATTAATCAAAAAGGGACCAAATATATAAACGAAATGCGTACACTTCCTTATATTTATACCACGGATTGGTTAAGTATATCAAATGTTTTTTCGATGAAAACTGAATTTCCATTTTGAATTATTTCCGGTTAATTTAAATGATTAGGACAAAATAATGAATTGATTGTTTAAATGACATTTTATTTACTCAAGTAAAGACAACTTTCTTAGGCATTACATCTAATATCATGTTATAAAGGAGTTGATCTTCTGTTGAACTCTCTAAAATGTATATATATATATATATATATATATATATATATATATATATATATATGTATATATATATTTATTTAAATGGTTATCTGCAAGAATGTCTAGATACGCAAGAATGGCGGGCTTCCTCTACATTGTGAAATGGAATTTACAATGCTTTGACAAACCAGTCTTTCTCTGATTAAAATAATTATGTCAGAAAACAAGGATTTCACAACTCATCACAAATTGTAAATCATTACTGAAATGTTGCAAAATCTTGATTCTCCCTTATACCAGGAGAAGTTGATTTTTGGGCATAGTAGATTTCTCTTTCCTATTTGTATATTTCCTTTACTAGTTGAAACAATCTCAACTATAGCATTATAAATATATTAACTGGAAATAAATAACAAAAACTGGAAATAAAGAGATTCTTATGGGGTTAGTTCGGACACTAATAGTAAATTTAAAAAATATTAATATGAAACATTTCAGTTCAACCAGTCCAAAATTTTGAAATGCATACGACGTGTGTCATAAAGTCCTATTATTAGGAATATAAAATATTTTGTTGTTATTATCATATCAATTACTATGTTTTATAAGCGCTTGTGAATGACGTTATTTATTAAAATCCGTAAAATTTTCGAAATATACTTTAATGATAAAACTTTGGTTCAAGCAGTAGTTTCATCAAACGAAGTTAGCAGTTAACAAACTAATCAAGTCAAGTTAAGACGCCAACTCTTGCATGTATTACAGTGAAGACACCAAGGGACTTGTGCAAGTTATTGTTATAGTCACAAACTTTAGACTATCAAAGTTACCACCACGTCTTCTTCAGGTTTATAAAACAACATGTAAACCAACGACGCGACGTTGTTACGTTTAATCTCTCTATTTTAATCGTAGAATAATATTCCTTGAATCATATGTGTGCTTGAATATTACTGTAACTGCATGGGTTTATTTATAATTGTTCTTTGAAGTTATATAATATTTAGAACACATAATAAATGTCCGATTTTTCGTAGAAATTCTTTTTTCTGTCTCAATTCATTACAGTATTCTTTATTTTGTAAGAAGTTATTGACGTTACAGACATAGATGATATTTTATATTATATTGCAAGTTAATTATTTAATAATATACAAAATACGTAGGTGGCTAAGCTATGATACACATTTATTACAAAATTATTGGATAAAGACAATACAAACATTACAATAACAGATACTTAACAAGACCATACTCGTATTATTAGGAAATTTACAAAAATATAGCTAATAATTCAATTCATGTATATATGCTAATAGTTTATAAATAAAAGGGCTAAAAATAAATAGAATTGATTATCTCATGTTTAAATAAAAAGCGCTATGTCCTGGCTACTTTTAATTAAACATGAATTAAAGGAATTAAATTCATGGAACGATTTCTTTTTCAATAGCTTATATCAGCTTTTCAAAAGTTGTTATTTATGGCTTTGATACCTTTTTCTTTAACACGATCTTTAGCTATACTTCAAAAGGGAAGCTTCAATGTTCCTTCTGTGAAAAGAATTAATTTCTCTTTAGCTCGCGACTTTTCCCTCTACGATGGTACATGCTCCTCCCAACTAAATCATTCACACAAATTACAAAGGATATTATAACTATAATTTATTTTCATTGATGGTTAAGATTAAATATTTCAATGCAACAAACTCTAGTCACAGCATAAGATTTTATATTGTAGTAATAAAATAAATAATAGTATTTTGTAGTATATATTATTGCATTGTATACGTTTATAACAATTATATAATTAAATAGAAGCATCCTTGTGTCAAAAGTATGAAGGATGCTTTTTTAAGCAGTACATAACTATTTGTCAATAAAATAAGACAAATGTACCCTTGTTGTTTTTAGACTGTAGTGTGGGAAAGAATTGCTTGCTAAGGTTTGCTTAGTACATTGTCCCGTTTATCCTTAAAGCTTACTGAAAATGCTACATAGAATATTAAGGAAGCCCACCATTTACAAGTACCCCTGTGGAATGAAAACATTTACATCATGCCTCATTAAAGTGGGGTTTATAACAGGATTCAATAATATTTTTAATTTCTTAGACGTTTTAAATTCCTCACTTTGACAGTCCTGTGGTAAAATTTATTACTTTTTTCATGCAGTCCAGATTACACAACTTAGGAAGAAATATGAATTGAGTACATTTATAAATTGAAGTTTAAACAGACGTCCTGCCTCTACTCCGAACTTTAGTTCAAAGTCACGACGACCTTTAATGTCAGTCAAATTTAGATTACATTTTATATTGGTATAATTATTTTTCTGAATTAAAACTATTTCGTTAAATTCTCTCTTTACAATAAGCTAACTTATAGTTAGAACAAGGAATATAAAAAATAAGTTGATCAGCCGTTCCCGTGATAAGCATTCAGCAACTCATTTCGCCATATTTTTTATGTATTATATTAACTATGTTTCTACTATTGAAGTTGGATGGATTGTTTTTCAAGAAAGCCTTCTAAATGTCAAAGAATAAATCTACGAGTAGATAGAAAACAGAAATTTATTAAAGATAGCTAAGACTAATTGATACGTATAAATAACAATTTATAAAATGTATTATTCCAATGGAGATTAGTTAATGTTAATTATATTCATTAAAATAAACTTTTTGATATTGCACAATATACTTTCTAAAACATGTTAATAGCCTCAAAATATTTTTGTCAGGTATACTTAATTATTTTGTGCTAGGTTCGGTTGTATAATTTTATAACTACTTTAGCAGTCTTGTACGTGTAAATAAATCGGTATAGTCCGGGTACTGAAACCTGCAATGTACTGCTTGATAATAAGTTACACGTGGTTAAGCAAAAGCTTGTAAAGTGTTTCACACAAAGCTAATAGAGGCTCAACTCCAGCTACGGTAGTGTAATTGTGTTAGTTGCCGATGGCTGAGGGTGAAAGTGAGGGAGATATAGCAGAGGTGGTAAGATAGATTCGACCCACACAGCTGATACACTTGTGTGCTGTAATATGTGGCATAATCAGTAGCACGTTGTGGATGAATATCCCATTAATATTGTTATGTTTGAATGTTTTATTAATCACTATTATTTTTGCTATGTACTTATTTAGACACACGTGAAACATGGTTACTTATTTTATTTGAGGACTGCAAGCGAACAAACCCAGATGATATAAATCACGTTATATTATAATAAATAAGTCTGGTGATAAAACATGACACAATATTTAAAAGTTAATACAATAAATAGTGGTATTTAGTTTTAAATATATACATATATTTATATATATGCATACAGGTAAGGATTAGCACTCTGATTTAGTAAAATGTTGTCTGGTTTTGTTCAATGAGCGAGGAGAACTAATTGAGTTTTATAAATCACATTTAGTATCAGATCTAAAAGAGAACCTACTATGCGGACAGTTACATTGTACACGATGAATGATACGGATTTAGTTCATATATATAAAATAAAAATTCTAATTTTTAACCAAAGTTAGGAACAGTACAAAACTAATAGTATACGTCCTTTTTTATAACTTTACAAAACAATTTACAAAAGCAAAAAATTTAAAAACGTTTTAACGCTTCCATTTTAAATACCCGTCAGGTGGTAATGCTACAAGCTATTCACCAGTTTGAAATAATACTTTGGAACTATTATGTATGTCTGTTATGTATGTCTACAAATTTGCATGAAACCACCAAAACGATTTAGATGTAAACTCTTATTAACGAAAGAGAGCTTGCAATGATTGGGCCCACTCTATATTATAAAATGAACATGTATCTGATCATTTCACTCTGATCAGAAATAACTGTGAAAATGATGCTCATTGAGAGGTTTAACTAAACGCTTTTCGTATGTAATGCGGTTTTCTTAAGATTGTACCGAATGACGATAACACATGGGGGTGGTGACTTCTGAGGTCGTAGTAAGAAATACTCGAATTGCAAAGTTTACTTATAAGTTCAATTTAATCAGTAAAACTTACAAGCACCACTTTTAGTTGGTATATTAAATATGCCTTGCCACGTTGCTGCCAATTAGAGTACAAGAACTAAAAATGTATATCTGATAAGTGGGCCTAAAATATCCAATGTTCTATGGAATTATGCCTACGATGTTTTACTTTATAAAACATTAAGATTTCACTTCCCTTCGCAATATGTACACTCACAACCCGGGCGTCGGCGTCTTGGCACGAAACATTGAAGCTGTAGTCTAAGAAGGGTTATTTCTAGTCGATAATTACTAGAAGAGGAGTAGAAGTTGTGAAAGTGGTAGCCATATACTCAAATCATACGTGAGATACGTGAGCTCGCCTAAAACAAATTCGCGACGGTATTAGCCATTTGATGAGACAAAAAACTTATTACAACAACGTGCTCGTCAGAAGGACGACGCCACAACTTATATATATTTCAATCAAGCAAATAAAAGATCTTCAAGGGTAAGTTACTTTACTATTTACAACTTTACTTTACGTTACATTCATTTTTATATGTTTGACATCAAAGGGCTAATTGAATAATACGGAAAGATAAATTTTACTTACGGACAAGGCGCGCGAGGTCAGATCGGTCACGTAGTTGGGCTGCTACAAAGGGTTAGAATAAAATATTCATACGCGTGCCAACTAGGTAGTTACTGCGCCAATAATTTATTTCCGGAACATTGGATAAAAAAAATAATATTAAATTATACTGGCTGACTAGGTTGTGAAATGTTACATTATATAAAATCTAACTAACTAACGGTACAAGATTAATACAGCTTATGTCGTATTTACTGAGAAACATCAGTTTATACGTTAAGTAACGGGAGACATTTGACTTTATAGTTTTAAATTTTCCAAATAATTTAGATCATAAATACTTAGAAAGGGTCATACGTTTCCATAAAACGCTCGTGTTTGAGCATTTTGAAATGTTACATGGAGCAACGAGACGGAATAATATTACTATATGTTCTCTTCATTTACCCACACCTTACATTACAGATATTATGGAACATAAAGTTGTTCATGACAATGATTTGAAACAAGTCCCTGGTGGAGGTCTTTATATCTATCCGTTGGAAAAAATATAACTTCTGTTGGAGCAATAATGTTTAATTCTAATTTTTTTAAAGACATACTTCCTCACATTGATCTTTTTTTACATTAAGATTGTCTGACAAATTTTCACATAACTATATATACATACTAAATATAACTATGTATGACCTAGTTTCTCTTTTGTAGCCGAGAAGTCTGCGTTCTTCTCTAGGAGTTGGGTTTAAGGATAAATCCTTATTAAAAGGCGTGGGTTGACGATGAAGGTGTAAAGATCAAGAGCTCTTAGAGTTGCTTTAAATTTTGCTTGATATTTAGCTACAGTGTTGAAAACGTATTTTTAATTTAGTGCAAACTACTTTAAAATCAGTGGCTCTGCCTTTTCGGATCCATTAATTATTAAAGATATTACACGAGTTAAAACAGGAGCCATAGCCAATTTGCACTGCATAAGAACACAAACTATTTTATCTAGAAATTTATGTAGAAGGATTTATTCAAGAGAGAATTCGATTGTCAGCCACACTGATTTTGGTAGAGGTTATTTAAAATTACTAATCCATCTCTTAGTTATAATTTCCAGCTTACAATTTATACATTAATAATAGTTTCAGTAAACAGTTTTCCACATTTATAAATAGTATAGACATTATCTAAACGAATAACATTTTACACGACATATTTACTAATAAAAAGCAAATATTTCACATATACGTACAAATATATTACGTTTTGCTAATTATCATAAGTGAAACTCTAAGGTAGTGACAAAATTAATTTTAGATTACCTCAAGGAAGCAGATGGCTGCCACAGCAACATTTATCATTTAGAAGTAGGACGTCAGACAACCTATCATACAAATGTAATGGCTGCTTTATGTTGAGTTACAGAGAGAGTTGCAATGTCGTTCTTGTTACACTTTTCCTTTTACTTATTTAACTTATTTTGTCCTTTTTATAATTCGTTTGTTCAGAAAGTCTTATAAAATAACTTTTCGACTGTAATAATTCTAATTTTAAAGTTCTGTAATAATTTAATCTCCGAATCAAAAAATAATCATTTGTAGCTGGCTTAACTTTAAATTTTAAATTTTACATTAAAATTTCTTTATAAATAATGTATTATAAATGTCGTTAAAGTGACAAAAAAAATTTTACATTTCACTGAATAAGAGTTTTGCGCACCTACATAGTCTATGTAAATAACAAATGTTAATATGAGCAGAACATTGTATACTTATAAAAAAAACAATAAGACTAAAAATATTCCTCTACAATAAAGTTCTTGAAAATATTTACCTCATTGTAAGTATAAATTAGAGATAGTTTCTTCCTTCTAACGGATTTAAAAACGGAGCTGATTAACATAAGCCAACTCATTTAAAGGAAGTAATTGTTTAAGCAATGTTTCCAAACCTTGAGAACTGGAATAACCAACATATTAGTTATCAAACCGGCCGTGTAAGTTTACAACATAAGTCAACAACACAAATATTTTTTAACTTTTAAATTAGTTTTGTTGATTTTCCTCTTCTTGTTCAGCTTATTAGTTCATTAAATAACCGAAAATCGATACTAGGCCTATTGAGTATAACGGTTTATTTTTATGAGATTCATAATTGATGACATTGAAGATATTTATACTGTTTACTTTTATGTACATTTATTATGGTTGAACACTGTGATATAAAGCAAATAAATACTGGATCGTAATGTAGTAACTAAAGTCAATGTATGATATAGATATGTTGAACAATTTTAAGTATGAATATTATACGTATTAAAATGGGTGGCCATCAACTTACGACTGCAGATAACGAAGATTTAGTTATTTAGTCATCGTACTTTTTAAAAACAGATCATCTATATTCTACTATCAAAACAAATGAGGTGATAAAAAAGTAATGAATAATTTAATAAACTAAACTTTTACTAATACAATTTGTCCCTATACTAAATTTTCATTTAACAAATTTACTTGTAATGCTGTAGATGGAGCTTATATTGGTCACTGTTAACTTACATTAAAAACATAAAACCAATATTTAAGACTTTTATTGTTTTGTGAGGCCTTTCGATAGCGAGGCTATCTTCTTCAGACACATCACAAAAATATTTGTCATGTGTCTGAAGAAGATAGCCTCGCTATCGAAGGGCCTCACAAAACAATAAAAGTCTAAAATATTGGTTTTATGTTTTTAATGTAAGTTAACTTTACTTGTAGTATGAAGAAACAGATATTATTAACAAAATTTTGCAATACCAGAGATTCATCAAACTACTGTAATATTTACTTTGTACTCAAACTTATGTTAGTTTCCTTTGCATTTCAGATTGTACAATTTCCTTACATACTGTGGATTATTATGAATTTGATATGCTGAATATAGTTTTAGATATACAATATATCTGTTCAAAACGCAATGAAATACTACAATAAGTAAACAAACATCAAAATGTGATGGGGTGGGAGAAGAGTAAACTAATGAAAAAGTAGCGTCTAACTCATACAAAGTCAATGTAGCATTAGTATATGTTACACTTATATATATATATATATATATATATATATATATATATATATATGAGGCTAGCATATTGCATAAATAAATATTAGTTCGTAAAGGAAATGTGACTTTTAACATTAACAATATATTTGAAATATTTTCGAGGTGGGAAATGGTCAACTAATCACAAAGCTGAGTCCAAATTATTACAAAGTAAAAAAGTAGAGGTTAACCTACATCCTGCGAGGCTTGTACGTTGCATCAGTTACTAGTATGTTATAACTACTCGAGTTATTATTTAAAATAATCTACGCAGTAGTCTCACAAAAAAGTCTCTCAAAAAAAAGATAAATTTGTAAAATTGTATCGTCTAACTCATTATGAGTTCGAGTAATAGTATAATTACATCCTACAAGGCTAATATATTTCATCAATAACTAGTATGTTATAACGGACTTTAAGTAAATTGTCGAAATAACATGCCGTGTGAAACTTCTAACACGTGGGAGATGGATAAACTAATCACAAAGCAGCGTAAAACTCATTACAAAGTCGAGAATAGTATAAGTGTACCTTCATCAAATGAAACTTGCACTTCAGTTAGTATCGTATAATGGAACTGTTCCAATTCATCTACTTCACTAGTCTTTAAATGTGAAAAAGTATAATAAATTGGTTTTCATTCATTTGATTGAAAAGATAATTTCAGGTTTTTAAACTCTGCTTGGGAGCTATGCTTAAAGTTCTGAGTTTATATTTTGAAAACATTTCTAAATCTATAGAAGATTCCAGATCTTGTGTTAATGGCCAATACATATGAAGATTTTAATAATGTATACTCTTATCTGGCCAGAATAAACAAGTAAAAATTTAAACATACTCCAATAAGATACACAATCACAGGGTTTAACATAATTTGGTTTAGATATCTATACCAAAATGCATTCTATTACGATATACTTTCGTGTTAAAAGTTTATTTGTTAAATAAATTACATTTGAGAGTTGGTACTTAATGACATTGATATTGGTAATTTGTCCAAAGTACTAGAAAAACCTATACAATTATGGTAACAAAAAGAAAAATTACATTAGTATTTGTAAATAAGGAAAACTAAAACTGTTAAGGCTTTATCACACTTTCGGTCTGAATGAAAAGAATTTAAGACGCAACCACAGATATCATTTACGTAAACTATACATTAATGTTTCATGAGTACATCTGTTTGGTAAACAATACACTGTAGCATTACACTAAGCAACAGATAGTTTAAAAAAGAAGAGAATTTGTTCCTAAAAAACCTTTCCACTTCTGTACTTTTTTTATAATATAGTTTTATATCATCTGGTTCAAAATAAGTATGACAATATATTATTATTGACATATAAAAATATTTGATTTTAAATTTATTCATAGCATGGCTAAGGATAAACATATAAATTGTCAATATTTTAAAATAAACTAATGAACTAAATTAAATTAACTAATAAATATTTACATATTTTGCAAAGCTTATAGCAAATACTTAGTCTAAAATTTAAATAATAAGTATTCGAGCAATTGTTAATCATTTAAGTACTCAACTGAATAGTGTGTCCGGTTGATGATTTATCAATTTGGGGGAGTCTTAATTGCATTAATGGAAATCTCACTCTTATAATTTTGAGGGAATAACTATAAATTTAGAGAGCTAAATCAAAATAGCTCTACTTGATTAGATTTTATAGGTATATGGAGTATTGTAGGGGTTGATTTGTGATGGTATATTAGTGCAATACTGTAATTGTTTTAATATTAGTTAATTGTTTCAAACACTAATAGGATTTTTACAATACATAAAGATAGTAATGTGAGAATTTTAAGGTTTTTAAAAGTGGTTTTCAGGATTGCGCCTTTTTAATTTTGAACATCATTCTTATAATACATTTCGAGTTTTGAAATTCTCTAAATTATCAAGGGTTTATGTTGTTATAGTAAGAGTAATGTCTTCAGCAAACAGCACTACAGATAATGCCGCTAGGCTATGTGGAAAATCGTTCAGATAGATTTGAAATACTAACGGACCTAACACTGAGCCCTGGGGACCGCAACAATGATTGAGTTGCCAAAGAGAAGAAAACTTGACTAAAGACAAATTTTAATTGTTACCTTTTGTTTCCTATTTGATAAGTAAAGAGCTAAGAACCGAGCCTCTTAAACCATACAATTTTAATTAGTTCAACAATATACTGTGATCAACACAGGAAATATTTTTAAAAAATGATAAAAAAGAGATTTAGTATGGTGCTTTTTGTCAATTGAAGGTCGATTTGTGTAAATTAAGTCAAAAACTGCCATGAATGTTTATGATTTAAAACCAAATTATTTGTATACAACATTTAATACTTAGTACACTTTTTTAGAGTTTAAGAGGATTACAATTTCTTTTTAAAGAATTATATATCTCATTTTCTCATTTGTATTATATATAGTAGATTTTACCAAGTTCCAAAAACTCTATATTTGTTACAAAACGCCCGAGTATACGTTATAAGTTTTACTAAAACTTAAATACATTGAAAAAAAGCAATTGAGTCGACGCCTTATATGTATACGGTATATAATAACCTATGTGAGTGTATTCTACTCATTTTCTCAACACTCTAGTCCGAAAACGGTTGTCTAACAGAAAAATGCAGGAGACATCTTTTGTAGATTTTTGTATGAGAATTAATTTTTGTAATGACCTTTATTGACCTCCGAGCAATAGGTAACGGATATTCGCAAAAAACTGATTTTCGTGACCTTTTAACCCTTATAACTTTTGTAGCCGCCACGATATCAATGTCAATTTTTCACATATTCATTAGGACGCTACAATAAAGGTGTGTACCAAAATTCAGCTCACTAGGAATTTTTCCACAGATTGAGGTTTAAAAAACGTAAAATGACTGCACTAGCACGTGAGTGGGAAATTTATCCTATTTACAACATTTGTAATTTTCTATAAACTTTGAATGATATAAAACATATCCCATTGTCAGTAGGGTAAAGAAACAAAGATATGTAAGTTTTGTTAACTTTTTCAAATAATTTTCGTTTGGTGTTAATAATTTGCTCGCATCCATTATGAATCCATCACATCCATCTTTCGTCATATTTTGCACGCAAGAATAACTTCCTTAAGATATTACAATTAATTTTTATAGTATTTAGTGACATAGATGGTTCAGTGATTTCTGAGCTTTATATAATTCTCGTTTTCTCTCACATGATGTTTAATTCCCTCGGTCGTTTAACCTGCAATTCCTCTTGTCCTTTACGGTTGAAAGTTTTAGTGAAAAGGATTATTAAAAGTTTTTAGAAATATGGAATCAAAATAATCAAATTCAGATATATAGTGATCGAAAATATTCAAGGTTCTTTATTAAGGTTATTTAGAAAATTACTAATATTGTAATTAATGAACCTCTTTTTATTACTTTATTTTTTAAATTTGGTTTGATAAATGTTTTTAATATTTTTCATTGTTTTTTTATAATGTCTGTATTAACATATGCAGTTATAAATAGATGTTTTACAGAGATTACGTCGAGCGCTTCCTTGAAACCTAATAAGAAATTTAAACCTTAGCTCTCATTACAAGGGAATTACTAAAAACGAATTTTATCAACCTTTAAAAACATAATGTGACCTTGATAAATTTAACTTGAATGATATTCTTCACCAAATTATTATTTAGATTTTATTTCGCTAGTACATCGGTTCCTTCTCCCTTTTGTTATAAGCGTGAATATGAAGAGACAAGTATGTAGCCAGACATGGTATGTACTAGAGCCGCCGTGTCAGTCCAAATTTCCTGTATACGCACATCTGGAGATATAGGAATAGAATCGAGATATGTCGCAAGTTTAGGAATTTGTATTTTGAACACTCCTAGTTTAGTGGCCACCTATGATTAGCTTCTATATGTTGCCCAGACCGTTACCACGAGAACTACACAAGCTTCTGTCTCTTGCATAAATGACAGGTTGTTTCTGATCTGTCGAAAAATAGTTTTGTCAGTGTAATGTGTTATGAAGTGCTTTCTCATTGATTACAGTAGTTATGGATTTGATGTCATATATGCGTAAACTGTATGTGTATGGATGGATGTCTGAATGTAATTTAGAGACTGGTTTAATTAAAAGTGGTCCTGCAAACTACCTGTGTAATACAGAATTCTGAGAACTTGTGTTAGTGCTATTACGTACATTACCACAAAATCGCTTAAGATATTTAGCAAAAAAGGTAAATCTTAAGCTCAGCGACTACCGCTCCGATCGCCGTAATTTTTTGCATTCTAACACAGGTTAACGTAATTTCACCGAAAATAATAGTCCCGATTATCGCCGTAGCCGTTTACTCCCCCCCCTTAAAAAAAAATTTTTGGAAAAAATAAAATTAAAAAAACCTGACTGACAGTGCATTTATTCGTTTTTTTGGTGTTATTAGTTCGTAGGGCACGTAATTTCACCGAAAAAAGTAGTCCCGATTATCGCCGTAGCCGTTTACTCCCCCCCCCAAAAAAAATTTGGAAAAAATAAAATTTGAAAAACCTGACTGACAATGCATTTATTCGTTTTTTTTGGTGTTATTATTTCGTAGGGTAGTAGTCCATGTACTAATTCTAGTATAATCTCGTATTATCTTATCAGTAATAAACGCGCGCTGTTTATCTTTTGCCTGTAATGAAACCTGCGTTAGTTCTGTCTGAGAGTTGTGTGTGTAAGCAGTCATGCGTGATCTGGGCTTGGACTTTGCAAGCTCGAGTTAATTTTTTTTCTAAAAGAGCAAGCAGCGCGAAGCGCTGCGCAGCGGGCAAGCATCGCGTGATCTGAATTTTGAATAGGCAAGCTAGGGTCTTTTTAGCGTGAGACAAGAACCATCGCAAGCCATGTCAATAACTTCACTAATTATTCCTTGTCCATGTGGGTTTGTTTGTGTACGTCTGGCGGTCAATCGAAGCCGTCCTATAGGTCACGTGACCCGTCCGGCCAATCGGAAACCTTCCTGTTTGTCACGTGGCAACTGTCAATTTATCAAAACGTCCATGGTCGGCCATTGTTTTTAGTTTGATAGTCGAAAATCTTGTTATTTATGTGTTTTGTATTGCCAACATTGTACTGCCGTAAAACTGGTTTTTATATGTTAGCGATAATCGGGACTATTTTTTTCGGTGAAATTACGTTAACCTGTGTTAGTACGAAAAACCTTACGGCGATCGGAGCGGTAGTCGCTGATCTTAATATATACCGCAAAAAATCTTGACATTCACAATCTTATTATTATGTAAACCATGCTGAGTATAATTTTATTTAACGAGACCACTGTTAATATTATGAATAATAAGGTTAAGTATATCGATATTGTTTTTATGTCTTTTATTTTTATCCCTTATGTAAGTATTACATTTTGTTTTATCGTACTGGTAGGGTATATTAAACCGTATAAAAGATGGTTTGACAACACTAGAGACAGCTCGACACACTGTATCACAAAGTGAAAGCTCAGAATCTTTCATGTGTCTTTTCAACCTCCCATAATCAATACGGTGTGGTCAGCAGTGGTCGTTCAACTATACCAAGGAGATCGTGAACTAAATTAAATAAAGGTGCCCTAGGTTTCATCACAGAATTCTCTAAATTCGTGACCAAAAAACTTAACTCTTGTTTATTGTTTGCATTTACGCAGTAACTCAAGTTGAAATTATTTACGGTATCTTGATTTTATGTGCTGTAAGTCATTCCCAGGCTATAAGTTCCACAGGCCTTCACCGTGGTGTCTTTTTGTTGCTTACAGTCTGGACGTCATGATTGGTATTTTAAGGTTCTGAAGGTGAGAAGAGTTAGCTACAAACTTTGGTTATGATTTAGAACTGGTTTTATATGTTGGGCTGCAACTGGATGTGGTATTTTAGTATAATATGTTTGTGGTTGCATTTTTCCTCCCTCCAGTCTATACAACAGATTGATATTTGGGTGGACTTTGAGAACCCTAAACTTATATGTTATTGTAACTTTGATGACTATAATACATATTATAACTATAGATATGACCCAGTACCAGATATAATATAATAAAAACACGTGTAATAATACAATAAAACGAAGTAATCTAAGGACCGACTATACGTAGAAGAAGGCTTATTGCACAGGTAGGCAGGCAGATAGTATGACTGATCTTTTACATTTTTTACTGAAATAATTACAGTTTTTTCTCAGACTAAGATGTATTAATGTACGCATTTTCAAATATGGAGGAATTTTATGTGAAGAAGTATTGCACAAACGGCTGGGCAACAACACAATGTAATTGAAACCATTTTGGTTCCTAATAACTGAAACTGACAATAATGGATTAGCCGAAATAATAAAAACAATTTGAGGAGTATTTATCTGCCTTGATCGAGTTTGTATTTATTTGTATATGTTTCTTTTTTTAATATAGGTGGACTCCTTTAGGTATAGATCTTATATTAATAAAAAATGGTGACGGTTAGTGGGTTTTTATATTAGGCACTAGCAGTTATCAGCTGCAGTTAAGCTGTATTGAACTATATTCTTATAGCGTCAGACGCTGTCATAAATTTGAATCCTTGAATCTGCATTAAAAATAAAACACTAATAATTAGAATGGATATCAAAAATATTTGTTTAATATTTACAATTAAACATATGATTCGTAACATCTCGGCTAGCAATAGAGAGGACAACTGACATTAGGTGATAACAGTTCTCAGTGCATCTACGTTATCAGCTGATCGGTCAGTTGGCGAGATGCTGGCTGTTACGATGGAGTAATCTGTTGAATAAATAATGAGTGCTTAGTTGTAGCTTCATGAGTTCACCTAATGGATTCCTTTTAAAATGTTTATAACTTTCATATCCTTTAAGCGTCTCTATTTTTATGCCTTTGCGATATTCAATTAATACTTCTATATTTTCTTTCATTATGTTTGTTGTGCAATTTCAATCCCTATAATGTTGAATGAATGATAAATTCTGCTTTTCAAAACTTAGTTTTCTGTCAAAGCTCTTTTAATCTTTATATATTTATTAAAACTCACAAAAGAAGATAATTTTCTTTAATCAACACTATAATAGTGTTTATAACTACAGTTTAAACTGCTTGACGAAGTATTACTGTTATTGTCATTAGTCAATCCGCAGTTCAGAGCCACACAATATACAAAGTAATTACATAAAATGTTTGTCAATGTCGTTTCCAGTTTACAACAAATCATAAATAACATATTTTCAGTTAAGTGTTCTAGTAAAACTATCTGATATAAAACATAAAGATTTCTAAGTAAGGACAGTTTGAGGGACAACCCTACTCTTAAACAAGAATTATACATTCAACAATTTGGAGGTTAACAAATATGTTAACCAGGTTCAAATTTAAGAAGCGGTTTTACATATACAAGCATTTATACATTTTGATGTTTTAGTAGCCGTAAAGTATTTTTAAGTTGATGATGGATTCCGCAAGTTGGGGAGAGTAAATCTAAATTGCAGCTCAACGTCAAGGTTCAGTAAACTACACACGAGACGGTAATGTCATCAAGTCCTCCACCCATCAACCTGCTGAGGTTGTCAACTTCACCACCGAATGTCTGGTACTCTATTGATCAAACTAATTTTCCTATGTTTACAAAATGTTTAATAGTGGAAACTGTACAATTATTTATTATGGTTTTTACTTCTACAACTGTCATTCGTCTTTCTTAATTTTGGAAAAATTAGACTAAATACATAAAATGTTTTGATATGTAGGAATTAGTATATGCGAAATTGTTATAAACAATATTAAATATTATCTATATCTCACAAAACATTCATTACCGACGGTGTCATATGCAATTCTAAAAGTTGAAGGGTGTAGCCTTTATAGTGAAATTAATATGATATCTGTAATCATGTTTTTGTTCATATCACTGTTTTCCTAAAGCCACAGATAAAATGCCATATCAAAATATCAAGGAAGCCCTCCAGTTGTGAGTACCATATGTATGATTTTATATTAAGATTAGTTCTGTAATAGTTTTAAAATAGTAAGTACAACGTATCAGGTGTTAAAATTCGTAACCGAAGCATTTGAAGTAATCTTTTGCATTTGGTAATTTTTATTTGCTATCTGCTTTACATTTCAGATCATGCACTGTAATTATATCTTACAATATTTGAAATTACAGAGATGTTTCAGCCTCTGCTTTAACTTTAATTCACATATG
Source organism: Homalodisca vitripennis (assembly GCF_021130785.1). Taxonomy (NCBI): domain Eukaryota; kingdom Metazoa; phylum Arthropoda; class Insecta; order Hemiptera; family Cicadellidae; genus Homalodisca; species Homalodisca vitripennis. Next base: position 157,142,700 of record NC_060208.1, read on the forward strand.
TTAACAGCTGTTTGGTGTCGGTTAAGTTTTAATCGTAAACCAAAACTTTTTTGGTGTCAATGAATATTTTACAAAATCAGCCAAGTTGGTCCAGCTATTCGTGAGATTTGGCAGTAGCAAAACCTTTAGCGATTAATTCATGTACAAGCAAGTAAGTTACTAGCTCTTTCACACTGAATTTTCAGATTCGAAGACTGTACCTTTTTAGCGAATGGAGCTTTATGAAGCCCTGTAGTATTTTAAAACTAAAGTATACGCGTGTCAAGAATATATTTTTCTTATTAATATTTGAGCGATTCAATAATGAAATACATTTTTAATCGTTCTATTATAGTACTTTTATATGAGAAAATGTATACATATAAGCCTCTGAAATGTAATTTACTCAAAAAGTGTCATTTACCGTTTGTTTGAATTCGTTTTCCGGCTATCGTATTTCCAGTATCATACTTGAATTTGCTTTGCCTCCAAATAAAAAATATACCAAAAAACCTACTTTTATAAAGAAATATACACTTCGGTTCTATGGCTAAGACTTTTCAAATAATTGTTATTTGCCATAGTACAATGGTTGGATAGGGTTTATGACAGTTTATGACAGAATGATATTTCCAAGGCATTATATAAATTATTCCTCAATATTAAAATCTGATGAATTATAGATGAGATAGTAACTTTGTCTTTGCAATATTCATTACACTACAATCATGCACTGTATTTTTGTATATTTTCCAGAATTATGATGAAAACAAAAGGTTTTGTCTCTGTTTTAATGTTCAGCTGAAAGTGTCAAGAGTTGTTTACTTTAAGTAGCTTTGGATGACGGCGTATGTATTATAATTATTTTTACAAATTTTAAATACACCGGGAAAATTTTCGTAATTTTGCCTTTATAAAAATCTTCTTTGAAAGTCAGGAGGTATAGTAAAGAAAATAATTTGCCTAATCGGTCCATCATTTTTGATATTCATATTTTGCAAATGAGATGAAATCATAAAATATCTTTCAAATAAGATTATGTTTATTAAAGTATGCTTCTCTATACTACAGTTATATTCATTATATTCATTTGAATTAATTAAGATTAAAAAAGCCTATTTGTGTTATGCAGTCACTCATTTTCGGCTTTATTAAATACGAAATAGGATATAAATAAATAGGAATCTTGTAAAACATATACAATTAATAGATTCATCCCAGCCTCTACACAGCGCAGCGTCCAAAATTTGACAACGGCAGAGATTGACCACCGGATTTTTTTAGAGTCCTCGTCTGTCCAAAGCGATTTGTCCCTCCATCCACTTGAAGTGCTAGTTCAAAATTTAACCAAGACTTCCCAATATTGCTGCGAATTGTGGTTAGTGTATTTAAATATATACAAACATATAGGCCTAATCAGGATTTCTGATTTGTTTACTTTAATTTCTAGTGAACATGTTTGAAGAGATTAACCTGAAGTAATTGACTGCATCAATGACAATTTTAGAAGAAAGTTTTAAAGCGCAAAACATATAGCGACTAGCTTAATCCTGTTCAAATAATTATTGTATTGTAAGAACTGATTATCATACATTGATATTTCATAGGAATCTTTTCCTTCCTAATGCTTGAGACATTTAGGTTTCTTTCAAAATAATACACAATTCGTGACCTAAAGGTCTATTTCATTTACGTTATCGTGATCCGAGGAATCATGAGCAATAAACGAGCTATGAAACTTAGAGATCTTTAACGCAAGGAAGTCAACTCGAGCACTAAAGTAGTTTGGAATTATTTTAGTGACGGTAAAGTATATTGTTAATTGCATTTAAGTATATATCTTAAATAACATGTAAATATTAGTTTTACTATTCGTCATATATTCTTTTACTAGGTTTACAATTATAGCTCACAACATTTCATAGAAGAGTGTTTCCAAATTACTTTCATAACGAATCCACAAACTTTATAAAAGGCTGGAAGACGCTACGTTCAGTCGTGTCTTCAGCTTATCCAGGATAAAGGAAGTTACGATTAAATGTTAAAAAAATAGTCTAACTGGTAAATAATTATAACTTGTAAATCTATATCTATATATTTTCTACCTAAATAAAAATGTCTTAAAGTTCAAATATCCATTACGACGAAACTCTGTTGTGAGTTTTATTGAAAAAAGTTTCTACAGACTAAATGCCAATATCTAGAATAATTCATAGGTAACGATTTAATCTTACTTAAAAATCTATCTTTACTAGCATATTTTTGTATCAATAACAGTTTATAATGTAAAAATCACTTACGAAGAGTACAATACTTAATTTGCCATAGTATGAAGTAAATTCACTAAGAAAATATAATTTATATTAACTATAACGAAAATGTGACTGAGAAAATATTAAAACTTAATAATTTTAACATGAAACATTGAATTTTTGGAAGTTAGCATATTTAAAATATATCTATAGCAGAATGAGGTATTTTCATATCATATATAAGACAAGAGTTTATCAATATTATAATTTGCATCATTTCTTAGATAGAGGTCTAATATTACGTTATATGTTTGCAATTTTGTAAACTATGTTGTTTTAGTAATCAAATAAGAGTTATAATAGAAAAGTCATTTTTCATACTTCCACATTAAATTTATTTTAAAATATCATCATGATATCAAACTGATGATGCCTTAACCGGCAAAAGCGCTTTTTAAATAAATTTAATGTGGAAGTATGACAAATTTCTTTTCCATTAAAACCTACTCACTTCCACCAAGAATACAAAGCATAAAATGAAAAAATAAGAGTTAGTTCAACGTTAACGCACTTAAAGTGCATATAAATTATTTAATGTAAATTAGCAATAGGCTTCCAAACGAGAGGATGATTACAATCCTTTTCTATCTATCTGCCCACACTAAATATGGAAAGCGAATTGACCTAATAACATAAAATTTGCAGAAGGCTCATTTCTTGATAGGTGACACCGAGTTCAATGATGATATGATGATGATATGTCACTGTGTGGAATTTGATTGCGCGTTAGTAAAAACTTTGACCAATGTCTTACTCAATTAATTCCCTTTCAATCGTCTCTGGGTATCAGTATGTTAGTCTGAGCAACTAATACGAGAACTGAGTTAATTTTTTGTACGCGAGCGCGCGCGCAAACACACATATTTAGAATTTTTTTTAGAAATCCCTTTACACCGAAATACCAGAACGGGGGGTAAATATTTATTAGTTACGAAATCCTGTCCCACCTAGCCTTACAAGTCTACAAATGGTAAGTAGTATTGTGGGTATTAGACTTAACACATGTATCTATAGCGATCAAAAAAGTTGTAACATTCTGGAAATTTTTAAACCAGTGAACATTTTAGGTAAAGCCGTCAAGCAATAATGGTGGTAGTTTTCAGTTTTGTTTCGTCAAATATGGTACGTGAGATATTACTCGATATATTATACCGAAAAGAGTAGGCTCTCATACCACCTAATTTAAGTTTGAGTTTAAAAAAGTCTGTATAGTTCTTTTGTAATTAACAAAAAAAATCTGAATAGTTTAATATTTAGGCTGATTTAACAATTTCAAGCCGTCTTGAGTAAATAATAGTAGCAATCAAATGTATATATGGTTATATTTTTGTTCTCCGTTCAGTAAAAACTCTGAATATGTTTCGTAATTTCTATTTGTAACAGTATTTTGTGATAAGAAGCTACAGATAGTAGGAAACAATATATCTCATACTTCCTAAAAATTTTAAATACGCACAGTTGGATAATACTGACAAGTTTTGAAAAACCAAGGAACCAATGAAAAAATTGTAATAATAGGCAAAATTGTATTGGTGTAATAGAAATGATCCTGCTAAACGAAGAGACAAACCAGGCATGAACCAGGTCAATAGCTCCCCTAAGACTGATCCAACAACGCCCGCCAACTAGAGCGCATAGACTTTATATTCGATTCTTTGTTTTGCATTGGTGACCTGGAAATATTCTCACTTACATTTAAGTAGTTTTCAAACAAAACCTAAACAGTTTTCATTATTATAAGAAATGTAAAAATTTTATTGCTGGCAGTAATAACGAATTAATATATAGTTTCGTATTTGATACATAACATAATTATTGATACATTGACGAGTTAAACATTCTCTCCATTCTTATAACCATACAAAACCAAAATAGGATATATTTATAAAATAAGCTATTTTATAAAATGACAATTGATGAGGCATAGTGAGCATTATATCTCGGACATGGAACCTTCGAAGTAGAGGCTAGCTATGACGCACAGTCTTCCAATAAAAGCGGATGCTCTCCATGTTTAGGCTCGTAACAGCCTTTAACGATAAGGGAGCTTCACCTAATCCAATAATCATCCTGAATAGTAATTACCAAACAATCTACCATTTTATTCCAATATCTTGACATTTGTGTTAATTGATATGCTGCTCCTTCATCGGTTATTGTTGTTGATAATTCTAGTTCCTAGTTTTGATGTTGTGAATTCTACTGTGGTAAAAGTATTCTTTACCACATAAATAAGAAGGCATAAAAACTCGCTACACATTACTTCAAGACCACTTTTACAGCTAGTATAATAATATGTTTGATAAAAAATATAACTAATTACTTAATAGAAATACAATCTTACCATCAGGATGATACCCTGACATCAGATGTAATCATCTTAAATTACAATTTTTATATAATATACAGATATTTCATAGTCGATGTAATGAGGTAACCGAGACCGCCATACACATTACCATAATTTCCAAAATAAATGAACAGATAGCATATCAGCAACCATTAATTCAGCATTCAAACATTTTAAGAAAAACATTAATTCTCATTTCTTTATTTTATTCAATTATACATTTATATCGTATAAAATGACTGCGTTTAACGCATGATTTTCAGAATGAAGAATTAATTATGAACTAACCTGAATTGGTTTCACATTTTTTGAAACATCGCACTGCTTTAATAGAACCAAAGATTTCTATCAACTTTCACAGCTTTCTTAAACGTTAGAATCTAATGATACTATGAAAAAACAACTAAATCCTGCATATATTTAATTTGCATTAATATACTTAACCATCTTCACAATCAGGGATTATCGTTTGTATCTTTTTTGGATCAAGAAAAAAAATTTTGTTTTAAAGTTTTAATTGCCTCCATATTCACTCCTAAAAATGCTAGACTTTAGGATTTTACGAAAGCCAAAGTATGGTAAATTTTAATCAACAGTATGTTTAGTCGGTCGTACAACAAATATAAAATTATTCAATTATGCTTATGTATTACACTTTGACAACAAGTTACCCTTTTTACACACCCAATCATTTAAACAATATAATATGTTATGCATTTTTCAAATTGACTGCTGCAGAAGTACCTAGCCGCTTCTGAGGATGTTGCATGAATCAAAACTAGTCATTATTCCGACTGTCGTAATATTGGTAAATATATCGCGCTACACTGAAAGTTTCATTAATTGTATAAGTATTCTTCCTGGAGTGTCTCATATATAACTGACAGTATCTTGTACAATTTTTAAAGGAAAAACCGAAGTGTAACAGCTTAGAAATCAAATGTTATGTAACGAGTGAAAATAAATTTCTAATCATTTTTCTGAAATGTTCATATAATACTCGTATGATTGAAAATATGTGCACTTTTTTGAAAAGGATAACTGATCGAGGAGTAATGGATTATATAAGATATTACGTTTTTAATATTAAGGATGGAGCTTATATTGGTTTCTCATATTTAAACCACTATATGGAAAAGTTTCAATAACCAATATTGTATAACTTGGTTTTAAAAATTCCAATACCAAGGCTATTTTCGTCGGGTTATGTACTTTTGTAATGGGTCTGATGAAGATAATATTGCAACAAATAGATTTTACAAAATACTTCTACAAGATTGGTTGTATTTGTGCCATATTGACAAAAAACGCAATTTGCTAGTCTAAACTTGTGGGTGCACCGTACCCCTGCAAACATTTGATGGGTGATTCTAGATGTACGGTCCACTTTATATTAGTTATTTAAAGATTATAAATACAAAATAAGATTTATCACAATCCATAAATACGTATGTTTTCTATTAAAAAAAAAAAACAGAACAAACAGTTTTGCTTTGTGTTGTGTTTGAAATATTATGTATTTAAAATTAGTTCCCTGTAATGTAATATTAACATAACTAAGTTACTAGTCTAGTGTTATTTAGAGAGATTTTATATGTATTTTAACACAGATGGTTGTTATAACTAAATGATTAGTCGTTTAGCTTAATGAACTAATATTTACGTCAAGTTGTAGGTACTTCAGAGAATGAGGTTCATTATGAGTGTTCACAAAAATTATTTTAAGAAAGATATATATATATGTGTGTGTGTGTGTGTGTGTGTGTGTGTGTGTGTGTGTGTGTGTGTGTGTGTGTGTGTGTGTGTGTGTGTGTGTGTGTGTGTATTATTGCAGTCTAGGAGGAGAATTGTATGCTGTCCATGTGTTTGAGTCTTCAAACTGAGATCAAAAGTTTCAATTTTGTCACAGAGTTGATTTAATTGTGGTTTTTTCTTTACAATACTCACTAACCTATATCTTTCTCGATTAAGAGGCGTACTAGAAACGATGTGTTACTAGAGAAAATACAAGTGGAACTTTTTAGGAACTTTCGTGCATTATTCCAGAAATAATCTGGTGAAAAATACAGCAAGAATTTCTAAAGCAGGCTAGAAATCAAAAGATATAAGAACTGAAGCTAAATATGGGTCTTACAATGTAAAGGAATTGTATGAATATATACTAGATATGTAGCGAAATAAGCATATTATATTTTTGATCAAAAGTTGCTTTGACTAGCAATAGACGTAGCCTTAATAAGTTTTTTAATCTAACACTATCCGAACTTCTCAGACATTGTAGAACACGTCTCTAGCAAATGTTGTTAAAATGTAATAGTATTAAAATATCTATATTGGTAGACTAGAATATTATATTTTACCTTTAACACGTACAATTTGACACCTATATATTCTTAGCTAATTGCTACTGTTTATAAATACAACGAGATGTGTTTATAAACATTGAGGGGAATTAATTAATTTCAACCCGTAATTTGTTATATACTGTTATACAGGGTGATTCATGAAGTTCTCCCCCCACTTCTACAGCACATGTACTAGTAAAAATAATGAAAAAATGTTATATAAACATAGGTCCGAAAACGCTTCGTTAGCGAGTTACAGCTAGCGAAAGATTTCGCCTGAATTCCTGGGTAAAGAGTAAAATAAAGCCATACTGAACTTTTGGAAAGGTTAATTAAGTAAGAAATATCGTGGATTCTTATGTATTTTTACCTGATTAAAGCTAAATAAAATAGGTTTCAGAACTGTACCTGTAGTAGTTTTTGAGGGATTCAGGGTTAAATGCAAAAAATTGGGGCACGAAACAATGTTTTTTTTAAGTTTGATGTACAATAACTTTGTTAAAATTGGTAATAATACATAAAATCAACAAATATTAATTGTAGAGAATTTAATTCTGAGAAAAATTAATATAATGAAAGTCTAAAATAAAACAGAAATAAGTACCAAAAAATCGATTTTATTCAGTATAAATACATTACTAGTTTTTAAGCAAAATGAATCAGGTTGGGCCAACCGTACGCACCTTTTTATAATAGATGTTTCGAAAATGAGGCCATCATTATCAATACATTTTGCAGCACGTTTGTGTATTGCTTTTGTTGCGTTTCTTAATTTTTCAGGACTTCCCTGTATCTGCACAGCCGAATCCATAATACGGGCAATTAATTCATCACGAGAATTCACTTTTGTCTTGTATACAATGTCCTTTTCATCCATCCCCAGATGCAATAATCCAATGGAGATAGATCTGGTGATCTTGGTGGCCAAGGGGTGAGGCCCCTCCACGACCAATCCAGTGTCCAGGAAATTGATGATTTAAGTAAGCAGAAACGGCACGTGAAAAGTGGGGAGGTGCTCCGTCATGCTGGAAGTACAAATTTTGTCTTAGATGATAAGGAACATTCTCTAACAGCTGCGGCAACTCTTCTTGAAGGAAATGCAAACAGAACTCAGCATTTAGGCGTCCAGGTAATTATGAAAGGTCCCAATCAGCCGATTGTGCAAAAGGCCACACCAGACCATTGACGCTAAATCGGTGTTGAAAGTTCTGTTCCACTACCTCATGTGGATTTTTCTTCTGCCCATGAGTGTTCATTGTGCAAGTTATTGACACCATCCCGAGTGAATTGTGCCTCATCCGTAAACAAAATACCTTGTAGAGTTGATTATTAATATTCAAAAAGTTGCAAAACTCCAAGCGAAGCGGACCATCCCCTAGCTGTAGATGTTGAACCTTTTGTTTATGAAACGGATAAAAATTTGTTTCGATTAAGTGACCTCCACACCGTTGACTGTGAAACTCCTATCCGCCTAGAAATACGTCGTGTACTTACACCTGGACTGCGATGAATAGCATTAATAACAATATCATCATCAAGTTGGACAGCTTGTTCATAATTGGTTCTAGTACTTGGTAGTGATCCTGTTTCCCGAAGAGTACGAAAAGTTCCTGAAATTGTTTTGGTATCTGGAATCCTCCTATTAGGGTAACGTAGTTCATATTCTTCTACAGCAGCTCTAGCATTACCATTACAGTAACCCAAAATAAAAAACCATATCAGCGTATTCCTCTGATGTAAATAAGTAAGGCATTTTTTCGCTGAATAAACAATCGAATTAATAACTCACAGAAAAATTGCATTTAATAACACGATTCACAGAACCCGATCTCCTGCTGTAGCTTACAAAACACCACTAATACACAGTTCTAACGTAACAGTACAGAATACCATTGTTGATCAGCTGTTATTCGTGCGTTACCAACTTAGAAATTAATAAAAACAAAAAACTGCATTTCGATGATTAGTAAAAAATAATGGGAAAATGTTTGCTTCATTTATTTTCGAACATTTGATGTAAATTTTTATTTAAAAAAAAAATACAATGTAATAAAACATGATATTTTTATTTACAAACAAATTTATTTAACAGTTAATCTTGTTTTTCTCAATTTATCTCATCATTAAGGAACAAACATTTTGTTTTTGTTTTATTTTAACCAAATACCGTACGGTATTTCTTTACAGCTAGTAATGTGTTTATACTGAATAAAATCGATTTTTTGGTACTTATTTCTGTTTTATTTTAGACTTTGATTATATAAATTTTCTCAGAATTAAATTCTCTACAATTAATGTTTGTTGATTTTATGTATTTATTACCAATTTAACAAAGTTATTGTACATCAAACTTAAAAAAAACATTGTTTCCGTGCCCCAATTTTTTTGCATTTAACCCTGAATCCCTCAAAAACTACTACAGGTACAGTTCTGAAACCTATTTTATTAGCTTTATCAGGTAAAAATACATAAGAATCCACGATATTTCTTACTTAATTAACCTTTTCCAAAAGTTCAGTATGGCTTTATTTTACTCTTTTAGCCAGGAATTCAGGCGAAATCTTTCGCTAGCTGTAACTCGCTAACGAAGCGTTTTTCGGACCTATGTTTATATAAACATTTTTTCAATTATTTTTACTAGTACAATGTGCTGTAGAAGTGGGGGGAGAACTTCATGAATCACCCTGTATAAAATATATATATATATAATATATATATATATATATATATATATATATATATATATATATATATATATATATAAATTTGGAATATATTGACTTAACAATTCTTGAATTTAAATATATTTAGTTTAACTACACAAACAGTCACTTATTCATATCTGATTATTAATGAAACGATCTTATAAGAAACGCTTTTTTACATCGTAACGTTGTTAACATGTTGTAGTGTATAGTTACCAGTTTAATACCAAGCATATATCCACCTCTTACCCCTAAACAGCTGCAAGTCTTGGCTACTGACCGGCAATACAATGGCCGTTTGGCTTCTTTCCAGACCGTATCTGTCACTAATATACAGAAGCTAGCATTGGCAGGGTAATCATCTGGGTGAGGTGGTTTTTAATATTTTTTTATTTATGGTCTTCTGTCGATACTTATAAACTCTCTAGTTATCTACTTATTTAGTCCATGATATCACAGTACGAATAAAATATTTTTAACTAACACCGTATGTACATAATTCAAAACACAAAAATAATGAGATTTTCAAAACACAAGAAAACCATGTTGCTACCAACAACATTAGAAAACACTTAGTGTTATACAAATAAGAAAAGAGGAGCTTTTTTGAAAGTTATGTAACTTAATCTTAGACACTTCCTTAAAACAAGCATTTTACTCTTTTGTATGCTAAAAATTTTCAATAATGTTTACATTTAAGATTATGAATGAATTAAATATAATTGCTCACAATTAGATCAGGATTAAACAAATATGCATTCAAACTTACAGAATTTTATTTTCCCTTAAAACACAAAGAGACAGATATCAAATAATCACCAGAGATCCATATTTACAATGTAAAATACGTTTGTCTCATCTCAAGGGGCATTATCACAAAGCCTGTCGAGTGAGTTCCGGCACACCCTGTGCATGTACTTTTGTATACTTATAGTGTTTTAAATATAAAATGTTTATGTCATGTACCACATTAGATTAACCTAACACGTCTTCGTACAAATGGATTACAATTCAATTAGCAATAACAATTCTTTCTTAAAATAGTTACGAGTATATGTTGTAATGACGTAAATTATATTCAGTATGTCTTGCAAAATATAGGCAGAAAGTAAATTTATATCGTCTGTTAAATCTACTCAAGGAAGAAGACTACTGAAATTTTAGAATAATATTATTCTTTATGTTTTATACATTATTGGAGATTAATAAATAAATTTGCACGTAAGCAATATAGAGAAAATTATATCAGTGAAGAGTGTAATTTTAAACACAAGAACACTACAGCACGCAAAAGATTTAAGAAAGTAATGGGAAGTAATACTTTTCTACCTCTTGTCTGTGTGGATAACACCTAAACAAACTATGTAACAAATGGGTTACAATTTACATACTCTAATTTCAATATTGCACAATGGCCATGGTGATTAAGATTGTGTAATAAAGTATAATATTGTATCAAACTCCATTTCAGCTACATGATACATAAACATTATAAATTATTTGGGGCAGATTATGTAGTTTAATTATATGTGGAATTTCATAGAATACTTCATATTACATCCGCTTAAAATACCATTTGTATTACAAATGTTTCCCATCTGTGCCTATAAATTATTATAGTATACCGTTTATAATTTTCTCTTTACAACTTTCATTATACTTTATTTTTATTTAAATATAAAGTTCATATTGATATTTAGTAAATAAAATGTAACTATATTGTTTAAAATAATTTATACTATAATAAAGCTTAAAAAAAAATAAATGGATAAAATACTCGTATTCTGACAATTTACAAACATAAAAGTACTACTAAAATATTAAATACCATTATAATAAATGTATTACTGTATTATCAGAAATCTGTCTTGATAAATAAAACTGTACTCTAATATTGACAGGAAATAGATGTAACTGTCAGCTAAGTGCAAAACATTCATTAGGTGGAAATCGTTCAATACCAGTTTAAATTGGCTAAGCGATAGAAATACTTAAGGGCATTGGAAGTGTTTATTATGTTTGCCAGCTTAATGTCTCCAAACGAACTGACCTATAACCTTGTACCTAAAAACCGTTATTTTATTTAAGAAATATCGAGTTCTATGATGAATATTAGTAACCATGATGGTAATGAAGAAATTGCGGAGTAGAATAGTTTAAACAAACTGAATACAAGCAGAAAATATTTTGATATGTAATATTTGAACACATTTGGACCAATTACATTGTTTACATATTAGTACTCGATATTTTACGTGCAGTTTCAGTGAAGCCTGTCACGCAGCACGTGACGGGACGTACTCCTATGTATTGTAAACGTTTTACTAAAGGTAGTGATCTATTTATTAATTACTGTATTAATACTATGACAGCCTTAATATACGGAAAGGAACTATAATAATTTTTAAATTTGTTGAATTACCATTTTTACAGCCGTGTGGACTAGAATTTTGAGATATTTGGAAAATTTGAGTTAATTAACCAATAATTCCTATTATTTAATTACTATTGAAATTATTAAATACTACGGGTTTTTTTTCAATTTACCCTTTCTTATAGAATTTCATGAAACTATAGCAAAGCCATTTCTTCTTAAGCTGTTTATAAATCCATTGAGAATCGAAATTAAACGGCCTTTAAGAGGTTAAAGTCGTGATGATGTATAGTATGTTGGCATCAGAATATAATGTTTTGAATAATTTAACTCCAATAATATTTTTAATTGTAATAATTATTTATGTATATTATGAAATAATACTTCAATAAATAATTCTTATAGTAATATTATTTAAAGGAATAGGAACTTACATTGCCGTTACCTACTTATATCAGTTTGAAAATCTTAAGTTTTCGGAATTGTGTAATGAGTATATCTAAAACAAAGAATACATGAAATGGTTAGATAATTTCATATTCCTACATAAAATCAATTCAAAACAGTGAGAAATAAACGAACTGAAATCGAAGTAATTCTCATGGACCCAATGTATTAATAGTATCAAACGGTATAGTGTATATTCACGAGTTGATATCCAATAATTTTGTGCAAAGAGGAAGTTCAAAAATTAGGCCAATAATGGTGAAAATTTTTGATGACAAGAGATATGAATACATGTATTATAAATAAATATGTATTCTTGTCTGATAATATAATAAATATGAAAGTTCTTTGTTTGTTTGTTTTGTTTTTATGCGTAAAATACTGAACTTATTTCACATGGGCATTATTTCGGTTCCTGGGATGAGCATAGGCCTACTCTTATTAAGAAAATCCCTGCGGGATACTCGACTATGTCTTTAAAACAGCGAAAAATCCCATCCTGGTCTAAGTTAAAGTTATGTACTATTAACTTAACGAGCCTGTAAAATATAATCAAATGCTCTGAGTAAACATTGTTTATTAATTCCACTTTCTTTAAATTTATAATCTATATATTTTTAAAAGAGGAAAAATATAAAATAATATTCAAAAAAACTTTTACAATAAATGTATAGATTGTTATAAAACCCATAGTTGTATTTTGACAGAAAGTGGATTCTTAAACCTGTGTTTGTATGGAAAGATGCGAAATCAGCTATGGAACAAAAAGTACAATGACCAAAAATATACCATTTTAACACATTTTCTTGATTTTAGGGAGAAGGCAAACTCAACATTGCTGTCGGAAATATAATTCACTCTAACCGTAAATGTTTATACACATAAGAACCCTACGATATTGCATTCGAATCCTCGGGTACCTGCTAGTCATATTTTAATTCCAAAAGTGCCTTTATTTGATAGTGTTGTTTTAACGCATAATCTATTTACCCGATTATGCTGCAATTTTAAACGGAAATTCATTGAGTCCGTGGGATAAATATAGGCCTATTCATACTTCTACAACCCCTCCGGGCTACGCCCACTGATCTCTTAAACATAAACTATTACCATGTTGGCCTCTGAAGTTGTGTACATAAATTCAGGGACTCTGTAACATGTAATCATATGTTCTTGGTAAACATTGCATGATGAAAGCACTTCAAAATGTTTTTTTTTACCCTACAACTACTTTAATTATAATATTTATGTTTCATAATCAATATTTTACAGACATGAAACTCCCGTTCTTAGTCCTAATATGTATTTGTAAGATGTGTATTTTCTTCATCGTAAAAACAATAGAAACGCAAGTCATCACCATATTGCACAGATAATTATTTCCATACGTTTAATTACTACCGACAATCTCTCTATTTGCCTTATGAATATAAAGTTTATGTTTGATAGACTGTATGGTATGATTCAGTACATTGCATGTAGTAAATTAAATCTAACATAAAAATAATTTTAAATAAAACGTAATGCTGTTAATAAAACAATATGTTTACCACATTTATAGCGCATTCCATTCAATTTTACTACACCACTGGGTGTAGCAATATCTGACCTTCAGGTAAGTATTTAAAGGATGCTTAAATTCACGAGGTTGGAGGTTTATGTAATGTATGGTTCGGTTATTAAAAAAAGGAAGAGTATGACTTTGAAAAATGAACTACCAGATTTGTTTTGATCGAAATATTAGTAAATACCACTGGTAAATAAAAGGCTTTTGCTGACACCTGCATACGCTTAATTCAATTAGGCGAGCACTTTTTGCTAAGTTGAGAGGAATTTGTATTCACATATAGAATATACAAACCATATATCATGATGAATTGAATACTTTTTCACATGAAATTTGGACGATTGATTTTTTTATGTGTATTTATCTCGAAATTCTTGTGTACGCTTCGACTCTTTAATTATTATTATAGCTTATTTACAAGACTATTATATACACTTTCAATATAGTTACTATTAAATAAATCACAATTGATAGGTCTTTATTACAACATACAACTTAGTACTTAGGAATCCTCACAATGTTAGTGCTCTGTATTTTCCGGTGGAAATTAGTCACCAAAGAATTTATTAAAATCATGTATAGCATAACTCATAGAGTATAGTGTTGCTTTCAACAGCGAACTATGTTTAATTTAAAATATTTAGTTGGCCTTCCAACTAGATTTTTAAGGGAAGTGATGCACTTTTTGAGCTAAAAAAAACAAATTTTTTTTATTGCACAAAAAGAATCTCCGTTTTATGCTGATTAAGTAGATATATACTTTTATATGTATGTCTTAATGTTATCTATAAGAAAAAATACGTTTTGTAAATGCTTGCATCTGTTAAGGTATCACTTGATGCACAAAACAGCACACTGCTCAGTTAGGTTTTTAATTTTTATACTTTTATATAGTCTTAGGTTACTCTATGGTAAATTCCAAGTTACTATGGACTGACCACTTTGTTTTTTTAGCAGACAGTAGTGTTGTTTATACATTAGCAGCTGTTGCTCAGGTTATGTTATGATTGTTGTTTTCTTTCCAGTTTTTCATAAAGTGTTACAGATTTGTGTAAATAGTTTGCTGTTTTACTTACTGTTGTGTTTTTTTGTTTGAACTTTGGTGATCTTACAACTTACAATTGCCTAGAATTAGGAAGTTTAATACAGCCAATAAATTCAAAGGGAACAGATACTCTTCAATTGGTGAAGTCTGCTAAGCCTAGGCATAATTCTTCCACAACTACAAATGAGAGTAGGCCTATGCCTAAGAAATCATCTAGTTCGAAGAAACTGAGCAGTAATCAGCTTCCTAAGGATCTAAATTTTGTTAAATAGTGATGTAAATATAATTTTCAACTTAGACTTACTATCTAACCTTGTAAATAGTTTTACCAAATGTAAACATTGTAACAAAGAAGGAACTGTTTCGATAAATCTTGACAGTACATTTTCTAATGGGTTAGCTCATAAAATCTTGATTCAATGTTCCAATTGTGATGAAAGAAAAGCAGGCATGAACTCAGATATTATAAGAAACTGTTATGAAATAAATATAAGATATGCCTATGCTTTGAGATCCATCGGTAAAGGCCAATCAGCCAGGCAAGAATGTTTTCCGCTGTGATGAACTTAGCTCCCCCTAATGTAAAGGTTTTATAAATATAATATAAAGCTTTTGTCAGCTGCCACGGAAGGTATGTGAAGGTTCATTGAGAAATGCAGCAATACAAGCTATTGAGGAAAAACAATGGTAGCAAGGATATCGCAGCAGCCTTCGATGGGTCCTGGCAAAAAAACGCGGCCATACCTCTCTAAAACGGCGTTTTTAAGTGTTACTATCATTTGATACTGGAAAAATTCTAGATTTTGAGTGTTTCTCAAAGTTTTGCACAGTTTGTACACACAAGAGTATAAAAAGCAACCCTGAAAAAAAAAGCATCACATAGCCCTAATGTAACTGCAACTATGTAGGATCCAGTGGAGGCATGGAGGTTGAAGGTGCTAAAATTATTTGTGCAAGGTCTGAGAACAAAGTTAGGAGTTAGGTATACTAAATACCTTGGAGATGGGGACTCCAAGGGTTTCATGGCTGCATTTGAAAGTGAACCTTATGGCCCTGAGGTAAAAAATGTCCCAAACTTGAATGTGTAGGCCATGTTACAAAAGCGGTTAGGTTGTAGGCTACGGAAGCTACGCATAAAAGTGAAAGGAAATAAGCTTAGCGATGGAAAGGCCCTTGGTGGTAAGGGAAGATTAACTGATGGACATATAGATAAGCTTCAGAGGTACTATGGATTAGCTATTAGGGAATAATTAGGTATAGCAGACATGAAAAAAAAGCTATATGGGCCACCTACTTCCACCGCTTATCTACCGATGAAAACCCACAGCATACCCTTTGCCCTAAAGACCCTAATACTTGGTGTGATTACAATAAATGTGTTCTAAGCAATACTCTACACACATATAGACATAAAAATTCTTTGCCTGAGCTGTTCTTTTAGCAATAAAACCCATATATAAAGATTTGACTCAGGCAGATCTTTTGGATCGGTGCCTTCACGGACAAACTCAAAACCCAAATGAAAGCTTTAATGCATGCATTTGGAAAAGAATTCCTAAAAAACTGAGTTTGTGGGCCTACAAACTTTAAAGCTTGGTGTGACAGATGCTGCCTTATGTTTTAATGAAGGTGCAGTGGCTAAAACTAACGTAACTTCAAAGGCTACAACTAAAACCTGGCAAATTCATGATTGAAGGCTTACAAAACCATTGATAAAATTAGAGTTATAAAAGCAGAAAAAGAAGCAGAGGAGCAAACCAAAGAAAGCAGGGTAAAAAAGAAGACTGCTTAAGAGGCAAGCAGAGGATAAGCATGATGAAAACTACTCACCAGGAGAGTTTTAAGGTAACATTTATCTTTAATCACTGATTTCCGAAACCTGGTTTTTAAAAACACGTTGGTACCATTTTCTCCTAAAATACTGATCCAAAATCCATGATTTATTTTTCTGTTTGTTGATTACATTAGTATGAACAATATGTATTAGAATTGTTTTTAATTATACTTAAAATTAAAAGAGTAATAAAAATAAAATTACTTAAAAAATTATTTTTCAATTTTACAGTTTTTTTAAAAGTGGTACGATTATTTTATTTATTACTACATTCTTCTAAAACTAGTACAGTTTGTGTGTTATATAATATATAAATAGATGGTAAAAATCTCAGGACAATATGTTGAATAGTTTTTAAGATAATGGTACCTAACTACATGCTGAATTTCCCATATAAATAGCATTGCGCTAAAAAAAAGTGCAGAAAAAGAGCAATTCAATTTTAGAAATATGCCCTTGAACAGTAAGCACAGAACATGTTTATAATTCCAATGGTTACATAGAAAAAAACCGTTATTTGGGTAGTAAAATTTACCAATCGTTAACAATATTTGACGAAATAATTTAAAAAAGAATAAAATGTAAAGGATTTGCCTCTTAAAAATTGGAATGTGGGAAATAATGTCACTAAAAGAGAAGAATATTGACAATAGATGTTCATGTTAAAAACCAGGATTACAACTAACACAGAGTACCAAAACAGATTGCATTAGCATGAGGACTTTTATAGGCTTACAATTTCCTTTAATAACTATTTAATATTCTTTCTTAATTATAATAGTTATAAAAATGATAATTTTATTTCTCATTAAAATCTAAGTCAAGAGTATTTCAGTAATGAGTGACAGCATACTAAGTACGTGAAGTACATTAGGAGGGGATTTGATGCTTCACCTGATCCTGTGAAGTCTTTCAGACTAACCACTCACTAACACATTAAACAAGATTTTCATTTACTATAGTTATTATGTTTGAAATACGTATAAACAGAATTAAGTATGTTAATATTATAATTAAGAATAGTTAAAAAAATCATTTCAACGCGCTCTTTTCGGGAATGCCTAGATCAATCCGTCTTATTTTTGTGTAAAATATTCTTTGGAAGCCAAGAAAAGTTTTATGAAGGTAAAGATCTGAAAATACACATGTATTTTTTAAGATTAATGCTTTGTAAAATTATGGATAGCTGGTACTAAGCAGGCGTCGCAATTACAGTTAAAGTTTACCAAAGCGGCATATACATTTATTTAAAATTTTATAACAACGCTTGATGGGTAGTAATGTAAATTACAAAAACAAAGTTATTATCAAAATTTTACTCCAAGTTGCGCGACTGACATATTTCAAACATTTGATGAATTATAATTGACATATTGTTAAACACTTATACAATGAAACTTAATGAAAAACTCGTTTATTGTTTCTTCATAAGATAATAGAAACTGGTTATTTTCTTTAACATTGTGAAAAATGTTAATGTTTAGAGGCTTGAGGAAAAGCATAATCATCAAAACTAATACGCCTCATTATGGACACTGGAATTATATGCATGCTTTAATAATGGAAGCCTCCGTTATATTACATTATAGCTACTTTTACTAAGTTACAAATTAAATTTTCGCGAGAAAACATTTACACTTCATAATAGTTACTGCCCAGAATAAGACCTAATAGTTTATTACAGTCCATGTTTTCTCACCCTATTACTATAATTAGTGTATCATTGTTATATAATATTGGCATTTCTTTCTAGAACCACGTCAGATGTGAAAAATCTAACCTATTGTGATGGAAATTTGAAATGGCAGCGTATAATAAAAAGCACTTCTTCAATTTTATATAAAAAGTATTAAATCATCACCAGGCTAGTCCTCATGTGTCTACTAAATCCTTTTTACTGGGAGGTGTTACACTCTGGGTATTAAATATCTTGCATGTTGCCAGTACATGTGTATTTGTAATTATAATCTAGTATTGTGTATTTGTATATTTATGTATTTGTTGACCTAGTTGATTTGAAAAACAATTTGTAAAATTGAAATACGCTCGTGTAATAAAGGCATTTTTATTTATTTATTTATTTACATCTATACTTCGAAACAAGTATTTTCCAGGTTTATCGACACAAAAAAAAACAATTACATCATTTAATAATAAGGTATCAGTACGGCACACCATGTATCGAGTATCAATCTTCACAGCGATTGCATGAACAGTTTCAAGTATATAACTACATTTTTTCTGTACGTTTCGGGCCGACAGATAAACAATGTAATTATACAGGTATACGTATTTGTGCGCTTGGCTTCTGTGCAGTAGCATCGCTTGGGTTTATTGTTACCATGGTGAACTGTTTATGCTATTCGGCAGGTATCATCTGAATATTTTAAATGAGAGTGACAGTCCATTGCAATTTTTATAGTGTTATGCCTTGGGTCCATTTTACTTGCAAAAGATAAAATATTTGTTTCGTCGAAACGTAGTTGTATACTTTTTAAATTATAGCGATGGATAATTGTCCGAAACCCTATTATCTTGTGACTATTGCTCTTAGATACTAGTCCTTTGAGTTGAATCGATTAAGAAAATTAAGATCGGTTGCTTAGTAACTTTAGTTTCATTTATATTAAAATATTACTATTTTATATCAGTTTTCGATATGTGTGTATCGATTATCATTCAATTATCTTGCTAAATATTTATTCCCATCTTAATTATTTGCAATTTATGACAGATAATTCCTTTGAAGTTAAATATGAATTTGATGCTACACACATTCTATTGTTGTATTGGGTGCTATCTGGTTACACTATAATACTATGAATTATGTTACAATAAATGAATGCGGATAGTAAAATCCATTAAAAGGTCTAATAAATATGTCTTACAAAAATAAAAACATGCACCTATTAAAAATATTTACGTTTAATTATTAAATTATAATTTGAGCCAAATGTTTTGGATTAAGTTATTTTAAAAGTCTTGTATCACATGTATATTACAGCTGTACACAATTGTTAAAATTATAATTATTAAATAATGGCAGCAACTCATTGATTAATACAATTCATTAGTGGTTGTCACCCATTCTGGCAATGATTTATGTAATATTCCCTGAAGCCTATCAATTTAATTAAAAGTCTGTATGTATAAAAGCTTTCTATTGATTAATGGTCTGTTTGTTTAAATCGACTTCAAGATAAACTTTAAGTAACTTAATTTAGTGGCTATTAACACGCTTAAAACATTTTCCTTTATTAATCCTCATTCATATGAAAAAGATTTTCTAGAAATTGTGGGCTATTCCTAACTGATTATGCAGTAGTGACTGGTTAAAGTTCATATGCATCCTATGCTAAAAAACAAAGAATAAATAACACCAAATTATATCAGTTTCTTCTAGAATTTATCATACATAGACGTGTTTTTATTATTTTCGGTGAGGCCACAACGGATCGATTAGCACTAACCAATCACGCGCAACTATATTGTGGCAACTATATTAGTTAGGCAGGCTTAGATAATTTTACATAACCATATTACATGAGCTAGATTTTTTGTATACAACAGTCAAACACTCTTAAACATATTCAGTAACCTATATCTACGTATTTATTAATCCGAATTTTAAGCCTGTGTAGGCAAATGCATATTTAGATATCTTTTAGTGTAAAATATATAATTTACGGGAAATCTTAAATTTAAATAAAAAAATAATATCATCAGTACTTTTCATTGTAAATTAAGAGTTTGTGGTTCAAAAGAAATAAATTCCTCATAAAATATGTAATTAACGGTTGACCTAGTCAGCACTGCCCCAGTTGCTGGGGAGAGTTGGACACGCACCCTTTCAGATGCACAATATCACGAGAGTTTACCGCTACCTTATGATATCTGGACTTAACCTGACACCTTAGTAACAACAAACTATTCATATAAGATACATGTCTCATAAGCAGGTGATTTCTAATTGAAATCAAAATAAATTTGTATATAAATAATTAAGAACTTTGTAGGGCACGTATTAGATTTTTAAGGATAAACCAACGATTCAATAAAATAACCAGAAATTACACATCTTCTTTTATTTCAATAGATATAAATATGCACTAGTTTATTGTATATTTTAAGTAAATTTTTATAATAGCCATCCTGTCGTGAAAATGCGTAGTCTGCGTATTCAAAACGGCAGAAAGAAGGAGAATATTGGGCTATACATATGTGGCTATTTGCAACCACGATCCTATACATATGAACTTTACGCTCTAATGCCAATATGTCTATAGCTCAGTGAAACTCTGCTTACACAAATGATGGCTGAAAAACGGGATCCGCATTGCAGTTTAAATGTAGGTTTGAAGGTCGAGGACCATAATCACTTAAATATTTTACAGAAATAAAGTGTAAACCAAGACCAGAGAGCATACTCGGTCTTTGAGATGTACATACTCT
Source organism: Homalodisca vitripennis (assembly GCF_021130785.1). Lineage (NCBI taxonomy): Eukaryota > Metazoa > Arthropoda > Insecta > Hemiptera > Cicadellidae > Homalodisca > Homalodisca vitripennis. The sequence goes on from NC_060208.1 coordinate 157,164,110, forward strand.
ACAATTATAAATAAATCTATTAACACTTTAAATGGTATTTCTCAAATTTCGTTAAGTATACATATAACATAATTCTTTAATCTTTAAGCTGTTATTCCTTGTAAAGGTTGTTTTGAATATAGTCTACATATTGTAAATAATTTGTTTTTATAACATGTTTTCATGTTATAATTATCAAAACATTGAACGATTTACTTGGAACGATTTACTTGGAAATCCCAATCTCATAATAGGATAACAGTATAGTAGCATAGGTAAACTGATGTACATTTAAAGCACGTTTCTGCAGGGTGGTGGGGTAGAGGGAGAATAATACAGTGCTTTCCTATAGGGGACTCTGTTTATCTGAAATTGATATTTGTATTTGATTCTCTCTGTCAACTAATAATGCAAAATAATAAGTATAATAAGTAATCACTTTTAGTTCACAGATTACAGTAATCCACTATCTTCAAGCTCATAGTATCTTTTATATGTAGTGAAATATACTGCGGGATGGAGGGTAATGAGATATTAATACTATCTAATGAGGATACCGTTGATATATAATTGACCCAACAAGTAATAACTAATCAATTTTGTTTAACAGTAATCTACTTACAGGTATATCAAGCTCATAGTGATATAATGAGGGAGAGTTACTGCGGGACGGTGGGTAAAGGGAGAATGGTACAATTCAAGTCTACACGGAAGGGATTCTGTTGATCTCTAATTGACCTCTGTCATGGGCAAGTCATAACTAATCACATTTGGTTAAGAGTGATCTACTTAGGTCAAGCTCACAGTATCGTTTATGTTCATTCATACCGTATACAACTTCTTTAATTTATGAATAAATGGATTTCCTTTACAACCAATTTGATGTGATTATTGCTATAAAATTTTTTAAAACCTATGTTTTAAATAATATAAAAGACAACAGTAGTTATCATTGCATTGGCGTTACATATTAAATTCAGAAATTGATTTATATTATTAATTGTATTTAAGTTTGAGGAGCATGGTATTGAAAACAGAGGTCTTCAGATAATATCCGTCTTTTTATGTTGTCACGTGTATCATAAACATCTTCTTGGACCAAATTTACTTGCAAATTGAAGATTAGGTTTTAATGAAAGTACAAAATTTAATGCATGTGTAGTAAGTAAAAGAGCCCGATACTTGTTAAAAAGTTGAAATAATTTATTTTTAATTTAAATAAGCATGTAAAGAAAACTCTAAAAAAAGTCTATTTCTTTTTAAATTAATAGTTTTTTTAATGATTTCCAAACATAGAGGATAGATTTTATACCCATTAAAAAATTCGGATTGCAGGTTTTTAATATTTTCATATTATTTTCAGATTACATTAATATAGAATAGGATGAGATACATGCCTATTTGTATATATTTTATTAAAAATAGTTTAGGTTGATAATTTTCTGAAAAAAAAAAAAAATATATATATACCCACACCCACACACAAACATACATACACACACACATGTATATTTATAAAATGTTCTATATAAAGGCTACTGTTATCCATTGCTCTTATTTTTATATAGTTATATTATAAAATCAATTATTCAATTAAAAATTCCCAAAATAAAACAACTTAGTTAATATGAATGAAACTTATTATATTGTGTTATAGTTTTTAAGAAAATTCTGACATTCGAAATTGCTGTTGGTATTGCCCAACTATTAAACATATTAAGCATCCAGTATTTAGGACGGCAAATAACTTATAAATGCTTTTGTGGAATATGTCTTATTATGCAAATATTTATCTACTATAATAATTCAGAACTGACGAATATGAACTAAACAAACATTAAACTCTGAGTGTATGGTATTAGTGTATGCTTTATTGGATTTACTAAATGAAATTGTATTTATAAAATTATTGCTATGTATTGACGGAATAAATTAATACGCAGTACCTAACTGTAACGTCTACTTTTTATGGATTGTGGAACCAACTACCTATGCAATGATGAGAAATTTTGTATTTAAGTTATTTATACTACCTTGTATATGGAATTCCATCTTTACATACTCAAGGGAACACATGTTTTTTTCTATAAAGAAGGCACTGAATAAAACAATTTCTATTAGTTAATGTTTATATCCCATCCAATTGAGTAGTTTGTTTTATAAAATATTAATTGAATAACCACATTATCTCAGTTTTATTTCTGTGTAGGGCTTCATTGATACCTTTTAAACATACTTCAATTACTGGATATAGACGATAAATTAAATTACATATATAATTAATACAGCTAAAATTGTTACTAATTCAATAGTTTAGTTAAGTCAGTGAGTCCAGTTTACTTGTTATGTTATTTATTTTGTTCCCACAGTACTATATTGCGTATAAAAGAAGAAGGAAAATAACGTTGTAGGCTGCACATGTAGGTCATAACGCCAGATCATAATGACAAATACTATTATTCAGAATACACTTTATATCTTATATGGATAGTGGTTGTTCTGTTAGCTGTAATATAACTGAGTGGTGTAGTATAATAACATAGCTGTACGTCTCAAAGGCGACGTATATCCTAGCCTTTATCAATTTAAGTACGGGCGTTCATAATACTACCCACATTTGACTGATTTAAAAACCATAATTAAGGTTTTCTATTAAATTTGGCATAGGAAATTTTGTGCCCAAGCTAAAGGCTTCGATATGGTTAAATGTGTAGTTTTATAGATGTATTACTTTGTTATTTCATGCCTTTACATAGGTAACTGAAGTAAAGAGCCCCTTTTTACAAATACAATGTTTATAATTATTATGTGTTGTAAGTATAATAAATGATTAAATCAAAGTTTGAAACTTTGTACGTTGCTAAATCCCATAGGCACATTAGAAAAATAAAGAAATAGATGCCCGACGAATTTACATGCCTTAGTATTTGTTATGGAAGTACAATTGTCAATAATTTCTCAAAAATGTTCAATGTTTACTCTGTCATTACGTACTAAACAAGTATACTGAAAACCGCTTTATAGAAGCTTAGTTCATAATTTTCGACTAAAGTTAATATAACTTTATTAATATAAATGAAAAAGCATAAGCTATGCCATTGTATATTTTTATAATATGATAATATTTCCAACGACTTATAAGAATTACAATTAAGTTATTTTGATTATTTAGAATACTTATTAATTCTAATTTAATTATTACTATTACTTCACCTTAAAAACTAGCAAAATAAACAAATCTAAACATTGTATATTACATCAAGATAATTGTTTAAATTCAAGATAAGTGTTTACATATATCACATTCTCTCTCAATGCATGCACAAGCCGACAATTTTACGCTAATTAAGACTGGACATCGTGCCACAATTAAGTTTAAGTATTTAAAACTGTATACCATAACAAAAGCTGTGTTGATATATAATATTGTGGACTACAAGTGTAGTGTTAATATATAACACATTCGCTCCCAGAGCTTACACAAACTGCATATGTTGCCCACTTTAAGATATGACACTGTGCCACCTGGGAGTCTAAGTGCTTCCATAGCCTTTATAGGACTTTTATTGCTGTGTGTGTGTGTGTGTGTGTGTGTGTGTGTGTGTGTGTGTGTGTGTGTGTGTGTGTGTGTGTACTTTATCGCGCGTGCGTTATTGGTCGTTACGTTATTTAAAACAAAACTCTTCATCAGAAACTTCTAACTTAGAAAATAAAGATCCTTCTAATTCTCAAAATCTCAAAAATTCTTATGAGGCTTATTGAATTTTCTGATGCCTCCAATAAATTTGAAGCCTTTTTTGTTAATATTTGGTTTCAGTAGTCTTCCAACAACATAACAGTTTTACTGCGAACAAATATATACATTGCAGAGTTTTAGAAGATTTAGCTATCTAATATAATGATCTAATCCAACGAAACGATTAAAAGTTTCCTTACCACAAGCGCCATCTGTGTCTAGAAAGTTCAAATGAATTAAATGTTATAAAATACTTAAAAAATATTATAATTTTTAGATATTTACCACTATGGAAGATGAACACTTTCTATGTCTCAGATAAATCATTGGTTATACCTGGTCTTTGATTGTGATAATACTTATTCTGTTTGAAATGAAACACACATTGTGTTCTTCACACATTGTGTACATGTTTTGTGCAAGGAAAAAGACTGGCCATTGCAAAGTTGCAAAGAATCTCACAAAAAAAGAATGCTTAATAACTGCAACTCGCTTTGTGACAAACCACGGTCTTTATAAGGATATGATCAGATTGTAGTTTTGTATTCCTGCTAAAGGAATTTATAAACAAACGCAGCCTTCTTTATTGCTTCAGGAGAAACAGCATAAATCCTTAGCTTTAATTCAAGACAAATGTTCATTACAAGTTTTGTTTTACTCACGTTATAACTGACTGGAGTTAAGAGTGTGGAGCCTACAGTGGATTAAAAGGATTCAAGTGCCTTATTTATTTTCCAAAGCCAACTGAGTTATTATTATTCCTCAAGACAAACCCATATCTACATTTGAGTTTTCAATCGTAAAAAATATTTTCTGATCTTTAAAAACTCAAAACGGACAAAATTAGTACAAAATAATAATAAATAAAAGGGATATTTTAGAAATTATAATTTAACGAAAACATTGTATAATGCGAATCAAATAGTACAATATTATACAATGCATTCAATATGGGAAACGGTAACATCCAATTTGTTTGAAATATATACACACACACACACATACACAAACATAAGAAATTGTATATATATATTATATATATATATATATATATAATGTTAACTGTATGGTCGTTTGTGTACTCGCTCCATTTAAGATACTCATAATTTGATACAGATGAGGAATTCAGCATACAGCTTTTTCCCTAGACAAATATAACTGGGAATGAGGTGAACTATAAACATTCTTAAAACACGTAGGTTAAGAGCCATCCACGTATCCTCACCTTCTCCACATGAATCTCAGAGATTAAATTCCAAAAAGGTATCGTAAACGACTTCTTACCACACGTGTGAGATTAGTATGCATTACCAGGTTGAGTTTAAACGTTAGCATCACTCATTATCTATACTCTGTTGAGTTCTTGAGTTAAAATAAGGTGTGTCTAACCCACATGGTGTAGGCCTTATATATTCTTTTTAAAATAAGTATTTCATATTTAAATGTAAAGGACAGTATTCAATTGTTCCAGTACTTTGTCTTTCGGCCAATATAAAACATGTCTTAGTACCAGCCAATTTACCAGCCTGCCGATATTTCCCGGTTCCCTACATTTTAACCTTTAACTCTCCTCCGTTTCAAAATAAGCATTACTTACTGAGAATGTTACAGAAATTTCATTTACTATTCTTCACAAATTCCATTTTAAATGACAGTGTATTATATTTATAAGCTTTCCTTACTTAAATTAGTAAACAAGGTGAAATATATTGTATTTATTACAATATATTACTGTTGATACAGGAGCCATAATTTATTCACGTGACCAATGCAATAAATTTTTAAATCTTAACCCACTTTATAAATATTTAGCGTGTATGGTAAAATGCTTAAAAAGATTTTATTTCTTGTAATTATTGTACAAATATTCTCATTGTTTGTACTATCTAGACATTTTATTTTAAATAATTAATTTAATTTAATTTGCACTGCATATGCAGACCACATGTGCGTACAAATACAACATTTTACTGTATAATTAAATTGGTACGTGAGTTTCAAATGTCAAGAATTTTAATGTAATTAATAGAAAAATATGATATTACCGGTATATTACTCCCTGATCTTAAATATGCAATACTAGTTCACGTTAAAAACTTGTTACGAGTTCATATTTTTTACTGGTACTTTATTTTTAAGTATCGTTTAAATCTTATAATTCACAAAATATGTTATTTTTATAGGACGGAATACGACCTGCTTACTTACTTACGTTAATGTATTGTAGGTTTATATTAGTTTAGAACTCAAATTTGAGATCCATTTAAATGTTAAGTTCCATGCAAATCTAATAGATGTAAAAAAATTTAACACGATATTTAGAGTTATATCCAATAGAACGTTTAATTAATTTATAAGTTATTGATCAAAAGTATTCCGATATATAACATGGTTTAGATATGGGATAAAATGCTTTTTACCTAAATATTGTGACAATTGTGACAGTATATGACGTATGTAAACATTAGTCTTTATTCGTAGTGTCCACTACTTGACATCTGTGACAACGGCAGGAAGTGTCGCTTATATACATTACATCATTTCCATCCTTGAGTTATGTGTTAGCCATGAGGATAAAGTCAGTGCTTGAATGATTTAAATATTAACTAAAGTTACTCGTTTCATTAATATTGTTTTCTGTAATTGCAGAGAGCAAATATAATGAAAACAACACTTTAATTTGTTGCAATGTTACCCATTCCGTTTAACTACTAACATTGTATTCAGGAGTTTTTTAGACAATTCAGTAAGTGAAGTGTAACATGAATAATCATACAGCAAGTTAAGGGACGCTTTCAGGTTTTGTACTACTAGAATTTTGCTCTCAGGACTGACATTTTAAAGAAGGAGTTTCACTTGTTCTGGTTCATTTTTATAATAAATCCCTTTGCATGGGAATTTCAATTTTCAGTTTTCAATTGTGTCCTGATTATGTTCCCTGGAACGTATAGTGAGGGGCTTGTCATCTCCATGAACAATAATTTAACGGTGGCCTGTAATTCTGATACGAAGAGGGTTAGAGGTTTGGCCAATATATCGTTTATTACAAAACTTACAATTTAGCTGATATATTATATTACTTGAATTACAATCAATACTTCCTTTAATTGGATACGTTTCATTGGTTATGTTAGCTACAATTTTGACTAGAGGACATATGTGAAATTGAAAACTGTTATTATATAAAGGCATGAATAATGTTCAATTGCATGCCAACGAAAATATAAATAGGTTCAATTTTAGAAGGAGCGAAACTGCTCATCAACTTGTTTTAAAATCAAAATTTCTTTTAGGTTTGAAAATTCTTTAATTTCTAATATATGTATTTTTAATCTTTGGTATTTGTGATGAAACATCAGCTGTGAGGTATTGTTCACTTTTTATTATTATATTTCAGTTCTTTTTTCTTATTTATAGTTAGTTAGTTTAATGGTTCAATCTTGTAAATATTTGTACACTATTTATTGTTACATCTGAAGAAGTACGTTAAAGACGTAGGGGAATTTATAAAAAAGTTTACCAATATTTGGTTTTTTATTTTTGAAGAGAATACATATTGATGTATGTGAGAGAATACATATTCACCCAGCAAGTGAGAGATTCGGGTTCGAGTCCCGGCCGAGCAAGTACTTTTAGTGATTCAATGTTTATTGAAAAATTAAATAAGGCTATTGCCATTTATACAAATTTAATGAATGTAAACAAAAGTCGTTTGACAGGTATTTGGTCTTCCGATCATATGTTAATTTAGTTATTTAAACACATATGTGACAGATACGGCCAAATACAATATAATTGAATCGTAAAAAGTACGGGCTCTGTGGTGTAATGGTAACACATTCACCCGGCAAGTGAGAGATCCGGGTTCGAGTCCCGGCGGATCAAGTACTTTTTGTAATTCAATGTGTATTGAAAAATTATATTCATATACATAATTTTTCAATAAAACAACAATAAAAATACCAGTAAAGATACAATAAACGTATAAATATATAAGAGTATTTATATATATATATATATATATATATATATATATATATATAAGTTTCGTGTTTAACTTTATTTTTACATAATAACATGTAATTGTATTAAATCATAAACCGTATAATCACAATATTTGCTGACTTGTAAAACTAATGATTAAGTTAGGCAAGAACAAAATTAAGGGTAAGAGATCGTTGTGTTGCCTCATTAACTGTAGAGATAGAGTCAATTAAGCGTGTGGAATATAGATGTTCTCCAGGTCGACAACAGTTATGGTTTGTACTACGTTACACCTGCCGTTAGTGGTTGCCTTATGTAGTCAAGAGACAGGCGGTATTTTGTACCACCTATTATACATTACCTTCATTACAACATTGTTTACGTTCAATAAATAATTCGTGTTTAGGTTAATTTAATTCTGTATTTATATTTTAATGGCATTATGCAATTGCGTCTTTACCATGCCTTACTATGTACCTTGAAGGTAAAGTTCATTATTTTCTATTTGGTTTTAGCGGTAGTAGAGCAACCTTAAGGTTGTGATTTATAGGGAGTTATTAGTAAAATTAGAAACAATAAATGTATTAATCACCAGTTGTCTTCAAAAACATTCAATATTCTTCTGCAGGTAGGTGTAAAATGTTTGTGATTATGTATATAGTGAACATTACTGAATATTTAGCAGGATTTAAAACTTGTAAATTAGTTATTGACTGATTGTCTCTTTAAAATATATAACACTATTTATTTTATAATATAAATATAAAATTATTAATGCACACATTCAGAAGCAGAGTATGATAACAGTTAGCCACATTATTCTATTTGTTTAAATATAGGACACGTTGGTATCTTGTTTTAACTGTCTTTAGTCATCATCGTAGCAATACTATACAGATATTTGTGAATTATTCACCGACAAAAGACTATAGAATCAATACACACAGAATATTACTGTAATGGTATACTGTAGTAAAGTATGCATATTTTAATTATTTATTACAATTTATTCTATTTACCTCTCAAATAAACCTTCATAATGTTTAAAAAAATATATATAAAATCTCATGACATGAGAATTTATAACAAATTTATTGTTTAATAAAAGTGTAGTGTTACACAATGAACGCTGAGATATTATTGACCTCACTTAGACTTACTGCAAACTAAAAATTATCATACACCTTTTCATGTAACGTCATGACACTGTCACGAAATAAATTAATTGTTACTGAAATTTTGTTGGTGCTACTGCTAAAGCTATTAAATTATGGAATATTACAGAACTCTTGAGTATTTTATAAGTACTCATAAACACAGTTTCACTCGCCTAAAAATAATGCTCTAAATAATTTTTAAATTATATTTGTTGTGGTTCAGAAGACAGAAATATCTTACATTGACCATACGCAATTTTCAGAATGTTTATTTTAGACTTAAATGGCCTATGACGTACATGCTATTTAATTGTACATCGTGTGCGAATTTGCATGGTATTTAAATTATCAATGCTCAAAATGTTCAACTTTATCTACATGTTAGGTCTACTATTCACCACGTGTATAGTGATAAGCTTCGGTGATATTGCATGGAAACTTTCATACCTATAGCTCAATGAAATCCTAAGATGACCTGTTAACAAAAATTTTAACAAACAATCATACAAAAAATACAATACATACTTGTGTCTCTCCACAGACAATAGAGACACTGTGCTAGTGTATTGCGTGATTGGATTGGCAATAACTTCAATATCATGCATGACATGGACATGGAACATCATATAATTAATTTCTTGCATGTAGTTTTGTATAAAATACAATGCCTACATATGAAATCGTAATGGCTTGCGGAAATTTAGGTTACATATATTACAATGTCAAACGTTAAATTGCTATAACATAGTACTAAACTTTTCAAATCTATTTACTCTGTGATTTCCCGTTGCCATCAAGATACAAATTAGATCCATATAATAATGTACGCTTATGTTTAATCGAGATTCATGGTTCCCAAGAAATTCAAGTCTTTAAGTAAGTTGTTGCCAAGACAATTAATAGCGCATGATGTGACAGGAAATTACTTCAATTTTCCACAATCTCTAGGGACTGGGACACTACACTTTTGCTCCGTGAATGAATTCAAACAGACGGAAGCAAGCACATTTTAACAGTAGTAGGCCTCTCAGTCCGACGTATGGGCATATGTTTTCTTCGTTAGAACTGTAAGGCCGACTATAATATGGTACTGGAAAGATCTTAGACTGGAAGAATATGACTAGAGATAGAAGTAAACGTTTTATGACCGAGAAATTTGTATTTCCTTAAACGGCGTAACAAGGCGGACTCAGTTGTGATGTTCGAAATATAGTAAACTGCGCTGCAAGTTTTAATCATGATATTCGAGTTAGGTCAATCTCTGATACCCTAACCATGAACACTAAAATAATATTTAGTACAAATTTGGAAAAAAATGGTAGGACTCCTTCAAAATGTATTATCAGTGCTTTTAACTAGTATAAGGTCTTAGTTACAGGATTTGATAATTTCGTGAGAAACTGCATATAATAGCTAATTATATGATAAATATTTTTAATAATATACATTAATCTAAACTCTCAAAAATCCCTCAGGGCACGTATATTACCCTTGACGTGGCTTTATTTCAAACCAGCTGATCTCTCTTTGAACAGCTCACACCAGATAGTCCATTATTCACAATAGCGTGATTGTAATTATACAATAAATATAAATCATTTTAGTATATATATATATATATATATATATATATATTTACACAATATAAATGGATTATATATATATATATATATATATATATATATATAAGATTGTTTGTTTTTCGACGGTAAAGCTAAACGTACACGTAACATTAATTATCTACACCTCAATAATATCTGAACGTTTAAAATAATTAAATTATTATTGAATCAATTATATGAAATAATCTGATCGTCCGACATACTATTTAACTTAAAACCTTGAGAATAATTTTAGTATATTAACCATCTCATGATATTTATTCCAAAACCAGGAGATATTCTAAAATTTGTGTTGGTTATATGCAATAATTCTTGATTCAATAATTTTAGTGGCGTAAAATCTAGGAAATAGTTTAATTTTTTCAAACGAAAAACCTTATTTATTTTATGATCAAAAAGTTAATGGGTAGTAAAGGGTATAAATTTTCATTCATCTGAGACTCAGTCACTACAGTAAAGACTGTCTATTACGGCAAATTCTGCATAGAGTGTACAAGAATAAAGATGTTTAGGTTTCATTTAGAACATAGTTTGAAATAAATATTTAAAAAATGTAAAGGGATAAATGGATGATATAAGAATTTTACAGAAAATATTGAGAGTTTTCAAACGTAAATGTCATTCCATAACGTAGTTACTTGAAATTTTGTTCTTCTGTAACCTATTCATTCCAAAATTAGTCGACTTGTACCTTGTACCAAAATGATCCTACTTGTAAAACAATTTTATATATATATATATATATATATATATATATATATATATATAATTTCAATAAACATTGAATCACAAAAAGTACTTGCTCCGCCGGGAGTCGAACCCGGATCTCTCACTTGCCGGGTGAATGTGCTACCATTACACCAAAGAGCGCTTACTTTTTCCGATTCAATTATTTTGTATTTGGCCGTATCTGTCACATATGCGTTTAAATAAGCAAACTAACATATGATCGGAAGACCAAATACCTGTCAAACGACCTTTTATTTACATATATATATATATATATATATATATATATATATATATATATATATATATGGGTTATTCATTATTGTACAGAAAATAACTCGGACAGAATTATCATATAAACTGTAACAATGAGATTACCAATGATGTAAGGCAAATACAACTGAATTAAGCAAAAGGTATGCCAAAATAGGGATATAAAAATGTATGCATTGGGTTTACATAGAGCTGTATTCCTTGTGGGAATGAAACCATGTTCCAAAAGAGTACAGTGCACTTAGGAGAGATGACCTCGTAAATATTCAAGTATGTATCCATATAAATAGGATACTATTATATTACTGTGGGTGAATTTAAGTTAGTGTCGAAAAATTTTTTGGGTGATACTACTCAGTATTATAGACCAAAATATGAAAATAAAAAATCCCTATCTCATCTATCTTTTAACTACGACCAATTTCGCTATTTTGTTAAAAAATCATGTTTTGTTGCAATAAAACTCAATTTCCCTCCATTATTTTTAATGTTTTTTTTAATTCTGAATCCATTTTTGAAATCTACACACAAAATTTTACATGGGAATAATGGAGAAAAACTGTCTTTGAAAATAAGTTTGATACAAACAAATTGCTAATAAATCAAATTCTTAAGTTTTCAGCAAAAACATTAAAAAGATATTAGACCCGAGGAATTAAATGAAGTTAATTCTGAAGAGAGGCCAATACCACAAAAAAACTTGCCCATTTTGTGGGCTTTAAAATGACATAATGCAACGTTACTTTTAATTTCATCTTATACTGGTTATTAAAGAATCAGTATTGGAAAACAAGGTCTACTTAAAATATCACGGTGCCAAATAACCAGTCAAAATTGTGTTTGATTCAATAATAAATCAAACATAGGATAAACACATAAAGAACAGTTACAAAAAAGAATAATCATAAAAGAAAGTAAATCTACAAATTGCTTTCAAATTGCCTGCCTCCGTTTCTAATGCAGGCTCTCGCACGCTTCCTCATTGCCCTAACCGTCACGTTTCAAAAGATAACTTGTTACGCACTATTTGGGCAGCTAACTCAATCCGGTTTCTTAAGTCTTCCTCAGAGTTTACAGTGGTCGAGTAAACTTCCTGTTTCAATAGTCCCCCAAACAAAGAAGTCCATAGGAGATAGGTCAGGAGATCTGGCCGGCCAAGCTACAGTTCCAGCGCGACCTATCCATGTCGGGTAATTGTCCGTTAACCACTGACGCACTTCATTGCTGAAATGAGGAGGAGCACCGTCCTGTTGGAAAACTATGTTGTCCCTCTGATTGTGGTCCATATCAAGTCCATCCAGAAGTGTGGGCAAGGTATGCTGTAAAAAGTCCAAGTAAAACTTCACTATTTAAGGTTCCTTGAAAAATGTGGGGACCCACAAGTTGGTTTCCGATGACTCCTTGCCCATACGTTAAGATGAAAACGTCTTTGAAAGGAACTTTCTCTTGAAGCCCTGGGGTTTTGTTCGGCCCAATGGTGCATGTTATGCGTGTTAAAAACACCAGCCCTAGTGAAGGTAGACTCATCGGTGTACAAAATGTTTCTCAAAAAATGATATTGTTCAATATCACTATTGAGCAGCCAGCGACAGAACTCTACTCTTGGACCAAAGTCATTTGGTTCTAACGCTTGAACCTTTGTAAAGTGATAGGGGTGGAAGTTATTTTCGTGTAAGATTCCTAACACTTTACTCTGAGAAACACCAACTTCTCTGGCAAGTTGTCGGCTGCTGACCTCAGGATTTTCTTGAACTAAATCTAGAACTCGTTCATCTAAGCTAACATCTCGAAGAACAGGACCTACCTCATTACGCTGCCTGTGAACTGTTCCTCTCTCCAACAAACGCTGATGTAGCCTCGTAAAAACTTTATCACTAGGAACTCTACGATCTGGGTACCGAGCGTGGTATTCTCTCTGAGCAGCCAGAGCATTCCCGCCACAAAAACCATATACAAAATGCATCTCTGCATACTCTCTCGATGTGAAATCCATGATAGCTACGACTCAAATAACTATTTTTAAGTGGATAGAGGTAAAGTCAGCTGAAAGACAAAATAAAACCTGAAACATGGGGTATTCCTTCATACTTGTGATTGTAGAGATAAGATAGTCAGGAGTAAAAACTGATAAGATATGACAATCCGGAGGTAGGCAATTTGAAAGCAATTTGTAGATTACTTACTTTTTATGATTATTCTTTTTTGTAACTGTTCTTTATGTGTTTATCCTATATTTGATTTATTATTGAATTAAACACGATTTTGACTGGTTATTTGGCACCGTGATATTTTAAGTAGACCTTGTTTTTCCAATACTGATTCTTTAATAACCAGTATAAGATGAAAATAAAAGTAACGCTGCATTATGTCATTTTAAAGCCCACAAAATGGGCAAGTTTTTTTGTGGTATTGGCCCTCTCTTCAGAATTAACTTCATTTAATTCCTCGGGTCTAATATCTTTTTAATGTTTTTGCTGAAAACTTAAGAATTTGATTTATTAGCAATTTGTTTGTATCAAACTTATTTTCAAGACAGTTTTTCTCCATTATTCCCATGTAAAATTTTGTGTAGATTTCAAAAAATGGATTCAGAATTAAAAAAAAACATTAAAAATAATGGAGAGGAAATTGAGTTTTATTGAAACAAAACATGATTTTTTAACAAAATAGCGAAATTGGTCGTAGTTAAAAGATAGATGGGATAGGGATTTTTTATTTTCATATTTTTGGTCTATAATACTGAGTAGTATCACCCAAAAAATTTTTCGACACTAACTTAAATTCACCCTGTATAATTGGTATATGATTTCAATGTTTTTTTTTGTGTAGTAAATCATGTAAATACAAAATGCTTCATCCCTTCTTATTACATAACTCATAATTCTTGGACAGATGTTTAACGTACAGAGTTAATGGGTAGTGACGATGAAATTCTTTTGAAAAAATGAAAATTCTAAATGTATTAGCTCCCTACTTAAAAGTAGTGAATTATACCAATATTAACCCATAAAATGTATATGTATTTTTATTGAAATAATAAATTACACATCTTAGCTTCTAGTGCTTAGTTGTAGATACGTTCGATATATTATGCTTTAACATTTCAATGATACTTATTATCAACAATATAAGTATTAAAAACACTGTTAAACAAACAAGATTAGTTTATCGCTGGAACACTATTTTAGAATAAGTGCTCACGCTCAGGTCAATGTTGTACAGAGTTTTCCATAACAGATAGATAGTTGTGAAAACACTCACATAACACAACAAGCATTGCCAAACCCTATCGTTACAACAAGGGATTTAAGGAATAGTTATGCTACACTTTAATCAAGCGCAGAATGACTTTTAAATCATTGCGAGATAAATGAAACAACAACCAATATCAAGAACAATTAAACTAGGCCCGATAAAAGGATGGACAACCTGAAAGAATATGGTCTAAACTATATTTAGGTTAGTACATATTATTATTAAGGTTTTCTTTGTATTTAAAAACAGTAATAAGTGATTTGTTGTCACCAGACACAAATTGACATGTGTTTTTAAACACTAGCCTAATATTTAACGGCGCAAGAAAAAATTTATATTTAAATAATTTACTTTTCGCGATTTTTAAATACACGTGTTGTACAAAATTATGTTACAGAGGATTTTTTTACCACACATATAATAGCATAAATTATCCACGCATTGTATTATCCTCGATCTGTGCGTTTTCGCTTGAAATTTTGCACTTTAGACTATAAATATGGTATGGTTTAATAAAATGTTAGGTATAGTACTTGTTATAGAATTCAAGCGTTTGCACTAGTTCCACCTAGTATCTGAAACAATCATTTGTAAATAGGGACAAATTAAGTTATGAACTAATAGTGAAACAGTTTACAAGGTGAAAACAGATGTAAAAACGAAATTTTGAAACATCACAACACTTTTCCTAATACATATGCTATTGTGTCTATTTCGGCCGGAATTACTAAAGATAAAAGAGATAATCTGTTACGCTACTACTTGTTTAAGCAACTGTCAGTTTTATATCATGATTCTTGTGGCCACCAATAAGTACTAAAACAATCAGAAAAAAGTTATACTTAATCTAAAATAATTAAAACTATTAAACTTTTCCTATATAGTTCAACACAGTGTGTAGTTTTACAGGATACTTATGTATTTTCACATACAAACACACATATCACATGAACAGTTTTAAACAAACAGAAAGAGCGATACGATATTGTTAATATAGTGGTTACTTAGTAATACTGTAAATAATTGGTGATTTCATTAGTCAATCCCCCGTAGTATACATACAAATGACTACTTAACAAAAATAAAGTAATTCAAGCTGATATATAAATTCCTTGCTATTTCGGTCAAGAAGTATCGTTAGGTTCAAAGGTTATGTAATTTAATTAACATAATTGGAAAGGAAAGTAATAGATAATAATGTAAATAAACTGTAAATATCGTGGATATTAAAAAGTAAACGTTACAGATAGCGTCAATTCAGTAAGGGGTTTTGCTCCAAACCAACTTCGTTACTATAAATAGCAAGAGTTAACTGTTCGACCAAGAGCGCCTGTTGAGGTGTTTAAAACGGATTATATTATTTTAATTTAGATGGACATGCCTTTTAGTTTTTTCACTAGGCTCCTTTTTACTCAGGCCATAAGGCAAAACAGATTTACTTTAATTGTTGCATAGGATGCAACTGTGAAATGTCACACTTGTTCTCTAGTAACTTCGTTAATTCCCCAGCAGGGATTACTTCTGGATTGTTTATTCCTTTCGGTTGAACCTACCACTAGGCACAGTAGAAACCGATG
The DNA here is from genome assembly GCF_021130785.1 of Homalodisca vitripennis. NCBI lineage: Eukaryota > Metazoa > Arthropoda > Insecta > Hemiptera > Cicadellidae > Homalodisca > Homalodisca vitripennis. The sequence continues at coordinate 157,180,422 of NC_060208.1, forward strand.
TGTCATTCTGGGCAACCTTATGGATGTCCAGGAGCTGCACATCACTAACCGAAAAGTTCTGAGGTGCAAGGGTAATTCGATAGATTTAGTGTACTGCGGGAGATGACTGTTGGAGTTAGTGGCGTTCGTTCCCTAAATATCAGAGGTTCTTTGCTTTGACTGGAGAGGCTGGTTCAGAGCTGGCCTCCGCTTCTTCCGGGATACATGGCTTTGAGATTAGTGCCCTAATTCTTCCTCACGGATTTCGATACTCTCTTACAGGAATCAGTGCTACGGTTCTTATAGGACTAAGTGCAATTTCTCAGCTTGTCGTCCTAAGTGAACAAACGTTGTTAATCTAACATTATCCACAATACGAGTTTTTCATAACACTGCTAATTCACATGTATAGATTCATAGGAATATTTACACATGATAGGATACACAGTTTCTGTTTTGTTTCTTGTACAGTAAAATGTACTTGGTAACAGTTTACCAACTCCTAAAAGTATTACATTTATGTATTCATTTTATTTTATTTTATTTCAGTGTGAAGGGGGGAATAACTGTAGTATTAACAGTTAAACCTTGATTATTGCTGTTGTTTAAAAAATAATAACCAGTTTCAAAGTTAGTTATCACAACCTAGCAAGAGCACCACATAATCCTGTAATCATGTATATCATATAGGGTTGACGTGACTAAACGTAATTAAGCATAGGCAATAAACAATTTATGTTTAACTTTATGTCATACGATTACTTGAAACCTGGTCGTTGGGGTTTTTTTTTAATCCTTGATGCATTATACCTTTAATAGCGGACAAAATAAAATATTTCCTAACATCCTGGCTTAACACTTTCTAACAAAGGTGAAAGTGTAACAACTAAATAAAGGTGCAAAAGCTCGGTACGGAACCTAAGCACTGCCACTCATACAACAGTCTCTACAAGGACTTAATTGCTATCCTTTGCCGGCTGAGAGAAACTCCATTCCTTTCATTTAAACAGTACGATTAAAACATTTCATCTTTTCAATACGACAAAACTAACATATATTATTATTTATTAGTTTGCATCAATTTTACTATAACGTGAATACGTAAATCATTGTTTATAGTTAATATGACTTTGCAATCTTAAATCTACCGGTCTTCACGGTAAGGCAAAGTTGTATACAGGTTTCAGTAAAATATTTTTCTTGAAATTTCTATCGTCGTAACTTTTTCTATTAGTTGGTGCACCCACAGTAAGTGGTAAAATTCTGATTTTAAAATTATGCTGTAACCATACATAATGATTATTTCTCATTGAAACTATTGAAATGAAAAGGATATTTCCGTTACCCATCAACTTAATGACAATTATCTCAAAAACTTGTTTTATTCCTTAAAACAATTTGTGTTTCTTAAAGAACTATCAAATCGGGGTAAGATAACCTTTTTTACTTTATTTTCTACACGTGTACCAATTATTACAAACATATCAGTAGGCGTGTGTTTATTTACCGTTACATCGAGGAGAGTTAAAGGTTAAAATGTAGGGAACCGGGAAAGATTGGCAGGCTGGTAAATTGGCTGGTACTAAGACATGTTTTATTGGCCGAAAGACAAAGTACTAGAACAATTGAATACTGTGCTTTACATTTAAATATGAAATACTTATTTTAAAAAGAATACATAAGGCCTACACAATATGGGTTGACACACCTTATTTTAACTCAAGAACTCAACAGTGTATGGATAATCAGCGATGTTAACGTTTAAAATCAATCTGGTAATGCATATTCTCACACGTGGTAACAAGTTGTTTGCGATACTTTTAGAAATTTATACTCTGAGATTAATGTGGAGAAGGTGAGGATACCTGGATGATTCTTGACCTACGTGTTCTGAGAATGTTTATAGTACACCTCATTCATAGTTAAATTTGTCCAGGGAACAAGCTGTGAGCTGAATTCCTCATCTGTATCAAATTATGAGTATATTAAATGGAGAGAGTACACAAACAACCATAAATATTACATTTATATATATATATATATATATATATATATATATATATATATATATATATAAGTAAGTAACAAAGTGGCGTTTCTGGCGCACTATCGGAGCCAACAGTAAATCAAGGGAAAAATACTGTTTAAAGGACAATAAACGAATCTGTAAAATCAAACAGTAACTCACGAATGAAAAATTACCGAATCTATAGCTGTTTGCTTCTACTTTCTTGAGCAGTTTTAATGTAAAATCTCCTTCGAATCAATCTATTGGAAATGTTGCCAAATCTGCTATGAATAAACTTTAAATTAAAACTTATAAACGGAAATTATGGAATTTACTAACAATCACTCAAGAAGTCGAGGGAATTGTCAACATCTTCATTGTTTGACGAGGTTCATTATTTATCATTTCCAAGTGTACTATAAAATCATCGAGGAGTGCTGGCTTAAAATCGTAGACAAATTCAACATCCAGATAATGAAAAAATACATGTAATATCTTGTCATAATAAACGTGTGTATCGATACCCACAAACCTAATGTATTCTTTGAAAAGGAAAATAATTTTGTCAATGGTTCTAAGAGATAAGTAAAAATTTTTATTTTGTTTTCTAAATTCTGTAACAAATTGTGTTTGCTTCTTGTGAATAATTGTGAAAATAACGCGATTTTTATTGAATTTCTCTAATATCGTTCTTAATCACATTATTAGACTAAAAATTTCTCAGAAAACCACAACAACATAACAAATCGCGTTTGTAACAGCATTTTGAAAATCCATATTGATAATTATATCGTTCTTTGAAACCAGAAATATTTGTCAAACTCTTTGTTTTGTGTATCAATGACATAAATAGGTCTATTCGCTAAAAATTCTTTTAGGATTGTAATACATTTCCTTATTATTACAGTAAATCTTTCTTAAAATCTTGATACATCTGATACATGATTCTGAAAAGACCTCCTGAAATGTTTAAATTTTGTAATTCATCTGGATAATAAGAACCGTTCAATTTTACTCTGATATTTTTTACATTCAAACTTATGAAACTTTGAAGGATTTTTTTCTTGATTATTCTGTCTATCTGTTTGAAAAACCTATAATAACGAACTTGGGATTGAAGATATTTCTATAAATATTTGTAATATCGAACGAAAAAGTTTGTTCCGGTAATACCTTTTGTTCATTACATTTTACCAATCTAGAAAATCAAACATAACGTTTTGACTTTTTGTAATTTCATCAATCAACCTAAATTTTACTCGTGGTTTTATAATCAATCATTGGAACTCTAATAAAAAAAATCTGTAATTGTTATTTTTCTCATCAACAGGCATAAAATTTCCAGTTGCAGTTTTCAGAATCACATCATCGTCCTTCTGCTCTTATAAAACTTAGATAAAATCCTCCTTTTATAGATCGGAATAGTAACATTTTCATAAAATCCTAATCCAAAATGAGATAAATTTCCAGCTGCTTCAAAAACACCAAATTTAAAATCTGATTTCAAAGCCATTAGAAGTTTGAGAAAATAACATCACTTTTTGAATACGAAATAGTTCCTTTAATTGTGCTTAATTGGTCACAGTTTTCCGACTTCTTTCTATCAATTTATTGTGTTTTCTTACTTCAATCTAAGAAAATAAAAACGGTATAAAATTATCGATTAATCTAACAATTATCAGTTTCCAAGATAATGCTTGACCATCTTGTTTTGTTATAAAGTTCCAGAAATATAAAACTGGAAGTTAGACGAGCAAAAATTATCTCCAAAAATAAATATTAAACTGAGTTCTTTTATTCGGTTCATTCAAATGTTGTTTACTAATTGGATAGAAATTTTTAAACTCCGCCCTTTCAATATCACTAGCATACTTTCTGTAATCCGCCATTTATATAGAAAAAATTTCAAAATTCTTTTATAAAAATTTTAATCATGTATAAGTCGATAAGAAAAAATTTTAGTCATTTTTAATGATCTACTTCGTCATATTCAGGGTTGTCTTACTTAAATTTTGCAATTTCGGCCAAATATTTTCAATAGAAATCTGCACAGGATAGTAACCGCTATCTATAATATTATTCCAATCTACTGTATCTTTATTTTCATCCAAAAACTTTATACTCAAGTGTTGATAGAGACAAAGAACAGACATATGTATCTGTAAATTGATAATGTATATTTTCTTGAATGAACTCTGATGATAAAGTTTGATATTTTGCAATGTTATACCAATTCAATTTGTTTTAACGTATAATCTCATCATATCTTCGGATAATTCATATATTTTTGATAAATGTCATCCCAATGTTCTTTTTTCAAATCTCTTTCGTGTTGCATGATAAAAAGATCAAAAGCACTGTAATGTCCCGCCATCTCCATTTATTAAGAAAAAATTTCAAATGAAGTTTTTTATAAATTGGCTCTTTCTTAGTGTTCAGCACATTTTCCAGAAACTCTCTTAACTCCATTGATGTTTGCATAGTATTTTTATATCATTTGTTGCAGTTTTTGCCTTTACATCCTCACACAATATATGAGCGCCATTTATTTAGGGAAAATTTAAAATGAATCATCATAACCGCCTAGTCTGATTAAATCTGTTATCAATGTTTTCAAAAGATTTATTAACATCTTCTTTAAATTTATTAAAGTTTTCTTCTAGTTTATATTAAAGTTTTCTTCTAGTTTATTTACTTTATCAAGTAATTCACCAACATCGTCTACTGATCTTCTATTTCTGGCTTCTAACTTGTCATAGACTTCTGTTGTAAAATCGTTAACATGTTGTTTATGATTCTCATAAATTTTTTTTAGTTCATTAAACATTTTAATATGATCTTCTAATTGAATCTTTTACGATAACATCAAATGGATTAATTCCCTTTACTAACGCTGCTAATTCTTTTTTCCTTTAAAATCTAAGGACATTTTTAACATTCGGATCATGTAAATCAACAATATCGATGTTTTCTGATAATTTTAGAGGTTTTAAAATTTGTTCTTTAACAACAACATCATGTTTGTTCAATACCAGGTCGAACACCGACAATTCTTTTCTTATTAGCCAAACTGACATAATTTCTTTTCAACTTTGATCGCTTCAGTAATTTTATCAGCTTTTTCGATATGAGACATTAAATTGGTAAATAATTTTTTTGCACCATCTTCAAATCCTTTTTCCAATGTTTTTATTTTGTCAGCAACCTCACTTGAACTCATGAAATTTGCAAGTTTGTTATCATATTCTGCTTTAAAAATCTTCAATCTCGACAGCAAACATATCTGAATCTGTAAGGTTTTGTAATACATTTTCTAACTTGTTATCAAACTCATTTCTCAAACTATCAAAATTCAAACTATTATCTACATTTTGAATACTTTCTGTTTTAATTTGTGTTCCAAAATACGTCAAAAATATTTTTTGTGAATCCATATTTATTAAGTAATAATTTGTTAACAACTTCTTTAAAATCTTTACCAGTACTCAGTTCATTCAAAACAAAAACACATAAATGACCACAAATTGGGGGATCTTTATAGTCTTGAATCTGAGAATCATTGTAGTAGACGCTTGATTTTTTCAAATATTTAATCAATTCTCTAGGTGGTTTGTCCTCAATTCGTCCATACGAATCAAAATAACATGCATTCTTATCATTTTTATAATAACAAATCCAATGCGTTCCACTTCCCATAATCGAGTCTAAATTCACAATTCCACATTCAAATTTCTTAACTTTTTCAGGTAATGTATCTCTCATGAAGATTCCTCTAAAATGTTTAATATTTTTGCAGATTTCTTTCTTCCAACTCCCCCGAATGTTAAAGGTTTTGCTTTCAAATTTTTTTTTTATGTTCGATTTCACGTAATTCAAAGTTTTTCTCATCTAATCCAGATCCTGTAACATCTTCCAACTCTTTATCTAACCAATTTAAAATGTTTTCGAACAATAGGAATCACATCTTTTTTAACGATTGGAGCAGCTTTACGAACATAAGGAACAACATTTTTAACAACTGGAATATTTTCTCCAAAATCTAATAAATCTTTCAAAAGTCCACCATTTTTAAGTTCTTTCAACTGATTATAAGAAAATTCTATTCTGGTTCCTTTATTGTTTTTCTTATGTTTTTCGAGTTTATTGTATTGTCTATTTGTTAAAAATATCTTATCTTCGCCATTTTTTAGTTGATCTATTTTAAATTGAATACTAACGGGTATTTTCTTCTTAAAAGCGGATTTTATTTTTTCTTTCTGATTTTTGCTGAAAGTTTACGTTCACCTCCATTTATATAGTTAAAATTTCAAGTCCTCTTCGATTCCCATTCCTAGTTTTCTCTTCAAAAACATTGCTCCAGCTGTTGGAAGCGCAACAAATCTTTCACCTAAACTAGCATCTTTTGATAAAAATCTATCCATTGCTTTATCTTGTATAAATTTTATCTGCTATATGTCTGGAAATTTGTGTCTCTATGTTTTGCATAAAAAATATCGTGTTCCATAGCAGCTTGATCTAATTTATTTATACCAGGATCTCCTCTTTTTAGTCTTTTTTCGAGTTTTGTGCCAGGCCCCAGATACTGATAAGTTGGTACGTGTAATTCAAAAGGTAAAATTTTTGATAAAATCATTCAAAAGTCCACTACCCTCAATCATAGATGAACTTATTGCCGGCAAAACTCGTTTTAAATATTTATTTCCATCAGGTTTTTCAATCATTTCATCAAGTTTGTTCGAAATAAAATCTTTAATTGCTTTCTTTTCATTCAAAAAATTGTTATTTTCCAGCCTTTTCTTGAGCATAAATATAATTAATAATTCCATCGAGTTTTGTCAAATCGTCGATATATCTGTATTCAATCTTATTATCACTGTATTTTCTCACAACTGATCCTTCGATTCTTTTTTTCCCAAATTGGTTTAATCAAATTGAGATATTTTTTACCTATACTTGACTTAGGTTTCTTAGTGGATGGATCATTATTTTTGTAAATTGAATCAGATTTCCATAAAATTTCAGTATAATTTTGTCAAGTCTTCTTCAGAATATAAACCGTCTTTTGGAACATCATTGTCTGTTAATAATCTCCATAAACCTTGAGTTCCTTCATATGTTTTTTTCATTATCAATAATGATATCATTATGTTCAAAATTCACGGGCAAATTTCCAATCATAAAACTTTTCTTTTTTTTATCCCAATACAAACCAAATTTATCATCCTTTTACTCTAGGAAGGAATTTTTTACCAATTTTACCAATTATTATATCCGTTGTTCCAGGACTTATTGGTTCAACTATGGTAGAGTCTTCAATGATTCGAGGTCTAAATGGTGTTGAAGATGGTAAGTTTTGGCAATTCAAACTCTTCTACTTCAGATTCTGGAATTGAAATATATCAGCAAATTGTCGTACAACTTGAACCAAATTCATCAAAATTTTGATTATCGCTTCAAACGTTTTCAATTTTACCTTCAAACATTTTTAATTGCAGAAGTTACAGGTTGATTGATTTTTTGAATAAATTCTTGTTCTTTTTCATCAATTCTAATCTGTTCTTTAAATTCTTTGATTAATTTCTTTTCGATTTGATCAAGTTTTTTTCGCTTCTTCAGAAGTTACGTTCACCATTTAATTAGAAAAATTTTGAAACGTGGAACATGAAAACATGAACGTGGAACGTAAAAAAACGTGAACGTGGAACGTTAAAAACGTGAAACGTGGAACGTAAAAACGTGAACGTGGAACGTAAAAACGTGAACGTGGAACGTAAAAAACGTGAACGTGGAACGTAAAAACGTGAACGAGAACGTGAACGAGAACGTGGAACGTGAACACGAAACGTGGAACGTGAACACGAAACGTGAAACATGAACGTGAACGTGGAACGTGAACAGATTTACCGTTTTTTCTGTTATTTTCATAATGTAAATAAAAATTAAAGATAATATAAAAATAGTTGTAACAAATATTTTATCAAGTAGATTTGTCAGACCACTGAGCAGCATTTATGTTAGAAAATGTTATTCAAATATTTTCCATTTTTAGGCTTCAAAGTTAGATTAATAGTTAAAAATCCATAGTCTTCTTTCCAAATTTTATCACATAATTCATTAAAGTGGTTAAAACTCATATCAGATCCCACATAATTGTTGTAAATTTTTCTCGAATAGTGATCATCTTGCTTAAAAACACACAACATATTCAAATTATTTCTTAATAACTTGTTTATCAACCTTTGAAAAGCATTGGGAAAGATAGATACAGGATATATTTTTGTGACGAGACATTACGAAATATTCCTTGATAACGTCTTGATTTTCTAAAATACAATCATCAAAAACGTTTAAAGAATTGGGTTTACATTCGCTTAATGGAACTATGTCCTCAGAAGCATTGTAAAAATGTGATATTTCTTTGCTTAAGTTCTTCTCAATATTTTTCAAATCTTTCTTGTAATTTTTTATAGGCGTCTTGTTCTAAAGATTTACTAAAAACATACAAATTGGAATAAGGAATCAACCTATTGTAGATAAAACTCAATAATAAAGTTGTTTTTTCCACATCCACTTAAACCAACAATTAACAGTCTGATCGGTTGATCTCTCTTGTTTTCTTCATACGTTTGAAGTTTTATCTGATCTTTTTGCTTTAAAAATTTCTCCATTTAAATAGCTAAAATGAAGCTGTTCAAGTTGACTTCAGAAAGCTCTCAATTATTTTTAAACTTGGAACATCCTATTCATTTAGAGGAAGAATCAAATTATTTTATCGGTTTAAGCGGTTTTTATTCTGACAATTTAATTTTGTAATAAATATTAGTGAAAGTTCTCCTTATTGTATAGGATTTAGTGAGAAGAACATAACAAAATATTATGGTTTAAACAAAGGATATTATACTTTCGATCAAATAAAAAATTCCCTTAAAAATTATCTGAAAACATTCAAACAATCAGATAAATCTTTTAAACTTTGACGAAAACAAGTTTGAAATGCAAAAAAAATTATCTCTCTAATAAAATTCAAATAAAATCACCAGTAAGAATAATGTTTTCAGCAATTATTGTAGATTTATTAGGGTTTGTTCAAGAAACTATTGAGCCAAATCAGGTATATTTAGGAAATAAAACGCCAAAATTTAGACCGTTTGATGTAATTGAAGTACATTGTAATCTCGTTGAACCTAGTTTTGAAAAATCATACCGAACATTTACACAAAGAATCTGAAATTTTGTACACATTTTTCCTAAATGTTGCTTATGGATCAAAAATCAGTGAAAAACCGAATGAAATCGATTATATTCCAATTAGAAAAAATATTAAAAGAATTCAAAAAATCGTCTTCTAACTATACAAGACTCTGAGGGAAATTTATTAAATTAATAATGAGAGTAAAACAACAATATATTTAAGATTGTCGAAAGAATGATGAATCAAGGGGAGCTATTGAATAGCTTACCTTCAAATTTTCAAGAAAACAACTTTTGAATGTATTAAATTACAGGAGTCTATCCCATAGACCCCTTAACAATCTTCATCCTGACCCTGTTTTTATCAATGAATCTAGACTTTATACTGAAAATAAAAATTACTAGTTAAATTTTTTTTCTATCTAAATGGAGTCAGTTGTAGACCTACTCAACAATCAACTTACATTCAATAATAAAGACATTGTAACGATTGTAGACGAAAACAATGTAATCTGGTTTAAGGCTATAAAGATGTTTGTGAAATATTAGGTTATGAAAAAACAAAAAACGCAATTAAATTAAATGTTGAAGATGATGACAAAATTCAATATTTTTACTTAAAAAACAAGGGGCTATTCGAATGGCCCCTTAACAATCTTCATCCTGACACTGTTTTTATCAATGAATCTGGACTTTATTCTTTAATTTTGAGATCACATAAAAAAGAGGCAAAAATCTTCAAAAATTGGGTTACAAAAGAAGTTTTACCGAGTATTAGAAAATATGGCGAGTACAAACTTGAAAACGAAAATAAGCAGTTAAAAGATGAAATAAAACAGTTACAAATTAAAGATGAAATAAAAACGGAAATAATCGCAAAACAGAGAATCAAGAATTGCGAATGGAATTAATGAAGAGAGATATGGTATGTAAAGATTTTGATAAGAAAAAACACCATGTTTTTGTGTTAATTAAGAAGAATCACATGTGGGAATGGCCTTATTACGTTATCAGAGCTCAGAAACGAGAAATACCAAACCGATTAAAACATCTAAAAATAAATTATCCTGAATTAGAGATTTTTGTTCATTGATGACGAACCAAATTCTATCAATCTCTACAACCAAATGAAAGAATCTTTGAATATTTTATACAACGGAAAATCATTTTACTACAAATATGGCAGAATCTCGACTGATTTATAGAATATCTAAATTACACGATGAAAATGTTTCTAAGTTTTACTAAAAACTCTCGATTTATTATATTTTGTTTGTAAATGTTTTAGCATAACTAGGTAGTAACCATCGTAGAATTTTTTTTTCATATTCACAAGGCATTTCGTTTTTTTGACTTTCGCTGAAAATGTTTTTAGCACAATCTTTGCAAAAAGCATCTTTTCTATCTTTACTATACTGCCAGTTATTAAATTCAGAAATATTTTTAATTTCTTTACAAAAGTAACACTTTTTTTCTCTTCTAAAGTTAATTTTGTTCATTTTATCATATAATTCCTTACAATAACAGTCCTTTTCTATTCTCTTCTTGACACTTTGTACATTTCTTTTGAGACTCCATTTATATAGAACAAATTATTACACGATGAAAATGTTAAACTCTTGAATTAATGATATTTTGTTTGTAAATGTTTATTGATAATTATTTAACCATTTTTATAGTTCTTCCACATTCACATTGAGTATCTTCATAATATATAATCTATGGTGATTCTTCTTTACACAATCTTTACAATATGAGTTAAATCCATCATTTTGATCTGAATAGTTAGACATTATAACTAAATCTGCTGCCCATAAATCGTCAATTCCTAAAGTTATAATTTTTTTTCTCTTTTTTAAACTTTTTTCGTTACTGGTGCATGAATTTCTCTAGCTTCAATCTCTATTTTCTTCTTTATTCTTCAATTCTTTCTTTACTTGTTTTTCATAAGGATTTCTTTATAAATTTACTCTTATTTGTCTTACATTTGGAACATTTTGCTGCAATTCTATACAATCCGTTTTGAGTTTGAACAATCTTAGAATCTATATTTTTCGTTTTCTTTTCTTACAACTTGTGACAGTGAATTAAATCATCTTCCATTTATATATCAAAGTTTCCAAGTTTATTTAATTCATCTAAAATATCTGTTTTATATCCATACGGTACTGTATCGATCTTATTTTCTAGGAAAATTCTCTTATCATCTTTAGCGTTCAGTGCTAACTTGTTTTATAGTGACGGTGTACAACTCATGTTTGTAGCTTTTGATTACTGTCATCTCCCTAAATTCTTCTTTATCTTCGAAACAAACATTTCTTCAAGTTTTCGATATTTATTGTTTTAATTACAACGCTTCTCTTAATCCCTTTGCATCTTACTGGATTTTTGTCTAGATATTTGTACGAGTACATCTTAGACCTTAAACCACAAAATTCTTCTCAAACTTCGCTATTTAAACTCATCTTTGGAATTTCCCTATTACCTTCTTATTTTTAGTAGTGAAACATTCGTAATCTTTTGGATAATCACTTGTATCAAAGTCATCTATATTTTCTTTAATAATTTTAAAAGGATCTCGTTTCAATTCTAGGAAATAACTGTCTGTATCCATGTAACACAGATTCAAATCTGGATCAAACTTCTTTAATTTGTTGTAATAAAACTCGTACATTAGCAATTTTGAGAGGTCGAGAAACTGAAAATCCTATGTAAATCGGTTTGTTAAAATTTAAACCTTTTGTTTGTACATGTGACTCGCTATACAGTTGTCGTCAAAGATGTTAAAGCATTTGAAATTTGTTTTCTTAGCTTGTTTCATTGAAAATTCTTCATTTCCAAGCTTAATATCACATCTGTTTCTCACATTTTCCATAGATTTTCCAAAAACTGAGTTGTTCATCAGCTTATAAAAGTCCTTTTCAAAGTCGCTTGTAGCTTTGGTTCTCATGTTTTGTGTTAAAATCAATGTATTCTTTCATAAAAGGCTTCTGATCGAATGCGATAACTCTATTCACATGTTTTAACACCATTCCTTGTTCCAGATAGAATTTCAAATTTCTCGAATGAACAACGTATTCAGTTTTATCCAGTAGAGTTGTGCAAAGTTTGTTTTTAAAATGTTCTGGAGCAAGAGGTAAATCCTTGTGATGTTCGTGTAAATTTGTTGGATATCCAAGATCGACTTCGAGAATATAGCCATAATCTTCGTCGCCAGTGAGTTCTAAAATTGTTTCTTGCCACTCTTCTTTTGTATACGTTTTAGGATCCATCCACTTGATATCGCCGTATGGTAAACTTTGCATGAGGCCATACCCATAAAGGTTATTAGCATCAAGATAGAGTAAATAGTTTTTCGGGCTTTGTCTTATCAAAATCTTTTAAATATTTGTTATTTGCTTTCACATATCGTTTAATACATTGAGAAATGCCTCCGCGAATACCTTTTTTCGATCATTAAATACATATCGTAATCGTGTATCAGTTGAAGCTCGATTTTAGTTAATTTTAACATAGCATCCCATGCAAGACTGGGAGCTGTTAGATAGTGTGCTGGATCAAGCTTATAGCAATTCAAACAAATATTCCTAAAATTTTCAAAGATATCAGCGAGCAATAGAACATCTTGAATGTTATAGAGATCAAAGTAATTTCCTAGATTTTTCTCTTTTAATTTGTTCCAAACATTTAAGTAGTGTTGAAAATCTTTCTCAGATATGCTCTCGTCTGTCAAAAGTGAATAGAAATCTTGAATTCTCAATTCTTCTGTGTAATCAAGTTTTTCAATACTGTCGATAAATTCATAGGGAAATATGCCTTTTCCAGATAGAATTTTAAAGATTTCTTCTTCGTCATTTGGCTGTCTTTTTTAGAATTTCATTCAATATTCTTCCATCCTGTATAAAAATGATTTGTATGTTTGAAGTCTTTAGATTTTTCGCTAATTTTTCAATAGACGAGGCCATGAATCTAAATGTGTCCACGAAAGGAGAATTTTATGAACTTTCTAGGTTTGTCACCATCAAACTCATACCCGTATCCAGAATTTACAGAATAATTTTATATATCGTTCATCGGTGTTTGCAATCAAATCCAACATTACCGTACTGTTTTGCCAATTCTTTTATGTTACAAATGAGTATCGTAATTTGACCATATTATGACAGAAAACTGGAATATTTTTGTGGAAATTTCAAATTCAGATTACAACATGAATGAGCTGCGCCTCGAAACTTTCCAGTTCAAATGGACAATGATCTCTTACTTTATTATAACTCTTATCTTTCCAACTATCAGGAGTAAAACCATACTGAATTGACTCAACATCATAAGCAGGACCATTCGCAAATATGACAAACGTTTGCATTTTGGTATGAAATTTCTTCTTCTTCAGTAATTTCATAGGTTTTTTGTTCTTAGAATTATATTTTGTAGCTAAGTATTTCGATAATTTATTGAGTTCTTCAAACAATTTTGCAGGAACATTTGGCAAATCTTCTTCAATTTTTTGCTCGATAACATATCGGCTTGTACATACGATTGGTCACATTCGACACTAAATATAGAGTAAAACCATAAGGAATGTGCTTCTGAATCTTGGTTGTAGTCGATCTTTGTGGATTGTTCTTGCATGTCGGAATTTTTTCTAATATGCTCTCAAAATCCATATAAATAACGTAAGGATAGCTAAACTTCTTTTGATAATTAGTAAATGATGTTGTTTGACCTGGAACATGGCATAATTGGTTTACAAACTTCATGTTGCTTGCAAAATTTCTAAATGATCTGTTAAATCTCCAGATTTGTAGAAATGGCTTTAAACATCTTCTACAAAGAAATTTCCTTTCTTTATGTTTAGGATAACTGTGAACTCACTTAATCTATTTAGATCGGTTATCAAAACATAATGAGATTTATCTTCTTGTTTTACATACAATAAATCAACTTCTAACTCGGCGTCATACATTTTCTGAAATTTGCAACGGTACAATGTTGAGTTTTTCGTCATAAGTATAGATATTTATAGACATTTTCGGATACTTATACTTGGAATTGTAACTTCGTTTTTCAAATAATTGTATATCTTTTAAAGACATTGGATACTCAAAGCCCGAAAATATCTCGTCATTTACAAAATTTCTCGTATTGCTTTGCTCTATCAGCATTCTTTTCAGGTTTTCCAATAGGCACATCGGATAGAATAAACAAAACAGAAATCATCTTTATTTTTGATATTTACACAAGCTTTCTTTACCTTGATTCTCTTGTGGTAAATCGATATATGATCCTGCGTTCATAAATTCGTGTTTATTAAGGCTCAAAACTAATTGTTTACAACTTTTTAATGTCCATCCAGAACCTCTATTTGGATGATTTGTCTGTTCTCGATGTGTTAATTTATTAAATTGCTTAGTAATAAAGTCGTTTACGTCAAAGATTTCATCTGCTTTTATAGTAAAGTACATTGGACACGTTTGTGTTTCACCGTTCACTAAAGTTCTTTCGTATTCACATTCCAAAGAGAGATATCCTTTCATATTTTTAACATTTTCTTGAAATTTTTCGATTAAACTTTTAATTTCTGGCCTCATAATTGATAGATATTTGTAAATTGACATGGAATTATCGTTTAAATTTGTTAAAATGTATTGCTTGAAAAGACCGTGTATTGAGGATAAAACTTCAACGTCTATGATATTTTCAGGTTTTTCGTTAAGAGTTTTGTCAATTTCTTCGATCATTTCAGACTTAGTTTTATCGTTTGTTTCAATGGACAATTTTTTCAGCGATTGATTGAATTTTTTCATCATTAAATAGATTGAGATCTTTTTTATCTTCCTTAAAGTTTTTCTTTAATTCACGCAATTTTTCTATATTGTACATCTTTTCATGATCGACAATTTGATTTTCTTTAGCCCAAGTCCTCAAATAATTCAATTCTTTCTCATAAATGCCTTTGTTTTTTAGATGAATTTTAGAATTATAATGTCTATCATAATGGTGTTCAAAAATGTCTTTTTTGCAGTATGGACATGACACCTTTTTCCTCTCCATTTAAATAGGGAAAATTTGAGTGAGTCAAGTTTCACTATTTAGTAAAATATCTTTTTATTAAGGAAAATTTATCAACTTTAAGCTTAAAAGTTTATAACTTTTCCTTAATAAAAAAGATATTTTTGCTAAATAGTGAAACTTGACTCACTCAAATTTTTTCCTATGTAAATGGAGCTACTAAAGGAATTAAATGAAGTTGGTGAGCTAAGATTTAAAGAATATAAGAAGTTGAATGAATTAGAAGAAAATAAGAAATACAAAATTTTGAATTTGGAGAAAATAAAAGATAAATTCGGGTTTACAATAATTGCCGAGTTGGAAGATTATAAAGTACACTTACCGAACAGATTTTTGACTGTTTTGGATGAAAAAAAAGATTAAAGAATTGAATAAACATGATATAAATTACACTTGGTTGTTACTGGAAAGAAGACTATTAAAGATAAAGACTGTGTTACTATAAATTTTGTAGAGTAGAAGATTTTTTCGTCGTAGCAGACATTTCAAATAGATTGATTTGACATGACAGCTCAAGAAAGTAGAAGCAAACAGCTATAGATTCGGTAATTTTTTCATTCGTGAGTTACAGATTCGTTTATTGTCCTTTTAAAACAGTATTTTTCATTGATTTTACCGTCTGTCCCAAAAGTGAGCTAGAAACCCCATATTCATATCTACTTACATATATATATATATATATATATATATATATTTCCTGTATTTATATATACAGGAAATGAAAGTGCTTATGTTTTAGCTGAATATTTTATATAGCATAATTATATTGTATATTATAATTTTTATGTAGATTAGTGCAAGGCACTCCTGAAAGAACCAGCAATGTAACTGCTTTGGAAAGTATCACAACAAAACTTTAAGTGATTTGTAAAGCGAGTAAAACCATGTTCCTAAAAATATTCTTTTAGTATTTTACCTTATGTGTTTGTGAACTAAAAATTACTTTACAACAATTTTCATATTTCACAAGTTATTATTTGATATCATAGACAAAAATATTTTAAAAGAATGTATAAGCTCTGTTTTGAATTATTAACTTTCCTTTAAAAAAAAATCAAGAGTATTCCAGAAAAAAAGTATATAAAACATTTGGATTTTACTAGTATAGTTTTAAAAAACTCTAACCTTAAAAATACAACCTAGGGACAGTTGGTGCAATTTTTAATGAGGTCTCAAAGAGTGTTAAGGAATTTTTTGTTTCTTAAATGTACTTCACAGACTCAAAAGTTTATACAAGAACGTTAAAAATATCCATGTTCTAAAAGAAAATAAATCCAGATGTAGAGATTTTTTGCCTTTGGGGAAACTGTGTATCTAATTCATACTATTCATATCTTGAGGAATGCAAGAGTGTAAAGTATCAATGATTCAAAGAAACTACCTTTGATTCTTATTAGTAGAATTGTATTTTAAGCGCTTCATGATTATACTTTAGAAACTAAACACTCATTTACAGTAGCACTACTTCAGAAGTCACTAGAACGAGCACTATAAGTAATTGCTCTAAACACTAAGCCTCTTTGTTGAAGAGAAGAGAATTAAGGTAAAGAGCCACTTGACTGCTAAATGGTTGTGGTTAGGTTGAATGCGATGAGGAACATTTACTGGCAGTTCCTGCCACACCATTTATAGTATATACTTATATTTAACAAGTAGTTTTCGGATATTATAGTTTTGTATTTTTAATATTACTTTTACTAGTAGTAGTTAAATTGTACATATAGTGAACGGAATATCTTTATATTATCAATATACAGGGTTTACAAAAGTGACGCATGGGCTTGATCATTCCCGAGTAAAGGTAGTTACAAAGATACAAATACGATTGTTTTTTATGTTTTTATATCTGACAAATTTATTAAAATTCGTCCCAGAGCTGTAAATGCAATACTTTCAGAGATATCTTACGTAAAACACAAGAATTGGTGCAAAGAAATAACACATTTTTGTGTTTAACGTAAGATTACTTCCATAAATGTTAAATAAAGGTCATTTTTTTCTTAAACAGATTTGTAGAAAATTTTAATTCTGAAAAGATTCATGTGAATTACTTAGGAAAAAAAATTAATAATAGGTATTGAAATTTAGCTTTATTTCAAAATAAAACAGACGCACAAAAATGCATATTTTATCTGCATAAAATATTAACTAATGTTTAGGTTGTGAGTAACAGCTGATCATTTATTCAACACTTTTTATCGTCATATTTTCTTTGCAAAGGTTGGCAATATCAGCTGATCAACAATTAAGTTCATGAAGTAATATTTGAATAACCTTTATGGAGGTTTTTGTATTGTGGCGTGTGAAGATTGTATTTTGTGAGATCCTGTGATTATTTGGAAATATTTTATACAAGTGTATAAAATATTTTTTTAAATATTTATTTTTTAAAATATTTTATGAAATATTTTTATAAAAGTGTATGTAATTATCTTAGTAAATAATGGCAGATAATGTAAATGGTATGTATTCGTTTGAAGAGTATACGGACATGATACTGATTTACGGCAAAGTTACCAAGAATGATTTAGCTGCAGTTCAGGAATATCGTGATACTTTTCCACATCGAAGAACACCTGATCGCAAAACATTTGAAGCTGTGGAGAGACGACTTAGAGAAACTGGTAGCTTTAAACCGAAGCGAATAGATACTGGTCGTCAACGTAGCGCAAGGAACTATAATAATGAACAAGCAATAATAAATGCTGTAGAATTATCACCAACCACAAGCACCAGACGATTATCACGTCAGTTAAATATTTGCCAGTCAAGCGTATGGCGGACACTTCATGAAGCACAGTTGTACCCATTCCATATAACACGTGTTCAAGACTTATTACCGCAAGATCTTAATAAACGGAAGATGTTCTGCCGCTGGTTAAGAAGAAATTGTTTACGACATCAGTATTTTCTTCGGCGTATTCTCGTTACTGATGAATCCTGTTTTACTAGAAATGGAATTGTAAATTTTCGTAATACCCATACTTGGGCGTACGACAACCCACATGAAACTGCGACGAGGCATTTTCAACATACATTTTCAGTCAATGTATGGCTTGGTGTTCTGGGTGATAATTTGATTGGTCCATTTTTCCTCCCTAATCGACTTAATGGAGTAGCGTACTTAATTTTTTTAAGAACAAACCTGCCTACCCTCTTGGAAGATATTCCTGTTCAAAACAGAATAAATGCATGGTTTATGCACGACGGAGCACCTCCACATTTTTCTAATGATGTGAAAAACTATTTAAATTATACATACGGTAGACAATGGATTGATCGAAATGGACCAGTAAAATGGCCACCACGTTCTCCTGACCTCACGCCAGCAGACTTTTTCTTATGGGGTTGGATGAAGTCAATTGTTTATTCAAAACGGATTAACACCATAGAGGAGTTACGTAATCGCATTACAGAGGCGGCAGAAACTATCAAGAATGCTCCAAACGTTATGAAACGCGCTAGAAAAGAGTGGATTCGTCGTGCGAAAACGTGCATTGCTAACAACGGAGGACACTTTGAGCAACTATTATAGGTGATTATTACAGTTTTATAAAGGTAAATACATTTTATGTTAATGTTCAGTCTAGAATAAATGATCAGCTGTTACTCACAACCTAAACATTAGTTAATATTTTATGCAGAAAAGAATATGCATTTTTTGTGCGTCTGTTTTATTTTTAAATAAAGCTAAATTTCAATACCAATTATTAATTTTTTTTCCTAAGTAATTCACATGAATCTTTTCAGAATTAAATTTTTCTACAAATCTGTTTAAGAAAAAAATGACCTTTATTTAACATTTATGGAAGTAATCTTACGTTAAACACAAAAATGTGTTATTTCTTTGCACCAATTCTTGTGTTTTACGTAAGATATCTCTGAAAGTATTGCATTTACAGCTCTGGGACGAATTTTAAATAAATTTTTTCAGATATAAAAACATAAAAAACAATCGTATTTGTATCTTTGTAACTACCTTTACCATTTTTATACGGCCTGACTTCACCAAGGGTTCTGAAATCCGGGCGAAATCTTTCGCTAGGCGTAAATCGCTAACGAAGCGTTTCCGGGCATATGGTTATATGAACTTTTTTACTTGTTTTTAGCTATAGAATAAGCTCCCGAGAGATTGCCGTTTAGTTTTGAATCACCCTGTATATATACATACACAAAATGCAATAAATTATGAAGAAAAGTAATTAATAGTTTTTGTTTTATTAGGTAAGATATTATGTAATTCAAAAAGTGTATATAAATATAAAGCGTATAGCACAAGGACAAATACATGCATATATAAAGATTGCATTTATACTTTCACCAACTCACACTTTATATATATATATATATATATATATATATATATATATATATATATATAATATTTTTATATATATAAATAATGCATTTTTAAGTGTCTGTCTAAAACGTGATTTAGTACTTCAAATTGTATAATGATTTGTTCAAGAAAAATCATTTTGAAAGTTTCGTAGTGACAAAAGTATACTCGTACTTCGTGAGTTCAGGGGACAATAAATCAGTTCATTTACAAGTTAACAGAGTCGGAACGACCTAGGCTGTTCACTATGTAAAGTACGCAACATCTTATTGCGTTATGTTCATTGATGGTATATTTTGTGGACGTAAACCGTTACATCCGTTATTCATAATGTTTTGAATTTGAAAAATTTATTTCTAAATTTGCAATGGGTTTCATGAGACAGGACAATTTTGAATTCTCTCTATCTACCAGAATGTATCTGTACACAATGCCTCAATCACGACCTGACCTACAAACTGTAAATATTTTTAAACCGTCATTTATATTTGATTAGCACTGATTTTGTTGATGGCACATTTCACTCATGCCACATTTGTTTTAGATTTAAGCATTATGACATTTACAAAATAGCAGAATCAATAAATTAAAAAAAAATACACTTAGTACAATAATGTGTTTCTTAATGCCACATGATAAATCATATAGCTTATTTATCCGTTAATACAAAAGAAATTAAAGAAATGTTACTTTTAAAATTTATCAGTTACATTTCATAGTATACATATAAGAATAAAGTATTTGGATCACTATACAGATTCGTAGTACTTACACTTTGTTCCTTAATTATGATTATATGCAGTTTTCCAAAACTGTTAATCTTACAATCTAAACTGAAGACTAAAATGATTATTTCATGTAACAAGGATCTCTAGGCATGCCCTCGATACCTGATAATAGTGCATTTGTCCAAGGAAATGTTTTTAAAAATGCACGCAGTATTCTCTAATCTCGAGATATAATTCCCTGTACATTCTATAAGAAGTCCTATATTTATTATTCTAAGTAATCTCTAAAAATTGAGACTCTTTTCCATTACAACATGTGCTTTATTCATTATTTTTATTACCTCATAGCTAATCTACCGTAAAAAATCGTCATTACGCATATTGATTTTGAGATTTTGAATTTTATACTCAGATAAGTTGGAATTATTTTATATAAAGGAGGTTCTTACCTCTCAGTCAATGTTAAATGTAGACTGTTATTATTCTACATATTCTAAAGTTCCAGGCGTGTCCAGCATTAACCACCTTTAAATACTTAATTACGTTATTCCACTAATTTTTCCATGACCACATAATTAAAGGTCTTTTAAGACCATAATATAATAATTGTCCCAAATTCTGTTACTTACTTATTTAGATAATCATGAGTTGTTGTTGCTGATATTATATTTATTGTAGGTGTCTTAAAATTTGTTTTAATAATTTTAAATTTGTAAATTCCTCTCACATCAAAAAGCTATTTACATTAAACTTCAATGCTAAATATGGCATATAGATGAAAAACGTTTGTAATCTGAGGTATATATTGGTTGGTTAGATAAAATTCAATATTTAGATTATGTTTTTTAACTATTAAAACTTAATATAATGTGAATATTTGGAATATTCCCCTTGTTCTAGATTCATGTACAAAGTGGTATGTATTTCAGTTGTATATTAAAACGCCTGTTTAAAGATCTATAAATAGTAAACTTCAAACATAAATTCAAAATATTTCAAATTCTTTGTAAATTTAACTCCTTATACATGGAAATGGGTTACACATTCTCCTCTTGAAACGCGAAACTCCGGGACTATACAAAAAAATTTATACAAATATTTTACTTAAACTTATTGAGCGTTAGCGACGCCGTCATTTACATCGATCTGATTCTTAGACGGCTGGAAGCAAACCTTTTTTCAGGATTGCTGATTCCTTTAAAATAACAAGGTCTTAACATTAACAATCTTAATTTAACGCTAATTCAATAAATGTTGTTTAAAAATGCGGTTTTCGTTATTTTGTCTGACATAATAAAAACACGTAGTACTCTAATTTTAGAATCATAGTGGTAGGCAAATAAATACTTACATTTTATTCTTATATTGATTAAAAGCCTTCAGAAATGCAGTAACATGGAGATTTAGTTAAGAAACAGGTGTGTATTTATGTACTTTAAATACCTTACACTTAAATACTTTCATATTAATTACGTAAAAATTTTTATATTATGAACAGCAAAACATGAGCATTAATAATGCTTTTTTAACGCTCACTAAAAGTATTCATGTAGACGTTTTTATGTACTTGTGGTAGATAACAAATAATACAAAACAAAAAACTGGCTGGTGTCTGGTCTGTATTCGAAAACCTAGGATAAACATCCCTTAATCGCATGGGAGGGGCTTACTAAAATTTCTATATAAGTTTAAATTAGAATCAAATTACTTAGTATTTTTTAAATAACAAATATAGTACCTGAATAATCAAAAAGTAAGTGTTAGAGGTATATATATACTGTGATTTATAGTAAAAATATGCAATAAATTTATTGGTTATTGTTGTAAATGACCAAAAGCGTTTTACAGACATATATATGTGCTCAAATTAGTTCCTTATAATTACTTATTTTTTAATTTGTATTTCATTTAGATAAAAGGTAAAAATGAATGCAGCATAAATATGTGCAATAAAAAAATTTAAATATTAGGTTAATGAATTAATAAGTTTATTATTACCTTATTTTGATTATTGACTATACATATTTTTAAACTTTAATTGGGTTAAATATCTGGTGACAAGTACGCTTTTATGATTGAATGGTATTGAGTTTTCACATTGCAGGAACATGATTTTTAAAAACCGAAAAGATAATTATTTTATTTTATCCAACAAACCGATAGATGTTCTCTTCAACTTTTGTATTACTCAACCTAAAACCAAACTTACAAACTCATATATAAAAATTACCCAAAAATGAATACGGATATATATCTTTATTCCCATGTTTTTCAGCTTTGGAAAGTGGATTCTTAAAAATATTTATTTAAACATAGATTATTTTAAGTCTAGCAAAGGAACATTGTTGTGATGTATAAATAAATATTAAATTGATAGCGTTTAGGTTAATTATATAAGTGTGAAGAATTTAAAAAATCCTCATATACTACTTGGATATCATACGTATATTACAACTCAATTCCTTAACTAACAATCAATAAAATTATATAAAATGCAATTAACACATTAGCGCTTGCTTCGAGAGTGATAGGACTTTTAAAATGGGTGAAGTTTATGATAGTTAAATCTTAGGCATGAATTAACAAACAACTATACATTTTGAGACTATTGAATTCCGCACAACGATATAATAATTTTAATACAAGTCAATAATTTCATTAACCAAGGCACCATCAGATTTGGTGTTTGATGTCAATGCAATACGTTACGAAGACCACTGCAGGCCAAATGAAAACAACACGAATTGACAACCGGATATTAAGAGATGAGCTCTCGTATAGATTTGGTCCACTCAATTATTGCAGTTGTTGGATACCCGCAGAGAACTGAACTTAATCATTACTTTAATATGGAGTCTGGCTTAACCCCCCTACTTCGATATCCAGGAGATTCCACTTTCACATAAATTCTACGACAGCGTAATTTCAAATTCCAGAATAAAAATTATTTGTAATAAATAAAACAAAATATTTGATTTAAAATCATTTGGCTGATGTCAATTAACCTTTTTAAGTTTAGCGTAAACATAATTATCGTCTGTGAGTCTTTACTATAGTTATTTGGTTACATAGAGAAAGGATTTAAAGAGATACAATATAAGATAAAATATTTATGTTTATTATCATATAAATACTTTTTTACAAGATTGCAATGACCAGGTCCCTATTATTGGAAATTCGCCAAATAATTATAAACCAAGAGATTATTATAAGTCATTGATATTGCCAGTAATATTATATAGCATATTATAATTACGAAAGCTTGTAAAGGTATTTGTATGCCTAGATCGTTGATACTCAATTACACAAAACATAACAGATAGATTTACGACGTGATTGAGTATTTACATTACTTATATACAGGAACCATACATAGGCCTAAACACCACTAAACAATATTTTTTTATGGTTTACGATAATTTGTTACTGTTAAGAAAGGCTAATATTTTTGAAAATTAGTCACTATCATGCAATTTGACATTACTTGTAAAATCATGAAGAAATATCTGCAATTGTATGATACATATAGTTATGACTTATAAGAATGTGTACATGTAGGTTATCTTGAATGTGGTTTTCTTAAATATTGTGGGATGCCATATTTACACTACCCAAAGACAAGAAAACAGAGACACTGAGCTTTATTATGATTATAATTGTGGTCTCATAAACTATAAAAATGTTTTTAGTAATGTTCTTTAGTTTTCAGTTTCACTGATTACTAAATTATTGTCCATAGTTAAGCATAACTTAAATTATTACGTTCTTAACTGTGCTGCTATCTATCGATATGCAATTCCATAAATATTTTTTTTAATATGTAGATAATGTATTGCCTTATAGAATTAAATTTAACTGATGTTATACTTTTACATAAATAATAAATAGAACATTTATTAAA
The DNA here is from genome assembly GCF_021130785.1 of Homalodisca vitripennis. NCBI lineage: Eukaryota > Metazoa > Arthropoda > Insecta > Hemiptera > Cicadellidae > Homalodisca > Homalodisca vitripennis. The sequence continues at coordinate 157,204,640 of NC_060208.1, forward strand.
CAAAAATTAATGATGAACTCGTTCTGTTAAATGTAAAAAAAGGCTGGGTTGGGTTTCTGTTGTAGCAGGTAAACCATTTTTATATGATACCTGGGTCAAAATAAATGTAATCCCCATTGTAGTATTTTATTGGTGTTCTGAGCTTTATGTACAATACATAAAATAACCAGATTAGATATATACATATATATATATATATATATATATATATATATATATATATATATATATATATATATATATATATATGTATATATAAGTCCCGGCGGAGCAAGCACTTTTTACGATTCAATGTTTATTAAAATTAAATAAGGCTATTGCCATTTATACAAATGTATATATATATATATATGTAATGTATATATATATATATATATATATATATATATATATATATATATATATATAATATATATACATAGATACACACACACACAAATATATATATATATATATATATAATAAAGCCAGTTTGTTCTTAGAAACATGAAACGCAATAATTATGTGCATGTTCGAACATCTCTATAACACAAAAAAATTAAAGCCACCTTTACCATTATGCCTTAATACAATAAACTACCAGCAATTGATAATGAAACCTCTTTTGAGCATTTAAAAACAATGCATATCGTTGTATTATTCTATTTAAAAAGTTAAATAATACTTTAAAAGGCCTATTATTGTTTTATTAAAATACTCTATACATCTAAATAGTTATAAATCATTGTCTAACATAAAAAAATTACTGCGGAAGATCCCGTAAGGCTGTGATTTTAGACAATTTAATATCACTTGTTATAGAGGATGACTGAATATGTATGTATGTATGTATATATATTTACTGATGTTCAACAATGTAATTTTAACATGGTTCTTGCCACAAAATGTGTTACACTAATTTTTTAGCATTTTTTTAAATTTTAATGTAATTTTAACATTGTTGAACATCAGTAAATTTTCAATACTAAAAATGCTCTATTTTCTGATAGAATAATTCCCTTGAGATGCGGTTTTTGGCATTCAATTCAGTAAGCTATTACCTTTAAAATTATGTATCACAAGGTATAGGCTTCCATTAAGAATATTCACGATACCCTCGGCAGGACGTCCCCCGTTGGTGTGACATAACAAAACATTGTTCCAAAAAGTAGATGCCCAATCTCTATCACGATTGTAAGAGGTTTCAAATTTATATTTAAATTATTAAAGGATATATTTGGGTGTTTCCAGACATAATATACACCCTGTATATATATATATATATATATATATATATATATAAAACCCTAGTAGAAGATGAGCATCATTATTTTTTTTTAATATCTGTAAAAGCTTCTTTATATTCTCAATATGAAAATGTTCCCTTATCTTTGATCGAATGGCCTTACACCAATCAGCACAATCTATCTATACATTTGGCTTATAAAGTACGATTCTTCTGCACGGCCCTAACCCCCCTAAAGGCAGGTACATCATTTCCCAGCACTTTTACTTATCCCGTCCTATATATATTTAAATATCAGATAGGTTTGATATTATTAAATACATGCTTCTACAATCCAGATATCCTTTATTTTAAATCTATCTAAACTCATTGTCATATAAAATGTAGTAAAATGTTATATTAGCAATATGCAATCTTTTCGTTATCTTAGTTCTAAATTATATTGGATTATGACAAATCAGATCACATCTACTTACAAACACTTTTCTACGATCAATTATTCAGAAATTGTGATTATATCTGTCTTCATAACATCTATTTTATGACTAGAATATTAGTGTGCAATTCATTTTAACAGTTTTTTATTTGATCAAAATTATAATCCCTTTTAATTATTATAAATCCTACATCCTAAATTCTTGGCCTTGACATCTGAAGTTCCATATATATTTCATTTAATAACATAACGAAGATTTTTGAATATCTGTCAATTAGTAAACACATAAGCACCGGCAAATAAGTAGCACATGTTTTAATTTTTCTTGCCAGGGAAAACTAACAATGAAACAGATGGATTTAATTAAGATAGGATATGCTTTCCAGGCACGTTCTGGTAGCCCAGCAGTAATTGGATGTATTATCTCTCACCACAATGAGATAAACACAGAAGAGAAGTAGCAGTCTCACATCACCCACGTTGCACTTCAATTATACAGTAGACTAACAGGAACTACTGAGCGCATCGAGTGACATATGTGACTCGCTGAACTCACATTCATACCTTACATTACATCCATCACAAAACTTACCACCTGCAGTATTTATTGAAAACCGGCATGGCTACTTTGTTGTTATTGTTAATTAATTTATAATGGTTGTTTATTTTAGTATCCAGGATTTCAAATTCAGTTCTATAAGGTTCTTTTAAACAATTATTTTATTATATTTAACAATAATATAACCATATAATGTATTACAAACTATTAAAAGTGTATGTCAATATATCTTATTTTTACTGAAATAATATACTTTCAGTACCATAAGAGAAATGGAATAAGTTCAATATCATTTTAAATAAACAATAAAGCACCTTCCTACTTAAAAATAATACGACTTTGTATGTCTGAGTATATTGAAATATTATGAAATATTATACGTGTATAGTGTCATAGGGTGTTGTTGTTTTTAAACAGTATAGTATTTCCACACATAGCAGTACGTACATTCCATTTTAAAACATCCTTGGGTATATAAGCTATCCATCCCTAATAAAATACATATTTACTTACATTAGTAGATAACGTACGGAATCATATCAAATAAGATGTAATTTCTTTTTTTTTATAGTATTATTAAAGTCATCAGTACGTCAATACATTTGCATAACACGGTAACATAGCTCTGCATTTTAGCTCATAAACTATATTTTCAGGTAGACTGCGATTTTTAATATAGTTTTACTCCTAGAAGTACAACAACTAGTTGTTTACATACTTTAAATCCAGTACACGATGCTGATGGTGGTAATACGAAAAGCATAGCTTCTAAGATTTTTTTCATTGTTTTTATACAGTTTTTAATAATAAAGGTAATTAGTAAATTGAAACCCCTTAAAGCGGTGGAAACTCGTGTAAACGCTGTTTTAGCAGCAAACATCCAAACTTGAGCTTTATCTGCGATACATCAGAACTTTAAATAGCTTCATGTTTATAATTAATTTTACCTGAGCTAAGAATAAAAGCTTTTGTGACTCAATCAGTTTCAATCCAAGTAAAGTTAGCTTTTCGTAAAATGTTTAATAGGCATACACATAATAAGCAACTTCATCTAACAAGGTTTTTAAGCTATATGATAAAATATTGAAATAGCTCATTTTAAACATTCTACTTGCATACAATTTTTAAATCTGTTATTATTTTTTGATAAGAGTTTGAAAGTTATGCTGGTATTAAAAACGGTTTATTATTATACATAGTCAATAATCAATACTTTAATAGTCAAATCCTTACTGCAGTGACAATACAATTTGTACTCGTATAATAACGTCATGTCATAATGCATTATACTAAAATTTTGAATTCCGTCTATAATTATATCCCAAAGAGATACATTTAAAAATTTCGATTGATTCATCACATTGCTCCCCCTTAAAACTGCGATCATTATACCGAGTTTGAAATGCCTTGAGGGTTTTGTATTTTCTATACAATTTGGTAATTTGTTAATCAAATGAACTCCAGCCTGAGAGGGCAAGCATACATAAATTGCTTTACTGTATCACGCAGTTTGTTATTTTTCCTTTAGTCTGGTACGTATATATGCATTAGCAATTGGATAAAATGTTAACATAAATAATATGCCGTCGAGTCATGCCTATGTCAAAATGTTTAAAAGGTGGCCTGCGCCATTCACTGAATTTCAACTCTGCATTTACGCGGATATATTGTTTTTGCAATTTTAAAAACCTTCAGGATCTGTGTGTGTTAGCCCAAGCGCCCCTCAACACCTGTCAATGAGGGGGTGGATAAATCTAAACCGTAACCAGCCGTATTCAGTGACTAAGTAGTGCAATAATCGGACCTCTTGATGCTAATACGGTATACGCGAGCGTTTCATGCCAAGACTCAATTTAATTGAATATCAGGACATTTTTTTTTAAGGAAACTTCACCTAGTGTGTTATTGAATATTATTATGGCTGGATTACACTCATCCACCGAAAAATAAATTCAGGCAATTTGAAATTGAAACATTTGGCTTCAGATTAAGATTTAAGTATTAAGGCACCATGCGTCACTAAATCAAAAAGATAATTGGATTAAGAATAGGTCCTTGAATCACAATTAGCATCAGAAATTTTGGGCCTTCAAATTGTGTCCGAAATATTTTTACTAGATTATTTTTAGTGTATTTTATACCTGCCTAATTTGAAAAGATTAACACATCTGCTATGTAAATCTTTCTAAATAACGGTTGTATTTTAGTTCACATGCTTATTGATATTATTATAATATTTTTTTGTGTAGTTATCTTATATAGATTTGTTACGCATTTTATTAATTAGGTTTTATTGATTACTATTCTGTCATGAGTATCGCGATAATAATCTTTTCATACGATATTTATTAGAAGGTATCGCGTTTATTTAACTATTATTTCTATCAATTCAATAGACCTTTAAATAATACGCCTTCTTGTTACAACCTCTGCTTATAGGACTTAAGGGAATTTAACTTCGAAAATTGTGATAATCACATACAATTCTTATAGAGGTGATAAGGTAAAATATTGTTATTGGTAAAATACTTATCGCTATAATATATTTTGCCTCCATGCACCTGGAATGATATTTCCTTTATATCAGATCAAATATATACCTTCACGCCAGCGATGTACGAATAAAAGAAGAAAATAGCTTGTTTAAGACTAATTATGTAATTTTTTGTTACAACAAGAAAACACGATTTACTGAAATATCAGACAATGATATTAATAATTTAAATTTAAGGAACAATTGAAACCATTATTATCTCTGTATCCTATGATAAATAATTTCGTGACACAAATACTTTTATATTGATTGAATTCCAAAACATATTTTGTATAAGTTAGTTAATTGTGACTATTTCTTAACGGATATTTTCCTAAGTTAACAGGAAATGGATAGGTTTTTTGTATCAGAGTGAAACTGTGTAGGTAAGCTTATGATTGTTAATTCACTGTAATAACGTTAAAGTTACGGAGCAGGGTGTGAATTGTTTCTTTCTAGTTAAGTCCGTTTAAATTAGCTACGTTTCTTACTTCCCACGCCCAATTTTTTAATAATTTGTAAATTTTTTTATTTTAAAAACCTCTCTTAAATATATTTTTTATTATTTTGTAAAATAAAAATAAATCAATCAATACCTAAGTACATATGAGAACACAAGCTGATTGCTCTAAAATTCAATACAAAACTTTAACAATCTGTAAATAAGTTATTTTTAAATGATGTTAGCTTATTGAAAACAAAAAACGTTTATATATATAATATAAGTATATATATTTTATATATATATATATATATATACACCTTATATATATAACTTATATATATATATATATATATATATATATATATATATATATATATATATATATATATAAGGTGTTTGAAAAGTCTGGGTACGGCTTAATATTTTACAAACCATAGCAGATAGCATCTATAAACTTTCCACAGTGTCATATGGCCATGTAAACTATGTTTCCTTATATATTACCATGACATGCCAACCGAATCAGAATACGACGATCCAATCAGAAATGGCAGCGCATAATGTGCTTTACACTGTGTACCTAAGACAACCCGCCATTTTTGATTGGATGTACCTTTTGAAATGCAGTTTGCGGCATTCAAATCTACTAAGTGAGCTCTTTCAAATGAGGTATCACTCGACCCATGCTTTCTTTTAAGATTTCCATGTTTTCCTCTGTGGGCTGTCCCGCCATGGTTAGCATGTCATAGTAATAGCAAGGAAAAATAGTTTACATAACCATATGACACTGTGCAAAGTTTATAGATGCTATCTGCTATGGTTAGTAAAATATTAAGCCGTATCCAGCCTTTTCAAACACCTTGATGTATACATATTTTTATTACTTTGTACTAGTATGTATAATCCAAAATTACATAAAAACATATTTTAATTACCTAAATACAATTCTTATATATACAGTTCATGTAATGTTAAGTGTGTTTATATTTAATTCCAAATTCAATTTCCAGTAAATTATTTAGTTTGCACACCTAAATAATGTGGTCAACCTTTATTTACTTGCTATATTAAAAAACTATTCTAGTGCAGTTTGTATATCCTATTTCAAAGTTTAATTATGTTTATTCTTAAAAAAACTAAGTTTAAAAGTGACTTATTATCTACAAATATCTTTTTATATACTTAAATTTAAATAATAACTACTATACATACAAATTTGATTTATTGGAGGAATACAGGGAGGCTTTTATTGTTTTACCTGCTAAATTAAAATAAAAATATTACGAAGGCTGACACGTAAGTGCAGAAAAAAATTAATTTATATCTCTATATCTTTCAACACGTTATCTTGAAAACAAAATTTTCTCTCGATTTGGACATGAAGCTTTATTTTCAAGTAAGAATCACTGACTATATGGTGCATGTCACTACATTAGAATTAGTTGAGCGTTAGTGAACATATTTATATTTGTAGTATGGGTAAATGTTATAGCAACGAGAAAATATCTGAATAAATAGTGTTTTAAACACAATCAACCAAATATTAAGATATTTTGAATGTGATATATTAACACATGTAGCTTGATTATAAAAATAGGCTTTTATTACTTAATCACTCAAATGGAAACCAGTTTAATTAACAAAATCGTCAATAGACTTATAGTTTTGGATAAAGCTTATTTTCTATACAAACAAGAGTGAATTCTATTATGATGCATGTTCAAACACATTAGTCCACTGAGTTTATTTGAAGCTTATCACTCAGTAGGCTTACGCAGTTATTTTTTGTTCACTAGATGTACAATTTTCTTTTCATGTGATTTTAAGTTCTAGCTGGTGAATGTTTATCCATGTAATCATGCTATGCGTCATTGAAGTCTATCACCCAGTAGGCTGATAAAAATTTTTCGGTAAATGGAAAAAAATCGTTGCCATTTGTTTATTATATCTGTAAATAAAATAAGTTAAAAAAATTAAATTTAATTGAATATCAGCGAAGCCTGTTACGCTATACATAGTGTGGTGTTTTCAAACACTTTAAACTTACATACAATTTATTTTTACAGAGTTATTTTTATCTTCGCCAATGTATGATATATATCTTATAACATCTCTGTCATACCTGTGGAGATAAACATCACTAATGATAAACATAGGGCAACCAAAAGACTAAAGAAAGTGACACAGGTTACACTTGTATTATGGTTAATGAAGAACGCTAAAAAACACTGTTCTAATAAAGAAGACCACAGATTAATTTGCGAACGCGTATCATATAATATTTCCAGTAACTCAAAAATACATGCTATCAAGTATGTAAGTTTGGTTGGTTTGTACATTTTAGAATAATCCGAAATGAATGGAACAACCTAATCAATAAATGTATTTTATATTTTATTATATCACCTGGGATTAGTAGGAAACATAGAATGGGTACAGTATTGATCTTATGGTACTTCAGTGATAATCAACGCAAGTGAATTCGATTTGTGAGTAATTGAGTATAGGAGATTTGCAAGTAGATTTTAAAATAAATATATAAATTGCATATTCTATGTCTGTATTATTAATACGTATTAACACAATTAAACATTACACGAAGTTTAATTTGTTGACCCCTTGGAATCTGACCAACCAGATGATTTTAATCTTTGTGTAGGCCCTTCTGTACAAAATACTCTTCCTCATTTATAATAAAGTTAGTAGAAATTTGAAAGTTAACTGATGAAAATTATACCTTCAAATTGAAATTGAAATAAGTATATTTAGAGTCACTTGATATGCTCCGATGTAAAATGAAAGAGAAACCTCCCACGCTGCCGGACTGTTCAACCTTTTCAATATTAAGAATTATACGGTTTGGTATCTGCACATATCTATTCAACGCTATATACGAATACGGGATTTTAAAACAAAATTTAATACATCGAAAATGTAGATACAGAAACTATGATATAAATACATTGACACACATTTATTATTTTGATTTATTGATAATTTATATTAGAAAGAGTATCTGTTTATTTTATTGACTTTTGTACCTGTTTCCAATATTGCTTCGAAATATGAATATAAAATATATTAATAAAACACACACAATCTTACTAAGGATATATTGTCTTTGACCGTATAAATCAAAATTGAGATTTATTTCTTTACTTGTTAATGTTCTTTTATTTTGGTCTATGGTGAAAAAATTTAAACATAATAGTAATTGGATAATAAGCCAAATTAATGTTTTACTATTCATTCCCTTACTTTTGATACAATATTATATTGTAGTATAAAGAGCAAATACACTGAGATATCATAATGTAATTTAGAAACGGATAAATGACTCAGATATTATATCATCACGAAATCAGATCCAACGAAATCGTTCCTCTGCCAATCAAGGCCTATAGTACGTGATGAGATTGGAAGATTTATGACGGCCATGTCCAAGTAAAAGTCGGATTTATCTTACCGACTAGATGTTAAAAAATAGTTTTCTTTTAAGTACATTATACATGGTGTGTGTATGAAAAAGCAAATTAATTATTTGAAAGTCAAATTTAACTTTTGTTCAGAATCACATATGGAAACGAATGAGCATGGGTTTGGAATTTGAAATTATCGATATATGAATGGTATGATAGCTATAAAACTTTTCATTCTTATTATTGCATGTTTTTAGAAATAAAGTAAAGTATTAAATGGACAGAGATGTAATAACATAAATGTTGAATAATAGTTCTGTCCGGTACAAAGTAATGAATGTTTTAAAAATAAAAGGAGTATTACATATTTAAGTGGCTACATAATCATATTCTATTAAATAACAATATAGCATACAATATTTTATAAAATAACTTTGTAGATAGATAAGACTGGTGAGCACAAGTACACTATTAATTTTTTATATATTTACAGGCATCTAAACTAAAATTTTGACGCCACCTTTTATAATATAACAGGTACGTAATGGTTATATATCTTTAAAAAGCATAATAAGACACATCTGAAAATAGGTTAAGATAATTGGAAATAAGTTAAGATGATCCAAATTCCTATACGAAGTATATCTAGTCTTTATGTTAAATATGTTATGTTTCTGGGACTTGAAATCTAAGAGTAAAACGTCAAGGATATGTTCAACGATTTCACTAATACTTAAACTAATATAGGCTAGATTGGAGGAATACTAATTACGTACTAATCTTAGTGAAAACAATTAAGATGTTATATGATAGAGCGATATGAACCAAAGTAAGATTGTATAAAGTTCATAATATTACATCACTGTTTATTGTAAAGAGGTTGAAAATGTAAAAATTATCACTGGATTTTATATAAGATTTATTGCGTTAAGAAGCATCTCTGGTACCAATAATTTGTTTTTCACATGGCAAAGTAGAGTTGACATGTTAAAAATAATATATGCTTATTCTGAGAAACACATTTTAGTTCAAACATAACTACTTTTGGCAATTCCAATCTACTACCTGTTTAGGTTAATTTTGGTTCATTGTATCGTTTGCATTATTGTGCAATTAAAAAGTATACACATATGAATCAGAAGACTCGACTTTACTCAAAAAGCTATTACTCCGGCAATTAGTATGTATTTCCGTCTATTGGCAATTAGGGTGCTGCAGTATTGTTAGCATCGTTGCTCTGATTAATAAAATATTAATATTTTGGTATTAAAATTATTTTTTGGTCAGAAAACATCTAAGATATATTCTGTTCGTAGTAATGAATCTATTTAGGCTCCGATCTAGGAAATAACACGTAGTTATAGAAACTCTTTTTCATATTACATTTCCATTTATAGCAATTATTTTTATGTCTGAGGTAATTACGGCACCGTAGTAGCGTTTGCATTCTTCCAATCAACCATTAGTGCAAAAATCTACTTCACTAAGATATTGACTAACTCACGCCATTGTAATATATTTCTGCTCTAGGTTATTTACAAAATCGGTAATCTGTTCAAAATATAATATAAATTTGAGTCAAATTCCACATTTCTAGGACAAAGGTAAGTTAACAAAAAAAAACTAAATACATTTCTTATACGAGTTGCCGCACCGGTTCGTCTCCTATGCAAAGTGTTACTGAATTTTTCATTCTATAAGTCAAGTGTATTTAAATTCATGTTTCTAGATCAACGGCAATAAACAAAAACTAAAATATTGTTCTATTAGTGCTGAAACCCCATTTGAACACCTTTAGGTTCATCTGCATGTAATATATGTTGTTTATGTTACAAGATCATACGGAACAAGTGTGTAAAATTTAATTTCTCTCAGACATTAGACAGTTGAAAAAATTATGCTTCTTTTAGAGGTACAGCCCTATTTAATTCCTATTCATGTTTCATAGTCATGAAATATATTTCAGTATATATTATGTAGTATTATTTGTGTTTTCATTGATATGTCTGCCCAATTTAAACTTTCTGAGATATTTAAAGTTGGAGAATTAGTAATTAGTGAGTAATTGGGTGAGTGAATTACATGTAATTGTCATGACACTACATTTTATACCATTAATAACCAGTAAAATATAATAATGCTACGAATGATTTTATTTTCAATTATTTCTAAGACTAATAATTAATGAATATGTATATTTAGTGTTATTTTTTTCGAAACAAATGCTGATGTTACTTACAATAAAAAATACATCATATCCTATAATTATCTTTGTTAATCCTATAGTATGTTATACAGTGTGTTTCACAGCTCTTTACCATTTCTTCTTTGTATTCTTCTTTGAAAAATTGCAATACAATTTTTAAAAATATTCAAAACTCAATACTTATCCAAAAATCCGCTTTACTGTTTTTTTACGTACATAACTTATATTTGAGATTGCTTTTTAGTAAAACATTTCATTAAATTCTAGATAAAAATTCCTGATTAATTACATAAATCTTTTTAATATATATTTTTAATAGGCTAACGTTATAGTTTTAAACCTATTTTTCATTAAAAAGATGGAAAAAAACCTGTACACTGAAGTATTATTAAAACAAGTAAAAAATATATTTACAAGCAAGGATGATAACTGTTGTATTAAGAGGAGCAACATGAACTGTTACTATGTGACAGCACAAATTGCGAGGCACAGGTGATTGTTTTCATTTCATCTAATCCAATCAGCTATTTAAATTATTTTATTATTTAATTGTAGTAATGATTTTTTAAAGATTGTAGCATTGGGGTTTATATTAATAAAAATAATAACATTAAACATGCGTATAATATACGGAAAAACACTTTATTAAAGTATTATTGATATCCAATTAACATGGGTTGCTGTATTAAATCAGATCAACTTAACTTAAAATTTGTGTTCATTTGGGCACGGAAGTAGTGTTGTTACGTAATTTTATATAATATTGTTTACTATTCAGATTTATAGAAATTATTGTTTCTCTTTCTTAAAACCATTCATTTGGAAGTAATATAACAAGTTTAACACGCTTGTATCAAAACTGGTGCAGGAAGAGACGTACGGCCAATCAGCTGATGTGGCTACCTGCTGTGAACGTGAGCCGCAACCCTCGCCTCCTACGTGATAGTTTTACTGGACATTTTTATGTTGGTAATCCTCCACTAAAAAGTATTCTTAGACTCTGTGCAGGCTATCATTCATGTATTAATGTTAACTAACACAGGAAAGTCTTCAATGTTTTACTTACCTAACATATGTGTTTAATAATAGTAAATATATAATAATATACTATCTACATAAAAAAAAATCTCGTAATAAAATGTCTTGTCTGGAGCCATTGACATTCTGTTATTGTAAAACACCGAAATAAGGTTGAAAAGTGTGTTTAAGTATATCCACACATATTGTTGATGGTCCAGTAAATTATTCTCTTTAAGTGTTTAAGATTTACGAGTATATGTTCTTTAATATTCTTTACATCCTAGAATCACGAGTATGCTTAAACAAAATATAATTACGTGAAGAATATTGCAGTTAAATATTCTTATTAGTACGATTTACTACTAGCAACTACGCTCGACTTAGTAACGTACAAGTAAATACTAGGTAACAAAGGTTGGAATAGGGTACTTTTTAACTGAATATCGGATTCTCAGAATCATTATTCAGGACACTGAGAAGAAAACGACAACAGAAAGAGAGAGAATACCAGACAATGTATGTTTCTAAGAGCTAAAGATAATGCAGAGTGAGAGGAATGTGGTAAATTTTAGAGACAATACGTTGAGGTATAAGGTTTGTTGTGTTCTCATATATGGTAGAGTTTTCTTTGTAGATTATAGTGTATCAAACATTTCTCGGTCACAGTAGCAAATCCGAGAAAGCGGAGTATCAATGAGTGATCAGAGCCGTAACGGAAATAATAAAATAAGATACCATGATAGTGACCATACGGATATAGAAGTTCTTGTGAGACAAAACTGGAAAGGGTGACACCTGATATTTAATACCATGAGTCCTGTGTGGCTGGCAAAAGAATTAAGGTTTTACAGTGTTTTTTCTGACTTAACATGTAAAAAAATGGATGTTATGGGAGAATGTTTGTAAGGCCAGTGAAGTTGCAAATTATCGCGAAGAAAGTAATAAGTGTATTTATATAAAAAATAATGCGAGTTGAAGATTTAAAAATGGATCTCAGGGCGAAAAACGTTTATGGAAGTATCTAGGTAATTGTTTTCATTTACAAGTTTAACGCAATGACTGTGGCGGACGTAACTCACTCCTATTGTCGGTACATGACTTGTGTCTCAATAAATTTGTTGAGATATGTTCAAAAAACAAAAATGTATTCACTTCTTGCATTGCCTATACTAGCCTATAACATAATTGTACGAACATTGTAGACACAGAAACACGCAATTTAAGTAAAATTTTTCTTATAAATGATCAAAATAGTTCACTCAAATTTAAAAAGGAGTGTACGTGTACCCGTATTTAATCTATTAAGAATGGTAAGTTTCTAATAAAGTAATGGTGAATTAAAAAGAGGTGAAATTGACATTAAATGCAATAATCTCTCCCACCACGTGCGTAGCGAAGGACTACGCTCCAGTAAGAACAACTCAGCAAAACACTCATCTTGCATACGTAATGAACAAGAGCCCGCTTTATATTAAATTCCACTCAGTTATTCAAAAGTACTGTAATAATATAATTTTGTTTTGGTTATTAATTATTACAATCAACCTCTACTGGAAAAATATAGGTATATAACTTACCAATTTTTTACTTTTTTGAGTTAAAATGTATGTTTTCCTCTTTTATTTTGGTACTTAAGTTACAATTGAATTGATCTATTGATATTTATATAAGCTAGGGTAAAGTGTTAGACAGGAATTATTAAAATCTGAGTCTGTATGTCTATCCACACGATATAACAAGACAAAAATAACGTATATGTTTTAAGTTTTACACGAAGCTTAATTGTTATATAGGCAAAAATCTTTTTGGTGTTAGCTTAATAAGCTATTTATACAATCTGAGCGTTAGTGAATATTTTTACATTTGTCTTGTAGAAAATACATGACGGCATTGAGAAACTTGCTAAATATAGAAATTTAAGAAATAAAGTGACTTTTAAATATGCGGCATATTAACGCATTCAGCTTATTAAAATGCTATATATAAGAATTATGTTTTAACCTCAGCAAACCTACCTAAAACATATCAGCCAAAACATAATACCTTTCGTACTACATATGTCTGCTGGATGTTGTTTCCCGGACGGTCTAGAAGTTTCCTAAACAAGTTTAGTAACGTCACTGCCTATCAAATAAAATGAATGTGCAAGTTTTCCAAAGCATTCCTTACGCTTAAAGATATGGTTTGTTAATCAATATAGTTTGTTATAGGGGGTTTTAAGAATACACACTATTGAAATATTTTGTAAAGAAATGTTGAAAACTTCTTACAAAGTTTAGAAATGTTTTATGTGACTACATGATGGATTATTACACTATGCTACTTTATTTTAAGAGCATAATTTTCATGGTTGTCTTAAACACCATTTTTGTGAGTTTTTCATTAATCCTGTACCAGTTGCCGGGAGAGGAATCATTGATGTTTAACTGTAGGTGAGAAACGAACAAGAATTTGTTACAGACGTACCAACTTTAATAAGCAAATAAGCAAACACAACCGAAACATTACGTAAACTAAACTAATGCATTATATAGAATATCTGAATTTATGTCAGCAATATAAAGGACTTTGCTTAATATTACATAATATCAGGTGTACATAAAAAAAACTTCCATGTACTTGATTGAAATCATGCTTTCTAAGTACACATAAATATACAAATTTACTGTATTTATCAAAAGAAGAGCTGAGAGAAATTTTGCAAAATCAATAATCAGTAATGCAATTCTACCGTCAGAGTTTCGTTTGTTTGTCTTACTTACATTAACGAACAGCTATTCTTCCTTCTCATGAGTTATGTATATTATATGTACAACACTTCATTGTATCTTCTCATAATACTGATTATTTAACATCTGTTAACGAACTCAGAATGGAATAATAACAGCAAATTTCAAATAAAATAAATTGAAGCAATGTGTCTTTACCACTGATAAGATCATGTACTAACTGCCTTAAACATTACTTCGTAAAATAATGATATTTTGTATGTATATAGATTTATTTATGATAAAGGATTCTTTGTAACTTCATTGCACTTAATATTAAAAAGGTACACCACGTGCATTTAACAGGCTTCGCTGAGATTTTACATTCCGCAGAAAATGAAATAATAATTGTGTCTACTAAGCTATAAACTTCAATAACTCCCAGTCACAATTATGGGTAGACATGCACTACTCATTCTTGTGTTTTTAGAAATTAATCTAAATGTATATCTTGTCACAAGTGATGCATTTATATTTTATCACTAAATTAACTGTCCTATATTTGATTTTATATTAAAAATCTGCACACGAATAGATTGTAAGATTATATTGTAGGTATGTGTTGGGTTAGTTACGAAATTACGTCTTTCGTATATTGCATGTTAAATTAAAATATTCCTTTACTCAGCTTGTTTCTGAATGTATTTAATGTGCAAATTTTATTACCTTTATAATTACCCGAATGACGATTGTAAACATATTCGCTAACGCTGAAACGAATCCCATGGACTAGCATGTATCATAATTTAAATACGTGTTCCTCATATAGATATGAAGATTCATACATAATATCAACCATAACAAGTCAATTTTATGTTCCAAATTTCGTGCGGAGAGATCATCTATTCCAATAGAGATAGGCTTCTCTAAAGGTCAACAACTAATTATCATTTATGAAATTAAGATAACAACAAGTTTTATTTTAGTTATTCATATTTTTTAAATAACAGCACTGAACAGCATATAAATAACACATTTTTCTGACACATATAATTTTTAAATACAACTGTTATTACTCTCAATAAAATTTGGAAGCAAAATTTCTATGAAACGTTTATTTTATTTTTAGACACTAACAAAGCTTATATTTATATTTGACATTTTATTTCTATAAGCGTGTGTAAGTTTTGCTACACATAAATATTATCACAACAGTTTCGATTTGGAATTGTAACTGGGCAAGTAAATATCTCTGCATTTAGAAATACACACTCTCGAATTTAAAAAAAATAAATTAAAATAAATAAAATATTCCTCACAAAAGACATACTTACATTCATGATTTCTGTATACAATAAAATTGCATTTACGTTTTATTTAATCTTTCAATATATTCTGAATTTATAAAATTTAATTGGTTTATTTCTAATTAAGTTAAAAATATTTGGCCTCTCTAAGTAGAGCACTACTATTTAGAAGGGTACTATTATAACTAATACATGTATAAATCCATATAATGAAGAGTTGTAATCATAGTTTGAATGTTGTGTGGAGAAGAAACTAGGCAAAACATCTTTCGCCTTCATATTATGAGAATATACATATATTTTACATTGATTAACTAACGGCAGTTACCCTACTTTTTGTACGGAGATTAAAAAAAATCTTACTCGTCTACTATTCTAAGCATTTTATTTTAACTTTATTTTTTTATTTCATACCTTTCGTACTACATATGTCGGCTGGATGTTGTTTCCCGGACGGTCTAGAAGTTTCCTAAACAAGTTTAGTAACACTCTTTAGTTTTTTAAACATAAATAAGCGCAAATATTTTAATTTTAATTGAGATCCATGATTAATAAATTTAATAGCTAATATAATATTAGTTCTTATTTCAAGATTTGCGCTTATAATTATGTTGCTAGTTGGAATAAATTTCCGACCCCAATGTTGAGTTTACCAGCCCTCATGCCCGATAAAAAACATTTGATACATATAAAATTGCCCGACAGCTATATCGGTAAAAATAAGATAACTAGTAACTAGTACCCTTGAAAAGTGTTTGATAAATAATAATGAACCTTTGTAACACTTTTTGGTCTTTTTTATTTTCGTACATTGTACATTTCAAATTGTAGGAATTCATTGAGTAACTAAAGATGAATTCCTAGAATTAAGAAGGTCTAAAAGTGTTAAAAATTTTTATTATTGTATGTATATTTACAATATATGCATCATAGTGTACATAGTTTAATTAATCATTAAACCTGCTTACAGTGAGTGTTTCATTACCGTTAATATTTCATTGAAATGTTATATTATTTGTATCCCTAGTAGGTATATCAAGTTCTTAGAATAATCCATAATATAAATCTCATCACCATGCTGCAAAATAATGAAATAACACCCCACACTATATGGTTAAAGTCTTTAAGAACAAAAAGTCTCCCTCGGAATTTGAACTAAATGTTTGTGAATTAATACTTTATAAAAGAAAAACTGACTAATCAGTACAACTTAACAATATAACAAAACTATTCTCAATAAATATATACTACACTATTATATTGAAAACTATACTTTATTGCCATTTATTATTTAAATTGATTGCATTTTTTTCGTTTAAGTGTCATCCGGTAAATTTGAGGTACAATTTTTTCTGCCAACTTAAAAAAAAAAAATTTGCAGTGTACACGTTGAAACTATGAGTTTGTTTTAAGTGAATGTAGAAGGTTTGCAATTTGCTTTTTCACTAATTTCCCAAATTACTTGCAAATATGGCGTGCATGTTAGTCTCCAATAATACAGGTATAACTTATGATGCTGTACTTTATTACTGACTCCATCAAGCTCTAATAGTTTTTTATCTTTATTGATTTACATAAATAAAAATGTTTCCAATACAAATTTGTTATACCTGAAGAAACTTAACTTTGGATCTTCTTAATACATTTATTTCACCTGTTTCGATAATCTCTAATGACTCCCAAAATGATAAACTGATATAAAACATTGATGTTATTTAAAAGAGCAACGGTTTTCGTTTTAAATTTCTGTATAGTTTAAGTACTGGGAACAACAAAATTTGTGGTATTTTATAACTGTTAATGATACAGTATGTAATTGGAACTTTTTATATTGACAAGTTCATAATCATAATAACTTTTTTGTTTGGTAAAGTCACTATTGATAAACTAGCATACTGTTATGTAATGATTTAATGAAAATGTCAAATGCGTATCTTAATATCTACACTATCTACGCCATAAAATATTTTATTGAGGTATAAAAGAAAAGGCTAAATTACTCACTGTATAGACACCATACAAATGGATTTTAGCTACGACATTAATTAGGGCATCTTTACACCATCCACTCTTTTTATCTACTCATTTTTTGGTATAGTTGGTACTATTTAAATAATACCATTTAAATAACACTAAATAAGCAACAATATATTTACATTCAGGATCATAACTAACACATATCTTGTATAAAATGTGTATATACAAATCTTAAAACTGTAACTGTTCATATTAGGCAGTCCTCACTTGAATGAAGAGACAACCTTCTAAAACGGACAACTGTAGGAATATTTGCGGGTAAGTACAAACTGTTTATTTCTTTCCGTTTGCTATATAAAATGTAATTAAGTCTATAGGAATATATGTTACAAGCTAGCAATTAATTTATGAATTATTAACAGTGTTAGTGAACTATAGATAATTGATTAATATAGACTTGTGTAGACTTATATGAGTTTAATATTTACCAACGATTAAAACACGTACTACATATTCACCCGTATAGGTCTTATAGCTGAAAGACACTGTTTACCAAGCACGTAAATCCTGGTTATATTCTACGGATCCATTTAAAAATCAAACGGTCACAAATTCTTTATAGTATAGAGTCCTGATATTCCGTCAGTGTGCACCGAAAATCCGCCTATTCCAAACAAAGTTCGGAAATAGTACCAATTTTAAATATATTTGTAAATAAAAATAATATTACATTTCCAATTTTAAGTATGAAAACTATAACAAAGGAGAATTAGTAGAAAAAAGTAAAAATTAAAACACAATCATGAAAAACGAATATTTATTTTTATACAAATTATACTCTAGATGGACGTCAATAAAGACACATCTGTGCTTAGAGCGTAGGTTTGAGGAAAACACTAAACTAATTTACACAGATTTAATAAGTAAATGCAGTGATTGTTTTCTGACGAAGTGCAGTGAATCGCCTTGAGGATGCAATGTTCCGTCATCGTCGCATAAACATAACATCATTTGGTGTTGATGAAGGGTGTTGTTCGACGTAGCGTAAGGCGAGGTCAAGAGCATTGGCCGCGCCTGAGTGTCATTAAACTGCCCTTCCCTTCCAAATACCACCCGTTCACGAGCCGATCAACGTCGATATGTCGATACTATTCATTAAATCCGCCTATTACGAACTCCCACGAGTCCGAACATTGTACGGACCCAATTAGTCCGGATTAGTGGGACTACTTTACTTCTAAATGTGACTGAAAATGACATACTAACAATATAGGGTAGTACAGAAAGGTGGTTATAGTCAACAAACATTCCGGTAGAGCTTACGTCTTACCTATTTTCTTTATACGATCCTGGCACTCAAGTTACGGATATTATAGTAAGAGTTTATATTCTGTGGAATATCCTTTCCGTTTTATATGGATAGAACAAGAACTAGCGGAATATTCACGCTATTACTTTTATTTCAGTATATCGGGCTGCTTTAACACAAGCGGAGTTAATTTTCATATCACGATAGTAAAAGTATGTCGCTTATAACCCCAATAGCTCGGCGGATTATTTATAAATCATATAACTAATTTAAATCATATTTTAGCCATTAATAATTAGTAATTTAACAGTGCATGTAATTTATTTTAGCAGAAGTATATAATGTATTACAAATAAAGAAAATAACTATATTATTTCAACTATTCAACTAATGATTATAAACTGATTGTTTTTTTTTCGAAAAAGAACTACTAAGAAATTATACCATTTGATGTAAATAGAATTCGAATGATTGATCTAAGATATATTTTAATCCAGACAACAGTTACAAATATAATTAAGCAGTAATGTGTTAAATTGTGGAGTAAATTTCCACTATTGATCAATATGTGATACGATAAAGATTTATTTCCGATAACACCATTTAATTAAAATTTATGTATGATGTATGTTGGTAGAATTTGTCATTGAATGGTGACATATGTATATATATATATATATATATATATCGTTGCCGTTCGTGCAAAATGTCTTATGTTAAAATTTCCATTTTTTTTTTTATTGCAATCATATGTTTTGACTTCACTATCCGGAACTTGTGTCAAAATGTCATATGTTTTTGACCAATAGAAAAAGAGCTGTAGCAAAATGCAAAATGCCATATGTTTTCATGTCAAGCCACCTGTTCCTGCAAATTGTCTCATGTTGTCATTGGATTGTTGATTGATTGGCAACTCAGCTCTAACATAATAATAGGTAAGTGAAATAAAGTATAATTTCTTATTTTTACTCAGCTGCTGTTTGTTAAAAGTTTCTGGTTTGTTTTTAGGCAGATATATTAATGTTTTTACTGTAAATTATAACAATAATGCTCGATTTGACATCTAAAAGTAATTTGTCAGTGAAAGTGAGGTTATGGTTTGTTGAATAGTTTTGCAACAAAAACAATTTTTAGTTTGATTTGGTTTGAAAAAGGGATTTTTATAGGATTCTAATGTTGCCAATGTGTTGGGGCGTTATTATATTTACTTACAAACTTATGTAAATTGTTTTATTAAGTGTTTAATGTTATTACTGCAAAATGTCGTAAGTTTTTCTTGTCAAAAGGCTTGTTTCAATTCATACTTAAGACTTTTTGAATCAAATGATTATGTAGTTCTAAAATCTTAATTTAAACTACTTAATGTTTGTATTATATTACAGTTACATCTAACATACTATTTAAGTATATTGGGCTTATTTTATCCTAGGCCTAAGCCTAATTAAATTTATTTTAGGCCTACAGTTTTGTAACTGTACTTGAATTTATTAAACGTTTAATAAGGAATTATAAAATTATATTACCTTGTTGGGTTTGATTGTTGCAGGATTTATGTTTATTAGATTAGTTTATCAAAAGTTTTAGGCGCTAATCAAGACTTTATATCTAACTGAAACTTAGATACTGTAAAAGTACATTACGATATATATATGGGGCAAAACTTTAGAGAGTAATGAATTCACAACGCTATTGAGACCTAAGTTAGGCCTATTATAGATAAACTGGTCGCGGTGTTTGGCATATCCTGACATAACGGTATCGTATAAAATCAAAGTATCAGTAAAATTTAATATTTCTGAATGTTTCACTATGCTTATCATTTTGTAACCAACTATATTTTGGCTATACCTAAAATACTGTTTTAATGTTAATATATTTATTTTTCGGCTATTAGATAATAATTTATCCCTAGTTACATTTTTTCTCAGTAAAATTAATTAGTATTTTTACTACAGTAATTAGGCTACATCTGTTGTATTCTTTCAGATTATCAATTATGGCTCTCAGAGGCAGGCGCTTAGTTGAACTGGGCGTTGGCAGAAAATGAGGTCTCACCAGAGGTTCGACAATCCATGGACCGTGAGTTTGGTATTGTGAACATCGACAACAACAGTACAACAAAACCTTAATGAGCATACTTATTTTGTAAGTCCTAAGCCTACTACCAATATTGAAAATAACACTTCAAATACAGTAAAAAAACAAAACTCTGCCAAATTGTAAACTACAAAGAATTGTCAGATAGTGACAGTCCTTTATTTTCGGATTCAGATGAGTACAACTACGCTCCCAGTAGTGACTTTGGTGAGGTTTTCTAGCAGTGATGAGGAACCAAAAAAGAAAAGAAGATCGAAGAAAATTAATAAAGTAAGTCTGCTGAAACACGTAGCAGTTCAGAAAGTAACAAACTATGAAAAACAACAGCAAATCGGACAAGAACCAGAAAAGCAGCACAGAAAAAGAAACAGTAGTTTTTGAACAAATATTAACAGGCGATACCCAACTGAATACTAATAAAGATAGTGTAGTTGAAAACAGAGAAGGAGAAGAAAATAGAAATGAAGCTCGAGGGCAAGAAATAAGAGGGATAAAACAGAAACCGTAAAAGAAGTCGGAAAGGTTTATCTAATCCACAGCAATGGCAAAGACAAGTCAACAAAGAAAAGAGGATGCGGGGAGAAAGTTACAAGGGCTTAAAAAAAAATAATGGAAAGTTTACATTGAGTGTTGACAAGGAAGGTAGGAAAATGAAATGTCGCTGTGCGTGTAAGTGGAGTAGTAAGAATACCAACTCTTTGTCATGTTCAAGTCTGCAGGAGGAAGACAGAGAGAAAAACTTTAAATATTTTTGGAAAGTTTTAAATGATTGGTCTGGTAGAAAAGCCTACATCTCCTCTTTGATAGAAAGAAAGAAAATTACTAAAAGACGTAAAACATATATTCTGACTGACTCAACTAAAAGAAATGTAACATACAAATATCATCTAATCAAAGACAACATGCGTATTAATGTTTGCAAGAAAATGTTTTTACAACACATTGGATGTGGGTGAAAGAAGTGTTCAGTCATGGCTTCGTGAACTGTCACATGATAATACTGAGTTAGAGGAATACAATTTTGAACCATTAAATGTTAATAAATCCCTGTCATTCCTGTTGCAAAATCTAAGAAGAAGCGAGGTTCAGAGGATGTTAAGTCTCGCTCGGTAGAAGAGTTCTTCCATAGTCTCCCAAAAGATGGAGTCCCACTACTGCAGGGGCCTCAAGCCAAAAACTTTACCTTGAACCAGTATGGGAAAGTAAAGTAGCGCTCTTCAAGGAATACAAGCAAAATTTTTGCGTTGACAACAGTAGAAGTGCTAGTTGGTCAGTATTTTCTAGGGTTATGTATAAGCTTAACATTGATCTCTACCAACCCAAAAAAGACCAATGTGAAACATGCATTAAGCATAAACTAGGAACTGTGTCTGATGAAGAATTCAAAATACATCAAAATAAAAAAAGAGAAATCCAGGGCAGAAAAGGAGAAAGATAAGCAAAGAGCATTAAGTAACGAATCATTGGGCGTTTTACACAGTTGATGTTCAAGCCGTTCTTTTATTACCTAACATAATGAGTTCTTCTGCATACTACAAAACTAAACTAAAACTGCATAATTATACAATTTATAATATGAAAAATGCAGAAGTAAAAATTGGTTTTTTGTGGCATGAGGCCAATGGTAGCTTAGAAAGTGAGTGTTTGATTCCATTCTGTACAAATTCTTACAAAAATAAATTTGTGCAAAAAAACCTTTCTGAAATCATAATTTGGTCAGATGGGTGCGGGTATCAGAATAGGTGCGAGAAGTCTCAAATGCACTACTTCACCTTTCAAATGTTAATAAAGCAACAATTTATCAAAAATACCTTGAAGTAGGACACACACAAATGGAAGTAGATTCGGTCCCATAGTAAGATCGAGAAAAAAATTAAAGGAAAGGAGTTTTACGTGCCCTTTGACTATGTCAGATCGATTCGAGAAGCAAGGAGCAAACCAACAGAGTTTAATGTTGTAGTACTGAAGTACACTGATTTTATTGACTTTTCAAATGGCTACTACACTAGTGTGCGGCCTGGCATGAAGAAAGGTGATCCCATAGTCCTCTGATGTGTGTGCGTTTTCGCTATTTCAAAAGCTGCATTTACTTCAAGCTCGATTTGGAAGACAATTGGCAAACCCTTCCAGACGACCCAAAACACATACTGCTTTTGAAAATTTATGTAGTCTTTACAAGTCGCCAATAAAAATTACTACAAGAAAGTTTGAAGATTTGCAGTATTTAAAAAAAGTTATTAATGAGGACTACCATAATTTTTATGATACACTTCCCCACGAGTGTAACGATGACAAAAGCCAATGCAGACATGTTTTACTTGTAAAATAGCAATGTTTTAACTTGCAATAATTTTTTTAAGTAAATGTAATGCAGATCAAAATTTGTAAATATGGCCAAAATACTAAACATTTCTCAACGTGTCCTATTCTATTTAATATTACGTTTGTTTGTGCATTTAAGTACTAATTCTAGAGTAGTAAAGTATCGATAAAACTGTATTGTTCTTAAAACTATGTATCTGTTTTATTTTTTTTTAAACCTTAATAATTCACAAAATAATGTCTATGTTTCAAAGCAAAATGGCCTATGTTTCGTTTTAAGTCTGACTTAAGTCTACATTAAGTGCAAAATGTCCTATGATGTAATGCAAAATACGTTATGTTAGCCCGAATAAATGATTTTAACTGCAAAAAGTCGTATGTTCACTTAAACTTAAGAAAAATGGTTATATTACATTATATATATTTGAGCTTAACCAATATCATTTTAAACATACATTTATTTATTACAAACCACATAGTTATATTACGTTAAAAGTTATCATGTTTTTTTTGTTTCCTGAAAAGTACACTTTTTTACATACAACATTTTGCATGAACGGCAACGATATATATATATATATATAATGGTTGAATGGTTAGTAAATATATTTTTGTACGTCCTGTAGTTCAATCTAAAATTATTGACTTCATTAAAACTATATAGTATTGTTATATATAAACAATACTAAACATTCATTTTCTGCTATAATATATGAGAAAGTGGTTGAAAAGGATCTACGTTACGCTTTTGAGTGGCAGTACACACTTAAAGTAAGACGCAGAATAAATTAAGGTATACCCAATAATCACGCACTAAAATAGTCCATTTGTTGCTTGTAACGCTGTAATATTTGAAGTGTAGGTAAAAAATATTAAAATTTTTTATTAGATAACAATATTATCACACCAATAATATTGCAGGATAAATATATTTTGTACTAAAATGTACTATAAACATGAGACATAAAGTATGTGATGTTTTAACATATATAACCTAACTATTTATATACACTGTGTCAACTTAAACACACACATACACAATTATTCGCAATTATTTAGAATTACTCTTTATAAAACTTTATGAACTTTTCTACAATGTACATTTTATTGCTATGGTATTATTATTGAATATAGCATGCATGTACTAATATGCAATTTTACTGTACTTGTTTTAAACTTAAAGTTTTATTTCATTGTTTAATATTTATATATTTATCATAATTTTTCATATTTATTGTTATACATTCATTCATAAATTTATTATATTGTTGTTGTTTATTTGTTTTCTATTACTTTATTATACATAATAATGCTATGTATTAATGTTATATATTGTTAGAATTATTATACTGTTGTAATTAAATTTTACAGTATGATTGTGCGGACTCGATGCAGTATATTAAACTGTATGTATTAATTTCACTGTATCACTGTTAAATGTTTGGAATTTTTAATGGATCAAACAATATATTAACACTAACTTCTGTAATTATTACTGTATTAAATTAGTATTGGTGTCAGAATAATTAAGAATGAACACAAATTTATACTTGTAGCATGTAATAGATTGTTGCATGAGGACTGGCAGCATCAAAAATTAATAGGCATGATATATTTTAATAAAGATGGTTGTGAACCGAATTGCGATCTCTAACACACAACCCACAAACAACACACACACACACACACACACACACACACACCACACACACACACACACACACACACACACACACACACACACAATATATATATATATTGTGTATATATGTGTATATATATATATATATCATAATTTTACACATATATATATATGTGTGTGTAATATAATATATGTTTTATTCTGTAAGTGTATCATCTAGCAAGATGAATATTCCCAGAAAGATATCTTAAATGGACTTAATCCTTTTCAATTCAACATGTTTGATTGTTTGCAAATATCTTTGATCATAGTGTAGTCTAACTAGGAATGTAGCTAATACATAAATAAATATAATATATTATTTGAATACAAGTTATAGAAAGAAGCTATAATCCAGAAATTCCGTTATTGATACTATATTATTGTACACGATAACACCACTTATGACATA
The DNA here is from genome assembly GCF_021130785.1 of Homalodisca vitripennis. Classification (NCBI taxonomy): domain Eukaryota; kingdom Metazoa; phylum Arthropoda; class Insecta; order Hemiptera; family Cicadellidae; genus Homalodisca; species Homalodisca vitripennis. The sequence goes on from NC_060208.1 coordinate 157,230,296, forward strand.
GTCAGTAAAATATTTGTTTTATTTTAATATTAAGAATATATATTAAAAATTTAACGGTTTTATGTTATATGCATGTAAATTAAAAATATATTATTTTTAAACGTCATAATTAAAAACAAACACGAGTAACAATATATGAATTACTTGATATAGTTCATTTATGATAAATGGTGAGCTCTTCTCTCCTTGCTCTCCTAATACATATTGGATTCACTTCTTTTGTCTCTTTAAACAATCCTTAATATTGATTATAATGTTAACTCTCAGACTATGGAGGTTAGGGTTAAAAAATTTATTTATATCCATTAATATGTTTTAAGATAAATTCATATTGAGTTACACTTAAAAAACCTTAAGGTTATTTAAAAAATAAGACAGGAATTGATAAAGTTAAATAATTCGTGGACAATTTCCTCTTAGTTAGTACCAATAATACCTTCTTTCTACCCTTCAGTCAGATGATTAACATTTCCTAACCTGTGATCAATATTATTTTTCATACTAATCTACAACAAAAATATGCCGAAAGCATGTTTATCTATCGTTCTGTCAGTAGGTAATACCATTACCACAATGAAGTATGAACTATATACGGTCTAGTTTTAATTTAATTACGAATAACTTGTGCTGCTTCTGCCTTTGTACAACTTGGTAAAATATTTTTCCTGAGAAATTCACTTTTGTACGTAGTATATTAAAGCAAGTCATCTTACCACTTTAAGCTTCTTACATATACACAATGGACTGGGTAACCCCCACAGGCCTTACGCCATGGATTATCGTATATCGCTGGACAGGATTTATCACACGAGGGGAGAGACTTGCTATAGCAATAATTTCAGCTAAGTCAAACTTCTGTGTTCCTTTCGTTCCAGTTAGTTGTATTTCCCAAGAGCCAAACCTTCTTCTTCGACTCATAAATTGAGGTGGACTATTCCAATAGCTGCAGCTTTACTAGATCGGATATACATATTAATATTTCATTTGTGATTTCTACTGTAATATTTCTACATAAAAAGTCTAGCGACCTCAGTTAACTTAAATGAATATCTTAGTTCATTATTGATGCTAATTATATAACAAAACAATAATTCAGTAAGTTTTAAATAAATAAACAACTATCTATACAATCACACTGTAGTGTATTTAATGTGCTAAATACTAAGTTGGTAATGTACCCATAGCAATATTTAATATCTGCACCAGTTATGTTGGCAGTATGTATTATCATATATTAATTGTCAACACATCGATGTATCATACGATGTGGTCTGATACGAATAAAGAATGCTCATAGGCTGCTCTCCTGTGACGTCATATCACGCCACCACCCTACAACCAACTGTCCAGTGTCCAAGCTGGCTAGCCGGCAGTCCACCACCAGACACCGTCATGTAAACCTCCGTGTCCCGTCCGTTCCTTTATGAGCGGTCTTAGAGCAATGGTACTCTAAAATGTAACGTCTAATTATTTATACCGACCCATATAGTGTACAGTGACGACCCGCATATCTTACAAACAAGAAAATTATTAAGATATTCTCAGACTATACTTAAGCGCCACACTAGAAACAATAGAATAGAACCATAGAATATATGTTGATTAAAATGTCTCTGTTTAAAAAACCCTAACAATTGCCATTTAACATAATCATTAAATACATTAGCATTAATTTCCCTTACGATTAATTATAACATAAAATACCTACAGACCTTCCTTAAAATAAGAGGGAGATAATTTTTTTTATGACTTTTTATTTTTGTGTATGGATTCCTTTCCATTGCTTGCAAATTCATTGCGTAATAAAATCCTGTCTCAAATCTTAAAATCTCTTCTAAATCTTTAAATCTTATCTGTTTAATGTCACAAGTCGTGCAACCTCACAACAAATATTTTCTTCACGTTTACTTTGTAACCCAACAAGAAGTATTGTACATTGGTACATATTATTGGACATGTACAGTATTTGAAACCTTGTTTAATGTAATAAAATATAGATAATTTTTAAATAAAATTAAAATTGAATTAATATAAGTAAAGTACAAATATAAATAACGTAAGAAGGCCAATTGAGATAGAAATGCGTCTTGTTCATTCCAAGAATCAAGAGACTTCACTGACTCCTAATAAGGACATACCTACGATAAAATACTTGTGATCATGTCACCGTTGTTTTATAATCGGAAGTTAATCTGTGATCATGGATTAGTTAGAATCAGCTCATTACAGTGAAGTCTGACACAGTTTACCTTCGTTCCGTTTCGTAAAATCCAATGTCTGCAGCGCATCCACTTATCTTCTTGCTAGTTTTACACAAATGTAAAGAATTAAATTATGTTATGTGTTTAGTGAGCTTAAATTGACAATTTAATACGTAATTATTACTTTTCTCCGACCCAGGATTAAAATTATTTTACAAATGTTCATAAATCTGCACCAACGGCTAAAACTACTGTAATCAAGAAACATTCCGGGATTTTTACTTACGCGTCAAACGGGCCACATACCTTCATACTTCTAAGAAAAAAACATTTATTCTGTAACTAGACAACAATAAATCGATTTATTTCATCATTCCATGATTGATCGTCCGCAATTCTTTATAATAGACCAACGTAAAATAGCTAATTAGCAAAGTTCTACCAAAAACGTTTAAGTAAATTTGTAGTATTCTTTAGCTGTGTAACGGGAAAAATAGCACTTTTGTATTGAAAGAATTTACATTTAGCTTTATAAAGTAAGTTAGGATTGTGAATTCCTCTCCTTCACTTAATCTATTTTGACTGTCTACCATGATGCCAACAAGAGAGAGAGAGAGAGAGAGAGAGAGAGAGGAGAGAGAGAGAGAGAGAGAGAGAGAGAGAGAGAGAGAGAGAGAGAGAGAGAGAGAGAGAGAGAGAGAGAAGAGAGAGAGAGAGAGAGAGAGAGAGAGAGAGAGAGAGAGAGAGAGAGAGAGAGAGAGAGAGAGAGAGAGAGAGAGAGAGAGAGAGAGAGAGAGAGAGAGAGAGAGAGAGAGAGAGAGAGAGGAGAGAGAGAGAGAGAGAGAGAGAGAGAGAGAGAGAGAGAGAGAGAGAGAGAGAGAGAGAGAGAGAGAGAGAGAGAGAGAGAGATAGAGAGAGAGAGAGAGAGAGAGAGAGAGAGAGAGAGAGAGAGAGAGAGAGAGAGAGAGAGAGAGAGAGAGAGAGAGAGAGAGAGAGAGAGAGAGAGAGAGAGAGAGAGAGAGAGAGAGAGAGAGAGAGAGAGGAGAGAGAGAGAGAGAGAGAGAGAGAGAGAGAGAGAGAGAGAGAGAGAGAGAGAGAGAGAGAGAGTTCTCTGGGTGAAACTTTATCGCATGAATGCTCACTGTTGTGTGTTGCTTACAAAACTGTTGCCAGCGATACAAAAGGAGCGCCCAGAAATTTCAATTCAAGGCGTCATATTGATTTTAAAAAGCCTTCATCCTCTCAACATGACAAAACATGTAATGCATGTTTTATGATTATACTTAAATTTTGACCTTACCAAAGTATTTTCTTAAAATTTTTACGTTGATCACAATTGTATGTAAACACCTCAAACCCATTTCTGTAGTTCAACGTTTAAATCTTTTAAGATTTGGTAGAATATCTAAACGAAATATTTGTTATATGTTTCTTTTATTAAAACAGTTTATTAATTTGTACAATAGGCTGTAAGCTCTTATTTAAAATACCTGTGACAGATATGTAGCTAAAGCCTTTTAAATATAAAATAATTTAGAATATGTTTATCAACGAAGCTAGAAATGCATAACGAGTACGTGTATGATTGCCTTAAAATGTGTAGCATAAAGTAATTTTGTGTCACGTTGTATCTAGTTAATTTAATCCCTAATATTGTTCCAATTTCGGTCTGATATCACATAATAGTTTAACGTGGTAATTATATTAGTGTCTCTACCTTTTTCCGTAAATTATATTAAACATCATCAGATTAATTATAATATTTACCTAATATTTCCCGTTATTTTTGGATTCTTTAAACCTAATTTCGACTATTTGTGATATACTGCAAAACGTAGATTATTACTGTGTAATACAAACTACTTTCTTCGGTAATTGGTATCATAATACTCTTTTCCTGAATATTTAAGAAATATTAATATTTGATTTGTACTAGTTGTAATAAATAAAAATTAGTTATATTTTGTAATTGTATTGTATTTTGTAGGTTAGCAGCACTACTAAATATATAATAATCAAATAGTAATATGTTAACCAAATAATTGTGTGTTGGTGTGTGTGTGTGTGTGTGTGTGTGTGTGTGTTGTGTGTGTGTGTGTGTGTGTGTGTGTGTGTGTGTGTGTGTGTGTGTGTGTGTGTGTGTGTGTGTGTGGTGTGTGTGTGTGTGTGTGTGTGTGTGTGTGTGTGTGTGTGTGTGGTGTGTGTGTGTGTGTGTGTGTGTGTGTGTGTGTGTGTGTGTGTGGTGTGTGTGTGTGTGTGTGTGTGTGTGTGTGTGTGTGTGTGTGTGTGTGTGTGTGTGTGTGTGTGTGTGTGTGTGTGTGTGGAATGTAGGCGGGGAATTAGTGTTCTATTTATTTACAATTTTTATACCCTAAGTGTTAAAATTACTAAACAGTTTTAATTTAAGTTTCCGCTAAAATAAAATTCTTTTAAACTAGTAATTACATTTTGTGAAAGGGTTTAAAGTGATCACTACGTAAATGTTCATTCATGGAAATTCAGTGGTAGCAGTTTGCATAGAAGTTAAACTGTTGAGGAACGGTCTATTATAAACATTCGGTAGTAATTATTTCCACCAGATTCATGAATATGAACAACACAGTGTAACTGTTTATCTCCGAACATTACTAGTTGAGTTTCATTTAGGCCGCATTGGTGGTTTCACTGAGATACATCTATTATTTATGATATTAAATGTTTGTATTGTAACGAAATGTAACCATGGCTTTATGCATATAAAAATATTGAAATAAAATAAAATAGCGATAACCAATAATCAAGTAGTAAAATGATAACCAAATAATGATAGGTCTTTCACTGGTTTAAACATGAATATAGTTTTTATTTAGTTATAAAGAAATGAAATGTTTATATTACGAATATTATTCTTTGTATATTCAATACTCACATCAATATAAGTTGGATCACATGGGCTTGTTCGGTACTATGCTATTTGGTATTTTATTACATTTTCCAAGAACCTGATTGTTCTTCCTAGTGTGATGCACTTAAAAATACATTTTTTAAGAATTATACGGCACAGAAATATTTGCAAATGGCATTTACATAACAAATTTCCTTTGCAATCTGAGATATCGATATTCGTTGTTAAAGGATATTAAATAAGAAAACTTGAATGTGTTTAGCTAAGATAGTGAGATATATTAACATTCTAAATAAACGATAAAAATATTGTAATATACATTTAGGTCTTTTAACCTTCTACTGGTTAATTAATGGTATAACCGAGAAATAGACGAATAACAGTTTATGATTTCAATGCTAGTTGTGATTCATGTAAAGTAATGGCCTTTTGTGCAGTTTATTAATTTTTTCAATCAACACATGCTTACTACCATATATTTTTTTTAAATAGTAATTAAAATTATGGTGTATATTGTTATTAGACAGCAAAAAGGTTATATTATATTATGTTCTTTTAGTTTCAAATTACTCTTTGTCAATTATTTTGTGTTCATGTTAATTTTATTCTTTCTAAACCAATACAATTTTAATTGAATCAATTACACGTATTTAAGGATATAAATTGCTCGAAAACAATTTAAAATATTAACGGTATACTTTATTTTATTAACCTGGCTAGTACACAACTTTAATCCTAATACTCGTATATGGTGAATATCAAAGTTGTTACTTGCCATATACCTAATTTGCTTTCAGGACAATTCAATTTCAATACAGCTAATATATTTTTTACAGGCTGTATAAATAATGTAAAAATAAGATAATAAGTTTCTTAAGGCTTATATTGTTTAATAAGACTAATAACTTATACTAATATGTTTTAAGTTTAATTGATTATACCATGTTACATTGTTCCCAGTGCTGATACAATAATATAAGTCATAATTTATTGATTTAGTTTAGTAAAGCTTTCCATAAAAATTCCTTTTGCTATATTTCCTATTTTAAAGAGCATTAATCCTGAAGTCAATAATAAAATATATATAACCAAATAATAAAATATAATTGCTGCTACTGTTGATAAAATATAATTAGAAAGATTTAAACAAGTTAAATTAAATTAAAAATTATGAGCTTTTTAATGTCACGTATTTATAGAGCATTTATTAAATATTTAACAAATAGGACCAATTGATGTTTATTTTCCAGTTATTGATTCCGTATAACCATATTAAATAATAATATTAAAAACTATTACCTTCGTTTAACACAATAGTATACATGAGCATGGATTGTACTAAATATTAAACTTAAAACTGGCTTCGAATAATACAGCAATCAATAATAATCATTAATAGCAATAATTTCTAATATACAATAGGACTTTTAACTTCACATGTTAACAGATATTGCGTATGCAGTGCTATAAGTATTAGTAGTGTAATGCAGGTATCAAATGCACAGTAGTATTTACTGCTGATTTAAAGACTGTAATGAAACTTAAATTAGTTGTTTTCTTAAGAATGTAGGTTTCCCAACTTTCCAAGTATGTAAAATTTCTTAATCGGGGCAACAACATTAAACGTAACCGCTCTGTTGGTAAACAGCTATCTCATACAAACGCGAAGCTTAGAATTAAAGAGACCCAAAATATCTGAGGCTTTTTCATACGAACACTGATATGTAGGCCTATGTACCTAAAACAGGCTAACTTCAAATTAAAATCTTGTATTACATCATACACGTGATAAATGAAAAATTAAGGACGTTATCTTCAGGATTCCTCCTCAAACGCCTAAAATAGTTCTATTTTTATTAATACCGTTTGCAACATTCAATCAAATATCATGGAAAAAGTGAGAAAATTTTTAGTTATTACGCAGGTACTCTTAAAACTGTTTCGCTCTCTGACACCTGGGCTCTAAAACACTCCTACTCCTTGAACAGAACTCTAAAATGTATAATTACATTGGAGTATCCCCCAATGACCATCTCTTATCTCAGGAGTGTTTAAAATGCCGGGTGAACTTAAAATACTCATAGCGTTCCTGATTTTTGACTATAACAGGAAAATGTTAAAGACAAATTGGAAGAAAAACAAAATATCTTCAATGCTTAATAATAAGAAAAAATGAAACTTTAGATGATAAGTTCAATATTCTGCTTATTAATGTAGATACTAAGGTTAAAAAATTAGAATATGGATTTAAAACACTGGGAAACAACCTCAACACACTGGAAAAGAGGCTCAGACGCAATATGATGCCCGTTCTCTTTGGCATTTAGACTGCAGCATCAGCCTATGGATAGACGCCTTCAGCCAAAGCGGTAATGTTTCACCTTTTACATGGAGGCGAGGCGTTATCGGTACTCCAGACTGTGCCTATGGATATTAGCCACAATTTAAGGAGATAATTAAGCATCTTGAGGTGCATTTTGGTCAGAGGCACATGGATCAACTCTACTGTGCACAACTTAAGAGTAGGATACAGAAGCCTTACGATTCTTTACAGGAGTTTAGACTGACATAACTAGTCTTGTGAGTAGTGCTTACCCTTTAGTAGATGATGAGGTCTACGAAAGTCTACATTTGGAAAGGTTCTTCGATTGTCTTCAAGCCAGAAAAGCAGCAAGCCATGAAGCTCGTCCACCCTATGACTTTCAGCGAGGCCTTGCTCAAGATCCTAGAATTTGAAGCAGTGGAGCAGACTGTTTTGGTTAAAGAATAACTGAGGGTTTTGGAGGTTAAAGATGTGTGCTCACCATCAATTGAGGAGTTCTTCGAGAGGGTAATAGAGATATGAAATACTGAAAAATGAGATAAAATGCTGATTGTTGTGGAGAGAACGGGCATCTCCGAAATTAGTGTAGAAGTGAGCACAAGGAATCCACTGCATGGAGGATAGTTGTAGCCATTTACGATGGTTTTACATGGTATGTGGCTGAACGGTAATAGCGCAGGAGGAAGGGTAGAGAATATCAGCCTGGAAGGAAGTAGCACCGTTGTCGCCAGATATCAAGTCTTTGTGGGCACACTGACACTCAATTGTAGAAGACGGACCTATCTCGAAGTGTGCCTTAGAATATGTAGAGGGAAGTCGAAGAAAATAGAAAGCGTGTCGGAACATCAGTGAGACTGAAACCAGCACATTCACTTCTGCCTGATGGCATACCGCAACCTTTTATAGTGAATTTACGAAACAAACACCGGCAAGGATCGTGTTTTGTAGAGAACTGTGATTATCGTGCGGCTTACAGTGTGTCTGCAAGCCAGGTGAAGACCTATCTGGGGAGGATATAATGCCCAGTTCCGGAAGCGGCTGGATTAAACTTATTAGAAAGTGCGTTCCAACATCTAAGAGGTGAGAGACAGGGTCGATGATCTGTAGCAAGGAGACACTGTTTGGCTCTTTTAACCCTCGAAGACATTGTAAATTTTCTCTTAAATTAAATACATCTTGAGGGAGTTCGTTTGAAGTAGTGATGAGAATAAACGACTTCCTCTATCAGATGAAGAAGCTACCGAAAGAGAAGAACGAATTTCAAATTTAAACCATCTCTCCCTGTATGATTGGGACAACGGAAGAGAAGAAAGTCTGGAAGTTCGGGCTATAGAGTCAATCGGCACTAAATTTGCCAAACTCATGGCCAACTTTAGATAGCCTAAAGGAAAGTAAGGAGACCAGGATGGTTTGTAAAGATTTGTTTCATCTTCCAAACGAGTTTTCCCTTTCCCACTGTGCATCAGAGAATGTAGCTGCTTTACGAGAGATCGTCACGGACTTGAAGAGAATCGAGGAATTTGAGATCCAGAGACTAGTTACGGGGAAAGTCCTGGAATTTCGACGTCGGAATCAAAACTTCTTCTACCTGGTGACCAAGGAATAACCGTGTCAGGAATCAAATTATCAGGCTTGTGGAGGAGTCTTGGCAATCTTTGTGCCCGCCTGCAGTCTATGGGTGTGAAGAAGCTCGATGACCATAAATTAGGTTGTGGCTACGATGGTCTAGACTGATCGATGGCTTCGGATCAGTTTTGAAGAAGGCCTTCGAATACCCGGGAGTTGACATGACTGTTTACATTTTCAGTCCTTAAAAAACGAAGAAGACGCGATACAGAGGAAGGTATCACGCCGTCACCCTTGAACCTGGATGATACTGTTTTGCGGCAGAATAACCTTAAGAAAGGGATATGGTTATTGCTTAACAACATTATTTAAAGTCTCATTAGGTCTTAATCGAAGTAACGTAGTGTTACGAGAGTGTGGGAGAATGTTCCAGACAGGTGGGTCGACCCTCGATACAAAGAGATAATAGAAGAATATTGAGTGTTCATTGGCCCGCCGTCCCCGCCTCTCCTTATTGCTGTGATCCTTCTCTCTCGTTTAGTTTATTTTGGAATTCTCCATTACAATGTTCTGGAAGCGCAAGTAGCCTTATAAGGAGCTGGATTAGTTGAGGGAGTAATAATTAAATAGTTGCTTACTGAACACTAACCAACGTTATTAGTTGCATTTCTATTGCATCATTCATAATTGAAAACATAAACACTGAACATATTACTTAATATAAAAAGATAAAATATAGTAAATAAGTTTTATTTCTGTAAAATTGAGACCAAAAGTACCTGAATCAATAAATTATTCTGCTATCCTCGTACTAATGATCTGCAGAGGCTTTTCATGCGAAATACGAGCTAAAGACGGTAACGTAATGGATTTAATGATGATCTATATTCAACTGTACAAGTTGAAACCCAATTACGTCAATATCTTTGTGTATGGAAAAAGGATTTGATATAACCGATTAATCGAGGTTTACAAAGTCTGTAATAGACTAAAACACTATTTGTTTTATTGAAATAAAACTTTATGCATTATTATTTTAATATAACTTCGACTTTTTTATGGCTTTAAGTATAAATAAATACCTAAATGTACTTATAAGAATCTAACAATCGTTTTAACGTATTACGAGAATATTTTTTGTAAATTACGCCTCATTCCTTTTGCTTTATAAGTTACCGTGTTACAGGAGTGCTAGCACAAACTTTGATATATATGGGCAATTATGTTCAGTTAAAAGGCTTACTATTACCCGATCAAATATAATTGGCAAGGTTATTTAGCAAAATATACATATTGATTAATTATTCTAAAATAGAAGCATTATTGTACTTGGGATTTTCGCTTTTATTAATACCAAACATGTGTGTTACTATGTGGTAAAACGGTAAAACTTTTACCTTAGAGGAAGTAAACACATACATTTAATAAATAAGATTTCTGATACAAAATTGTTGTTAATAACTTAAAAGTTTACTGGTATGAAAAAACGTTACGTTTAGTACTAAATTTTAGGCATTTGTTTAAAATATAATATGATTCAATTTATACGCCCTATTAATAATTTTCATTTATTTCAAAGTCCCAAACTGAATATCTTTTAAACATAGTATGGTCAAATAAAAAAGTATATTGAACTATAAGAGGTTAAACTCGTTTGCGTTTTCCAACATGCCAAAATAAAGAGAACAAGGTAAAATTTCATGATAAAATTGTTTAGAATCGAAATCGTATGAAAAATTTAACATTTAATTTTTAGAGAAAAGTTAAAAAAATTTGAATACATTTAAAAGTACCTATTTTAATAATACACTTTTCCAATTATAACTGACATTAAAAGTAAGACTTTCAATACTGAATAAATACTGTAAATGAAAGATTGTACTATGTCATACAATGTTCCTACAATCCATCATTACAATTACAATTTAGTTTGCATTTCTAACATACATATAAAACCATAATCAAGTTTGTAAGACTGTGAAATTTAGTGTATAATTTTTTTCACGTTTTTTGAAACTATATTTACAATTATAAGAGGAGACATTTTGGTTTCAACTAACGCACATTTTAGAGATGATTTTATCAAACAGTTTAAATGTTCAATATCCGTTGATATTTATTTTAAACAACGATGAATTACTGTACAGACATAAACACATCATATATCTCTCTGATTCTCATTGAAACAGCAATATGAAATAACTACAAATATATCATGAAACATATTTACTTGTAACGTATTATTAAATTCTTTTGAGAATATACATACCGAAGGTACTTTATCTGTTAATTTTTTTTATTTATTTATTTTATTTATAAACAGTTGTTTTACATAGTCTTGGCCTCACCAAGTTCAACAAAGCTTGTCGGTGAGGACCACTTGAAAAAGTATATAGAATAGGTACATTGATACAAATATTCAACTTTTAACTTTCTTTTAATTTACTAAACTATAAACTCAAATTCGGCGGTTTAGGGCAGGCACTAGCTTAGATATCTTGGTATGTGTGGTAAATTTGATCGAAACTGTACATTTAAAAAATATATATATACTGTTGATATAAAATATATACGACAATAACTAATGTTTATATAGTAAAGTACTTAATGCTTTTAAGGAAATTTGAGATTTTGTAATTATCTTTGAGTAACAGTAGTTTAACCACATTCGTAGGGACAATCAACTAAATTGTTATGATGTTTTTATACTATGAACTGATGAGATATAATTAAACAGTGTTTATCCATCATCCTGTTAACGGAAGTACCGACAAACTTTTATCTAAGGTCACATATATAAAGATTTGTAAATATCCTTAATTATATTTAAAAAGAAAGCTTTACAAATCCTTATATGGTGCTGTATGAAAATTAAACATTCCATTTACGTGCCTTTTTCAAAAAGAGTCAGGTTGATACTATAACTTATGTGTAATTTGTTCTATACTGTGTTTAAATACTCTGTCAATATCATTTATTGTTTAACGCAGTGCATCTATAAAAGTGTCTTGAATTTTCATTACGACATTATTAACTCAGTAAGGAAATACAGAAAAAATTTGTAAATCAGGTTATAATAATAACAAATAAAGTATTTTATTAATTGTACATATTTAACTAACGTAAGGTATTATCTCCTATTTTATACGTGAAAAGTTCTATCCTGAAATAAAAACATTTTTATACACAATTTTTATTGAATACTTGTTTAAATATAAATATAGCTTCATTAGGAAATGTTTACTATTTCAAGATATATATATATATATATATATATATATCATATAGTTAGTCATATATATATATATATATATATATTATATATATATAGTTTTTCACATTTCGTTTCAAAATTTTATGACATTTATAAATAAATATAGTAAAATGAGCCTAAAGCTAATTGTAAATATACAACATAAACTGTTTTAAACATTATTAAAACCCAAAATATCACGTATAGCTCTGCTCAATTGTTATCAATGTGGTAATAACAAGCTCGGTGTGTCGTGTGTTGGTTATTCAATGCAATAAGGTTTCATTAATGCTGGCAATGAGCCTAACAGTTTATCTGACCTCTTTACGACACGGCTATCTTCTAACGTACTTGAGCACTGAGTAAGTAGTATGGGTACAATGAACGAAACATATTATATGATAAAATTAATATTTTTATTGATTAAAATAGCATATCTGACACCATTATTTAAAATTATGAATGTCTAATATGGTTAAACTTTTATATTATTTAGAATTTTCTACTAACTGTGTAGTGCCTTACTTTTTGCTGGTTAGTAATTTATTTAAAGGCTTACTTATTATCGTATTTGTAAACCCCAATTACAATTATGTAGCAATTACTGTTGTCAGAGCGAATTATAATGTTATAATCTTGTTACAAGGAAGAAATTAACAAGTCTTGTTATATTTTATAAAAAAGATATATGTTCAAAGGTTTTAAATAATAAAAGCAGAGTGAGCTAATTTTTAGAAAATCAGTTCACTTTTAAAAAACAATGCACATATATTTGAATATGAATTAAAATTTACATCGGATTGAGACAATTAAATTACACAATTAAAGCATAATAATATAAAAATAGTGTAATTTATTGTAAATGTTCAAAATATAGAATATTAACCGAGCGGTAAAAATATTACCAAAATACAGAAATCTTATTAAGGTTGTGAGTTTGTATGTTATGTTTTCAATTTTACAACCTATTCTTACATATCAAAAATACATATTTCTTAAATATACAGGGTGAGGCAGAAAGGATGAACGGTTTTCAAAAAAGGAATATGTCGTTCGTTACCTGTGCATAAAAAAACATTTATTTACAGAATAATATTCACATGATCTTAACATTTTAGAAAATTAATGTTTGAAAAACAACATCTGACAGGTGACGGCCGTTTTCAGCGATGCACTTTACAAGCCTCTCTCGGAAGTTGGCTTCTACTCTTTCTAACATTGCCCTGCCAATTTGTTCGACTTCCACACGAATTGCTTCCTTTAGTTCTTGAAGTGTACGTGGTTTATGCTGGTAAACACGTGACTTGAGGAAACCCTACAAGAAGTAGTCGCACATGGACAGGTCTGGGGAACGAGGAGGCCAATCAATGTCACCAAACCGATAAATGATGCGACCACGAAAAACAGCCCGAATTGCTTCCATTGAATTTCTTGCTGTGTGAGCTGTCGCCCCGTCCTGCTGAAACCATATTTGCCGGATAGGAATATGTTTTCTTCTTAGTTCAAGTAGGAAGAATTCAGTGAACATCTGTCTATAACGTTCCGAGGTTACAGTTACAGTGGTCCCGTTGTCGTCTTCAAAAAAGTATGGACCAATAACTGCTCACAGCACACCAAACTGTCACCTTGGGACTGTGTATTGGTCTCTCATGCATTAATTTTGGATTTTCAACTGACCAATAACGGCAGTTCTGCTGATTAACGGTACCATTCAAATGAAAATGTGCTTCATCTGTCGTAAACAAAATGATGTTTTCATTTTGGTCAAGTATGGCCTTCATTTCTCGAGCAAAATTTAGCCGCTTTACATAATCGCCAGGATTCAATTGTTGAACCATGGCAATTTTGTAGGGATGAAATCCTAGATCGTTATGTAAAATATGCCTTACTGACCGATTACTGATGTTCAGTTCAGAAGAATGTCTCCTAGCAGATCGACCAGGGCTACGGAGTATGGCTTGCCGAACTCTTTCCACATTTTCTGGAGTGCGTGCAGTGCGATGAGCCCCTGGCGGTCGTTTATTCATCACTGTTCCTACTGAACGAAATGATTGAACCCAACGTAAAATGGTGTTACGAGTGGGTACACTGTTATTTCTCGCAAGATTGAAATGACGACGAAACTCGCGCTGAACTGCAACAATACTCTCATTATTACGAACAAAACTGTCGTAAGTAAACACACGGTGTTGCACACTCCACGACTCTATGATGACGACTAAACAATGACTAGACAAAATGGTATGTTCTACCGAACACATGGCCACTTCAGTCGCCCCACTCCCACTACCCAGATCAGAATACTATCTGCTCTAAAAACATCCATCCTTTCTGCCTCACCCTGTATTAAAATGGTTGAAACTCTATTATTGTATCTAATAAAAGTCTGTTCAAATCGGCGGATACATTGCTTTCCTATACTATTAAATAACGAAATTTGTAAGAAATTTAGTAAAATCTCCACTAGTTAATTATATTAATATTTACTTTTCATATAGTACGTATTGTTATGTAATTCCAAACATCATTAAATTAATACCAAGTTTTATAACTATATTCCATTTTTTATTTAAATTTAAATTACCACGATATAGTTATACGCTTAACAATGTCTAGTCTATGGAAATATATTAAACCTCATCACAGAGCAGAGTTCACCCAATAGTTTTAACATATTCACACTGGCTCATCACAAACAAATTTTATATAATATAAAATTGGAAATGGCACAGGATGAAAGTTTCTCAAACATTACATTTTGTATTCCTACATGTTCAGAAAAGGGGGAAATGCTGTTTATATTATTGAAATTTAGGAGGGAGTATTTTTCTTATTTAATGTTTAAAATTCTAAATTAGGCAAGATAAAAAGTACCAGTCATAAAAAATAAATTTTTCTAAAAGTTTTAAATTTATTGCCTGTAACAATCTCCTCTCGTAATGCATGTTAATAATAGCTATCGATTAAGGTTATTTAATATAGTCTTTTCAATCGTGCTCCGTAAAACATCAAAAGAGGATTTATTTCTATTTTACATTTTACAATAGAAATAATTTACTTTTTACTCTGAAGGGAGTTTATTGGTGATATAATCATTCACCGACGAAAATATCTATACAAAAGGAAATATTAAGATTTTAGTATATTTAAATTTGTAGCCTAAGTTGACGAATGAAAGGCTGTGGCTAATCACTAATAGCATATCTAATAATTTTGAATTTTATACACTATGATAAGGTAACAATACCTTTAAAGATGCCAACTGTTACACCACACAAGACGCTCTATAACTTATGTAAAATTTAATGTTTGCGTAATATTAATATATGCATTGTTGTTATAGACCAGAAACCTGAAGCAACTAAGTTCATATAATTATGCTATGAGAGTATGCTATGATTCATGGAATTAGATGTCTGCATAAAGTAGTGTACAGGAGAATTGTTTTGAGTGTGTCAATGTCAGTCACTGCAACGCTTGCTAGTCAAAGTAATAATGACAATAGGTATATATTACCTGTCTGGTTATATCGCAGCTATTGATTCAACTGTCTTCTGTATCATGTATGACTAATACTGAATGAACTTATCTAGACAAAATCTGTATAGTTCTAGCACCAAGAGATAATTTGTATTACTTCAACACACAAGCTTATGGAAGGTTGAAATTAAACGGTAAAAGAAGTAGTAATCCATTTTATGTCAATTGCATTTCTAAGAATGTATTTTCTTGGCCTGACACTTCTTAAAGCGATATACACATAAGAAGTATTTAATAAGCGTCATGTTCTTAAACATATCCTAAATTAGGACATTTTAGTTTTTACCTAGTTATCTGATAGTTATATAGTTATTATTTTTATGCCTAGAAGTCGGTTTTAATATTCTCAATCTATAAAAAATATGATTCGAGAAAAATCGATGGCTTTATATTTGTATCTCTTTGAATACGTTACAGTATCTCCGTCGTCCTAAACTAACTGGGCTGATAACATTCTTAAGGTAAAACAGGTTATGTGCTTATAAACTGAAAACTGACACTTGGTGCTTTGTTTATTTAATATAA
Organism: Homalodisca vitripennis; assembly: GCF_021130785.1. Classification (NCBI taxonomy): domain Eukaryota; kingdom Metazoa; phylum Arthropoda; class Insecta; order Hemiptera; family Cicadellidae; genus Homalodisca; species Homalodisca vitripennis. The sequence goes on from NC_060208.1 coordinate 157,246,588, forward strand.
GGTTATGTCTGTAGAGAAAAAGTTGTCCGGAGTTTTCTCTTACATATTCTGCAATTCAACATATATCTTAAAAAAAAACTTACGTAAACCAATGCAAACGGGCCAACTAATGGAGATAACTATATAAAACTATATTTAATAATTAGCGTATAAGACGTAGTCTATTCACTGATGTTTTCAAGCCAAAACTAATCCCTGCAGTTAATTTTATAGTCACAAAAGAAGTATAAGTAATTAACTAAAAGTTCCATATATTTAAAATTGATTTGCGTGACACTCGAGATTTAACTTCTACCCTTCACGTTTACGTTTATCTTGTATGTTTCCAAACATGCAATCAATTACGTTTTTAACACTTTTCTCCTGATTTTATCATACAACAATAGATCAAAAAATTGATTTCAATATTACGAAAATAAGTTACAGTCATGACATATTATTAATGTCAGGATGGTCTGTAAGGCATTTTAGATTAAACCGACACCCATGATACACCGTTTATGTCTGTTTTGAGTGTACTTCACATGTCATTGTTAAGATCGTTAATATCATTTACTTACCTCTATTCCCATCAATTTCCAATCTTAATCAAGTCTCAGCAATACATTGTATAGTGCAAAAGCTATGAGCTGTCTCAATTCTGTAAAATTGTTTGAGACATTCTGAATTCAGCTAACACCTATAAAGCTCCATTTATTTCGATCACATTCTCCGTTTGGTGATTCTACATTCATAAAATTATTACATTGTGTACTTATCTCTATTCCAGGATGTTGCAGATTCTGTAAAGAAAAAGCTAAAAAATTTTCATCTATAGAATAACAATTTTAATCACAAACTAGTTTGTAATTATGTATTAGGTTAGTTATTTACCTGAAGAAGAGATAATATTGCAGATCTCGAAACGCAGGGTTACCAATTTTTGTTTCACTGAACGATGACCAATGTCTAGAAAAAATCATGTTTCCTTCACAATCCTTCCATCGTCAAAAATAAACATCAAAGAAAGAAGAATTTTAACTGGGTAAATTCTGCGGTGTTGCGTGTACAACAATGAGATTCACTGAAACGTCGTTTAAGAATATCATTTAATAAGCTAATAAATAAGCTAATAAGTATCTGTTATTTCTGTCATGTAAATTTTCTTTTAAAAATAAATCTCTCTGTCTGTCTGTCCGCAAGGTGTACCTTTTAAAGTTATGTGTAGTTGATTAGACTGGCTTTAAAAAACCAACTTGAATTTTTTGCATGATTTTTATGTAGGCGAAAATTATAATGCTTTATTAGGCTTTGAATAAATACGTTTGTGAAAATAATCTTTCTTGTATACTTTTAGTTATGTGCAAAACTAAAATTATTCGTCGTATTTTATTTTGTTTCTTTCCCTGTATTACCGAAACTATATTTGTTATTAAGATATCTATTTCATAATATTACAGAATTATTGATGATGTATAAAAGAATCTTTTATATTTACAATAATAATAGTAATTTCAAATTACAATTAATAGATTAAAATTTGACATTTAAGCAGTTCTTTGTCAAACAGTCATCGTCGAATAATACAAGGAACTACTTAAAAAATATATACAGTTGAATATTTTAATATTTACGTATTTATACTTTACGTAATATGCTACAAAGAAAACCACCTAAAATGTAATATGTCAACAAAATTATCCTTTTTATGGTTATTCTTGAATTGGTTTCTCACTTTATGAACATTAATATTTGCAGTATGATAATTGAAATATGGGTTTTTTTATTCATAAAAATACGAATAGTTGTCTAAAAGATTGCAAATCCCACTTTTAAACTATATTCAGTAATAATCTTTTGTAACACTCAAAATTAATTAGTGTTACCAAGAATATTGTACATCATAAAAACACTGTACGTATATTGAGAATTCCGTTGTTACAGTTTGGTTTATTTCTTCAATCTAAATTGTAATCTAATTTATTTATAAGACACTATAAATAATAATACACCATTATTATTACTACACATTTTGTTTAAGACAAACTGTCCTAATCAATATATTTCGTATCAGTAACAGGTAAAGTGTAAACTCAGCATTATTTAAAGGCAGTACTGTTTGATACAGACTGAAACTAAAGATTAAACTGAAGTAAACGAGTTAACTGTTCATAATAAGTTTTAGAGTTATTATGTAATACACTATTAAACAGTTAAATTGAATAATAATGTTGATCTAAATTCATTAGGAACGGCTTGTTCTCAAAGTAGCTTATTCTGTGTCTACCTATCTCAACTTGAACGAACAATTAACGTTAACTTTGCCAGGAATGGGACCGACAGAATCACAAAAGCTTTGATTCACAACTCAGTTAAAATTAATTATAAACATGAAGCTATTTAAACTTTTGATGTACTGCTGTTAAAGTTATGATGTATTATGTTACACTGCTAAAACCTTGCTGTAACTACTCTAAGTATTATATTTTGTCAAACGTATCCATTATTCAAAATATCATTTTACACAACCTTGCTTGCAACGTTAAAAATTTGAATCTAACATACAAGCACATTTAATATAATAACTGTTATAATAGTAAACTTAGCACAACCGTATACAGATGCCTTTTAACTGGGGTTGCACGGGTAAATGGTTTGTTTATACGTAGAATCATGAGTTTCAATATTTAAAAGTCATCTATATTATGCTATTTTTCTTAAACTGAAGAAAATTAAAATAAGTATATATACTAAAAATGTGCCAATGTATTTTTGAGCCAACAAATAAAGAAATGCGTAATTTCGTCTGCGTTTGTTAACAATGTATATTTATACCATCAAGTACCAAAACTTCTCAGAATAGTTAAAATTAAAATTCATGTATATGATTATGTTTACGATTTGATTATGAGAAGATATCTTAAATTTAAATTATTTATAATGAAATTCAAACAGGTGTTAAACTATGTGATGTGTACAGGTACTGGATACATGCAAACATTAATCGAATATAAAAACAAAGCTTAAGAGACACTTTAAGAAAGTATTAATAACATGATTAAAAGTTAAAGTGAAATAAGTAGATACTTATAATAATAAAAATTTTGCTTATTATTTTTACAAAGTTTATTTAATAATTTATTCAAAAGAACTAGGATTGAAAGTAATGGGAAAATTCGGGGAGAGAACGTAAAAAAACTGAAAAATTTTAATTGTAAGAATCTACCTATGCATCATTTAAGTGAATATGGTTACCCACAAAACTTAAATTAAAAACTTTACTATACAAAATTATTACTATTAATTATCATAAATTATAGTTCCTATGATATATCTACAAACATTGAAAGACACACACTTTTCTTTGACCAAATAATTAGTTACTTAACTCAAATACAATCAACAATTAAACATTATTCTTTATAATATACAAAAGCGTACGAAGTATCTGTATGATAGTAGTGATGCGACGTGACCTGACCACAAACCAATAGTAGGTGTAGACGGGTCCTGCATTACAAACACCTGGTAGCCGGTATGATAGAGATAAATAAATACACCTGACCGAACTTCATACTAGTTCATATTTTACAATGGTTTCAAATATGTTACTCCGGTACAAAGAAACATAGTAAGAAAGATATGGCACAAATTTATATCATATACAAGTTTTATATTAATAATATTATTGAAGTTGTCGAGTCCTGCTTTTAAAATATTGATAAAGTACAATTCTAATTTCCTTCAATGTATTTGTATTACTCACTCATATACATAAAATAAATTTATCAAACAATAAAAAAGGTCATATTCTTTTTGCATTACATAGTGCACTTACAAGTAATAATCGAAAATGTGATAAAGACCACAAGATATACGTAACACTGTAGAAAATGGAACTATGTTTGGGAAACAAATGAATTAAATAAAACTGTGAAAATGCAACTACTGTAATTCATTCAAATGTAATATAATTTCCAATATATGAATAAATATTTAGTTGCATGTTTTCTTTATAAAATAGGTTATTTGGACCAAAGCCGTGACGATAGAAAAGCATTTATATTTATATTACATTGAAAGATGAATTCTTTTACTAAGGTGTTATTTTACATAAGTGACTAGAATCAGTGGCTTTGGAATGTAATTTTAAAAATCAAAGTTAGGCTTCTTTACAACAAATAACTTGTGATGTAACATGCTCAAGCTCTTTAATATATTTTAAATTTAGGTGGGTACATATCATGTACGTATTATTTCAGTGGTCATGGTTGTAGCTTTATTGTTGGAGGTGTCTATGAATATATTGACATGAACATTTTTTGGAATAAATGTCAGTTTCAAAGTGTGCTAATATAATCACAAATTATATATGCTTTTCCCATTGAAATAACACGACACTCAAGCATGTCACATTGGGTTTGATTTCAAGTGTAAACAGTATCGAACATATAATTACTTTTAACCACTTTTTCCTTACCTTATTTGGTGTATAAATAACAAAATTTTTTAAAAATTGAAAAGTCGTTAATTAATCTGTGTTAATGAATAAATTGAAAAGTTAAAATTTACATTGATAGATTATTTAACATGAATAAGTAATTGGCTAAGTTTGACGAATCATACAAACGTGGGGCTGGAATAATAAAATTTCTCCCTGTCTATGTGTCTGTCTGTTCGCACCATTCGTAAAACTCAACTGGACCTTAGACTTGACATTTTGATTATACTTTATTTATACATCAGCATCAATCGTTTATACGATATTTCATGTCATTTCATAGGAATTGGCTGACTGTTATCGAATACGAATCCTTCACAATCATTGTCAAAAACAAATGTTAAAGAAAATGATTTTTAGCGAAAATATATTTATCGGTCTTATAAATCTTTTTAAGATTTCATCATGTGAATTATATCTCTATGGTAAAAGTAAAATTATTGCAATTTAAATTTTAAAACTTGGTGACAAGTTTTGATTATAGCACTCATTTACGTTGTGGTACAATTGCTAGCTCCCCAAACACTGTATTATTTAAACAATGATTTGAAATGTAACTTTAAAAAAATGTTAATGCACTATATCGCATAATATCTCGAGAAAGATTCCAAATTAATACTTTAGGTTTCTACGTTTAACAATGCATTCTTTGATGGAGTATGTCCAACCATGGACAAAGGCTAAGCGTCTTTTAAGGCCATGACTCATTATGGTGGTAAGTTATACCTGCTGGACTTAAAAATGTCTTAATTATTGTCTGTCTTGCTATATGTCCGCAAGAACATCTGAAAGATGAAATGACCCATAAGTTTTAAAAATACTATGCAACCTTATTGCAGACTCTTGTGTGACTCTTCGAGTAAGGTTGTAGTTAGTTTAGACCTAACAAATTATTATTTGTTAATCTACCCAATTTCGTTAAGCTGTAAAACATACAATTATAGATAGTCCTTAAAAGACAAGAAACTTACAGGTGTGCACAAAATCAGAGACAAATTATATGTTTTAGTGGAGATACGAGTAATTTATGAAACACAGGTATGTAAGCATATTGAACAAAATATGTCACATGAAGTACAACATAGTATCCGCTAGTCTATTATTGTAAGTGCAACATCGCTCATATGATGCTGCTTCATCTTCCCTTCGTATCATATTGTAGTGTGCAGTAATACATCCAATTACTGCTAGGGTACCAGAACGTACCTTTAAAGAATTTCATATCTTAATGAAACGAAATAGTTACATTATGAGTTTTCCTCCTGATAAAATTCGGAGGTACATATCTACAGGCTAAGGTTTATAATGAGTTTTGAATTAAAATCCAAAATCATTACAAGGTAATTAAACATAAAACCTTGTTCAACAAGTTTCAATTAAGTTGCATGCAAAATTTCTACTCTAATATTTCGTTTAGGTAAAATGTTATAGTATTGTAACTATTTCTGCATGATTGTTCTTACTGTATAATTTTATCTTAAAAATCATAGTTACCTATAGCAAAAAAATAACAATGTTCCCTGAAGATCAGCCTAATCCTATGAATTGATATTTACTGTCCTCAAACTCGATAACCGATAAGTAAATATGATATGAAGCTTACTTGTACAATTTTCAGTATACACATATGTTCTTCTTTGAGATACCTTGCGGACAGATAGACAAATAGACTAATAGACGTACAGATATGATATGTATTTATATATTATATATATATATATATATATATATATATATATATATATAGATGTTCGCTAAGATTTCTTATGTATCTAAATACACAGGTTACATAATCAAGCGATAAAAAATAGACCAATTTCATTTTGTTGTTATGGTTAGTTTTCGAATAACTTAATTTATAAACAGTTCTTTAAGAACTAATAATTTTTTTTAAATGTAGTTCTCTATCATAATTTCTTTGTTGTTTTAAAACTACTTGCTAACGCAATGCTAATAGTTTTATCTTGAATTAAAATTTTTTTATATTAAAATTTCATGCAAAATAGTGAGGTTACTAGGGTTGACGTAATAAATTTTCCAGTGTTATACATGTTTTATATATACAGGGTGATTCATGAAAGTTCTCCCCCCACTTCTACAGCACATTGTACTAGTAAAAATAATGAAAAAATGTTATATAAACATAGGTCCGAAAACGCTTCGTTAGCGAGTTACAGCTAGCGAAAGATTTCGCCTGAATTCCTGGGTAAAAGAGTAAAATAAAGCCATACTCAACTTTTGGAAAGGTTAATTAAGTAAGAAATATCGTTGATTCTTACGTACTTTTACCTGATAAAGCTAATAAAATAGGTTTCAGAACTGTACCTGTAGTAGTTTTTGAGGGATTCAGGGTTAGTGCATAGTGTCCGTATACAAGATATTTTGTAAACAAGAAATGAAAAATGTAACTGACATTTATTATTTGTTGAAAGACGAAAACCATAGCTAGAATTCGGTGCTTAATTTTTTTATATATAAATGGTAGTGAAGTGAAAAATAAATAAGTATTTTGATGTTATTGTATCGTAAGTACGCTATATTTTAGGCAACTGTATTTATGTACATATTTCTTATGATCAAATCTTTCGTTAAATATTAAAAAATATTTCAAAATCCAACAAAGAATTGTTATGGTAAGCGTATTTTATTTACATTTTTCCTTCGTTAAATTTGAATTACTATTACTTATTATTCCCATTGTACCATGTAAATGTTTGAAACGTAAACAAAATACTAAAAGCTAAGGATCACTTTTTCAGGATTTAAATAAGTTTTTTACTCCTTGTATTTAATTATACAATAGATACAATGTTATTGTATGTTTATAGAAAGGTTTTCTCATCCAATTTCAATCCATTTAAGAAAAGAGAAATCTTTCTAAAAAATTTATTATTATGAAGTACCAATTTTTTTAACATAATTATTTTGTAAACATTTTATGATATAAATAAACTATTTAAGTTATAGGTTTCCTAATATATAAAATATTTTCTTTTACAGTACTGTATTACAAAAATTATAATTACAAGAAAGAGTTTTACAATGCAAAAAATATAAATGTGAAAATTAGTTCCCTAGAATGGTAGTCTTTGCCTTGCTGCTACGTTAAGATATTTTAGGTTTACTATAAAAGTTAAACTTATGAAGTAAGCATTAAGAAACAATTAAAAGCAGTACATAAAAATAAACTGATTATAGTTTTGTTCTCTAACAAATATTAACAGAATTACATTGATAAATTACAGATTGAAAGCAAATCCCAATGGACTATTGTCCGTAATGACTATAGTTATCATCATGCAGCCATTCTCAGTTCCCTTGAGACAAATCAATAATTAGACAATAACAGCTTACGATTGAGTTCAAAATCAGTGACAAGAAAAATGTATAATGTAACATATTGTATGCTTTTTAGGTTGGAAATATTTACTATTTTTCAATTATAAGTTTATCCTTCTTGCATTAATAATCTTTGAAAATGTAAATATTGATATCTTTATATCTTAAAAGGTATACTTAACAGCAATGTTTTACTTAAAAGGGTTTGATAATATTTTTTGATACAAAAATTTTATACACTAATATTCAATTTTAGTATGATATTAGGTGTTTGAGTTTCACAATATTTATTAAACAATCATTAGAGCTATTTTAAAAATTGCTTTCAAGGTTCATTCATGTTTAGGAATTAACCATTTTTCCAGATAATTCTAAGATTTTGAAGTGAGAAAAATGTAAATTGTAAAACTTATGTAAATTGACTTGGATTATTTGTCTTTTTAACAAGTGTCTTAAATTGACGTCTTAAAACAAATTAAGTTCCTAAAATATCATATATATATATATATATATATATATATATATTTATATATATATATATATATATATATATAGTAAATTTATATAATAATGCATTAAGCAGAAACATTATTTTATTATTATTACGTACTGTATTTTCCAGATGACTTCATTGTGTAATGCAGTTATTTACACATGAAACTGAAGGAGACTGATATTTCTTGCTTAAGAGTCGATTCGCAAGAGTTAGTCACGTTTTTGTTCTTTAATTAAACGGATCTCTTGGTTGGCAGGTGGCTTACTAAGAGGTTATGTTGATCGAAAACCAAAAAGCGCTTAACTTGGTCTTAATTAAGCAGGAGAAGAACGGAATCGAATTGGACGTATTTTCGACTTTACAGTTAACAATGTAGTTGTTCTTTCTAGTTCTGGCATTATAAACAGAAAAAAAAGAATGACCATATTTTTGCAGTGAAAATCACCTGGCACAATCATGACGTTACAGGGGTCTACGAACTCTCCGTTTTGTCATTACGATTTTTAATATTTACGATCTTTTTTGTGATGTAAAAACTATCATAACATTTATTTAGATCCATTATCTTAATCTTAATTACAACTAGGTCACTTATTTGTTGGCAAAAGTTGGAAAATTTTATTGATATCCAAATTAGGCTTAAGATGATCTTCTTGGACTTACATCTGAATAGTATTGTAACTAATAGGAAATTATAATAAAACATTTAATTTTCAGGTGAAATTTCTATATAGGAATTAGTACGCCGCAGTCTTTTACTAGTTGCCACATTTATCTTATTCTACATAAATATAGTAACCACATCGACAGAGGTGTACCGTTATTATAGCACATATATTAAATTTATATGGAGCTAATACTTTATAAATCAAAACAACTTTTCGGAAATACTTGATTTATTCCGAAATTTAAGTTCACAAAAAATTAACAAAGTTTACAAACTTTTGATTCGATTTTCTTCAAAACTTCACAAACAATAGAACAAATCTAATTAAGAGTCTGATTAAAAATGAATTAAAATTAAAATGAAACTAAAAATTTATACTTCTCCAAAAATGGTTTTTTAAAAATTAACAAAACAAAATAAAAAGTTCTCTTCTCAAAATATTCAAAATCAAAATAACACAAAACTTGATATTAACTTTATGACCAAAATTTAATTCACAATACTTCAAAAAATTGAATTAATTCTCAGACTCTGAAAGATGGGAAACTTTAGAAATTTTAATTACAACAGTATAAAAAATCAAAGATATTAACTAAACGCTGGTACGGGACTTACTACTTTGAAGATTACGGAGGCTGATAGGGATTTAATACGCAATGAAAAAAAAAACTTAAAAACTTGAATTAAATTTACACGCGATAAAAGAAATTACTCTAAATCCCAAACTATAGGGTTAGAGGAAGAGCTGCGATTCTCAACAGGACGTCTGCACCTTCTCGTCGTGGCTTCAAGACCCGAGTGATCCCCCCTCTCTCTCCAGCGAGCCGGGTCGGAACGTATCGCCGTAGTCATCTCGATCAGCTGATGTACCGGTCTAACTAAACAAACAATGTCCACGCACCGCGTCTAGTTAACAAAGAGCCTACTTCTTACCGCGATTCAGCATAAATAATTACGACTACGGTACTGAGGAATGTGGATTTGAAACAGACAGGTAGTATATTCATGTGGATCCTTTCATAGAATTTATTGTGCATCTAACTGCAACGCTGTAATCGTATAGGAAAGTTAATTAGATCAATGTCCAATGTTAAACTAGACAAAATGTAACAAAAGTTTTAAGAGAGTTATAATTAAAAAGCAAAGGATTGCCACTATTGTATAAAACACACATATTTTACTGTTAAAAAATGGTCCAAAAACGCCATAGTGGAATAAAAATTTTGCATGCCTAAGGAATACGATATGCATACACTTCCACTGTATAGGAGAAATCCACTGTATAGGAGAAACTGACAAATAAATAAGATAGGACACTCGCTCCCCAACTTGTTTTTTTCCTTCTAGAACAGTATATCGGCAATAATACTAGGAAGGTGGGTATGTGAAATCTATTAACGTATAAAACATATGTGGGTCGGATAATAAACGTACAAATTTAAATTTCAAAGTACGTACTGTAAAATCAAAAACTCTAAATTGCCTCTAAAACCTTTTCTTAAGGCACACAATAGGCATTCGAATACAATTAAACAGTTTGGAATTTCAATTGTATCAAAAAATGTCATGTTAATAAATTAATGTAAGAAAGTTTTCTAAACTCTGTAACCTTGAAAATTTAGACTCATATACTACCCTTTGTGGGTTTAATTCTGAAGAAATATAAAAACTTAGAAAGCCAAAATTCAAATTCGAAACAGGTGGAAAACGACGAGGTGACTTAAAGGTTCTTTAGGAAATCTTAATCAAAATCTTTCTTGGCACGGCATTACTTCAAACTGAAAAAAGCTCAAACTATATTATATCGTCAAAAGTATTGATAAAAATAAAAAATTTTTGAAGAATTAACAGTAAAAAAATGTCTGGGCTATTGATACTTTATAAACTTTGAATCGATGATGTACTGAAATCATCACATCGGTATGTATTTGGATTTATGTACAGTGGATTAAGAGATTGTATTTCTTAATATTTAATTTTAAAACTACACACGAAGTGTCACGGAATATTCTTTTTTAAGTTTGCATCAAAAATGTAAAGTGTGTAACACATTTCATTCTCGAAATGTGTCACGGACAGATTGGTAAGCAACAATTCATACAGTAATGAAAGGTGCACATCCCTGGGAGACGAAAACGAAACTTTGAAAATTCACTAAATTGACCATCGGCCAAATTCCAAAGATACTTGCAACATCTATATTTACAAATAAAATATTTCTGGAATAATATTTCCATATAATGCAATATTTGTATAAGTTAGTCACCGAAATCAAATACTGCCACTGTCTGTGATTTGTTTTCTTTTTTATTCCACAAATTTAAAATGAAAAAACCCTTATACTTTTGTACTCAAATTTCGGTTAAGTTGTTTTCATTTTGTTATCTTGCTTACATAAATAATAAAAAATGTAAATACTTTCATGACACTCAACTAAATTCCATGGTAGGTCAAATACCATGATCTAACAGAGAGTTGTCCATAATCATATAAGCTTTGTGCAAAATTTAAAGCCTTTTAGTACATCTAATTTTGAAGATATCGTTGAAGCAGACAGGCAGATATTTAGACAGTCATGACAAAAATGAAATGTTTTCAGCGCCTCAAGATATAGTCATCGTCAACGCTCAACCACCTATAATAATATGAAAAAATCATGCAAATAAGTTATACAATAGGTGCTTGAAAGATCTATTACACTGGCCTTATTTATATATAATAGTCATACTCTATAAGCGAAAACATTATTTACAGAAATATTGCCACCTACATCAATATAACGTGCTAAATTCACCCCTAAAACCCTCCAAGGAATATAAATATGAGACTTACATGAACATGCTATGTTATATACTAACTTATTTTGTAACGAAATTGTGCGTACTACTGTATCTGATTTAGAACCTAAGACGCCATAAAGCCGCTTATACTTGGACTATATTAACTTGTAAATGAACTGGAGTTGTCACATAAACGCTGATATACGAATATGATTTTGTCTCTCATTCTTTACATATCGAATTGCACTAGATTTGAAATGTTTGTTGAATCTGAGGGAGTATTACCTGTTTATAAAAATTAATATGGAACGATCAATCAACTATTATACGGGTTTTAATTTCATATATGTACTCTAGTTGTAAACAATATCTTACAAAACGGACAAAAATAAATATAGATAACATAACTTGATGTTATTGGTCTCAGAGTACTTTAGTGAAATCGTAATTTTAAAGTGCTGTGTTAATCTACTAAACACTTGATATTTTGTACGTATATTTATTAAGGCAAGCAATTTTGTGGAGAGATGTATAAGCGACAGGAAAAAACTTGAAAAGTAGAGTTTAAGTTTAAGATACACACACACACAGTTTTATATATATATATAATATATCATATATATATATATATTTATTTATATTTATATATATACCGATGTATATATACATATACATAAAATAATTTATAGAAATGTCCCCAGTAATGCACTAATAATATAAATATTTCGTATTGATTATTTAAGAATATAGAGTTTTATATAGTTTTATATTTATAAACATTCATGTTTTATAAAACCTATAAAACAAGAATGGAGTGCTTCGTAAAGTACTTTATACTTTGACACCTAAATGTGCTTAGACATTTAAGTATACATTCTACTCTGCTTTGTTTCTTTGCTTGCTTATCTAACTTTTTCTTTAGTTTGTATGGATATAAACACATCCCAAATCTTACGCAGGATACAGAGAAGTTACAAGGCTTTGTATTGTCATCTCAAAATAATAAGATACGTATATGCATACCTATGTATAATTACAATATATATATATATATATATATATATATATATATATTTATTTATGGATTTATTTAATTCATCTATACATATTATAGATTTCTATATAAGAATTTATAATCTTTTTACCAAAAAGTAAAATTTTCTTCCTTATACGCCACTTGTCAAAGATGCATTAAAACACGACCATTGAAAATATCAACTGGAAAGTATTAATAGATCTAAGGTAACATATTTTGATATTGGTTTGTATTTGATTTTCATAGACTCTTAACACTTGCGAAATATACATAGGGATATAAATTCAGAAAATACTTAAAGCTGCGGCATGTTCTGTCACCTCGGTTTGAAAATAACGTGCCTCCCAGAAAAGCTGGAAAACTAAATGTTATATATGAATATTCTTTGTATCTTTATCTAGTAAGTTTAAATATATTTGCAACAGGTGCACCTCACCCTATGACGTAATGTGTCGGCTGTTGTAATCGTATGATTTTGAAAAACGCATTAGCTACTCGAGATCACCTGATCCCACTCTCCTTTGGTCACTGCCTTGTCCGAGCATTCCTTGAGCCGCAGCCGGCAGTCAACTCCCAGTCTCGCTTGCCACACCACCCCTCGTGTGGCCGTGTCTTAAGAAATGTAAAAGTGTTCTTTATTTCGATTCACCCGCCCCCGGCATAAGTACTGTTATTTAGTTACAAACATAACACTAGGTATCAGAATCCTGCCGACAACTTGCGAAGGAAATCATACACCTAATAAAAAAAAATATCAGGATGTCTTCGATATAAGAGAAGGTCCTAATGGAAAAAACTAATATCATATAGTACCCAATAGGCACTGGAGATGCCCAAGTTCATCCGCAAAAAATCCCCGTAAATTACTACTAGCTAAACGAGAGGAGGCAAGGAAACCGTCAAGGTCTAATGAAGAATGATGGCATTATCGAGTCGGCCAATAGACCGTGGGTTTTACCGGCAGTATTAATGAAGAAAAGGAGGGAACTCTAAGATTCTCTGAGTGGAATATTGGATGCAACAGAAGGTCAGAAGTAAAGACAGATACCCTCTGCCTCGAAATCAATTACACCTTGGACAGTCTACAATGCTGTAATCTGTTCTTCAGTTAGACTTGCAGTAGTGCCTATTAGAATGTTTTACTTAAAAACATATTCTATTTTTATCATATGTTTATTCTATTTTACACATACGTTTTAGTGAAGCCAAAAGATAACGAGAAAACAGCGTTCTCGATCTGAGAAGTCTATTGCAGTTCAACGTGATGCCATTGGATCTTTTCAACGTTCCAGCGATTTTAAAAGGATTTTGAAAAAGTGTTCAGAGGATTGTACTTGTATGGGACCATGGATGGCATCGTCGTATTGGGAAATCCGTTTAACAACATTTTAAAACGAGGAATAAGTGTATGAAAGATTGCGGCCCCCCCCCCCCCCCACCCCCCCCCCCCCCCACCCCCCCCCCCCCCCACCCCCCCCCCCCCCCACCCCCCCCCCCCCCCACCCCCCCCCCCCCCCACCCAACATAAATACATACCATATACATAAAAATTTTCTAATAGCTAATGAATCAATCATGCGATAAGTGTTGGTCAATGGAAAACACTCATATCTATTAATCCGTTTCAGAATAATTGGACTTTAAGCTTGAATAACAATGTTTTGGTACAATGAGGGCAGATAGTTAAACAGTTTTTTTATAAATACCAAAATTATAAATCAAATTTATTTGCAATGATGCAATTAAATGAAGAGCTCCAAAAATTTCAGTTACACTCCAACTATACAGGCCAATGAGTAGGAATCCGAGAGTCTAAGAAAACTTTTTTCTTAGTGAAAGTACTTGTTATATATTGGAGCGCTATGATTATTTTGACTTGGTAGTAGGAATATATTTAGGGTAGATACCCTTTTGGTGTTTATTTTAAATATGTTATGTTAAAATGTTTATTCAAAAGTTTATTCCGAATGAATCTTCACCTGTCTTATATTACATAATATTTAAAACTATCATGATTCCAGTTATTTTTTATTTAGGAAAAAAATATATTGATCTTATAGATTATTATAGTTAGGTTGTAGATATTTTTTAAAGTGTGGATATTTTAAAAAAAAACATCAAAGTTTTCTAGGGGTTTCAACATAATTTTAACCCCTATAAACTTTGATCTTAATAAAATCCTATTTAATTCACGCCTTGAGACGCGCGTGAGTCAAAGCTTTATATTCTTAAACTCGGGTATGTTGAAAAGTAAATCTGCAGGTCTTCTTGCAAACTACATTCAAACACATATAGTAGTTATCTCCATGAAAATAAATAAATTTTTAAATAACTAAAATATCCCATATCAATTTATACAACAAAAATAAAATAAACCCCCTTATATAATATCGCGCCTGAGGTACACGCTCAAATGTATGGGAATGTTAATATGTTTACCCTATATCTGCTACATGCTGTTCTGAGGACCGTTTATTGGATATAAATCAGAAAACTACGGTCTATATTGTGACCTCCACTGTGTTTCCAATTTATGTGGCCATTTAGTGCAGTATATCTGGAACAGCTTGCGGGGTAAACTATGTTCTACTTTTTAGTACTATATCATTTGTCTTGCACCACAATCACTATAATATACTAACATTAAGTAGTGTAATCCCTGCGTTTCTTAGTAGTCACCATAAGGTAGAATAATTGTGAGAAATTATTACACTAATTATTGACAGAAAATGTACAAGGTATTCAGGGAAATTTTGTGAGTTTTCCATCAAACGAAAAAACTCAATGCACATGTATATCAAACGTAAATATATTTGTTTTACATCTTTGTATTTATAAAAAATAGAACTAAATCCTATGAATTGAATATATATATATATATATATATATGTATGTATGTATATATATATATATTATATATATGTATGTATATGTATATTATATATATATATATGTTTATGTATTTAACATATATGTATATATATATATATATATATATATATATGCAACATATTGTAATAATTTTATTCGTATAAGACAAAATACGAACTGAAGAAATAAGTACAAATTCCTATCTTCAATGAAAGGTTTTTATGTTGTTATTTTTTGTTCAAATAATGAGTATAAATTTCAGATAAAAAAATTACGATTTTGCAATTATTATTATAAGAACCAATATATATGTAGTCATAAAAAAAAATTTCATAGATTTTCTTATAATATTATATTTTTTACAATTACAAGTGTAAAAGTTGTTTGATAAAATAGGTTTGCAAAATAAGTTTTGAACTCATTTTTGACATATTTATGGACTAATATTTATAAAAAAAATACTAGCCTAGTATATATGACTTGTTTACTTAGAAACAAGACGGATGTTTGGCTTACATTCTACAAAGCTACGTTTGATATCTGTCATAGATCACAAAAAGTAGGACTAATGGTACTCAGCAATTTGGCTTATGACATCCAAAGCTACAAAAGTCTTCGATTCACTAGCTCACAGTGTACACTTAAAAAAGTGGTATATTTTTTACGCAATGGGAATATCTCAATGAAAAAGTCTTGTAAGTCTAATAGTTAGTATTCTCAGTAATCTTTGATAATAGTTTTAAGTTTTTATGCTTATCGCCTTTTAGTCTCTTTATTTAATCATTTACTAAAACTATGTCAATTATAGAAGAAAAACCTATCCATGTAATTTTATATTTATTTTTAATATTCTATTTAGGGGGGAAGGCCATGCAGATACCGATATACTTTAGTATATAGAAGCTTCTGGTATTTTAAATCTTCTAGTTTCTGGAATTCTTGCATTTTAAATGTTCACTGACTTTTGTAACACTCAATTATTTAAAGGTTTTTTAGAAATAGCTACTTATTATTTATGTTTTAACTGAAAGTACGAGAGAGCTTAGTGTATAATAATTTTTAAGAGATTAAAATCTATGTAACTTATTAAAATAAGTTGCTGATAAAATACCTTATAAATTGCTAACCAATGATGTCACCCAGATTTTACGGACTAATATTTAATTATGATATTGCATAAGTTATATATCACGCTACAAATTTCTATTTAGATTATCGTAAACATACGACGATAGTAAAGTCATTTCGATATTTTCTTAAGTGAGTCTATTTCGAATCGTTGGTCTGATTATAAAGCCATAAAAAATATTAGCTAGCTGGAATAAGAAGTTCTCTATATACACGGTAGCCACGTATACTACCCAAGTGAAATTAAAATTTAGAGTGAAAGGGGTTAAGTTTGTATAATTTATTTTAAGTATATTATTTCGATTAGACATTTGTGTAGATCAGTGGGTTGGACAGAATTCTTGTTATATTTTAGTAATTTGAATTTTATGGAAATGTATTAAAACAATCGTTTGTAACAAACACACGGGCAGTATATGTTTAACGAGGAAAATTGTTCTGAAAGAAAAACATATTTGGTATATGGCCTAGCGAAGCAATGCTAAGACAGGCATTTTCAGTTGTGATTATGTGACCGCAACGACCGATTGGCAGGCTGTGACGTGATTAGCTAATTAAATGATCAACTGTCCGTTTGCCGAAACGACTGAATTTGTATTGAATGTTAAGAGAGGACTTGATAAGGGTTACAGTGATGTATACAGTGCTCAACAACGAAGTCATGTGAGTTTGTAGAGGTTCTGACGTATGGCCATATTGGAAATATCGTATTACCATCTATGCTGAACTCCATGTGAGACTGGATATTCCAAGCCAACCAAAACGAGTGAAGACTTGAATGGAAGAGACTAATTAGTTTTTATTACAATAGCAACGTTTTAGAAATTTTTCACAATTAGTGCAAAATCAAATAGTTTTCTTAGAAATTAAAAGGGTTTTTAAGCCTTTTTTAACACAGGCAATAAATGATAATACACAATTTAACAGTATCATGAGGCATGTAGGATGACCTCAGCCTGTCACTCAATTAAGCCTGTGATTTAAAATAGCTGTTGCAAAATAAAAACATCTCTGGATTATTAGGTTGCATCTGCACTATAGTGTCTGTTTTGAAGGTTTTCTAGCCCTACCTACACTTATATTGCTATAACTGTTTACTGGTAGACTCACAGTATTGTTTGCCCCTGTTGCCCTGTTGTTCCGACAGAGCAGAGAACCAGAATGGACAGTTGGAGGGTTTCCAAGATTTTGTCGATCATTTCATACGTCGGGTCAGCTGTCATGCTCCTTCATTAACTCATTTAATATGAGACAGGAAATACAGTTCCGAGTGGTAGTGTTAGTTTAAGACGCGCTTTTGAGCCACAGTCTAAACATGAAATTTATATCCTTAACTATCATTTAGGATATAACATCACAGCTCTTTTAGTTTTGTTGTATTCTAGAATGTAAACTATAGGACTATGGGTATATCGAGCCCATTTTAAACCAAACCAACCACTGTCACATTTTGCAGCTGGAAAATATCACGTAATAAAAATATTTTATTATTATCTGTAGTATATTGCCAACACAATTTGGAATTTCTTAAAGTTTTAATATTATTAGAAACAAAATATAAGTAATACACATTTTTAATGATAAATAAAATATGGTGAACGCCTATATATATATTAGAGTAATGGTACTTAAATATATTAATATTAGAATGTATGATATGCATAAGTTGCACACATTTTAAAGTTGATTTTGAAGTACTGTAATTGAGTTTGGCGAGTTCGATCCTGCAAATCGGTTGAACATAAACTCGCATCGAAAGCGATCACAACAGTTTGTTTGGTGGTATATCTTTTTTAATTTCACTGCAAAAAGTTGTTTTTGAATATAAACTACCTAAATCCCACACAATTTTTTCTTGTATTGTTTTTGTAAACCATGCAACGTTTATTATCTATTACGTTTTATAAAAACAAGTAAAATATAGTATGCATTGGATTTAAAATTACATGCAACACGATAAACCAATTTTTTTTTAAGTTTAAAGTATGAATTGCTTAACTGATAGTCTTCTACATAACCACACACGTCAATGAAAAATAGTGGTGGTTTTCGTATAAGAAAAACTGATGTACCTAACATTGTGCAGTTATATTCTGTACAAAAACTGGTTACATTACTGATACTCAATCACACATATCCAATAACAGATAAATTACTGTGTAGGAAAGGTGTATTCAATGCGGATGTTGAGTTCAGAACAATTTCACCCTCGCTTTGTGCATGTGTAGTGCAGTGCAAATATAATGTATTTCATTTTATTGTATTATTTATTATTAGTAAACTAATTTTTTTCTCCTACATTTTTTTGCTAGGCTGATAACAGCCATCAAGATTTTCAATAAGTGATATTATGATATTTATGAAAATAGTTTGTTTACAGATAGAAACAATACAGCTAACATTTTAATACGGAAATACATTTTTATGTATTATTTTTTAGTAAAAAGCAATTCAATGTTATAGTGGAAATTTATTTCAAGTATATAAACAATTTCTGTTCGTAGTTAGGTTTAAACAAATTCCACAATTTATATCTACGTGGGGAGATTCGCGTTCGTCCCATAGCACATATCACCATTCTCTGGTATTGACACGCACTAGCTGGATATTAATATCAATTTAAAGTTTCTCAAGTGTCATGTGGTACAAAACTTTATAGTTCTGTGTTAACTTATTCGAAAGTTATAGTAAATACAGACGGCCCACGGAAACATATTAATCTGATTTCTTAATTAATTTAAGAGTGATACTACGGTAAACACGCATCTAGTTTAACTTCGTGCTAATTAATAACATTTATTTACTAATAGATTTTAATAACATAACTTCATATTTATCGATATAATATATTTTGTAATGTTCCCTTGTAAATGTTATATACACAATTAGATAAAAACCGCGTTTTCTTTTGTATACAAATTCATGTTACAAAGAAAGATATAAGGTGACAAACATGTGTTGATTTTTAGGTTAGAAGAGCTAGTTGTCCCTTCGTTTTACGCGCATCATCCTAGATATACAATAATTGTTAAATGGGCCTATTAATAAAGTTCAAAACTGTTTTTGCAATGCTCGTTCAAAATATAAAATTATTTGTATTTAACAGATCGATAGAGAAGTACCGTAAAAACTACGATAAATGAGATTAATGATACCTGTCCCATTTCTATACTTAATAATAGTCTGTAATACTAGTTTAAAGTTTAGCATTTCCTTCAGTATTTCTGTCTGGCTATCAGTCTGCTGTAAGTACGTTATGTCGAGATTAAACATATCTATAAGCTCTATATTTTGCATTAAGGTTATTTGACATGTGGGCAACACCGTGTTCAGTTATGGTACATTTCACTCCCCTGGCAAATTTTGTGGATTCTTCTGATCATTAGGGAAAATCTTTCCCCATTTGAATTACAGAAAAACCATAACGATAGCGAGAATATTGCAGAATAAATACAATTCAAATTAAACTGAATATAATGATATTCCCTTTAAACATGTAGCTACAGAATTAAGATTTTCATGGAGCATGTAGTAAACCCGTTACCTGAAACGAAAGTGTGAAGACACAACTTCCAATTTGGAATGTGCAGAACAAAATATTACATATTAGCAGTAAACTGGTATTCGTTTCTGTAAATGAAATAATAATTGACCAGTGAAGCAAATTACTACTTGATTAGTTCACTTTGATCGCAATTCCTTGTATGTTTGTGCAGTTAATTGAAATAATTGCGTGAGGATTTTCCATCGGTTATTAATAGTTATATTTCAATCTCCCTTCACACAAATAAACATCAAAGTTTAGAGCATTACAAAGTGCACTTGCTTTTATTTATTTTTCAATGTTTAATAATTAATATATACGGAAAACCTATGTGGATTTTGTGTTTTCATGATTAGCCTGAAAGTTGTTAAATATTTTTCTGTTTCGTAAACATGACTAA
Organism: Homalodisca vitripennis; assembly: GCF_021130785.1. Taxonomy (NCBI): domain Eukaryota; kingdom Metazoa; phylum Arthropoda; class Insecta; order Hemiptera; family Cicadellidae; genus Homalodisca; species Homalodisca vitripennis. Next base: position 157,267,329 of record NC_060208.1, read on the forward strand.
GAGTCAAATAAAAAATATACTGCGTAAAATAAGTTTACAAACGGTTTTACCTTGTCCTTATGAATAGTCATGTCTGTAAAAAAATTGGTAAATAAATAGTTTAGCTAAACGAATTAGTAGAATTATTACGAATAAAATATTCATTATGTACTATGTTGGCTTGGTTTATTTATAATATATATATATATATACATCTATAGAACAACGCACTCTTCACTTCCAGCTGTTCAAGAATATTGCATTTTTGATATTCAATACACTCATTTCTGAAATTCCTTAAGTATATCTCATTCAGACGTCCTCTTTAATACCTTTTTTGCTTTTCGTTTGAAGATTATACCTCATTTTCTACAGCTTTCTATGGAAATATTATTGATTCTAAATCCAATAAGTCACGTATTTTGAAGTCCCATGGTACAAAATAGGAAACGTAATATATGTATTATGTCTTACTATGAAAAATACTTATTTAGGATTACCGACTAAAAGTTACAGTTAACACACTGTATAATGTCATACTCCATGTCCATTTAAGTAGGCCGTAGAATGCGTCTATTTGTTTATTAGTATTCTTTTTACTACTAACTAGTATAACAGCATTATATTGTAAAACTGCTGGTACTTACTATGTAAAAAAATCTCCATTATATTCTTGTCTAAAACTCATTTTTATTACTCGTTGTACTGTGAAACAGTTCTCATTAATTATAAGAATTTTCTAGGTACGTGGACGTACGCGAGAGCCTTTGACTAAATTTTCATTCTTAGCCCAATGCCATCTTAATCTCGTACCGCATGTGATACGGATACTTTTTTACTCGAATAAGATGTTAACGGACTTAAATAAATCTTAAAAAGTTATAAATACATTACATCATTACCTCTTTCAAGGTAGTGGAATCATTATTAGAGGTCAATCTCATAAATTCACTCAGATACAATATTAAAATAATTAATTGATAATCCTTAAAATTATTTTTTTCATTTAAGACATTCGCTCTGATGCTTTAATATGTTTTTTATTAGTTACATATTATTAAAATGTTATTCACTATCCCAATGAAGATGTAAGTAACTTTATATCCATTGTTAAATATTGCGAGAGTAAAATATTAGCAATTACTTTTTCTATTTGATCCTTTTTTGGATTCTACATCACCACATTCCATCAATGCTTCGAGTCCCGAATTAAGTGAATAACTAACTTGGACGAATAGTATTTAGTAAAATTTATCTGTTTCAATGTTGTAGCTTTAAACATTAAAATAGTTATTGTTACTTACTTACAATCATGTATCATTAAGCTACTTTGCTTAATTGGTTTGTTTATAAAAATATTTTAAAGTTTTTAAATCATCATGTAAATTATGTTCAAATCAATCTATGATATCAAAGAATATCTTGTGCACTAGCAAATAACTAGCAAATAAGAATACAATAGATATACTGTAAAATAAATAAAAGAAATTTATAATCCTGTATTTATAATGTACAGATAAACTCACTCTATGCGTTTAACAATGTTATTTTCTAGTACATTTACATATACACATAACATATGTAGTGGGAGCAATTTAACTATGATGATTATTATGATATATATATATATATATATATATATATATATATATATATAATTTCAATAAACATTGAATCACAAAAAGTACTTGCTCCGCCGGGAATCGAACACGGATCTCTCACTTGCCGGGTGAATGTGCCACCATTACACCACAGAGCGCTTACTTTTTCCGATTCAATTATTTTGTATTTGGCCCTATCTGTCACATGTGCGTTTAAATAAGCAAACTAACATATGATCGGAAGACCAAATACCTGTCAAACGACTTTTATTTACATTAAACTGTATAAATGGCAATAGCCTTATTTAATTTCAATAAGGCAAGTACTTTTTGTGATTCAATGTTTATTGAAATTAAATAAGGCTATTGCCATTTATACAGTTTAATGTATATATATATATATATATATATATATATATATATATATATATATATATATATATATATACGTACTATGTCTTGACAGTGAAATAAAGGAGAAATGCAAGTTTATGAGTAAGTTAAGCCGTCTACCCTCGATTTAAAATTAGCTAATGAACAAATACATTCTTTAATTTATAAAATTTGAATTAGGTTAACAATTTTAAATTAATAAAATTTCATCCAGAGGTTAAGAATGCTCTTTAAACCTAAATGTGCCTCTCTCATAATTGAGTCATTAATTTATATTTCGCAAACAGGCTACCGGTTACACGCGCCTCGACTTTTGTTGTTCTTCTAAATATCGTGGGATTTAGTTATTTATCTCTTACATTATCATTGTAGGTACAAGTTATTTGAGGCCGTAAATGTGAATGATATTTCTTAAATATAAGTACAATATTTTTCGAACGGTTAAAAGAATGGATGAAATACAGTAATATTAGAAATATAAAACTATTCATTTCTTAATAATGGAGAAAGCTTTTCCATAGAAAACTAAGAAGTTATTGAATTAGTATCTTCATATTTAATACAAATTATTTTCCAACGTAAGAATTATTCTCTTATTTCAAAAAAAACACAAATTAAATAATTTTAAGGTTTAATAAACATAACGATTTTTCTAACATTTATAAAATTTTTTTCCGTGACAACCACGGAATAAACACGCATTATTCAATAAGGTTAATAAATATATCTCTTTTATATCTTAATGTAGGTGATTAAGTGAACAGTTTTAATTCAAGGTTAATTATGATTTTATAGTTTTGTAAAAGTTGAATATATAGTTTGTTACATTCCTGTATTAAAAGTTCTATATTATGTATTACTTATTTAAAAGAAATAAAAAACAAAATGTTTCCACAAACCTGATTTATAAAAGTAAAAGAATTATAAACCTTATTTGTTTTTATTTTAAAAATTATTTAAGTTAAGGCAAGTTAAATTCCAGGTCACCGACACAAAACAAAGTACGGATGATAAAGTCTATGTGTTCTAGTTGGCGAGTGTTGTTCATTCAAGCCTGATGGAGCTATTGACCTGATTCATGCCGTGTTTGTTGCGTCTTATAACATGGGGATTTCCATTAGATCTATTAAAAACTCGACTAAAATAATTATAATCCTTTTACTTTTTCGACACATAGCGTGAAATCTTGTTCAATATAACATATAACTTATTATACTAATTTTACTATTTATTGCATACGAATAGTGTGTGTTTTGTGTAATTCAATAGTGTTTAACTGTAGCTCCATCGTGTGACGCCCAATTAAACAGATTAGATATATAAATATATAGTTCGGCATTATATGATCAAATACGTATATTCTAAGAAAAATTTTAAATTAAGAATGACTGCATTAGATATAAATGATTTAAAATAATAAAAATATACATATAATTATATAATATATATATATATATATATATATATATATATAATATATATAATTATTCAGGTGGTGGTTGGTAAAGCTAACTAAAGAATTAGGAACAGGCATACATAATACACATAAAGCTTAAAACCATGTTCCTCGTTTATATTCAACATTGTATTACTAAATACAATAGTGGACTTTGGCAGATAATCACTTACTCTATAAACAATGATTTATTTTAGTATTGCCGAGCTTCGTAAATGTTTATGATCACTGTTGGTTAGGATAAGGTTATTTGAGGAATATCAATTATAAAAGTACTGAAATGCCTAAATAATTATTAGCTAATTATTATTATTATAAAAAAATAATATCTGTCCGAAATTAGTGAAAACTAAACACGTTATCATTACTTTCATTTTATAGATATTTAAGCAAGTCAATAAAAAGAAAATTATTGAAACATTTATGTATAATAATTAATAAGTTATTTAACAATAAGTCTGTGAAGTATACATTTGTTTTATATGTCAAATATTAAACAGTCATATTGAACCAATTATCTATTTAAACTCTACTACAGTGTGCCTGTTATATAATTTTTTCTGAGGCAGAAATTCTTCTTCACAAGCTTAACATAAATAAGATCCAGTATAAGTTTTTCTACTTAGCTATCTTTAAGTTATTGAAATTTAAATAATACAATGGTAAACATGTTTATTTATGATTAAAATATATTATAGGAATCAATCGTTTTGCATAAATGTCATTCCACTTGCATAATATAAGATTACCTCGGACATAGTATTTCTCCATCATGGCCTTAACATTATTACGTGTAATAGTGTGTATTTTATTGGTACTCCTAGAAATTAATTATTCCGTTTTAGGGGTTTAAAAAATTACTCTCCTAATCTAAACTTTAATTTTACTGAACTTGATCAGGAGATTGAAATATCATTCAGTTACGATTAGTCATCTTTATAACGTGTTTTGCCACTATATATATTCATCATCAATTGTTGTATAGTTTACAAAATATGAGTACTACGACATTCCGTTTGTGCTCGATGACATAAATAGGTTCAAGAACAAATTACAGTAAACCGAAATAATGCTATATAGGTTTATAATCAATTATCCAATTGCACCAATGGCTATTGAAGATGTACCAATGAACCATGCTAGTAGGATTTGCTAAAGATATCATACCTCTAGTTTAACATAGAAATTTTTGTAATAGGTTAGCTATATATATATATATATATATATATATATATATATATATATATATATGTGTGTGTGTGTGTGTGTGTGTGTGTGTGTGTGTGTGTGTGTGTGTGCGCGCGCGCGCGCGCATTTGTTTGTGTTTTTGTCATTGCAAAATTTTATTTTGAATCACGATGGGCCAAAATCTATTTAACACGTGAACTACTCGTATTAGAATACCGCTGCTCATTGATAACTATTAAAATCAATATCTATGTCTTTTCGATTGTTTTATTGAATTTTACAAGTCAATTATATTTTGATGAATTATTACAAAACAATTATTATCAATTACTTTTGTTTAAAACTTCATACCTACTAAAAACATTTGTATTTAGTTTTATTATATCATTCTTCAAGTGAGTATACATTGGAACAAATATAAATAAAACAATATTAAGATGGAAGGGTCCGTTTCCAAGAACAAATGTGTTCACAGTTATATTCTGAACTGAGGCAGGTTTAGATTTTAGCTTTGGTGAGATAACTACGAGATGTGGGAGGTAGTATCTGCATAGCGTAATGAGTGAAGCGGTTAACGACATTACTGTCTCGCGTGTTGTGTATTGAGCCTTGACGTGGCTCTAATTTGTACCAGCTGATAAGGTCTTGATTCGATCACACCAATGTAGTTTTTACAGTTATCTTGCTTAATAGTATTTTATTTAAACGATATAATTAAAATTTTAAAAATAATATATTTATTACTAGAGGTATAAAGATCTAATTATAGTTTAAATTTTATTTAATTAATTAACTCACTTACACACAAAGTTGGCTAAACTCACAAATGTTTTATTTTATTACACAAACTACGCAAAGATACACTATAAGTGTTTTATACATATATTACAGCTATTAGCTCTGATACAAGTAGTCTTATCTTTACATTTGTTGGTAATTGAGACGAATTAGAACAATAGCATCAGTGATATTATTGAGCAAAGAAGGGTTCGAAAGAGAATACTAATGTGTTTAATTACTATACATCTTAAAGGTTTACAAGGACCTAAACATACATCCTAGAAAGGAGAACAATCCTCCAAGTCATCTACCCTTATAACAGAATTTTTTTAAACAAAAATATACAATATATTATGTATACAATGTATTATGTATTGTATGTATATGTGTATGAATGTGTTTGTATTTGTTCATTTACTGTACCACATGACAACAATAAATGGTTACCAGCAGTAACAAAAAGCTTTTTATTCCAACTAATTTATTTACCCTATATATCACGTATGCAACATAAACATATAACATAAATATATAACTCTCAAAAATACAACAAAAACAGTTTTGAATATTTCATTTCTATTAATATTGAAATAAGAGTGTTTAATAATGTCACTAATTTTATAAACAACTTACAACATTTATTAGTTGAGGAGTTTTAAATAAAAATATTTATGCAATTTTCTTTTTACAAAAATAACAAAATTTTTTACTTTATATATTTGTTTCCTTAATACTACAAATAAATAGATCGATGGCACAAATGGACCTTAACGGTTAGAGTAAAGTTCGGATGTATATAAAAAAAATTAGTTGCTCATTTCGAACTTAACATAAACACAAAGTCAATATAATATGTATACACCATAAGTGATAAACAGATGTATAGTATAAATAAGAGGGAAATGTTAGAAAAACAGATTCCCTTTCATTTCTAAGCAGATGTTGCTCGGAGTAATGTTACAGTGTGTTGTTTACCAAACAGATGTTCTCATGAAACATTCATGTATAGTGTTACCTACTTGATATGTGTGGTTCTGTCTGAAATTCACACCAGTCAGGCCGAAATTATGGTGGAGATTAATAAACCCTTGGTTGAAATAAAAACCATAGTTCATAAAATAGTACCACGTATATACAAAATAGTTTTTGCAATCTTTTGGGGCCATTATTTTTTAAATATATTGTTATTTTAACTAAGCATAAATAGTATATTTATATTTTCTGTTTCTTTTTTATGTAATGATAACAGTTTTGTGAACTTAAATAATCATCTAAAAATCGTCATCAATGAAAAACAAAATTCTCTTATACATTACAAAGGAACAAGATTTTACAGATATTTACCACCTTACTGTTTATCAAAGTAAGGTGTTAATAATGTTTATAATGTGCGTTGTAACAGACGTATATAACACACAAACTTGTGTTGTGATGCTTGGCATCATTATATCTAACATTTTTTTATTGTTTTTATATTAATTAATTTAACTTTAGTATCAAATTTTAAGCTATTGTTAAGCCAAAAGAGAATAATTGTAAAGGTAAACCAGTATCTACAAATACATTATAAATATAAACACTCCCATATACGTAATAAATACACATGCAACAGTACCTTAATGGAAGAAGGTAATTTGATAATATGAGTGAATAGTATGAAGCTCAAATTTTTAAAATTACTTTAATATATCTTATTTCAATAATTTTTATGACGTACATACAAAATATATTTTTAAGCTTTGCAAGCATAATTTACTTATATAATTATTCAATTTAATTGTTAATAGTAAAAAAAATATTTTTAATTTTCACATGTATTGGTATATTTTTGTACCAAAAAAGACAGTTAAAGTGATTTTTTTAAGCTTTACATTGATACAAACTTAAAATGTAATAATTCTTGAACACGAAAATAGAAATACACATGGAAAAGTATTTTACAATCATTTTTACTATAAATTATAAATCACTATTTAAGTTTTTATACTATATTTAAAGATAGTTCAGTGTAAGTTTGTATTTCAAAGGTTAATTTATGTTATTCTTTTAATGTTTTATAAATAATTCTATAATATGTAATATAATAAATAAATAACAAATATGTTAGAATAAGCGTTATAATACGTTTCTAGTTAAGAATAAATAATATTTTATAGTTTTAGGGGAAAAACAGAATTTACCGTTATTGGTTTGTCCGCATACTTTACATCTATTATTTTTCCAGCTAATATTACCAATAGTATTTGTATTTTTATATTGTACAGTAACCATTGAAACTATGAAAAATAACAGAACGAGAAATGTATTCTTAACTATCAGCTCTTTTAGGTACCAGTTTACATTTCTAACCAAATGTATTAAGATTATTCTTTATTCTTCACATTACTATTTAAATAATTTTTATAACGAACTAGCGGGCTCGGCGCGCTTTGCTGCGCATTTCAATAATTTTTTGCAAAAGTTGCCCGCGGCTTCGCACGCAATTTCCCGTTGAAAACAGTACACTATATTCACTTATTCTTTTTCTATCACATTTCTAAACATTGCTGAGATAATTGATAGTCGTTCCATCGTGAGCCTCTTGGGCGTATTATGAAGGTATGTACCATATTCCTGCCTCTATCTAGCTGTTACCCACGGCTTCGCACGCAAATCTTAAGAACCGAAGTCCTTATATTACTTAGTAAATTTTTTTTTACTATAATAAATTTTAGATTAAATTAGTTATATCTCCGATGCCACGATTGAGCTTGCTTTGTTGTCTCGATCGAGAGAATATGTACACACGGAGTTTTGAGAACCATACTTCTGTCAAAAAAAACAACTAAGGTTGATTTTATAACATTCTTTATATTTGTAGCCAACGTAAGATAGTAATTATGATATCTGCATTACTCTTCTGATCAAGCATGAGCATGGTTTATATTAAATAAATATTGCAGTTAAAGGTGAATTTTTACGTCAAATTTGAATTGTATTATCTGGATAGTAAAGTCTATGTTTAACAGTGATTGCAAAAACAGTTTAAACAAAATTTGTCGTTTCTCTTAAGCTTACTCTATGCTTTAAAAACTATAAGTGTAATATATGTTTACAAAGAACAGCTGATTAAAAATTTGAAAAGACGTTAACATATGTTTGCTGCAATGCATTTCTTATGGGTATTTCTGTAACCAGTGGGGCGGAATCCTGAATCGGGAAAGGGATGGGCATAGCTTATAAACCTTCTCCGTGGAAAAATACATATACGTACAAATTTTCATCATGATCGGTCCAATAGTTCACGATTCCATAAAGGACAAACATACAAACATTCATTTATATATATATATAGATAATAGTGTAGTTGTTATAAATGAAGTTGTAATATTATAAGTAAAAGTATATAAACACAGTATTTTGGTTTCTAAAACAATAATTTATTATAAAGACAAAATACCTAGATGTTATAATGAAAGCATAATTAACACATAAGAAAACACGTGTAACTTAATTTATAATAACGTACCAGTGAGTTTTCACAGTTTTAGGTTTCACTGGAGGTGAATATTCTTTGTTAAACAACCAAAGTTAGTCTTTTATTGTAATTTTAAGATAAATTCTTAGAAGTGAATATTATTTTTTAGGCGGGCAGATTCTCCTTATTATCTTCTATTCTGAGAATTCAACTCTTTAATATGGTTATAGTGATTCTTTAACTGTTATAGTATCGCGTAATATATACAGCATGTCAGTGGCCTCAATCAATTGCGGATTACTGGCTAAATATCTCGTCATTTATTAGTTAGGACTTGTGGCACGGTAATGAGACCAAGAAGCATAAGCTATATGATTTAATATTAACTCTTAATACTTATAATTATGTCTTTTTACTGAACGTGATCCAATGCTGGTCCTTTTAATATTTAAAATTACGTTCTTGATTTGGAATCTTGAACACGTTAAATTTAAAATGTTATTTATATATATATATATATATATATATATATATATATATATATATATATATATATATATATATATATATATATATATATATATATATATATTATTTGCATATAGCAGGTGGGCATAGAACTTGGGAGTCAGCTGATCCTACTCTCCAATATTTAGCAGCTGTTATTGTTTCCCTGATTTGTTAACAACGCCAACAACATTCATACTTTATAATAATTATCGGTTGTGTGAATTATATAATAATAATAATGATAATAAGAATATAAAAACGGGGAGTTAATTTAGGGTACTGCATTACTATTATGCTTCCGTCTTTTAAGTTACTACTACACGTCGGCTGTGTCACGTTCGCCCAAATAAGTCGATCCACAATTGGTTAAACTTGACACGCAGTATTAAAACAGTTACTATCGCACGTTAACAGGGTACATGGCAGTGTTTTTTTCAATGAAGTTTTTTTTTTCAGGAAACTTATTTTGTAATAATAAAACAACATAAACATATTTTATTTCACCAGCAGCAACTTAGCGACCTCAAATAACTAGATTTTGTCTCCGTACACCTTTTGAACGGAATGCATAATCCGTGTTATCATTATAATACCGAGTGATCACAACCACTACAACTAGTGTTCTTCGGAGTTAAATAGAAATAGATAATTTTTTTTTATTTCTCTTAATAGGCTATATTGAGTTTTGGAGTTAATTGTGGTTTGCCAATCTTGTAAATGTATTGGCTTGTTCAGAACTATCCATAAAGAACAAATCTGAAGTCATAGGCCATGTACTACGTTTGGAAGGAGGATATTTATTTTACATATTCCAAAATACAAGTAAATAAAAATACAGATCCAGATTAAACTAAATATTTTTAATGTTTTAAACTACACTAACACTTAATAAAGCACGGAGATCAATAAGAATGTTTTCTCTCGAAAATCACAACTTATTATTCAGTACCAGTGGTAAAAATAGTAATTATTCCATTTGAAAACAAATTTAAAACAAATAAATATAACACATTCAATACATAAATAAATATAAAACATATAAACATGACTACGGTTTATTGTTTTATATGTTTATTTACATTTAACTTAACAATAAAGTATTTAGTCTTAATCATTTAGGTGTAAATTTACCTCTGGTTCGGAAGATAGCATAACTGAACAGATTTATACATGCCTATATAACGAATAAAACAGAGCATAAGCGAAGACAGTTACATGATCAGCAATATTTGAGGTATGCTGTGCCTTTAGGATATATTTGAAGGATAGAAATATATTAATATACATATAATCATCGTGAAATATACTTCTACCTTGCACCTACGTCAAGGAAATTATTTATAAAATTCTCAAACTATGCTTAAACGCCACACTGGGAACAATAGATGTTGAATAAAATGCCTATTTATTTAAAATTCATGAACACATGACGATTAGCATGATCATTAAAAGTAGCAATAATTTCCCACACGCTTTAATGTAACATAAAATACCTAAAGACCTTCCTTAACATAATTGGGATATATAATATTTTTTTTACTTAAAAACTTCTTTTTACATTAGTTTATAGATTCCTTTCCAGTGATTGTAAATAATTGCATGATAAATTCTGCCTAGAAGACATAATTTTCTTGCAGTTGCTTGTTTTTGTATTGATCTGTAAGTCGTTATGACGATGTTGAACAGTTACCAGTGCAGACACAGATATAATTTTGAATTTGAAATTATTTCAAAATAAAGCAGTGGATTTTATAAAATACACGGTTAATAATGCAAAACGGAGAGACTATAATCCCAATAACTTCTTATGATTAAGAACATTAACTTCAAAAAGGCGGTGGCAGCTTTTATGTCAATTTGTCAACGACCGATGCCTCCTCACGGGTGCGCTGTGTGCATTTGTGGAACGTGGCTCTAAGGCTCATGGGACTCTGGTTGATGATCAATATAGATATGCTACTCATATTAGGAAACTTGATATTTTAGGACCCATTCTTTAAACATTAATAAAATATTGTAAGTTAAACAATACATAGTTTTTATGCTTGTAACAAACTGTAAAGAAAATAATGTGCAGGTAGAATAATACAAAAATTTGTGCCTCAATTATATATATATATATATATATATATATATATATATATATATATATATTTGTGTGTGTGTGTGTGTGTGGTGTGTGTGTGTGTGTGTGTATTGTATTAGAGACTGGAGTGAATTTACCACGTAAAGTTAGATTATGAACTACGTATATGTATCTGCTCGGCTATAATGTGAGAGGATTTATTTGTAAGTTATATCGGTAGTTCTACAGACTCACATGAAGAAACACATGTTTTTGTTTTTACTAAAAATCTAATTTATTTGTAATAGTTCTAAACATTGTTTAAAATCAGAAGTATGCTAATACATATAACAATTTATAATGGATCTTGCACTAATTGTAATACTTGTTTTTAATTACAAACTAGATTTCAATAATTTTAAGGACAAAATTAGCAATTGAGTATTATGTTTCAAATCGATAATTTTCATATAAATTCCTTAAAAATTTAAGCATGAAGAAATGTGTCTAATTCCATAATTTTTACAAACATTTTACAAATTACAAAATAAGAGATCTTTAAATTTCATATATAAACATTTACAATTATCAAACTATGCAAGAGGATGTTCCCTTTAAAAGTTTTAACTGTTACATTTTATCTGAACGTCAACAACTGGAATAAATTCCTGTCTAAATTAAGAATAGTTTAACATATCTTATACGGAATATGTAAACATCTATTTTCTATAAATTTTCTGTAAGGAACTATTAATTGGATCTGTGTAAATAATCTTGAAATTGATTGCTTCAAAATATAAGTACTTTGAAATTTAAATAAAATGTATATTTATTACTCGATTAATCTCCGATATTACCTATGTTATTTTCTTAATACTTAGATACAAAATTCTTAACTTACTTAATTATTGGGCACTGACACAACACCTTTACGCCTAAAGTATTTTTTCCGCACACGAATCACACTCCCGCACACACATCCGTCTTTTCGTTTACTCCCGCATCTTCCGCGAAGTATAGAAGACCATGCTTGACTGGGCTCCCGTCTCCGCTCCAGGTTTTGTGCTTGGAGCATCAACATCTGTCTCCTGAACCACGCCTATTCCGAATCTCCACCGGTGATACGTAAGTACCAATATTTCGGTATCAGCATGTTTGGTGGTAACTATTAAAATAATGATCACATCCTGCTGTCTACCATCTGCATGGGATCAGAAGTCGGTATCTGCTCACCGGATACCACAGTGTGACAAGACAGTAGGTATGATTCATACTATGGTTTGATTTTATTGTTTAATAATTTTATATGCCTTAAAATAGATACTATACTATTGACATTTACACGTGTTAGTTAGTATATTTTCGCTAAAAAATATATTGCGAAGCAGGATTGTCTGATAACTTCTCACCATTTACTTATATACATTTAGGAGTATTGCAAGTGTATAAGGGATTTAAATTTTCCCCAAGCCCAGAAACACTATTTATACACGGACGAAAATAGATGATATTCGTCTTTACAGGTAGCTGATAAAACAAAACAGAAAATTAAAAATGCTATAAGTAGAGTAGGAAACATAGAAATACAAATAAAATGTATTATTATATAATGCATAATGCTGTATATAGAAAATATTTTACTACGGATCATAGAGTAGACATTACGACTGTACCGAATTATTAAAAGATATATAGTATCGTTCAACATTGTAATAATTTTCTCACTCTCCCACAAACCCTGATGTTTCAAGTCTAATTTGTAGTCAAGAAGTTACAGTTCCATTACAAGATACGTGTTAACGCAATTTACAAACCTTGTGGGATGTAAGTACCCGTGTACTATTGCTCAACTTTGTGATAAGTTAGACGTTACTTACTGATTAGTTTATCTCATTCTCAGACTACTGTAATGTTTAACGTCTAATTTGTAGGCACCAAGTTATAACGGATGCAATATACAAGCCTCGTGGATATACATAACATACATATACTACCTATTAATTATGTTATTAAAATAAACGCTGTTTTGGGATAAGTTTATCCTTCTACAACCGATGTGATATTTCATGTATATTAGGAAGTTAAATAGTTATAACTTTAACGTTGGGTTAGCTCCAAATAAATATTCTTCTTCTGGAAGTTAGTGCTGTCACATACTTGACTACTGAAAGCTGGAGTCATGTTCGTCTGAAGAGCTCCAAAAAAGCCAGAGACAATCTTAATTATGTTTAATATATTCTACTAACCCCTCGCGAGCCATACCTCGAGAGGTCATAAAGTGGGTACTTGTATATAAAACAAGATTTTTATGTCCGATGTCGATGTTGAAAGATGTGTATGTGAAATTTTAAACGTGCAGCATTTAGTAAAACGTGTCGTGTCTTATCTAATATGTTGTACATTATTGCGATATTAATGTTTATATCTAGTCCTAGACTTTGTATTATTTCGTATTATATGCTAAATTAAATTACTGTAACCCTGGTTTCCGGAGCACTTATACTGTACTATGGAGAATTGTAAATAATGTTCTCGTAATTTTGCTAAAAGGTATTGTGGAAATTACAATTAAGTTTGAATTATAAAAAAATTTATAACTCTTGGAGTATTTCATTCTAGATAACAAGAATAATGGACACGAAAAACTATCACTATCAAATAAATAACATACATACAATTAGTGTAATATTCTGGTAATAGGATAAGCATATAATGGCTACGTTCGGGACGTGGATATGTTATTTATATGGAAATCTACATTAACATTAGAAATGTAAAACATTAACATTAGACATGTAAAACATAAACACAAGAAACACATGTAGAACAGGACATGTAGAAAGGTAATACAAACTCATATATATTGCAGTAACTTTATTGCAGAATATTTTCAGTAAAATTTGTATTATAAGAAAAGTTATTATTATAAAAATTCTAAGTTAAATATAAGAATTCAAGTACCGACATAAACCAAATTTAAAGAATAGAGCTAATCTTTTCAATGGTTTGAGGAATCCCGAGAATTAAGAAACTTAGTCAATAATGTTTGCTATGAACATAAAAGTAATGAAAACTTAATATAAAACAAAGTTTTTGAGTAGTTAAAAAAATTATTCATAACTTTATGTATTTAATAAAATGCTACCTGAATCAAGATACTATAAGAGAGTTTGGTAGAAATATTAAAATTGTATAATTTATTTCATTCAGTGTAAATGTTGGAAATATATCAAGTTCTGGCAAATCTTTATATGTTGTATAATGAATTACAATAAAGTCTAAAGAGAGATAATAACAAATACGATTTAGGAAGAATGCTAAACAAATAGTCACGTAAGACAAGTTCAAGTACAAAATCAATAATACTATGTGTTATAACTCCCTGGTTATAAGAGGTTTTCTTAATAATACTTACTTTTAGCTTCATCTACTGTAAATTTCTTATTGAAAAGTTGGCTTATTACGGATTTTGATAGTGTTAATGCATTAAAATAATTTAATAGAGCAAATTATTATTTTATATTAGAAAAGAAATATGATATAAAACATAATTTAACATAATACTGAAATCATATAACGACATAAGTAGATTCTAAATCGTCACTTTGGAAGTCTTTATATAGGTCTTTATATAGGAACACTTTATATAGGTAGGTTACACTGTGACTTAATTATACCATGGTAATAAAGATGTGACCTGAAAAAGAATTATAGCTTTTACCATTTTTTTATCAAACATTATTTTTACCTCTACCAATATTAGCGGATACATTCCTTTATGGAATTTAAATAAGGTAATATTGTGCGATGATACAGTGCAAATTTTCTCTCGTCTTCTGGATTATATGGTTTATAAACACTGCAAAAACCGCAAATAAATAGTAAAAAACTAAAAGAATTTTGAATCAACATCTGTGTATTGAACGAGACTTAGGATGTTTAAAATGTTCTACCTAATTGTTTACTTTTTACATGCCTTAAAATTACGTACTACATGACCTATCTTGCTATTTTAAATTTTAGAGATTCAAGACTGAGACCGAAATTTTAGGGTACATTCTGTATTTCAGTGTGACAGAGAAAGCTGTTTTTAAGTTTACCGTATGAGATTTTGTAGTGTTACAGTTTTGTGTATTGCTATATGTCAATCGGTTCAACAACAGGTTTTAATTACCAGGCTGTCTAAAAACACCTTGAGAAATCATATTTTTAATTTAATTTTTACTCGACAAAACAACTAATCTAATTTGATTGGTTATTGATTTTAAAAGGTCTTGAAAACTTAGGTGTAGTTGGTATTTGTTAAAAATTAATTTGATTTAATATTTTGTATTTAATTGTAGTAAATTGGAGTCATATTATGTTTTTATCTGGAATAATTGCAAAATACTCTTTGAATAACACTTTATTTAAACACATTAGTGAAAACTTACTTGGTAAAAGATATCCTATATCATAAGATCATATTTCAGCTGATGTAAATTGCGAGGCAAAGTTATATATTCTTAACTTAGAAAATATACATTTGGGAGATAAGGTAAGTTTTCCAAAAAATTTTAAGTTTTTCATTGAAATAGGTTATGTTGATTTTAGGATGTTTTATAGACAGTTGTTTTAAAACGATCACTAAAACTCCATAAATGTATTATGTCTTTGTGTGTGTACCGGTTATCTGTCTGTGTTTTTATTATTGAAAGATATAAATTTTATAATTTACCTTAAACAAATTTAAAGATACCACCAGTCTGAGAGCAAGGAGTCAAGTTTTAGTGATCTGGATGTCGAACAAAGGATACATGTTCATTACTTTGACTGGTAGGTACAGGTACACTTGGATTTTTGGGCCAGACCTAAGGAAAAAATCCCATTGAAGACAAGCACTTACGATTATAAAAGATAATAAAAGAGATTGATTTATTTCGCTTAATTGTTTTCTTATAAAATTAGTGTAATACATTTCACGTTATTTTTTGGCAGTATTGTGTTCTTAGTTAAAAATAGATTCCAATAAAAAAATAGTTGCAAATATGAAGGGTTGAAAGAGCTAAGAGTAAAGGGAAGAAGGCAGTAAGCGACTTTCGTAGAGGTGTAGGAAAAGATAAGTAAATTAAGGTGAGGAATATATGAACGGAATATGGATGTTAGGGGAAATGTTTACGTGTATTTAATTCTGAGATTCCGAGAGGTACATATTGATTAGTTACTGGATGTAAAAGATAATATGTACTTAGAAACATTGAAGTAGTAATAAGTTGCTTTTAAAAATGGAGCAAATGGACCATAAAAGATTAAATGTTTCAAGCCAAAGATATAGTGCCTAGAAAATGGCCGTGACTTGATAAGATGGCACCACAGCGAGACAAAACAGTGCAGGAGTTTAATAACAAAATAAGCCTTTAATTATGACATTTTTCTAATAATTAACTTTAATGGTTGTTGTTGCGTTACTGTAAAATGATTAATCAGCACAGTATTTTGGCCATTTTTAAAATAGCCGAAAAGTCACGTTTGTATTTTGTAACAATATAAATTTTTCTTTCAATATTGGGTATTATCATGGACAGGACAACTACGACTATTTTATAATAGGGTCATTACTGATTAGGTTTAAAATAATATATAATATTATTTTACAAAACAGTTATTATTCTTTTTCTTGAAATTATAGAATACAAGTAGTATCATTATGTAAATATGTCCATTGATCCGTTTGATATATTTATATATAAAAAAGTAAACAGTTGAACACATAGTAAATTACTCGAATTTTCATAACATTAGGAAAATAATCTTAAGTGTAGAAAAAAAGAGGTGAAAAATAACAGCGCCTTTTGGTCACATCTTGTTATATATAACACGTTGTTATAGTATCAAGGTTACATTGTTTGTAACGTTGATACTATAAAAGTTTGGGGCTATGACAATAACTTCCACAAGTCCCTTGGTGTCTTCACTGTAATACATTCACGAGCTGGAGTAGCAACTTTACTTAATTTCTTATCTTTATACTTAGTATAGTAGAACTACTTATTTAAGTTAGTTTTATTATTAATTGTAAATACAACAATATATATATATATATATATATATATATATATATATATATATATATATATACGAGGTGTGTTAGAAAAATAATGAGACTGATTTCATACTAACCAAAGTTTTTATTATTTTTTTTCAAACAACAATGTTATCCCCTTCAAAGTAGTTTCCTTGGGCAGCTATACATCGGCGGAGTCGTCGTTCCCACTCTTGGTAGCAGCGCTGGAAGTCTTCAATTGGTATGGCTTTTAACTGGTCGGTCACAGTCTTTTGAATGTTCTCCAGAGTTCCAAAATGACGTCCTTTTAGGACATGTTTCAATTTCGTGAAGAGGAAAAAGTCACAAGGACTTAAATCAGGTGAATAGGGGGGTTGAGGAACAACAGTAATGCGTTTTGAGTTCAAAAATTCACAGATGGAAATGGCCGTGTGACATGGAGCATTGTCATGATGAAGCATCCACTTGTCTGCAATTTCCGGTCTCACACGGATCACTCTTTTTCTCAAATTTTCAAGGACACTTTTATAAAACACTTGGTTGACAGTTTGTCCTGGTGGAACAAATTCTTTGTGTACGATACCTTTCCTGTCAAAAAAAACAAATTAGCATGGTCTTGATCTTTGATTTGCTCATTCGACATTTCTTCGGCCGAGGAGATGACGAAGTGTGCCATTCTTTACTTTGCCGCTTTGTTTCAGGATCGTACTCAAATATCCAGGATTCATCACCAGTGATCACACAATTGAAGAATTCTTGGTCATTAGCAATCCTCTCAAGAAGATCAACGCACACATTTTTTCGATTGTCCTTCTGTTCAGTTGTGAGATTTTTCGGCACCAATTTGGCACAAACCTTTCGCATGTTCAAATCATCTGTCACAATTTGATGCACGGTGAAAGTGTTTAAATTTAGCTGTTCACTGATCATCTTTATTGTTAAACGACGGTCTGATCTCACAAGCGCCCTCACACGATCCATGTTTTTCGTCCGTTCTTGAAGTCAAAAGGTCTCCCTGAGCGAGGTTCATCTTCAACGTGTTCTCGGCCTTCCAAAAATGATTTGTGCCAGCGGAAAACTTGTGCTCTCGATAAGCACTGTTTCCCATAGACCTGTTTCAACTTTTCAAAAGTCACACTCGCGGATTCACCAAGTTTAGCACAAAACTTTATTGCACAACGTTGCTCTAAATTTCGATGCTCCATTTCTGTGACGCACAATTAAAACACAACTTTACTAATGGCGCTGTCAAAACTAATGTGTTAACTGTACGGAGTTGTAACTCGGACTGAGGAAGTGGAAGGGATAAATAAACAGGTTTAGCGTCAGCCGGTAGACACAACGTTGCCAGATCTCCCGCAGTGTTACCAATCTCATTACTTTTCTAACACACCTCGTA
Source organism: Homalodisca vitripennis (assembly GCF_021130785.1). Lineage (NCBI taxonomy): Eukaryota > Metazoa > Arthropoda > Insecta > Hemiptera > Cicadellidae > Homalodisca > Homalodisca vitripennis. The sequence goes on from NC_060208.1 coordinate 157,286,200, forward strand.
TATAGTGTTTGCCATAGCAGAATTCAATATTAAAGCATATTTGTATCACATCTGAAATGACTGATTGCTTTATATTTTTAGTTCCTAGACTTGCATGATTGGTGTTATCACCTTCTTCTATTTTTTAGTGAAGTATGGAAAACGATTTCCCATCACCTTCGCTATTGTTATAGTCAATACATCTCTGACCATTAAAATAAAATTTTTTTGTGTCATCTCCGTTACCAATACACTATTTATAATCTATTCTAAATGTTCCATACGTTTGTTTAAGCGTATAATGGGTAAACTTCTGTAGGTTATGATATCTAGAATTTTGTACTACATGGAGACATATTTCTTCATAACACTTAATTAACCGAAAATACAGAAAATATGAAATGTTACCTACAAGTATATTCTGGATTACCTATTTTCTAGTGTATCATGATATCTTATTTACAAGACAGCACATCAAACTGATATTTGTTTACCATAGGCTCTATATGCCTTCCCCACTATACCTATTTGTTTTTAAATTTGATTTGCATTTAAGGGCTAATAAGTAATACTACATTTATATAAATACTAATTATTAAGTAGTCGATGGCTTAAAATGTTGGAACTTTATTTCAGTGAGATATAATGATAATGCAAGGATGCTACTTGCTCATCTAATCATGATAATTAAAATGTGATGGCATACAAATAGGGTCATACAAATATATCTAAAATATTTTTAAGTAATATATTAATTTTCTTAAAACGTGGAAACATTTACACACACATTTATAGATCCAAAATTTTTAATAAAATGGCCAATTATAAGTAGCAAAAATGAAATAGGCCTTGTCACTATAAATTGTAAAAGAAATTATCTCAATAACTACATATAAACCTACTCAATAAATATAATTATGCAAAATTATCTTGGTTAAATTTTTGCAACTCTGTTATACGAAGAATTAAAAATCTTAACATATTATCCATGGTATATTTTAACAGGAAATCGAGTCGATGAGTGAGGTTTATGAACAAATCTTAATATATTTACTTGTAAATGAAATTAAAATTAAAAAATGTTTTATTTAATTCAGGACTAATACATGATGAATAAAATTACTGTAATTATTAATGTGCAATTCTGTTTAAACGGTAAGTGAAATAGCTCACTAGCTTCAGGTATTTGAAATGTTGTTTACCTAAAATTCCGTTTAATAGGCACTCTGAAAGTTTTGAGTCCTGTAGGTGATTGAGAGGCTTAGAGATAAACATACTCTGTAATATTGTAATGCTAAGTTTATAGACTGAAATTGATTGAGCAATCTAAGTCTGGAAACTCCAAGGCTTTCGGTTAACTAGTATAGGTAAGAATTAATGTGCTTAATAGGACTTAGTGCATAGTCACGGGAAAGATTTGCTTATTGTTTAAGTGTCGGCTTTGTTCCGTAGGATACTTTGTTTGAAGTTTATTTTTGACGATGGAAGGATTGTGAAAGAAAAAGGATTTTTCTGAAGATTTGCCACCGTTCAGTGGTATAAAAAATCACGAACACTACATTTCGAGTTCTGTAATCTGATCTCTTCTTCAGGTAAATAACTAACCTAACACATAATTACAAACTAGGTTAAATATACAAATACTACCAGAGCGTTGTGACACGCGTAAGTCAGGAATCACAATCACCATGTTGTGTGCCAACTTCACTAGCTAAAACATACACTTATTAAAAAACTAAACACAACAGTAATTATTAAAACTAAACTACAGAATACAGGTCACATTAGGTCTGCATTCCTCGGCCAAACACCTTCGACCGGCTTCAATCAAACCTTGCTTGGAGAAGAAAAGATGATCTTGGAAATGGTACAGTACCTACTCAAAGAAACAATGTGTGTCAAGAGGTGTGATTCAAAATCTGTGAGATTTTAACATTAAAAGAAGTTCTGTTGTAAGAACCTATTTGTGATGATAAAAAGGCGTTTTTGGAGAAAACGTTTTGGTATTTTTTGGCAAAGTACTCGAAATTAGACTAGATTGTCACTCTCGGAGTGTTTATGATTTGATGCTATATGGTAGATTATATGCTATTTAATATAACTAGAAATGTATATTAATCGTCACCCTTGTTCTTTGTGACTACTTCTAAAAATATTCTTGTTTTATATTGTAGCCGTAAAATCCGTCTCGTACATTGTCCTCGCATCACGCAACATCTACTGAAAAGTTTTGAAAAAAATATATTTTAAAAGTTATAGACTTTTATATTTTATTAAACATGGCCGTATCTATTTAAATAATACTTATCTTATATAAATATATTAAAATTTTCAAAGCAGCGTATGACTGTAATTTTTTTTTAAGTTCCGTACTTCTTGTAAGTTATTTTCCGACGACGTGGTTTCAGAACTTAGATGTAGTAAGGTAAACTAAAAGATCTTCTAATAAGTATTTGTTATACAAGAAGTTAAAAAAACTTAATTTCAACATAATGTAACAATAACTATATTAATATTATACTATGTTAATCAGAAAATTGATTGATTATTTTTAATTACTTAATTTTTTTAATTGTTGAAAATTAATACTATATAATCTTCATATGCTTTCGGGATGGTGATTAACGAATTTCTGCACAAAGTAAACGAAAATTCACCTTAAAGTCTTTAGTCTCACTTTTGGAAGTGAAGCTCTTGGTTTAGACGAGTGCTTCACCGAGAGACTTGATCTCTTGTAATTACCCTCTCAGACAGGAACTGAAGTATACTTATTGCTAAGGACATGTGACTAATACAGTTGGTTAAATACTAATTATGGCTGATTAAAACATTATTTAAAAACTGTATAACACAATAGGTAATCTACAGAATATTTTACATTTACAATAAACTCGAATTTGTTACAAACTGAATTGATATAGTATAAATACATAATAGTATTTATCATTATGATGAATTTTAAACTACGTATTACGCCATAAATTTATGTCGACTCTTTTTATACTCAATAGAACTTTATATACTGGAAACGGTTTGAAAATGCTATATATACATACTATATATTATATCAATACATGATAGTAAATAAAATAAACTTAATTTTACTTCATATCACCATAGGAACAGCTATTTATCTGAAAATCTCAATATAGAAGCCGCAGGCAATATAACCTAAGTAATGCACATAAAACCGTATCTAACGGTGTAAAACGGAACCTCAGCTGATAAGTGTAGTAACTGCGGATATTGATTTTCGGTTACGCGTCGTTCGTATAGCCGTACCTATCTTTATGCATAAATTTCTAAGTTAATGTCGTATATTTGAATATAAATAATAATAATACACTACTGCACTTTCATAAGTTTAAAATCAACGTACATTATTTAAATATTTTGTTAATGGATATCATACTTAGTTTTGGTGAAAATGAAAGATTGTACTAACATTTTGATGATTAAGTACCTAAAATAATGACGTAGTCAAAAGTACGCGCTCTGTGGTGTAATGGTAGCACATTCACCCGGCAAGTGAGAGATCCGGGTTCGACTACCGGCGGAGCAAGTACTTTTTGTGATTCAATGTTTATTGAAATTAAATAAGGCTATTGCCATTTATACAATTTAATGTAAATATAAGTCTTTTGACAGGTATTTGGTCTTTCGATCATATGTTAGTTTGCTTATTTAAACACATATGTGACAGATACGGCCAAATACAAAATAATTATATATATATAAATATATATATATATATATATATATATATATATATATATATATATATATATATATAGATGGATAGATAGATTATAGATATATAAAGAATGGATACACACTGTTTATTTTTTTATGGATAAAGATGGAGGGATGACACTCGCGACACCTTTCTAGGAAATAGAAGATAACATTTTAGTAACTGTAACAACTTAGCCCATTTCCCGAAAATGGGCGAGGGGCCCAAAATTATTAAATGTAAATACACTATCAGTTTTATTCTTTAATACTTAAGAGAGTGTCTCCATAATTTTTATTCACATTGTATAAATATATAAATTAACATATCGTAAATAAATAAAACTTTATTACTTAATCATAATAATTATATATTAATTATTTAATCATATATAAGGTAAAAATTATAAATTTTATACAATATTTACGTCACTTTTGCATCCTTTCACGTTATAAATTTTTATCATATTATGTACTTTCTTAAATTGCAAAACTTTTAAAAATAACACTCCATGTTTACTACTTGTTTGTATCATATTGAGTGATACACCTATTGAATGTTATTAACAGTTTAACTGTCACTTTAATAAGTAGTTAAAATAATTGAGTGAGTCCTATAAAACTTGAAAATCTCAGAGAAAATCGTATAATAAAAACTCGTGAGGATCTTATAGGGTCATTAAGATGAGAATCTACATTAGCATAACAGACGACAGTTGGAGACTTCTAGTTTTTTTTATCAAGACTCATATTCATAAACATTTATTCAACAATGTCTTTATACAGTTACTTATCAAAAGTAAATAAACGTTTTATTTTCTCCTGTGATGTAAAATAATTGCATTTACGTTTGTAAAAAAACATCCGTATTTATATAAAATAGCTAGAAACTTTATTGGTTATCTGGGTTACAATGTTATGTTTGCACTTATTGGATCATAAGGTTTATATAAAATTATATTAAAAATCCACCTAACTTGTGGCATTACTACTTCAATCACACACACACACACACACACACACACACACACACACACACACACACACACACACACACACACACACACACACACACACGCGCGCGCGCGCGCGCGCGAAGTAGTAATGTGATTCAATGCTTATAGAATGTATGTACATTATAATAATAATTTCAATATAATAATCTTTCTTCTTTTGCAGTTTGTGTATGTGTGTATGTAAATCCCTTAAAGGAAACGTGAAAGAACATTGGTTTAAAGGCATGTAGTGAGTTTATCTTTACATTTCAGATACATGCTTATAAAATCTATTTTTGTCCTTCACAGTATATTTATTATATTCTTCTTTATAAGTGGCCGAGATATTCTTTTATTTGATAGTTTGAGTTGACATGTATAGTGTCGTAAACGATATACAAAAGTCGTTTTTACATCTCTCCAGCAGTCAAAATCGTATTTGAATGAGCCGTCTGAGTTAAAGTTTCTAACATCACTCAGTAAAATTCTATAGGTGGACATGCACCATTACTAATCTCATATTTTTTTGGAAAAAAATGTTTCGCCACATTTTTAGGTGTATCAAAAAACCCTTTCTCAAAATAACTCGTCACATGAAACTATCACATTCATTCATTGAATTCGGATTGTACATACGTTTTTAAACAAAAACAAGTTCCGTTGAGGTAGAAAAGGTCCCAACATTTTATTCTGCTATTATGGCATTTCTATCAAAGCTGTCTATAAGACCAATGTTAAAATTATGTACATTGTGACGTGCAACATTATCAAAAACAGTGTTAGTTTATATGGAAATGAAGCTATATTCAATTCGATAAGTGTACATTTTTAATTCCACGGGTCAATTAATTTTCCAGATACAGTGGATGCATATAAATACATACATAAATGAGATTTTTCACATCGTCGATTGATAACCTTTACTAATGCTCAGCCAAAAACTAATACGTATTGCCATTTGGAGTAAAGAAAAATTATATATTATTGTTTTAAAACTGTACATGGACAGATTAAATTATCAACTACTTATTGAGGAAACGGTACTTAGCAAAAGAAGGTTAATAAGTGACTGATTAAAGTAATCTTAAAAAGATTTCTCAGAATTTGTTGGGTTGTAACTTATATCCGTATTATAAGGTGATGTTCTACTTATACAAATTGGTTAGGTAATCACACATTTTGTGAGGTATATTCAAAATCATGTTGACTGAAGCTTTGGATAGGATCAATATTTAGATTTTTTTGTTACACTAAAGAAGGCTTACTGAATTCATAGATATACATTAGTATATGCACGTTACCTGGAGAGAAAAAACGGCAAAAGACCGTAAATATAATGATTGTTACAAGAAATCTCTTGATTTAACCTACAAGCTGTTTAGTTAAGATTGTCAGAGAAGATATACAGATTACATTTTAACTCTCCAGTGTTACCTCGTTGCTTGAATAAGCTGTCACGTTCACTTGACATAGGATTAACTTTAAGATTATGTAAGATGGAACAAGTCTTTGCTTAAAGATTGATACTGCTATTTACGTTAGATAATAATGTTAGAGATTTATAATTTGTTCCACGCAATATTGATTTCATAAAACCAATTAGGTGACTATCCCTCCCACTTTGGCTGCAAACATTTATATGGATTGCATTGAGTTTCTAAGGCTTAATAAGTATTATTAAAATATTGTAGGTTAATGATGTAAAAATGTATAATTATATTGATCATAGCGTCAAAAATATTTATTCATTTAAAAGACCTTTGTTACAAAATACATGACATTTTCATAAATTTGTTCGTTTTGATGTATTTATTTGTGACTTTTAATGATTATGGATCAGTTAAAATGTGAAGTGTTACAGTAGAAACCTTATAAGTTGTACAAACGTTTTGCTTATACAAGTTATATTAAGTTAATTCTTAATGGTTTTTATTTTAAACTCACAACCCTATTCTCTGTGTAAATACTGTACATATTTATTTGTTTACTTGGCTAATATGGGCTGTTGCAGGTTAGTTAGACCACAACAGTATTGGAAACTAGTCATACATAAATTGAGATATACCGTTATTTTCTTATAAATTTCTGTTTCTGATCGTTAACTCTGGGACATAAATAAAATGGTGCTTAGTTGCTTATTAGTTCCTTATTGTGAACACTTTAATTGATTTAATTTCATATGTTACTATTTTTATTATGGTTATAATATTTTTAGTATGGTGAGATTAAGTTTTTAGTACGGTTTCTTAGACAACCGTGGACTGCATATTTCGCAAAGCAGTCTGTTTCTGATAAACCAGATTAGTCCATTGTAATCAGGAACAATTTCGTCTCTGACACAAGACTGAAAAAATTTAAATTTAGTTAATTATTGAAGTTTCTTAATTTTTATAAAATTATATGACGGTACCATTTACTCAATTGTAAGCAGAGGATGCGGAGTCACGAACATGATAGGGTATAGATTAACTTATATTCATATGTAAACGTCTAGTGCTAAGACTGGTAAACATCATATTATGTGGAGAGCCTGGAATATTTCGAGTACATAGTTGTGTGTATGTATATTTGTTTTGTTTGGAAATAATAATAAGTTATATCATAATATTATTATTATTCTTCTAAGTATGTCAAAGTTATAAAAAAATCTGAATTATGAAAGAATCAAACAAAACTAAAACCAGTAGTTATAACATAATAAAAAGAAATAAAAATAAGTATAATAAGCAACAAATTTCAAAACATTTACCTAGAATATTTGTTAATATTTACATAAAAAACTTCATAGTACAGAAAGAAAAGAGAACCCCCTTGTAAAGAGTTCTCCCCATATGGTTTTCTTGACTTGAACATTAATTCATGTGTAATTTTAACGTTTCTTAAATTAATCAGCTTAGTACTTTGGTTGGGATTGGCACTAAATTTTCAATTCTTTTTGGTTGAAACTCATGTGCAGATAATAGTCTTGCATTATTTTTATGAACAAAATCTAACTGATAATCGTAATTCTAAATCTTGATGGAGTTATTGTTTTCCCAATATACTTTTGTAACATAGTTTAGAGATTCATTGATAAATTACGTTTTTGCGATGCAATCACCGTTCCCTTTAACGGGATAAAATTTTCAGTTGAACTACTTTTAAAACATTTAGAAATTATTAATATTATACAAACTCCACATCTTGGAACTTGTTTACGCTGTTATTTAAACAATTTATACATAAAGAAATAGTTCCCTAATGGTGAGAATCTGTTGCTCCTTTCTTCTACCAAAAACTTTGAGTTTCTAAAAATATACTGCTGTAATTAGGTGAAAATAAAATATAGTTTTTGTGATTATTACTTGAAAACATAAATCTTATAAAAAGTATTTTCGTGACAATTTGATTTAGTTTTAGCCTATCAAACTGGGTGAGACGAAAGCTAAATGCGTTACATTTGACACCACTTCAGAACATAGGCCACCAATAAAATTCATGTGATATTTAAGCTTCGCTCAATTTAGTCAGAATTTATAAAACCAAAACTTAGTGAGTTTACGTTACGTTAATAATTTAAATGATAAATTTTCAAATATTTAGCGTAAGTATTTTGATGTTAATAAACGTGACATTTTGACGTTTAGAAACAGTTTTATAGCTACTTTTTGCACCAATTATACTTAATTATACCATATTTTAAATATATTATGTAGATATACGAAAAAGTTTCATTAGACACAGGTACAACTATTTTTATAATAATATATACTTCTTACCTTTTTGGTTTATAATTAAAAATTGTCTGAATTTCGTAACCTATTTGTTATAGTGTAGATATAGGCTTTTAACATACCTATAACAATATTTATATATTTCAAAGAGATTGTATACTTTAAAAATTGAAAAATGCATTATCGTGTACCGAAGTATGTTGTCAATGTATGTACCAAACTATTTTTTACTGACATACAATATTATGGTTATAACTTTTTATAACCATAATTTAAGGTAACTGTAAAAATTAGTTTAAGTTATTTGCAAATTTATTTTTTAAATAAATTTTTTTTGCATAAATTATAAAGAGTGAATAAAAAAAGTCCCACATAAAAGATTACTGGTAAATAAATAAAACTTGGTATATCATTACAGCACCTATATATGTTGACTACGGCACATTTTTGAAGTAACTACCTTTTTAATGTGCAAGGAGTCAGAAGGAAATCCTTAATTAGAGCATAGCTCGAGTATTATACAAAATTAAAGGTCTATATTAGTGGAGTACAATGCCGTTAAATCGACCTCAGAGAGTTCACTATTTAAAATATTACGCTAGTCTAAAATTGACGCTTTTGTGAATAGAAAATTATGATCTATTATGAATTAATTGTAGATCAAATCAAACCGGTTTTATTCAAAACACTGATGAATTTAAAGTCAATATCTCACAATATTCTCAATGGACCATCTGAAAAATATTGCAGAACGTCACGCTTATAAACTCCATTGTATTGATCCTAGTGGATCGTTACGTTTGATACAGTATCAATGCCATATTTTTTACATTCAACCTGTTTTATTTTGAAAATTAGGCATTCCGTCTTGAATTATCTACATTCTTATCGTACTATCGCTCACATCAAAACGTCCTTGCAGCTTTCTTTACTATGGTATATTTCGGTGTACAATTTTATACAATTTCAAGATTACCAATTAATTACCGTTATATGATTTTTTACACGGTCAGTTTGAATTTTAATAATATTTTATACGTGTAATTAAACAGTTAGAATCACTACATAGTACAAAACAAAGTCGCTTTCTATGTCCCTATGTCCCTTTGTATGCTTAAATCTTTAAAACTACGCAACGGATTTTGATGCCATGATGAGTGATTCAAGAGGAAGGTTTATATGAAGTAAAGTATAAGAAAAGTTACCTGAAATATTTTGAAATTTTGAAAAAAAAATTACTTTTTACATTTCATAATCCAAATTAAACTGGCACTCAACAGCTGTTCGCACCTTCAGTTTTATGTCGACTGGCTGAAACATCTGTTTACATTTAAATTCAATCAAATATAAAGTAAACAGTGCTTGATAAGTTGTGTAATTCAGATAGTAAATAAAAGGTTAATAACAAAATTTTACTTCCAGATTGCGCCAGTGATGGATTTAAATCATCTAATGCATTTTATATATTATATAACCACTGTTATAAAACCAACCTTAATGAAAAAAGTTATGAATGTTTTCACGTACGTTGCTTTAAACTGGTGGGCTTCCATGATATTGTGATATGGAATTTTAACAGTTGCTTATGGGAAAACAGAGAAATTAATACTAACATGCGTCAACGTAACAAAAACTTTTATTTTTGAATGTTGCGTAACCCTAATAAGGATTTCTCCCTTATATCGAAAGGACATAGGAAATGGGTAGGACTTATCCCTAGGCCGTAATAGGTCCTACGTATGTATGTGTATATCTCCTTCATTAGGACAACAACATAAAAAACAATGTTCCTGGAAATATTTTAAACTGAAAATAGATTACAGAAGCCGATAGTAGAAGATTTTGAAAAAAAGTAGATTTCGGAGAACTGAATAATCGAACTCTCTGGAATTTGATCGAGGAAATATTGCAAGCTGAAATGTGACATAGTAAGTGAATTTAAACTATCTGAAGTAGGCACTTTTTAACCGAAGTAGGCTTCTTGAACCTACGTAAGTATATATTTTTTCTTCGTCAGGACAAGGTAAACTCTACTATGGTACTGGAAATATCTTAGACATGAAATATATGATAAAGGCTAGAAATTAGACGATTTTTGACCGAAGTATGTTTCCTCAACCTGTGCTTTGTATTTTATTGATCAAAATAATAATGCAGGCTCAGCTGTGACATTGCAAATATAATTAATTAATTTTAACCATAAATGCTTTTCCCCGTGCAAAACATGATACATTAATTAAATAAAACTCTGATAATATTCACCATGAACTTAAATAATATCTACTTGAAGTATCCCTACTACCATAATTTTACATCATAAGTGCTTTTACTAAGTAATATAAGGACTTCAGTTCTAAAGATTGCGTGCAAAGCCGCGGGCAACAGCTAGTAATTAATAAAGTCAAGTTGTTTTCTAGCTTATAACTAATAAGTTGGATATAATTTATCATTAAAATTTTACACTACATTTTTCCATTATGTAGATGTTAAAGATAAAAACCAAAAATAACAGTAAAAATAATGTAATTGGGTGCATAAGAATAAAACAAGTGTGTTGGGTAATGCTATATACTTTTAAGTAATAAAAAACAAAATAATGTTTACTGTACAATAATTATCTATATAATATGATTATCTTTAATATGGTAAATAAAGAGGTACATCCGAAAAAGTGGTCTATAAATGTTCATATAACGTACTAACACTCCTGTTATACGTAGATGCCATTGGAGGATATTCCCAATCTACTGATATATTTTTTTAACTATGGTGTTCTAATTTAACAGTACTTTGTCCCTGTGATGAGTAGTAGTTATTACAAGCACAAATAAATGGAATATTTCAAAAAATTCCATGATAATTATTTATTTAACATATGAAGGTTTGTAGGCCAGTGCAGGAATAATAAAGTTGATTTCAGTAATATATTTCGTTAAATCATGTATAACGTAATATAATGCGGTCCTGGGGTGTTTTGAAAACGTAAATAGGAATGTATTAAGTATATATATATATATATATATATATATATATATATATATATATATATATATATATATATCATGAATTGCTGCGCTTGCTTGTTTCCTCAAAGTGTAGTTTCTAAGTGAAAGGTACGTTGAGTGAAATCTACTAAGGGCATTACCGTGGTCACTCATATTTTCTTTTACCTATTTTCATAATACCTTTGTCATATCTCAAACTGAAATGGATCTAACTTCGAGTATCCAAATCTAAGTAAACTGCTTTAATTCGTCACTGTTTAAATATAAAATGAAGTCAAAGTCGGATAATACTAATGTCTTAACTATTTGCATTTCACGACGAGGACCAATGCAGCTAGGTGTCGAAAGACACACACTTCTCTACATTTGAATGGCACTTTATCACGAAAAATCCTGGGATAAGTATTTTATGATGACTAGAATTTCGTGATAGAAAAATGTTCATTAATCATTCTGATATCCAAGCAATGGATAAATCCATGAAGTTCTCTCGATCTGTGTGATTGAGTATAAATCATGAAAAAAAATAAAACACTTAAACAGCATTCTTTGCTAGATTTTGCATTTAACTTATTAATATCATTTTTCTGTTTTTAGCGATTTTGATCACAAAAAATATTGAAATATAAGTATAGGTATCTATAAATGGTGTTATATTCTGAATATTTGTTATACTTTGGATAGGAAATATTTTATAGCACACTCCAAAAAAATAACACTAAGGAATACCAGTTATTGTTTTAAAATTAAATTTATAATCTAATAACTCATGTAACTTTTTAAATAATATTATAGTTAAAATAACAGGTCCATTAGTATATATGTATGATTGATGTTAAAAAGAAATTTATTACATACAATTTGGAGTATATAAATATTTATTGATACTAATAATTTGTAAACGTTTTTATCTATCCTAACTAGTCCACAATTATTAGTCATTTCATCCTAGGATCTGCCAAATATCCATTTGTAAGTTTAAAATTTTATACGACTTACAAACATACATCAAGTATGTACGCATTTAATTACTCCTTGTAAAAATTATACAATAATTAATGGCTACCAGAATGAATATTCTGATTTATTTTTTAGTTCTGTTTGGTAATTTACTGAGAATAATTCATTTAGAAAATTAAGTATTATAAATTATTTTGATACGCCATTTCTACGTCAAACCTAAAAATTATATGGCCTTTAACTATCTAATATTTAAATTCATATTTCATAAAATGTTAAACTTATACGTTTCGAAGAAATTAGTAAAGTTTAAGTCAGAAATGAAAATAAATCATTCACATACATATCACTTAAAGACCGTTCTAAGCTGATTCTGATCTAACGCAGGTTTGCAGTCACTCTAGTGTTATAAAATACTCTTACAAGCGCGAAGTACATATGTTACTCTTGGATTATAAGATAAATTTGGATTATTACATTGTTGAAAGAGAATTCGTTACCATCATTTTTGTAGCGAGATAAAAGAGTAATGGCTCCATTCTTATAAAAATGTGTACAACAGTTAAAGATAACCTTTTCAGTTTACACTATTGATTGTAGCAGCAAAAAAGTATTTTATGTAATGGTACATATGAGTCTTATAAAGTGCAAAAATACCAGCACGGATCATTGAATATACGCTTAATGGACGAATAATTTAATTAGTGTTGGTTTGACTTTATCATGTATTGGCTTTGACTCGCATGATATAAAATATTAACAGTTTCCATCATTTTTAATGCCTACCTAGGAACACGAGCAGTATAAGAGAAAGAATGAAACATTCAGCCATAGTTTTAAAGTCTGCAAAGAGCTGGAGATTGTCGGCTGGAAGTAAGCCATTTACAGTTATCTTGGTCCCAGTCGCCTTAGTGTTGTGACATGAGACATCTAATAAAACACCACCACGGTTTTACTCAACTTTGCAGCAGAGTAGGTTCATCGTTGTGTACTGTGTGTCTTATTATATAATACTGGTTTGTTAAGCTTATGTTATTTAACTACAAAACGTATTGTAGCATAATGTTTGTTATAGTATTAGTTTTAGTTTAAAATTTGACACAAAATTAATTTATATACTTCCAATTGTAAGAGATACACGACTCCAACCTGTAATATATATATATTTTTTTTTATTTAAAGGGAAGTTTCCGAAAATGAACTATGCAGTGTTTTCATAGGTAATGGAACAAACTTTGGAATAAAAAAAGTTTGATAGTAGCTTGCTCTCTATTTTGTTGTGACTGAAACAAGTGCTTAACTAGAAATTTGATTTCAAATACAAATTTTAGATTCACACGTCTAACCCTATCTGTTTCATGGTCTGAAATTGCTATCTACGATATTGCTACATTTATAATTGAAAATTACATTGAATTCTGAGTAGAAATAGAATGTACTTCATGTTTTTAAATTCGTTATTATATGCTTCTTAAAGAGTATGCAGTTTAGTAAATGAGCCAACTCTTATCATGCTTGCTAGTTATCTTTAAAATTGCGACAAATATCTTAATCGAATTAAATACGCGCAATGCTGTAAGCTTGCAGAACTTTCGCTTTATAACTGGCGATGGAACACAGTAACTTTTCGGAAACTTTCACTGTGCAACAAATTTGCTGATTAGTTAAGTCGTTTCCCACAACTTATGCTAAAACGTCAGTAATTAAATGTCACAGCTAATGGAAACTCACGACTCACTACAAACTCTTTAAAAGGAAAGGAGTATAACATTTATTACAGCTTAATTTCTTATATTGTGTGAGTCGAAAATGTGCTGCTAGGCGATTACTGTGTAATTTTATTTTCTTGATCATGATAAGAAAGCAGAATAAACTATGGCGTTGGAATTATAAATAATTTAATCTAGAAATGCTCCTGCACTTTCAATAGATGTTGTATGTCTCAGGTTAAACACTGAAACTCTTTAAAATGAAAATTTTAATAACATCTACTTGATTTATGATTAGTTATTTTTTAAATTTTATAAATCCCTATATTGTATTATATCATAAGTGCATTTACTAAGTATTATAATTATATCAATTATCATATTTTGTGTGCTAAGCCAGGGATAACAGCTAGTCTTATAAGTAAAAACTAATCAAAAAAATGTGTTATTCAGCGCTGGTCTTGAGAACAATAATTTGAATAATCCTTTTAGTAAAATATTCGTTGACTTCTGAGAAAGTTTTATATGAAGAGAAATAATTGAAAATTTGCCTGGAATATTTTATATTTATGAAAAAATGGTAAGATTTACAGTTTGAAAAGACAAAGTGAATATCAAAATTTTAATCTGAATATTGTTCAAGGAACTACTTAAAACGGTCTAATGCATTGTAAATACTATTTAATCTTTATTATAAAACCAACCTTAATTAAAAAAACCTTTATTGTGTTTATGTAGAATAGTCTAAAATTTCTTAACGTTGTGATACAGAATTTTTATTTAATGTGGCTGGCTTAATTAAAAACAGATAAATGAGTACAAACATACATAAACTATAATTTATTTCCAGACTACAGTCAGAAAACTTAAATACCACTATGAACAGTACAGTAGAGCATATTATAAACATAATATTTTAAATTTTTGGTTTATATTAAGTTAACTACATCTTGTTACATTAAAAAAAGTAATTATTTGAAGGTAAACCATTATATATATTTAGAATAAACTTGTGCTGATTAAAATGATTCCAAATTATATTATATAAACTAAATGAGCTAAAATGAATCAGCATAACAGTGACGAATACCATTACAATAATTTAGTTTTTACCGTATTTCAGCAAGTTTCCCAAAGTAAAATACATTCCACAAATCATCAGTTGATATACGAGTTGAGGGATACGACAGTGACATGCCAACTTTCAGACATCAATCACTAATGTTCAACTTGTAACTTTCCACAAACAACCTCATCACAAACTTTACGCACAATAACAGTTTCCCTCTTTGATTGGCTAAGTGTACCGAGGTCTAAGCCTTAAAATGGAAAAATGTTATCCCTAAAAATTTTTGATATTTTTTCTCTTTAACGAATGCACTTTATATTTGAAAAAAGAAAATATGTATAAACATTTGATACTCTCATAATGAGATCCTCACATAATTTTTAGGTAATAGTACGTAATATATATATATATATATATATATATATATATATATATATATTATAATATATATATATATAAAATTTCAATACACATTGAATACCAAAAAGTACTCCCCACATGTATACAATTATAGCTTTTCATTGACCAATGCATGTTAACAATACGACAACAGAACAACTTATGACAATTGTGTAGGCTCTTACATCGCTTGGTTATAACCAATAGACGTATTACCAATCATGCAATTTTTAAAAGTTCCTCGGGATATAACATTTATGTGCCCTGTCATCATTTGCTTATGTGAGTTCTAAGTCTATAAGTTGTAACATGTTACTTTTTTTAACATACAAAATTAAATTTGAATCTAAAATATTCATTAGTAAAATTGTAAAATTAGAACAGACATTTTTTTACAATTACGAATAACACTTGAGTTTTATAATTATCATAAAAAGGAGCGAAATAATTATTTTACTGACGATGAGTCAGACGCTATCTGGCAGGTCCGTGCCCGCACGGATATCGCCGCTTCCCCTCCGATCACGGCGAGAGGAGAAGGCTTCCCCCACCCCCGCGATCGCGCGAACCTATATAATGACGGCCGATTGAAGACACGGAGAGACAGTCAGTAACCGCGATACCATCGACGACCGCTGCTCACCACGACGACTTCGACCCCTTCCCCCGACCCCGCTCGCTGAACGACTGTACATCGCGACTCGACGCCGCCGATATCCAGCACCAGGTAAGGAACAACGACCCTGTTCCTTACTAAAGTGTTTATCTCCGCCGTCAACAATTCTTCCAAATTTTTATGTGAAACAGAATTTAATATTTTATTTTTTTTGCATCCCGTAGAAATATTTTTTGTTAATGGTTAGTACTTGCTTTATGTATATAGTAGTTGCACTGTGATATTGGTGCATGGCTAATCTTTAATTTATAAGATTGTATATTTGCTATTGGTGTTATTTGAATATTGCTTTTGTTTGCCATTGCTATTCATATTTTGCTTTGATTTTGTATTTTGCTTCTACTAACCATCATTATTTAACCGATTAATTATTCCAACCCCAGGCTCTTACAATAATTACTGTATACGACTCCCCGACCCAGTTATCAGTGGAGACTACTCAGCTTACTTGTAATTCCTCACTGACCGACGTATTAATAAACAATACAGTTGTTTTCGAAAATCGAACTCACTTGAACAACAACTTTCCTAGAACAAGAAATTTTTATTTTTCTGAGCAAGATTATTTTTTTTTATTTTTTTTTTAATTCTTCAAAATTTTATTGGAGTTGACGTGATGAAGTAAGCCCAACGTTATTTTGGAAGTATCAATTCCTTCCGCAGGGCCCTCTGATTCGACTCCTAACAATAAATAA
Source organism: Homalodisca vitripennis (assembly GCF_021130785.1). Classification (NCBI taxonomy): domain Eukaryota; kingdom Metazoa; phylum Arthropoda; class Insecta; order Hemiptera; family Cicadellidae; genus Homalodisca; species Homalodisca vitripennis. Next base: position 157,303,132 of record NC_060208.1, read on the forward strand.
TAGTTGTATGAAATTCTCGAACCCTGGAAATTTTTAACCCAGCTCGACTGGCTATCTGGCAAGTTGCGAATATTTTCGCTTGCCCCGAAAATAACATCGCAAAGTGGCGCCCGAACAACTGGGACTGTAATATACGTTAATTTACGAACTTTACGATTTACTTTACACTTTTTTGTGAATATACTTTACAATTTACGACTAAAAATTGTTAAAATTTTACAACAACTTTTTGTTTAAGAAAATTTGATACGTACAATAATGATGTACTTACTAAACATCTTTCTCCGCCCTTATCAAATTTTATTCTTTATGTACGTAAACGGAAATGATGGACAAGGGGACGCAAACAAACGAAAAACAACCACAACCACTACGACTTCAACTCGTATTACGACACCACAGGCTTCTGGTGGTACAGTGCCAAAAATGAGTCCTCCTACAGTCGTAACATCAGTCGCACCGATTACTACCACTACTACTGCTACTAGTACCGCCACCACTACTACTAGTACTACTGCTACTACAATGGGCCTACCGATCCCTCCTACAACTATTCCCAATCCCCAAATTATGCTTCCTTCCCCTTCGGAGAATGATCCTCGTGTGGGCTGGATTTATAAACTACAAAAGAACGACCTACAGGAAGAGTTAAGAAAATTTAATCTGAATCCGGATGGTAATGTGGCTGAACTACGAAAGCGACTTGTAACTTTTCTTAGGTCTGGAAAAACACCTCCTGAACCTCTTCCACTAAGAACAGAATTATTGTCATACGGACAAAACCTCGCGACCAATGTAGTTTCCTCAGCATTAGGACCGATTAGTGCCTCTCATGTTGACGGTCATATACAACATGAGGAAGTTAGCATTCGAGAAATGTTAAACCTCCCTCCTACAGCAAGTTTTAGACTAGTACAGGAACGATTAGCCCTTTTAATGCACGAAAAATCTGTAAATTCCATAGCCCAAACAAACACACCAGACATAACAACACCTTACCCGTTGAGAATGCCGACAGCAAGATCCCTCACAGGTGATGAGCCTCGTGACCCGAATTTTGGATTGGACAGTGACGCTAACATGGTCAGCAGGCCTACATCTGAACTTAGACATCCGGATATCTCTCATATCTGCAATCAAGTTCGGAAATGGAATTTGAGATTCGATGGGGATGGAGACCCAGTCTCTTTCATTGAGCGTCACAATGAACTTGCCGAATCTTATGAAACACCTCCCGATCGGCTACTAAAAGCACTACCGGAACTTTTTAAGGGAAACGCTCTTTTCTGGTACCGAAATAATAAGTCATTTTGGACAAACTATGACGACTTTATAATCAGCTTCGAAGAGCAGTATCTTCCTCCAGATTACCGACGTAACTTGGATGAGGAAATAACTCGAAGAACTCAGGGCGAGAGTGAGCCAATGCGAAAATTTATTGTAGCCCTTACGACTCTAATTCGACGACGTGGTGGGTTCTCTGTAAACCAAACACTAAACCGATTATATTCAAACATGAGACCTGAATACAAATTAACGATCAGAAGGGAAAGTTTTCACTCGATTAGTGAATTAATTCATCTTGCCGAAGGTTATGAAAGTTATTTGCGAGAGAAGAATAGTTACCGACCTCCTCCAAATCCGGCTCAGTCCATGGTACCTGAGACAGCATACGACACAAAACATAGAGTTTTTAAGTCATACCCAGTACAGATGATAGATAAGCCAGAACGGTATCACGATAAACCCAAATCTTTTACCGATAAACGAAGGTTCGAGCCCTCTACAACTGTCCCGACTAACACTACTCAGCCAAGGCATCTTACTACAGATACAACGACTACCATTCCTACTTGTTGGAATTGCGAAACTAAAGGGCATAAATACCACCAGTGTCCTCTCCCTAAAACCATTCGCCGTTTTAACTGTAAAAAAGTAGGAATCCGAACCGTCCAGTGTCATTGCAGGCAGGGAAACATTTCCGGAGCCCGGAGCGTCAGAGGTGTCCCGAGACTCTGGGGCAACAAATCACCTCAATCGAATGGCCCAAGTGGCTCAACCAAATAAAAGAATTTAACAAAATCAGCTGTGCAGAAGTTAAATCGAACGATCCTAGACCATTTGTATCCATTAAAATTCAAGAAACTACCTTTTGTGCACTGCTTGACACGGGATCGATGGTGACTATTATAGGGGAAAGAGTAGCTCATCATCTATTACAGTTAGGCGTTAGGCCTAAGAACGTAAATGTTAATGTTAATATGGCCGATAGCTCAAATAGCCAGATATCTCAGGCCTTCGAATTTAACTGTGAAATAGCCGATATTAGAACTAAGGTACGCGCCCTGTTTCTACCAGGCTTAACTACTCCGATGATTTTGGGTTAGGACGTTATAACGCCTTTAAAACTGATCGATATCACTCTACATGAAGGTACTGCAGAAACAGTGACTAGATGCGATAATTCAAAGACTATTCATACTGATGCCGTTATGACACTAACAGAAGTAGAATGTAAAAAACTGAAAGAATTCCTTGATTATCAGTTGAATTTGTTCGATGGTTTTATTGGTCGCACAACATTAGTGGAACATAAAATTCGCCTTAAAACTGATACACCCATTAAACAGAGGTATTATTATCGCAACCCGGCAATGCAGGCGATCATTGACAAAGAAGTTGACAAGATGCTGGAGTCAGGCATCATTGAACCATCATCTAGTCCTTGGAGCTCTCCACTAGTGCTGGTTAAGAAATCGAATGGAAAAGTAAGGTGTTGCATCGACTTAAGGCGAGTTAATGCGGTCAGTGAGAAGGATGCATATCCCCTTCCCCAAATAAGTGCGATACTCGACAAACTGTGGAATGCTTGCTATATATCCACGATCGACTTAAAAGATGGCTATTGGCAGGTACCTCTCGAAGTTAACAGTAGACCAATTACGGCTTTCACTGTTCCCGGCAGAGGGTTATTTCAATTCAAGGTCATGCCATTTGGCTTACACTCTGCTCCGGCTACCTTTCAGAGATTGCTAGACCAAGTGATAGGACCTGAGTTTGAGCCCTACGCTTTTGCCTATTTAGACGATTTGGTGCTGGTATCCCGAACTTTCGAAGAACATTTAAAACTTCTCAAAGAAGTCTTCGAACGCCTTGGAAATGCAGGATTATTACTAAATATGGAAAAATGTAACTTTTGTAAAAAGGAGTTGAAATACCTTGGCCACGTAATAAACGAGAGAGGAATCCAGACGGATCCAGAAAAGGTTAAATCAATTGTGGATTTTCCAGCACCTAAAACTGTAAAACAAGTACGGAGTTTCTTGGGACTTGCGTCTTGGTACAGACGATTTATCGAAAACTTTGCAAACATATTTATGCCATTGACGAAACTTTTAAGAAAGGGGAATAGATGGGAATGGACGGATTCTCAAGAACGAGCATTCAATTCCCTTAAAGCAAAACTTTCTACCGCACCGGTCTTAGCCTGCCCTGACTTCAAGGAAACTTTTGTAGTCCACGTGGATGCCTCCAATGAAGGTTTAGGAGCTTCGCTTACTCAAACTATTGGCAAGCGGGAGAAGGTTATTGCATATGCGAGTCGACTTTTACACGAGAATGAAAAGAAATTTTCCGTAACCGAGAAAGAATGCCTAGCTCTGGTATGGGCCGTTCAAAAATGCTTCGGAAGGTATCTGCAAGTCCGAATAAATATGCAGATTACACCATTCGAGGAAATAAACTATACCGAAAAATCGATAAATCATTTACCGACCCAAAAACAAATTGGAAACTTTGCGTACCAGATTCTCTAAAATCCGATGTACTGAGAGAAAATCATGACAGCACAACAGCTGGCCATTTATGTGTAAACAAAACGATCAAGAAAATCACCGCCAGATACTTTTGGCCTGGATGGAGAAACGATATTCGAAAATACGTAAAAAATTGCGACACTTGCTAGAGATACAAGGTGGAACAATGTAAACCGGTGGGTAAAATGCATTTCAGACGCCCCCAAGGACCTTGGTTCACAGTAACCAGCGATCTGATGGGACCTTTACCTCGATCTCGTAAAGGAAACAGATTTATCCTGGTGTTCCAAGATACCTTTACCAAATGGGTAGAAATTGTGGCATTACCATCAGCAACTGCTAAGAAGGTGGCAGAAAAGTTCGAAGACCTTATATTGTTGCGATATGGTGCTCCAGAAGTAGTACTGACAGATAACGGAACGCAGTACCTCTCGAAAATCTTCCAAAAACTTACAAGTGATTGGGGAATAATTCACAAAACAACCGCACCTTATAGTCCGCAGAGTAATCCAACAGAGCGAACGAACCGTGTATTGAAAACTATGATTTCTCAGTACGTGCGAAATGATCATCGTAGTTGGGATCAACATTTAAATGAATTTAGATTTGCGTTAAATACATGTTGTAGCGAATCAACAAAATTTACTCCGGCCATGCTCAATTTTGGCAGAGAACTTAAAACTCCAAACTGTATCTACGGTCAGGTATTAGAGAATGCCACTCAAGGTGCTGTAAAACCTAGCGAAATCGATATACATGAATCTCGAATGAACTTCATGCTAAAATTAAGGGAAAAATGTAAGGTGAATATGGAAAAAGCACACAGTCGCCAAGCTCATTACTATAACCTCAGAAGAAGAGATAACAGTTTTGTAATAGGCCAACAAGTTTTGAGGCGCAGCCATACACTTTCCTCAGCGGCTGAGAATATAGCAGGAAAATTGGCACCAAAGTTTAAAGGACCATACATCCTACATAGGAAGATAGGATGGAATATATTCGAACTTCGAGATCTCCAAGGAAAAGACGTAGGCCGAGCCCATACGAAGGATCTGAAGACATATTCTTCCTTGGAGGCACACTAGATCCCTGTGTTGCCCTGTAGTGTGCCCATACTTTCCCTTCTACTAACCTATATTCTAGTATGATTGCTTGGATGCCCGATGCTTTTATTTATTTGGCGCCAAGAATTACTAGTATTCCCACAACAAATCACCTTTCTATCCCAAATTATTCCTTGTAAGACTACCACTCCCCTATACCCGGCGTGTCTAATATCCTTCCCTTAGAGATTTTATATTTTCGAGTTCGATTTTTGTTTATTTTTATTAGTAAAGCGATATTTGATTTTGTTTTCTAGTAATTATATGTATTGTGAAAGACTGTGCCCGTAATGTATTTTAGTGTAAATTTTAGTTTTGTTAAATAATTTTTTTTTGTTTATGCAGACTGCAATTTGTTTTTAGTTATATTTTCTTACCAGAAGATGTTGTTATTTTATTTTATTTTATTCGTTGATTAAAACATTTATTTCATGCGAAGAGTATTTATTTTGTGTAATTTCTTTTCAGAAACTATCAAAACTGTTACAAGAGGAGATTAAACTACGGTAACCTTTTTTGTTTATCTATATACAAATACCACATTTAACTTTTTTCTTCTTTTTTTTGTTTCCCGAAGTACAGATGGGGTGTAACATGTTACTTTTTTTAACATACAAAATTAAATTTGAATCTAAAATATTCATTAGTAAAATTGTAAAATTAGAACAGACATATTTTTTGCAATTACGAATAACGACTTTATAACGAGTTTTATAATTATCATAAAAAGGAGCGAAATAATTATTTTAGTGACGATGAGTCAGACGCTATCTGGCAGGTCCGTGCCCGCACGGATATCGCCGCTTCCCCTCCGATCACAGCGAGAGGAGAAGGCTTCCCCCACCCCCGCGATCGCGCGAACCTATATAATGACGGCCGATTGAAGACACGGAGAGACAGTCAGTAACCGCGATACCACCGACGACCGCTGCTCACCACGACGACTTCAACCCCTTCCCCCGACCCCGCTCGCTGAACGACTGTACATCGCGACTCGACGCCGCCGATATCCGGCACCAGGTAAGGAACAACGACGCTGTTCCTTACTAAAGTGTTTATCTCCGCCGTCAACAATTCTTCCAAATTTTTATGTGAAACAGAATTTAATATTTTATTTGTCATTTATGAAAATTAATCGATCTGAAATATATTATTAATGTTTGATGGTTATAGATTTATTTTGATAAGATAATTGTTTGATTTTAAATGTACTCTTAATAATTTATTTGATATTTACGGGTATCAATAAATTTAAATAGAATATATTTGACTTTCTCAATTTACTCAAACTTTAATTACTTTTTCAACTAGAATTACTAAAGTTATTCTTTTCTTCAATTTAACTTATATTTTGAATTCCAATTGATCAGATTATATTTTTTTATCATTTCGACTAAATTTTAAATACTGTGATAAAATTTTCCTTTCTAAATTTTTCAGGTCTCGCATTTCTTTTCCTGGCGATCGATCTGACACCTCATCCCGAGTTTCCTTTACGAACTTTCCTACCGATTATCTCCTACCCGGAAAAAAAATACAACAGTCGGGACTCGCCTTACCACTGCTTTCTTTCCGGCGATTGTACTGGCACCCTATACCCTCGACTTCCTTTTACAAATACCCACCGACCCCTTCCTTATAAACTAAATCTTATGTTCAATCGTTATACATTTTTATATTAGGTATAAAGTTTTCTCGACCACCATTCTGTTGTCTGGCTATTATCACAGTTCTTGGCGAATCTCTAATCTACTCGGAAATATTTTTCTTTCTTATTGAAATTTAATCTAACTTTCATTTTATTAATTATTTATATTTTTGTAAGTGATTATTTTTATTTTTCTCCTTTATATATTTTGGGACTCACAACCCTTTCTTTTTGTTTTTGCGAACGTCCTGACACCCTCACCCCGATAACCTCCTTCAAAATATTTATTTAACGATATTTTAGCTTATTTTTCTGGTGAACTGTGCAGATAGGGTAAGTGTCGAATTTTTCTTTGATATTCCTAGAGCCCTGATATTTATAGTAATTTAGCTTAGTAACATTATTGCATGGTTCAAATCATTTACCTTTATCCTAGCCTGTATATGGTAGGGTAACTCTGCATGGTGTGTTATAAGTGATTATTTTGTTTTTATTTTCCAAAATTATATGCCTGAGAAAGTAAACTCGATATTTTATTTTTGGAGCTATACACTTGCCTAGAGAAAAAATACAGTTAAGTCTATTTTTATCTTATAAATTCATCTAGCTTTTGCATCCCGTAGAAATATTTTTTGTTAATGGTTAGTACTTGCTTTATGTATATAGTAGTTGCACTGTGATATTGGTGCATGGCTAATCTTTAATTTATAAGATTGTATATTTGCTATTGGTGTTATTTGAATATTGCTTTTGTTTGCCATTGCTATTCATATTTTGCTTTGATTTTGTATTTTGCTTCTACTAACCATCATTATTTAACCGATTAATTATTCCAACCCCAGGCTCTTACAATAATTACTGTATACGACTCCCCGACCCAGTTATCAGTGGAGACTACTCAGCTTACTTGTAATTCCTCACTGACCGACGTATTAATAAACAATACAGTTGTTTTCGAAAATCGAACTCACTTGAACAACAACTTTCCTAGAACAAGAAATTTTTATTTTTCTGAGCAAGATTATTATTTTTTTTTTATTCTTCAAAATTTTATTGGAGTTGACGTGATGAAGTAAGCCCAACGTTATTTTGGAAGTATCAATTCCTTCCGCAGGGCCCTCTGATTCGACTCCTAACAATAAATAATAGTTGTATGAAATTCTCGAACCCTGGAAATTTTTAACCCAGCTCGACTGGCTATCTGGCAAGTTGCGAATATTTTCGCTTGCCCCGAAAATAACACCGCAAAGTGTCTTCGTTTGTGACACTTTCTATTCACCTTCCATACTTCCATGCCTCTTAAGGTTAAAATGATATTTAAAACCTTTAATTTTTACAAAGCTCCCATAGTACAACATGTTACGTCTCTGGAAGAAATCGGATCTCACTTGAAACATTTAAATCAGACTAAGTAAACCATTTGACTGTCAAAACCACTTATTTTAATTAAATGTGGATAAAATAATTAAAATATTTCTAAGAATCCACCTGTACAAATACAAACAACTGAACCGGGCTACTAATTCCTTTTTTACGTGCAGACTTTTCATTGTATGTATAAATTTATTAAGAGAAACTTTTTAAGATTTATTAAGAATTAAGGCTCATCATATAAGACGTTAAATTATATTATTTTTGTATTTACAATCTCCTAACAATTGTTTGATGGAACGTTTATGCTTAAGTTTATTTTCTAGGTGGCAACTATTGAATTAGTTTGTGATTATATTTCTTATGAAATGTAAAACTAATAATAAATGATCAAACAATGAAGACAATAAGAGTTTATTGCATAAAGAGGAGATCGTTTGACAGAAGCTGTAAAAGTATATTGCTTATTCAAGTTTATGGGTACTATAAACACATTACAAAATAATTTAACATGAAAAGGTTAAAGTTGGTCCTGATGGTAAGTTTGAAATGAAATGTTTATAAAATACTTCTTTAGTTTAGTTTTTATAAGCTCACATGTTATTGCTATTTTCTAACAACTAAGGCGCCTGAACCATAAGTTTTCATAGACGATATTAATCTCAGCAGTACATACTCTATATATTCCATTCTATTACAACTAATCCCTTATCATTCAGGAGAGAAGTTATTACTATAAGCTATGATATTTTATGTCCGTTTAAAATTTTACTACGGCATCAAGCATGCACGTAACTCAATACATCTTTACACAAAGACATTTCACACCTAAAATAACATACTTACGGTACCATAGTTTTTAAATAATACAAGTTTTTCGTGCACACTGTAAACTTTTTAGCAGGAAATAAAAATAGGTATAGTTTCCTTCAAACAGTATCTGTTTTAGAAAAACGAATAACCTCTGGACTGGAAAGAGGAATCATGTCTTATTCATAAATAGATCCAAATAATACTCCTTACAACTGCATGGGAAGGGATTTTTAAATACTTTTGTCCCAGATTATCTAATATATTCCGGCGTATTCATGCGTATTTCCATCAAGTCCAAATTGTACTGGAAAGCTTTACTTTAGTCATGAAACAGGCGTAAAAAGCTTTAGGTTTTCCGATACATCAAATGTTTTTAAATATAAACATTTGTGTTACATAGATAATCTAGTACGCAATTATTGGCAGCTTTAGAATTAAAATTTTACTCTGTACTCATACGTGAATGAGACCAGAAAGGACAAATCTAGGGGAAACATATTTCTGACTAAGAGATCTAATCTTCACCATACTTTTAATGTTGCCTGTAACAGGATCGACTGATAATAGATAGGCCTGCGGAATGTACTGGCGGAGCAACTGTTAAAAACACTTTGACTTGTGTTGTAGTCTGTTGAACATTATTTGACTGAATTAAAAATAAAATACATATCATGGAGTCTTCAATATTTAATTCCAAAAAATCGCTTTCTATCTACGTTTAACAAGAATTTTACATGTTATATAAAATTAAATTACGTTAAAATGTAAATTTAAATTACAGTATGTTGTCAACAGTACTTACATGATTGAAATTACACAGGTAGGTTCAGATATTGCTAGTAACCTTCATGTGAAAATATACAAATCTAAATCAAAATATAATATTTATTATCCTATATAAGCTATGAAGTACTGGGCTATGGTTAAACACGCAAAAATATATAGCATAAAGAACGTTTCAATATAAAAGAAAATTCTTCTGTGAAAAGTTTTAATCTTCTAACTAAAATAGCTGTTAACTCAAAAGTATTGATAAAATTAAGTAATGCACAAAATAGCGGGTGTTTAGGCTAAAATTCAAATACTTTTATTAATACTGTAATTGTATTATAAAGCTTAAATTATATGAAATTTAAACTACTTCTATAGAGAAAATATTTTATGACATACTAAAAAGATTTTAATTATATAATTTAAAAGATTCTGGAACAATAACACGTTTAAATGACATAATAAACACAAATATCCGTAACATTGTTATTTAAACATATATATTGAAGCATGCACCGAACTTACATTACTAAACCCTCTAGCTCCTTAAAGGCGATGAGAATATAAAATTAATTAATTGTACTATGTAACATTCTAGGCTCCTTGCTTCTGAGAGCAGGTCTTGGAACCTGCCAACCCCGGTGTTTCACAATTCCAGGTGGTCCATATCTCTGGAAACTCCGAGCTTTCAGGAGATGCCGGTCTCTTGGAAGTTCCGGCCATCGATAGTCTCCAACCTCTGAAAATTCCAAGGTATTAGAAACTCTCTTGCTATAGTAGTAACTTGCTTATTGGTTTATGGACCTTAACAACGTTAAAACTGTCTCAGCCTCTAAGACCACCAAATCAATGGGAGCCCCTCGCCTCTTGTAGGTCCTTGCGTCTGGCTGGTGACTGCCTCTAAGGCTGCTTAATTTCTAGCAACTCTCTATTATTTTAAATAACAAGTCTGTGGTAGTTCCCACTATGGACTTGAAATAACTGAATATTAGAAGCTCAGCCTCCAGAATTTGTTCCCTATCACAACCCCTATCTTCTGCCAATTACCAACCTTTGAACATACACAGTTGCTGGCAGGTTCTAGCCTATTGCAAAACCCGGCCTCTGTTGGTCCTTTTCTTTATATGTTTTGGCCTCTAAACGCTCGGCCGTAAGCCTTTGTCCGTGTCGTTCTCCAGCCTTTGGGTTCTCTCATCCCCCAAAACCACCCTGCCATTGGCCACCATCAGCTGCCTCATTTAGGCCCATGCTTCTAGGTCATTCTGCTTCTTGGCGGCTACTGGGTTCATAAAGCTCTAAAAACATCATATGAAAAATAAATACTTAGCCTTGCAAATATTTTGACAGAAATTTCATACTTGGTTTAGTTAAATTCATGTAGTTATAAACAATTTATAATAAATAGCATATAATAGTTTCATTCGTAATATCGGCCTTCTTGTGTCAAAGAAATTATATATATATATATATATATATATATATATATATATATATATATATATATATATATATATATATATAGTGTATATATATACTTTTCAAATATAACTCCCCGTTTTACGAAATAATGTAAAAACGGGTAAAGAGCAGAGGACTTGTAAGCAGAATCTTTTCATGCGGCAGACAATCCACCGCCTCTAGTGCTTGTGGTGATGCAATTGGCAGCGGAAATGGACCTACGTACCTGCTAAGATCATATGAGGTAGTAATATTCATAATAAAACGTTTTTTTACTTTTTTGGATTGTTCCATATGTTAAATAAGTAAGCACTGCTTATTATAAGAAATTGAGTTTTCGTATGTTTCCATCTAAATTTAACGTGTTCCATTTAAAACTACCTATTTGGAGACAGAATACTTTGTACATACTGTACGCACGTTATTCTTTTGTTCAGGCAATAGTTGAAAGTCTTACAAAAGTATATAATTATTAAATTTGTTTAAAAATTACAATTTGTATAAGATGCTAATTATAAATAAATTAATACATTAGAGATGAAATACATCGCAAAGTCCAAGATATAATGAACTAAATTATTTATTAAAAGAATGAATTATTTATCGTGTCAAAATTTGGTTAAAAATTTCTAATTAATACGATTTATTAAAACACAGGTTTTTATTTTGCAATATAAAATCCATTTCCGTAGGATCGTTACTCCATTATTACGCTATAATAACTTTATTGTAATAACCGTCTGAAATTTTAAATGGTTGATGTATTTCTTAGTAGTGTTAGCTGAAATTATCATTGTATAACATTAAAAATTAGTGAACAATATGTGTCTCTTTAGCTCACTGTCATCCATGTTGATTATGCCATGCAATAAGGTTTCATTAAAGCTGGCGCAGCGCCTAACAGCTTATCTGGCCTCTTTACACGACGGCCAACTCTTAGTGTATAAACACACTGTGATTTTAGGTAGTATTTTATGACGTAATTGAGTTAATTACATAAAAAGCCAAATCTTGCGAATAATTGTTGAGAGCTATTTAGTGTATATATGTATGTATGTATGTATGTATGTATATATATATATATATATATATATATATATATATATATATATATATATATATATAAAAGGTAAACCTTTTACCTATATATGTATATATACATATATAATGCTATTCAGTATTTTTTTTAAGTGACATACTTAAAATGTTAATTCATAGACCAGATAAGACGTTTAAGGAGCATCTTAAAATATTTCGTGGTGTATATCAAATAAAACAAGATAAAGACACAAATAAAATATAAACTTATTATTAATAGACTACGGAACAATATCCACATGTAAAGTTTTATTTTATCTGTTGATACAATTCTAAAACTCGGCATTTTTTATGTTGTTCGTGTTAATTTTTAATGCAATTACCAAAGGTATAACACAACGTTTCGAGGATTGGAGTCTATCCTCTTTGGAGTCTATACTCTTCATCAGATGGAGAGATAAATTTACATACAAAATTAAAAAGTAGAAAGAAAAAAATAAGGAAAAGAAAAGGGTTCAAATATACCAAAAGCTGCTAGGAGTCTAGTCTAAGCGTTGCCACTGCACAAGATATCCTGAGCACAAATTACAAGTCCGAGAAACACAATCAAACCAGCACAGGCTACAGTGGGATACTAACAAGATTATCGATTTCAGCTCTTTTGATCGACACCGCGTAGTGTTGCCTGCAGCAATGGGACAGGAAGGCGATGGTCAGTTGGAGGAAGGGGTAAAGGCAAGCTGCTTCCAGTCCTTAGTTTTGGTCGTAGCCCTCAGTTTCATGGTGTGTATACGAATTTGGTTGGTTGAGGTTTTTAACTGTTATAATATTTTTAGGTTTCGACTAAGGGTACTCGTTTTTTTAAGTTTTTGATTTCTTCATATAAGACATTACTGTATGAGCGCAAGCTCTGCTCTATCTAACAATAAATATGCTACATATTCTTTGACATATTTTTTATGATTTGATAAATTGCTGTTTTAAAGACGTTCCTATCTCTTACTACACACACATCTAGAAAAGGGACTTTTTTGGGCTTCTACCCCTATGGTAACGTAAATGGAGGGAGAAATGCTGTTAATTGTGGACAAATACTCGTTAGGTTCAGTGTTTCCGTGACGGAAGACGACGAAAGTTTATCCAAGTATCTCCACCATATCCTCGGTTTGAACTGAGTTAAAGCCAGGACTTTATGCACAAATTCTTCAATAAAGATATTGGTGAAAATATACCTACCCCACCAGACGAAGAGGTTAGATTCCAATCCTAAACGTTGTGTTTTACCTTTTGTAATGTACAAGGATTACAAATTTCCGAAATCCTGTTATCCGTTCAAACATTCCATTGTTAATAACAAACTTTAAAAAAATAATTAATTTCGCTAGTCTGTTTCCTGAATTATAAATAATTTTACCAACAATATTGTTTTTAAATCTCCCTTATTTAAAAAAATATAAGTGCTCGCCAAAGAAAACCTCTTAATTAGTATTTATTTTGTACAATACATTAAAAATCAATTATATAATTTAGGGGTTTTAATATCCAAAACTATTAACTATTTTATTAAAACTTACTATTTCATAATAAAATATTATAATTTGGAATAAAAATAACATTTTATGTAGTTCTCAATAAACACAGAAGTGTAATATTTTTAGTCCTAACTCTTTCGGTCGATTTTTGTGCACTTTCACTTGTGATTATAAACTTTTTGGTTCTTTTGAATAAAAATGTAAGAATACATGAGTAAGTGATACTGAGAAATTCATTGGCTTTGTGTTTATTCCACGATTGATTATTATGAAATGTACTGTTAGCAATTTATACAAGACTATGAGTGAGCGTAGGAGGCTCCAGTTGTTCTCAATAAAAAATTTTTATCGTTTTCAATTTTATATAGAGGTAGTTGAGATTGAGTTAAAAACATTTTCAACCCTAAACGTTAAGTATTTTTGCAGGGATATTGTATATCAATACAAATCTGCTTTTGTCCTTAACTTGGAGGAGAAACTGCGAAAATCGGTCTTCATACTTAACTCCATAGTGGCTAATTCGATAAATTTTTCATTTTAAGATAAAACGGTAAAAAAGCTACTTAAACAAACATAATATCAATATAATTTAAATACTGGAGACAATGATGACTATTGATATTTGAAATTATATAATTTATATACATTATGAGGTTATGGCCTTAGATTTTAGTAGGAATAAATCTATAAGAACATTATCTTCGATATCCTGTATATACTAGTAGACAGCGAGGTCACTTGCAGATGTTAAACCATGAAAATAAATAAACATTCGTTACCAGTGACCAACATGAAATAATTACAGGTATTAAAAGGTATTGACTCTGTTTTAAGAACACTGTCCTAGGAATTTTAAAATACACACATAACTATATAAGAATGATTTATATGTATAACAGTTAATTGCATATTAATTCAGTTGTGTAAAGTGCTTCAGCTATCTAAAAATCTACGTTGGTTTTAATATCAACAGTGTACCTAATAGAAAAAGAAGAAAGAGTGTTGATAAAAACTTTCTAGCTGTCATACATGAGATCCATTGACCCTTAATACAGTTTATCTTCAGCAATCTGAGTCAAGAAAACCGAGCAAAATAAAAAACAAATACCATTTAGCTTTTTTGATTGATATAAGCTGATTTCATAAAAAAGGCCATTACTTTTGCGTTGTTATAGAAGAATAATCTTTGCAATGTACGTTCTGCAAAATTTGAATGTTTCCATTATTTTCTCATCTCTAGCATTTGTATGTATAAGAAAAACGAAATCATAGTAATCTTTAACAACAGAGAAAATTCCGACACCAAATTTTAATCTGTCCTTCTGTTTGACACTTTTTATACCCTCAGACGACATATATGTTTTCGTTTATCAGCCACTGACAATTGAAGGTTCGCTAAGCGCTCAGAAAATTAATGTACAAATTCAAGTAGAATATTTTGAATTAGATCATTAACGCTTACCATTATATTGTTATATTTGAGTTTTCATACAAAAATTATTGCTATAATGATACTTTCGTGTAGGCAAATCTTCCTTATTGAAATTTCATATAAAATATAATTTCTGACATGGTTTTTAATGATTCTAAAACACAATAAGTTACGTTCCTTACAATTTATCAACGTTTAAAAATGTCCATCATTTTTATAGACATTGAAACATGATGGAAAAGCCACATTGTATCTCTATAATTGTACAGTGACAAAAGAAGTAGCTGTCTACATGTTACATCTCTGTCAGATGTAGTCTACAAGACAAATGGTCTGGATTCAGCTGACACCCGAGATACTCCTATCACATATATCTTATGTTGTTATCAACATGCTGTATATAAAAACTTTTAACATTGTACTTATTTCTATTTCCCTAGGTTATCCATTGACAACGAATTGTTATAATAGTACAGAGCTAAAAAACGTCACTGCCTACATGTTACATCTCTGTCACATGTAGTCTATGAGACAAACAGTCTGGATTCAACTGACAGTCTAGATTCTCCTGTCAATTATATCTTGTGTGGTTCTGAGCATGCTATACATCAAGTATTCTACTAAATAATTTATCTTTAACAGTTTAATTTAAACAAGGATAAATTAAGGAAATAAGGAATTTTGTGTAGTACGCTATTTAGATGTTCCGTAATATGAATAACTATGCTGTGTAGAACTATGCTACATAAAAACGTTGACAAATCGAAGACATGGGAATAAGTTCATCTATTGATAATTCCCATCATGTCACCCACACAAAAAATACCTTTTTATTCGGATGAATAGAAACCTTGAATTAGATGACTACCCACTTAATAAAAGAATTACGTTAATTAGGACAGCTTTACTTGTATTAGGATGCAAAATGTTAATTTTTTAGCAGGTTAAAATATGTAGTGGTAGGCAGGAGTAAAGATTTTGCGTCGCTCAATTCCAATTTTTACGTATATTTATACTGATTATAAAATGTAAGTCAACAGTAAAAAATAGCTATGTTTTTTATACATTCGTTATTGTTATAAAATTTTTCCCAATTAGAAAATGTTTATAAAACAATATAAAAAGAAAAGCCTATGTCGCCTTGTATTGTATAAATAAATGTTAAGTTTTACTTGCATGTCGTAATTGATAGCCTCGTTAGGACTATTGTGTTTTGCTGGCTTTTTACATTAAACCAGCATTTTAAAATCATTTTAAAATCAATACACCAAATCGTAAATTTTAGAGAATAACAACATATTGTACACTTTATGCCTAATGACATATAAAATTGTAGATTACTCTTCAAGATTTCTCAATATTTTATTTTTACATATTTTTAATCGCAAAGTATGATAAGTAATTATTAACAAAATGTGAAAAAGTAAAACATAATTATTGAAAGTATAATATAATAAAGTATGACGTAATAAAAATAAATCCCAAAACACACTAATACGGGATAATTTACTAGCAAAAGTTTTAAAATATCATGTTTGATTCTATCAAGCTTTAAAAGAAGTATTTAAAATGTGA
Source organism: Homalodisca vitripennis (assembly GCF_021130785.1). Lineage (NCBI taxonomy): Eukaryota > Metazoa > Arthropoda > Insecta > Hemiptera > Cicadellidae > Homalodisca > Homalodisca vitripennis. Next base: position 157,319,688 of record NC_060208.1, read on the forward strand.
AAGAATTTAATGGAAACGTAAACTGAGATTCATATTAACAATAAATATAATTAACTTCATAGTTTGTTTATTTTTTAATTGTTTAAAATATATATACTTACCAACAGTTATAAAACTGTTTAGGTATATATCTTAGATTAATTTATCTACTTTAATAGCATGAACATAAAAGCTAATATATTTTCCCTTAATAGGTTCAACAAATAATTGAAACTATTTGACAATTGATGATCTTAGTAATACATTACCTTATACGCTTCAAATTACTCATTACTATTTTAATAAATATCCGTATTCAATATTTTCTAAAATGTATAAATTACATTATTGTTTTTATTATATAATTTAGCATATATTAATTAGTTCCTTAATATTAATGATAGCCGAAAATGAGTTAATAAAATATCTAAACCATCTAAAAAACTATTAATAATTCCAAAGTAGTGGGAACCACATAATGCGTAGCTTAAATTAATAATAAACAACGCCAATACTTATATCGATGTAAAATAGCCCCACGCCCCAAATCCCATATTGTGGAAACGGGCAAAGTTGTAAAAGTGACTAAAAATTTCACTTCTATATCATAAAAAGGTGCCATTCCTCTATATTTATTAATCAAAAATTAAACAGAATATTTCCATACTTTTAACTGACACATTATACATATTATTTCATGAGCTCTAGCAAAGCCTATTAATATAGGTTATGGAAAAATGTCTACGTTTCTGCATTAAGTTATGAACAAAAATGCCTACAGAATTAGAATTTTGTACTTTAAATTTGGTGCATGTCACTTGATGTATAATTGTGGTAAATATGTATATTATAAGTATATTATATTCAAATTGTAGTCTGTGAGAAAATATCTTCTGGCAATTGTTATTGAGAAACTTAGCGACATTTTGATGTGGGTATATTAAAAATGGCCAATTACGGCCTTATATACCCATACATGTCTTATAGCATTTCACTATGGGGTGTTTGTTCGCTAGGTGTTTTGTGTTCGAAAATGGATCAATCAGAACAATTGCATAACTTGGTTTCAGAGAGTCGTGTAGGGAGAGTTTTGGAAGGCTAGAACGGCTGACACTTTTATCCTTCTACATGTACGTAACTGTCTTGTACTGTCGGTACAAATGTAAAACCACACGTGAGGCAGGGACGTTCATGGCTATAACACCAGAGGGAGGGATGTGTTAATGGCGGTACAGCACAGGCTCAGAGCTTATGAATCTCTGCCCCGTGAGGTCGGAGGTAAATTGATAAATTTGCTTCCCCTAGGTACATGTGACAAACAAAGGGAAACACTTTTTAAAAAGAAATTAAAGCAATTATAGCAGGAGCATTCTACGGCGTTGCTGAGTTCACGGCGGAACTTGAGCCAGAGTTTTAAGGGGCCGACCTGTTTTAAGTTTTAAATTATATTTTTAGGATTGTTATTATATTATAAAGTTTTAACTATTTTAAAAGTATTTAACTGTTATAAAGTTTTAACGGTTTTAAAGTATTTATAATTTTATATATTTTATTATATAAAGCTGTTAAATAAATGCTGTTTAATTTAACCTACTTTAATTTGACGTAACCTGTATACCGATTGTGTATACAGTACTTGTATTTCAATTACATATATCATAATTTAAACAAATAACTGTTAAATGTTTTTTTTATTAAAATAAATTAATTTTAAATTTATTCTGCTCTAGACAATTAGCTTAGAATTATGATGAAAGTGTAGGATGCTATACAATATGTGAATTGTTTTTACAACAATAAAGAGATTTGTTATTATTATTGTAATACATTTAAGTTATTCTTTGAAGAGTTTCCCACAGCATATTTCGTCTAGTGTTACTATAAGTAAATATTATACATTAATTTTATTAGACTATCAAACATTTGTATGAATAAATTTTTTAGATAAATGTGACATTTTGAAAGAAAAATACAAATAAATCAGTGGTAACAGGCCGAATATCTATAGGACTCCAACTAAATGACTCAGTCTGATACCTATTCCTATCTATATATGTAGTTGGGTTAGGAAACAGCTGTAGGAAAGGGGTATACAATCATAATGAAATTTTATCTAACTTTGGACAAAACGACAAAATCAATACGGTGCTGTATCACTAGGCAACCACTAAATAATATCGTCCACAGAAATGTAAATCGAGGTGGTCTATTATTACACTCATTATAATTGTTATGTTGCTTAATGTTCTAAAATTGAATATATTAAAGGGGGTCATTGTTACGTTATTACTTTTTTGCATACACGAGTTCTGTCATATGCTGTTGAATTTTAGGCCTTTCTTATATCGTTAAGCTTTAAATTTCGATTAAAAGTGTTTAAACTCACATGTAGAATTTTGGATATTAAATTTTACAGTATAGTTAACATGATAATTAACGAATATTAATAAAGGCTAATATGAAATATAATAATTATACATTATAGTATTAGGATATAAACCTATACTCTTGCTTAAATGTAAACATTATATGTATTCTTACGTATACTATGTTTAATAGAAGAGTTATTTGTGCAGCGAGTAAAAGAAAAAGAAAGATACCTTACAATTTGAGAGTTCTTAGAAAATATTCAGTAAAAAACTAAAAATTTTGCTATCTATATTTCTTTTTATAACTCTAAGTTTTTTACTGTGAGAAAAAAAATTTGTAAATCAATTTTTAAAGATTCTATATTCGTAATAACATCTTAATACTACTATTTACATATGGATCATGTAAACGCAATGAATTACATCCAATTTCAATGTTTACAGTCAAGTAATAAATTTTAGTAAAGATATTTTTCCCAAAATAATTAAGAAAATCGTTTTATTTTGATTACAATACGGATAATTGCCATGCTAAATTGCAGGCTTCCAAATTGTAGCAAATATTATAATTTTTTTAATGTTTTATCACTAGTAAATAATTACTCATTTTGCAAAACTAATTTAGTGTTGCTAAATAAAATTCATATTGAATAATGTGTAACTATTTACCAGTAGTACTTAATACATAAAATCTTTCTAATGACTTAAGAATCTTCATTCATATTACTTATGTATGTCATAGATGACCCACCAATATTTCAAAATGAATCTGTACGAATTTTAAATTTGATTCATTAAAATTTTAAGATTGTATAAAATAGTGCTAATCCTCCTAATTTTTTTCCACCCTACATGCATTAACCCTGCAAAGTTTATCAGAAAATATATTTCAATGTAACATATTAAAACCATATTTAACTTAATGGACCGTATAATAATATGCAAAGTGGAAATCTCCGTAAATGTTCTATTAATACTGTTGCAAAGAGAAACCACTCACTAAAACTGTTATTATTTGCAAAGTTTGTACTAGTATCTAACTCTATTTCTAGACCTAGTGACATCTAAAAACGATAGCTTAACAATATATATTACAAAATATTAACCTTTTGACTTGTCCACACTTCTAACTTATTTAGATAATAACAGATTTTAACAACCAAAATTTTTTTCGTTTTACCAGTATTGGAACTATATAAATTTCAACTGTACTTATACCTGTTGTATAACTGGAGTAAAAGCTCACAACTTGAAATTTATATAGTTCCAATACTGGTAAAAACGAAAAAAATTGTGGTTGTTAAAATCTGTTATGATCTATAGTACTAAGTAAAATTCCTTTTAGTGTGATAACTTTTTAAAGGTAATTTTTATATGCTTTTCGCAACTGTATGGTTGACATGTACGATTAGTTTATAAGTTTGTAAGGTTAAGTGATGAAGTTGATCGAAAATTCCAATGCCTATTTGGAATGGTATTGTTCAAAGATAACACGTAGATATGAAATGTTTCGGTTTTACTGCACATTTTTTGGTAAACATCATTGAAGTATAGAAAAAAAAACTACTCAAAACAAGTTGCTGGACAATAAAGGGTTATTGAATGTCAATATTAACTTATTGCATCACAAACAGGTAATTATATACGTATTATACACCATCACTTCTTCCTTCTTAATTCAATTGATAATGTAATTATCAATGCTGTGTATAGTTTTACGAACCCTAACCATAACGATTGAACTGTAGCAAGTACTTTTAGTGTATTTATAATAAAAATACACAAATATCCAAAGACATAAAAATTCTTATTTATAAGAATAATCGAACCATGTTTTAAATGTTTATACAACTATATTTAAATTTTTAAGTTTACTCCAGTTTAGAACATATAGCTTTATAGTGAATCCATGCTTTAAGCTGTATTTTGACCAATAGACGTATTTAGTATAGGGCATGCCCTAAAAGCGACGTGGGTTCATGGAAGCAAGATTTTAGTAAACATTTCCTTCAAAGTTTAACTGCAAAGCATACAAACTTTAAATAGCTTTATGTTCTAATTAGCTATATCTGAGTTATGAATCAAAGCTTATGTGATTCTGTCAGTTCCATTCCAGGCGAAGTTAACTTTAGTTAAGATAGACAGACAGAGAATAAGCAACTTTATGTAACGAGTCTCGTTTCAAGAATCTAGATCAACAGAGTAATTATTTCAGTTCAGAAGTTGAATGTTGCATTACTTAATGATATTTCATCAGAGCAGCAAAATTCAACTTTTGTTTGGGCGGTAATATGAATAATCAGAAATTATTGTAATTATAGTTAGTAAATTATAGTTTCCTTAATTCAAAGATTGTTCATTCTACACATGAAACTATCTACTTTTACTCCATATTTGTAAATCCGTGATTTAAAATTATTACCTAGATCCTTATTTCGATCTCAATATGGGCAGAAAAAGAGCACAGTCCGTAATTATAGCAAGTGAAATCGTAAATCAATAGATGAGACACTATATGCAATTTTGAGGACATGCAATTGTCGAGAGGAACATCACAATGTATCATTTATGAGGTTTATGATACTTACTAGGTGAAATATTTCCCAGAATGAACCGAGAAAATAATATGATAATATAAACATTCATTGCGAACAAGAACATGTATTTTACTGTTTATATTTACATATGGATACAAACTCCCATAATGTAGTATTGAAATGCATTAGTATGGTTTATATTGATTTATTTTTTAATCTTCAATATTATTACCTATATAAATAGAATTTAGATACTATACTGATTTGATTCCAACCTCATAAAAAATTTTTAAATGTCCATAAATTAATATGTTTTAAGGGGGAAACAGCAAACTTAGTTTTTTCTCGGAAATATAACTTATTTAAAGTAGCAGTAGAAAACCTGAAGTAAGAATTACTCGTAATTTTGCCTAATTCTCTTAATCATAAACACTGAGAAACGGATACCCTGATGCATAAAATATGGCTAAATCCATTTTATTAGTACTATTGAACCCTTTCGTATTACATCACGATAGCTGGCCATGAAATTCGTTTTGGAGTTCCTCTAGATTAGTCAAAATTACTTAAATTTTTACATACATTGTAGGAGCTATTCAATAAAATGCACGGAATATAGCATAATAATTGCGGGTGAACCAGCAGGTAAGTTCTAGTATGTAAACCACTACAGTACACTACTAACCATCCTAGCACAGTTTATTTTTAATGTTAATTAGGTTATCTGGTTAAAGCATGTGAAAAACGCTTGTATATATGAAAAGAATAGTGATAAATGATATTTTTTAAGTTAAAATGTAACTTATTTCTATAAGTACCTGTTGTATTTTCTCGCTAGTTAAAATAAGTTATATTTCCGAGAAAAAACTAAGTTTGCTATTTCCCCCTTAAAACATATTAATTTATGGACATTTAAAAAATTTTTTATGAGATTGGAATCAAATCAGTATAGTTTCTAAATTCTATTTATATAGGTAATAATATTGAAGATTAATAAATAAATCAATATAAACCATACTAATGCATTTCAATACTACAATATGGGAGTTTGTATCCATATGTAAATATAAACAGTAAAATACATGTTCTTGTTCGCAATGAATGTTTATATTATCCTCAAAATTGCATATAGTGTCTCATCTATTGATTTACGATTTCACTTTCTACAATCACGGACTGTGCTCTTTTTCTGCCCATATTGAGATCGAAATAAGGATCTAGGTAATAATTTTAAATCACGGATTTACAAATATGGAGTAAAAGTAGATAGTTTCATGTGTAGAATGAACAATCTTTGAATTAAGGAAACTATAATTTACTAACTATAATTACAATAATTTCTGATTATTCATATTACCGCCCAAACAAAAGTTGAATTTTGCTGCTCTGATGAAATATCATTAAGTAATGCAACATTCAACTTCTGAACTGAAATAATTACTCTGTTGATCTAGATTCTTGAAACGAGACTCGTTACATAAAGTTGCTTATTCTCTGTCTGTCTATCTTAACTTGCACGAATAACCAAAGTTAACTTCGCCTGGAATGGAACTGACAGAATCACATAAGCTTTGATTCATAACTCAGATATAGCTAATTAGAACATAAAGCTATTCAAAGTTTGTATGCTTTGCAGTTAAACTTTGAAGGAAATGTTTACTAAAATCTTGCTTCCATGAACCCACGTCGCTTTTAGGGCATGCCCTATACTAAATACGTCTATTGGTCAAAATACAGCTTAAAGCATGGATTCACTATAAAGCAATATGTTCTAAACTGGGGTAAACTTAAAAATTTAAATATAGTTGTATAAACATTTAAAACATGGTTCGATTATTCTTATAAATAAGAATTTTTATGTCTTTGGATATTTGTGTATTTTTATTATAATTATATACACTAAAAGTACTTGCTACAGTTCATTCGTTATGGTTAGGGTTCGTAAAACTATACACAGCATTGATAATTACATTATCAATTGAATTAAGAAGGAAGAAGTGATGGTGTATAATACGTATATAATTACCTGTTTGTGATGCAATAAGTTAATATTGACATTCAATAACCCTTTATTGTCCAGCAACTTGTTTTGAGTAGTTTTTTTTTCTATACTTCAATGATGTTTACCAAAAAATGTGCAGTAAAACCGAAACATTTCATATCTACGTGTTATCTTTGAACAATACCATTCCAAATAGGCATTGGAATTTTCGATCAACTTTATCACTTAACCTTACAAACTTATAAACTAATCGTACATGTCAACCATACAGTTGCGAAAAGCATATAAAAATTACCTATAAAAAGTTATCACACTAAAAGGAATTTTACTTAGTATTCTACATCAATAAATTTAATTCCACACTATCTGATATATAGAATTTTGAAAAACCTATAATAGAATACAAAACAATAGAACGGTTACAATGATTCAAATTGTTATATTACCAAGTTGCCTCTTTTTATTTTTTTTATTAAATAATAATATAAATAAAAATGTGTTGGTAAGCGCAAATATGGAGAGCGGCTGGACCAATTCGGTTAATTCCTTTTTTTAAATGTCCATTGAAATCAATGGAAGATTCTTATGAAGCAAAATATATAAAAAGTTACCTGAAATATTTTACAAATTAGAAAATTTTAGTTTTTACTTTTCATAATCCAAATTAAACTGGCACTAATCAGCTGTTCACACCTTCAGTGTTATGTCGACAAATTGAGTAAAACATCTGTTTACATAAAAATTTGATCAAATATTAAGTAAACAGTGCTTGTCCAGTAGTGCAATTCCGATAGTAAATAAAAAGTAATATCAAAACTTTACGCCAGATCGGGCCAGTGACGAATTTAAACGATGTAATGCATTTTAAATATTATTTAAACACTGTTATAAAACGAACCTTAAAGAACAAAGTAATTTTTGTTCACATTAGTTACTATAAACTGGTAAACTTCTTTGGCATTGTGAAAAGGAATTTTAACAGTGGTTTCTGGAAACAGAGAAATGAACATGCCTAAACGATTCATGCTTTCCCAGGCTGCAGTCCGAACAACAAGACTTCTATAACGCACAATCTCATAAACGATTACTTTGGAGTGTTTCATAAACTTAATAAGAATTTTCCCCTTATACCGAAATCCTTATTGAGGATAATACGTAGGAAGTAGGTAGTACTCCCTCCTAGGCCGTTTTACGCTTCTCAGTCCTACGTATGTATGTATGTATATTTTCTTCATCAGGACAAAAAAAAAAAACAAACTCAACTATGTCCATGGATATATTTTATACTGAATGAAGATTACAGAATCCGATAGTACACGATTTTGACCAAAGTAGATTTCCAAGAACTACATAATCAAATGTATATAGTATTTTGATCGAGGCAATGTGGCAAGGTAAACTGTGACATTATACAAACGATCAGAAGTGGCACTTTTTAATCGAAGTAGGCTTCTCGGCCTACGTAAGAATATATTTTTTTCTCCGTCAGATCAACTAGGCAAACTCTACTATGGGACTGGATATACCTTAGACCTGAAGTATATGACAAGGACTGGAAATACGGGTATACGCTTTTTGATCTAAGTAAGTTTCCGAGGCCAGTGTGATCTAAGATTTGTGCTTTCTTGATCGGGATAACAAGTAAGATACAGATGTGAAGTTATGTATATAATTAATTAGAACCAGAAATGCTCCTACACGTACAAAATATGATATACGAACGAAGTTGAACTCTGATACTCCATCATATTACGTCATAAATGCTTTTATTAAGTAATAATAAGGACTTCGGTTTTGACAATTGCGTACGAAGCAGCGGGTAACAGCTATTCAAACATAAATCTGAGATAACTATGATAAAAAATCATATGTTTTAAATGTGACAGAAAAACAAAAACAAATTACAAACACAAAAGACTAATAAATATATATTATTATCATATTATAGTATAGTAATTTGTTCAAGTCAAGGTGACTTTATATTTGTAATTTTCGTTTTTAAACTGGTCAGCAATCATTAGTTTTCGAAGAAATATTGTGTTATAAATACCAAAAAATACAATATTAATATATACTCAAGTATTGTGCATGAAGCACTATTGCTATGTGAGGAACATTAGAAGTGTTTAATTAGGTGCAATGAAATACTCGGGATTTGGTTGAGCGTAAATAATATTTTTACATTGGTTTTATAGTTAACTGTAATGGCAACGAGAAATAGTATAACCAATACATTTGTAAGAAAGTTAGTGCACTCCTAAGAGATATTAATATATGGCATATTAACAAATGTAGCCTAAATATTTAAATACACACATAATTTTATGTTGACTTGGTGTTTATTAATTTATAACCTTGTACGAAACCCGTTCTTATGAACAAAAATGTGAATGTATCATTTGGTACGGTTTTTCTGAGAACACTTTTGTGAGCTTGAGATATTGTATGAGATACTAGACACACATTTATTTATTATGCTGTATGTCCAACTATGGCATCTGGCTCAACACCACTGATGTCTGTCACTTAGTAAGTTAACACAATTTCTCTTTTGTTCGTAGGCGCATGTAAGAATATCTTTTCCTTCTAATTGTCATCCACATTAAGAGTGATTTATAAATAAGAATAAAATTATATATATATTTAGTTATGCCACTCAATATTCTCTTTAATAAGTAATAAATTTTAATTTTTTTTAAATATCCCTTGATCGAAAACTTGAACTAAATTATTCTATAAGTAATTCATCTCTCAATAATAAAACGAGTTTTAATCTTGAAATTTAGCACTAATCATTTAACGATGTCTGTTACGGGTCAGGTTGTGTAACATACTCCTACCTTGTTATTAAATCCAATTCTGACCAATAAAAAAGTTCTATAACGCATACAATATATTTTAAATAGTATTTGTAATAAAAATAGTCTATAGTTAGTGCTGTATATCATTGAGTTATCTCAATATTTTTCGGGTTTAGTACTTTAGTATCAAGAAAACCATAAAACAGGGCTATGTTAGTAAAGGTTACGAATATATATTTTTTTAGTATGTCGAAAATATACTCAAGTAGAAATATCTGTGGGAATAATACGCTGTTTATGATGAATGAAGTGAAGTAAATATGTCTTATTTTACCAGGCGATGTTAGGACTAGAAGACTGTAAGACTGTAAGAATATTTCTCTAACACTTAACCTGAGGACCAAAGGCTTGGAGGTGACTTCCAAACCACCACCAATAACCGGGCAGGCGGGTTGCTTGCAAGGGCATGATCGCTCAGAGGTCACTTATCCAAGCAGCAGCAACGCTCGACATTGCTTTATCCGGTAATATTGTGATAACCACTGTACCCGCTACAATGCACTATTGACAATGAATAATACTTGACTTGTGTTTGTGCATGCGATACTTTGCTACGGAATGTTTTAAAACCAGAGATAATTAATATTGTTCATATAATTGCACTTTATTATTTGCGTTGATCCTAAAATAAATTATATACAAAATTAGTTTCGTTTGTTAAGAACTATTCTAAAAATCCTAACATCAACAGTTAACTCCTTCCAGCTGCTGTTATTACGGTATTAGAATTTTATTGGTTTTTATGGGGTAGATTTAAGCTTTTGAGTTACCCTGTGCATAGTGCTTAGACGAAAACCGTGTTAAAATTATCGTCTGGAGTTGTTACCCTAATTATAATTTCCGCGTTTAATTTAGGAAAAATTGGGTGGTTTACTTATTATTTTAGCAGATTGTATTATTTATATGCGACCCATTCATTTCCAAAGTAATCGTTTTATCAGGATTCTAATTAGTATTATTAACAGGGACGTATGGGAGTATACGAGACATCTCAAGATTCTATGAAATAGTTATGTTTCTGGTACTTTGGCATGTTCTATGACATCGCAAATAAAAATAGACAGGTCATTGGTTTTCTATAAATTTGCATATTCTTTAATAAAATACAAAACTTCTTCGCATATTACCAAGATTACATTACAACTTATTCATGGAATGGTTGTTCCTCCAAACGAGAAGAGTATTGTTTTTGAACTTTGTAAGATTATTAATTATTAATTAGTTGATGCTATTGTTTTCATAGATTTTGTAGCTCGACATGCAGAAATATACATATATTGAACCATAAATGAATTTAATGTAAACTTCAAGTCATAATGCCTTGGCTTACATCATTAGCTACAAAAGGTTTTTATTGAATAGTAACATCTTACAAACAACATATTTGTACAGTGCAATGCTACTGAAGCGACGTGTTTTTACCACAAATTAGATTATAATTTTTTAAGTATATTGGGTAAATAACAACAATTTTTACGTTATCATTCTTTCATCTTTGGGTTTCAAGAAGGCGACAGTTCAAAACTTGGAAAAAGAATTCTGAAATATTAATTAGTATATACAGAAGCGTAAATTTTTTTTCATAGTTCTCTGACCATTGACAATAATGTTTGTTCTCACATCTGCATTGTTATATATTTCTAGAAGTTCCGACAGTAGTCGTATGGCTTAAAGAAGGTTAAATATGGCTTTTGATGTATAAAAGTACAAATAAATGAAACTCCATGGGAATATGTTTACTGTAATAATTTGGAATTAACTGTAACCTAATTAAATCCACCTTTTAGCAAAGGAATGCATATCCTTATAACAAATATAACTTTGTTAATTCTCACAACACTTATATTGCAGGATAAAAATGTCGATTTTAATGTTTTCAAGAACCTGCTCGAAGGTATATAATTACAACATACCTACACTTATAACACCGTCTAACTGCCGACAGGCAAATCAAACATGAAGAAAACGTCTTACTTAAGTATACTCTATGTCCGTTTATTCAGGTTTAAGTTAATAAATTGTAATGTGGTATGAAATGTATGTCTGAAAAAGGTACGTCTCCAAATAGAAAACAAGGATGCAGGCAGGCAACGAATACTTTGGACACAATAATATTATATAAGTATTAAGTAGTTTTGGTACATATGATATTGGTAAGTAAGATAAATGTTCTGATTGTTTTACATAAAAAATCCAAACATTCTGTTGCACAATTCATAATGAAACGTGTTGAGTTTCTCTCAGCCGACAAAGGATAGCAATTAAGTTCTTGTAGAGTCTCTTTTGTGTGAGTGGCAGTGTTTAGGCTCCCTACTAACCACTTGTACCATTATTCAGATGCTACTTTTTAACCTTTGAAATATGAGTGCTAAAACTGAATGTCTACAAATTTTACATTTTGTTTATTTTATGCTGTAAATAATTAGTGCTCTCTGGTGCCACCCATGGTAAAGGTTGCATCATGTTTTATCATGACCAAAAAAGTGTTAGTAAAGTATATTAATGCAATTAATGTACGACTGACCTTTGTTTAAGTCACATAGGATTGTAATATTTATTTACAATTATTAAGTTAACCTCTGGTTACAACAGTAGTTACTATGTTGAAATGAGAACTAAAAAGTACTTTTATCATATCACAGGTGTTACAATTTTAGCGGTTTCCAATATTCAAATGCATATCAATAGAATATATAAAATCTAAAGATGTGATCTATGTTAAGGTCACCCTTCCTTCTCCAAGCAAAAAGCAAAATCTACTTCCACGCCTCCTGTCGCTAACAAAAGCACATTAATACTATATATAATTTACTTAAATTTTACACTGATTAATATATAACTCATTCTTTCCAAAGCTCCACCACATGACTTCAAAGCAACACTTATTGCCACACTCATATTTTCCCATAGATAATTGAAAATTACATGTTATTCACTGATTACATTTATTTACTGGTTACGGATACACATATACATACATCTACCCACTGTTTCAGTCTATTACATGTTCTACCCCCAGTAAATCGTAGGTCTACATTTGAACTTAATAGTCCTAGGTTTGACAATTAGGTGAATTATAATGAAAAAATTGGTCAGATGTAACAAGTTCCCAAAATCGTAGCCATGGGCGTGTCCTAAGAAATACCACAGACACTCATACAAATATCAAACATTTACCGTGGCCATATACTAAATTAATTAACTTTGACGGGCCCTCCTTTACCGAAAATCATACACATTTCTATACTAAAAAGATTTTCATTTACATTTTTATACAAACAATTAGTGAAAATTTTAATTACTGGAGGATTATTATACTAATTTTATTCTACGCTAATACTCCAAAGACAATTGTATACACATTTATTGATATTGATATATAATTTTTCTCTCACCGTCTCTGTATCATTTACGTCAATATGTACCGTAGACCAGATGTTAAGATTCATTATTGTGCCTTACCAGGAGCTGCTAAACCGTGCATGAATTGGACCAAGATTATATAAAGAGTACATTTAATGGGTAATCATATGTTTACTGTGTATTTGCTGCAGTTATACATTTTATAATTATGAGGTACAGTTCATTCGTTACTTATAATTGGAGCTATACAATTAACTTTTAAAACTTTAAAACTGTTTGGAGCTATACATGTGTTGGTAAGTGTTTCCAATTTTTAAATTATTTTTGCTTAGCGAGATTTAAATTATTTTAAAGATCATATTACATTTATATAAATGAAATGTTTTATTTCGGCACTTTATACCTATCTTTATTAGATATAACAACAACATATTTATCCCGTTATGTGTAACTTAATCAAGTTTAAGCAATCAACTACCGAAGAACTTTGTTTTATATGCATCTGGTTATAATTATTAGCATTTAAATATAATTCAAAACTAAAAACTAATATTCATAATGTGGAAGGCAGCTAGAGCCCACGTAGAGCAATATAAATGTTATGTATGTAATTTTTTAAAGCACATACAATAAAAGAGACAACCCAGAAATTATACACCGTTAGGTCAAATCATAGAATATATGTGACCTGTTATTGACCGCATTATGAAGCATTATTTCCCCACTATGTACAATAATTTTAGATATCTGACTAACTATAGGTTCTCCTTTATGGTCTTTAAGTATTGGTATTTAAAATGTAGTAAAGTTTTTAAATAGTGTATTTTATCGGATATTGCAAAGAAAAGGTTGATTTTATGACAACAATTGTTTACTAAAAAATAACTGTGATGAAAAACTGTCTGTTTCTCACATAAACACATAAGTAGAAGGCAATAACACCAATCGAACAAGCCTAACGATTACATATTATGATAAACGATATATACTAAATATAATAGCTGATCAATGTAATTAAATTGACAACTCTTTTTATGTAGAAATAAGTAATAATGAAACTAACTTGAATCAGTAGTTCTGCTTAAATTACGTTCTGAATAACTAATGAAGTAAAGTTAGGATTCCCAACTTGTGCATATATGCAAGTAAAGACACAAAGGGACTTGTAAAAGTTATTGTCCATAACCACAAACTTTTTATGTAGAAATAAGTAATAATGAAACTAACTTGAATCAGTAGTTCTGCTTAAATTACGTTCTGAATAACTAATGAAGTAAAGTTAGGATTCCAACTTGTGCATATATGCAAGTAAAGACACAAAGGGACTTGTAAAAATTTATTGTCATAACCACAAAACTTTTTATGTAGAAATAAGTAATAATGAAACTAACTTGAATCAGTAGTTCTGCTTAAATTACGTTCTGAATAACTAATGAAGTAAAGTTAGGATTCCAACTTGTGCATATATGCAAGTAAAGACACAAAGGGACTTGTAAAAGTTATTGTCATAACCACAAACTTTTTATGATAGAAATAAGTAATAATGAAACTAACTTGAAATCAGTAGTTCTGCTTAAATTACGTTCTGAATAAATAATGAAGTAAAGTTAGGATTCCAACTTGTGCATATATGCAAGTAAAGACACAAAGGGACTTGTAAAAGTTATTGTCATAACCACAAACTTTTTGACTACCAAAGTTACCAACATGTCTTTTTCAGGTTACTATAACATGATGCGACAAAATGACCTCTAGGTTTCTTAATTTTAATCTTACCATAAACTAGTAATGTATTCTCTGTTCACATTTTTAGTATATAAAGGTAATATGTTTGTGCTATAAATTAAAATTTAAAAATTACTCTAAACAATACTAGTAGTATCCTTATTATTAGAAATTATATTTTCAGTTTAAATTGTAATATCTATCTAGTAAGCAATTCATCCGTGCAGAAGTGATGAGCTTACATCATTGACATAGATCAGGAAGAGACCTGGACCGAAAATTGAGCCCTGTGGGGCACCATAACTCAGGTATATTGGTTCAGATAATTTGTTTGAGATCCAAACAGTTTGAGCTCTGGGACTCAGAAATAATCTGAGTCACTAGAGATGATTCCATGACATTTAAGTTTGTCAAGTATTGTTACATTGGCAACGCAGTCGAATGCTTTCGATAAGTCTAGGAACACACTCTATATGGAATCCCTACGTTATAAACCCTCTATAACAATGTCGACTAGATTTATAACTGCGTCTATTGTCGACTTATCCTTCCTGAAGCCAAACCGGTCATCAGATAGCTGGTTGTCCTTGTTCAAGCACAACAAGCATTCTTTTCTAGAAACGTTTTTCAAATATTTTGCTCAAAACTGACAAAATTAACACTGGCTGGTAATTTTGGGTGGAGTGGGGATTGCCTTTCTTGAAAATCGTTGTTACTTTTGTGGTTTTTTTGCAGTGAGGGAAAAACTCCTTGTATAAGAGAGAAATTTACTAACTGGGTTAATGGTCTCACAATATGTTTTGAACATTTTTTTTATGAGCAACATCAATATTAAATTAAAACATTAGATTTTTTGAGTGGAAACTGCTGAATTATTTTTTTATGCTCTTCCTCGACGACAAGTGCCAGTGCCAGTGAGGCTACAGGACACTGCCGTCTTGTGATTTCTTGTGGGAGTGATGGGCAAGGGACTTGCTCCAAAGCAACAAATATGAGACTCTGTTAAGCCTCTTTGAAACCTCAACCGCGTTCTCCGTAGGTCTGTCACCATATTTTAATTTGATTTTTTGTATTTTTGATGATGTCCCAAGAAGTTTTATAAATGTTTTTGGAAGATATAATTAATTTGGATTCATCATATGTCTTTTCCGCTTGGATCACTTTTCTGTAAATTAGGTTGTAATTTTAAATACTTTTGGTTTAAATTCTTCTTTGTGGGACGTTTTCTGAATTTCTGAGAAAACCTTTTGATTTTTCTATACAAACTAAAATACCTTTAGTAATCCATTTGTTGTTCATCCTTTTGGGACCAACCTGTATAGTTTTGAGAGGACAGTACTTGTTGAGATGAAAGTCGAGTGTATCACTATACATTTAAAAATGCTGTCCTCCTGAATGAATTGACTCTCGTAATTTCCAATTTCATTTAGAAAGGTAAATGTTGAGGAAAACAATGTTTTCTGTCGTTAAGTTTCTTATTGTTTTTTGTGATTTTTAGCTTCCTCTCGATTCTTACTCCACTAATTATATCCTCTTGGCTGTAGTGGTCTGATAAAGCTGTATTGACCACGGACACTGCAACACGTTGTAGATTGAAGATGATGTTGTCAATAGTCGACTGTGTGAATGTTTCACACGCGTTGGCGGTTTGACTAACAGCTATACGTCAAATGACTTTAACGAGTTGACAAATCTTTTGGTGGAAGCATGATTCCTGTCCATCGCATTAATTTTGAAATAACCCGTTAGGACATAATCGTTTTGATGGATAGCCAAATCCATCAGTATTGCTTCAACATTAAAAAAAGTTTCCTTATTGTCATTGCGAGACCTATAGATTACTATGATTGTTAGTTTTGATCTGTTTGAATGAAATTGTGGATAAAATCTAATTCAATGTTATATATAATATACAATCATTATTATTAATTATAATAATGCCTAATACGTTAGTATATTGCAATTAACTAATTTTTTAATTTAAAATACTCTATGATTTACATATATTATTACTATTAAACATGTTTTGTAAATAAAAAGAAAAGATAATAGGAATTGTACAAATAAATTATAATAATATCATTTAGAACCCTTTATAGTTACTGCGTCTTTGAGTCATGTGTATGTATATACTCAAAAGAGTTAAATGAACTTCAAGCTAATAACTAGTATAATGAACGCTGCAAAATATAATAATTCAACTTGTTTATTTAGTTTATATAAATAGCTACGTTACACAAAATTTAGTTGCAGCATTATATCTGTATTTACTGGAATTCTTGAATGATGCAACAAGTCAGCCCTTGTGTGTGTTGGCTTTGATAGATAACGCCTTTTTTAAATTGAGAATGATTGAATATGATCCAGTTCATTTTTCTCTTGGTGCAATGTCCAATCGTACACGTCTTAGTGGAACGTCTACCTGTTTACCTGAAGAGGCAAATTTTATAGTCTAGTTTTGGTCGTCACCAGCTTTTTTAAACCTTTTCAGGCGAACATGACTCCAAATTCCAGGACTAAGTTAAGTGATAGCGTCAAATTGCAGACGCTGCACTAAGAGAAAGGTGGACTGGGGGTAAACACAACATTCATGTTAAAACTAGTAGACTATATACTATAAATGAAACATCATAATGGTGAGAGGGATAAACTAATCACAAATTGGTGCCTAACTTATCACAAAGTTGGGCAACAGTACAGTTGTACTTACATCTCACAAAGCTTGTAGATTTAGTCAATTTGTATCTTGTGATAGACATTTTGTTACCTGTTGACTATACACTACGTGTGAAATATCACAGTGGTGGGAAAGTAGGATAAACTAATCACAAAGTGGCGTCTAACTTATCACAAAGTTGAGCAATGATACAGGTGTACTTACATCCCACAAGGCTTGTAAATTTCAGCAATATGTGTCTTATAATGGAACTGTTGTGATTAGTGGAGTATAAATTACACCTTGAAGTACATTATCAAATCTAACAACCTACCGCCTGCTCTGTATTAAAAGAATTCCTTGGTGTTTACAAAAACAAAACCTCACCTAGTGTAAGATTTATATGTAGACTCAGCCTGTAGGAGATTAACGTCGGTACGTTTTGCACTTGTTTGGCTTGTACAAATCTACAGCGTTGACGTACTTACGAATGTGCAGTTTTCGTATGATTCTTACGTAAGGTTAAATGAAACCGGAATTTTTTCCAGGTGATTTTTCTTAGACTTTTGATTATGCACAAGTCTTTAAAACATTATACAACTCAAAGCCGTAAATAATGCAAACTAATTTTAGATCTACATATAGAATTTCCGGGTTGGAAGAAATACAAGCTATTTGTAAGGAAGAACTTGTAAACTTACGCAGCACGTGTAAATACTTATCCATAGCTTGCAATAAATAATGAGAATGTACAATTATTGTAGTACACTTGTAATAGATCTACAAAGGAACACCATAATATTTGTGTAAAAGTGTATAATTTAGTGTTATTCTTTGCAAAAAAATGAAGTACAGTATAATCATTTCAATATCTAAAAAATTATTTTATCAATAGAAGTTCTTGTAAGGTTTTAGATGTACAATGTGTGCCATATATTCTGACGTAGTAATTTACAGTCTATGTACTGTATATTAAAATAATAACAAGTTTAGGTTTATTTGTTTTGACAAAAGGAAGTTCTAACCTATCACAAGTATAGGAATAGTATCTAAGTACTTACGTGTTACAAAGGCTTGTTCATTACATTAATATGACATGTCTTATAATGGATCTGTTATAACTTTCTGACTAAAAATTAGACGTGCACATCAGGGTCGTGGAAGAGAAGGATAAAATAATAATAAAACATCATGCAACTTACAACAATATAGAACAATAAAATAGGTAAAATTGTACAGTACAGTCGTAATGCCTATTCTCGGAGACATAAAATTGTTTCTATATGGAGTATTATAAAGTATATAATGCATATATTTCATATGTATTTTATTTGTTTGTTATTATATTTTTTGGCGTTGTACATTTTGTAGTTTTATAGGCTATTGTGGAGACGAATATCATCGCCTTCTGCCGCATTGTTACCTTAAAACACATCTAATATTCGTAAATGTGTAAATAAATGGTAAGATAACATCATAAAATCTTATTCCACAGCATAACAATATGTGGAAAAAGATACAATTCTGTTATTGTGTATTTGTAAAAACGTCTAACCTACTAAAAATATAGTATTTATATATTCACAAATTACTGTAAAGGAAACTTTTGGAGTTTTTTGTGTAAAAAATGCTTATACAGTTGATACAATTTTTTATGTACGTTTTGTAGTCTGATATTAAAATAACATTGTTATTTATATCTAAAAGTTACATTTTTCATTCATAGCCTCATTATGTTTCTATCAAGCTTCAAGTGTACATAGTTAATATTTTCCCATCACCATATAAGGACATAATTATTTTATTATTCTAACAGGACATTTTATATTTTTACCACCCGATACAGGCTAATGACCATTATTTCTTTAAATTTCTGCAACATTTTTTTCTATGATTAAAGAAATACGTTGTAAAATCTTAAACTTGCAAACATGAGTGACTATTTTCTACTACAGTCTCATGAGGCTAGAGTCACCGATCCACAAATATTTCAAAGAGAATGAAATATTTAAGTTATCCTTCTTAAATATTACAGAATTTAGGCGTTATAGTGTCTTGTGTCAGTGGCCGATACATGTGTAAGTTATGATTTGCATTACATTATGAAAAATAACATTAAGTAATGTTAGAGTTTTATCAATCATATTAGTACGTTCTATTTTATAGTTAAGTAACCTGTTCTTAATTTTGAAAAGAAAGTTCATTACGTAAATATGTATGTAATTTTTAAAATGATTAAAGAGAAATAGTTGTCCTTGCTTAGTTTGAAATGTAAGTACCTGACATATAACAATTTGGAATATAATATTTAAATATAAAACTTGTCTATTGATTCAAGTAATCTAACTTGTCGTCAGAAACAAATATGAAGTTTTGATCAAGTTCAATATTAAATGGTTATGTCTAAAATGTATTCTTCTGATCTTAAATAATGTAAAAACAATTTAAAAGAAATGAGATTTTGGATATAAAATTAAATATGTTTTACTTTATAAAGGTATGATGTATTGTCGATCGAACCTACCAATATATTATCTTACAATAGTCAAGAATATATAATTTTTCATAGTCAAACTTTAGTGGAGTGGAAATGATTGTTCTGCATCCATTATTGTTTGTATATATATATATATATATATATATATATATATATATATATATATATATATATATATATATGTAATGTATCACTGGTCTAAATTAACGAGTTTTTGCATTATGGAAATAAATCCCAACATAAATCATTGATCAAAATTAGCCTCCATAGCTCAATGTTAATAAGTGCAATCCTTTTAACCATATGTGATGCAAATTATGAAGGAATTTCCAATTAAAATGACGCTCGGAAGTGAGAGACAAGTTGTGTCTGCCACATTAAACACGTTTGGAGTATTACTGGACAGCAACCTGTCATTCACTGATCACATCAATTATGCATTCCGTTGAAAGTAAGTTTCCGACACAAGCCTTATTGTTTGATTTGTTTGTTGAAATAAATTATGAGCACATTGTTTTATTATTGTTTATCTCCTATGATATTAGATTTCTTAAAGAAGTAAATATTCATTTATAATTTCCAAAGCACACACATGTACCTCATAATATGCGATGGCCACTCTTTATTTGACGATTTTAATTTTTAACTCATTGTAGATCAAGTTGTATGGCCGCTCATGGCCCAGCAGCGCCGTTGTAAATTAATTTATAAGTCGGAAGCATAACAGTTACACAGCACCTAATATAACTGCCCTTGTTTATATTATTATTAAATGAAAGAAGTACACAAGTAACCGATACTGTAATATTTAAAACTACTTGCGATAATCAAACATATTGATAAAACAATATCAGTAGCGCTACATGTCGTAAATTTAACCGTTAATTAAACTTCTATGTCCAACTGAAATTTCATTACTGAAAACTAAATTACTCGTACGTCGTTCGAAACGTTCTGTAGACTAGTAATTACAGTAAACAGGACATTGTGATAATTATTAAGACGTAAAATTAAAAGCACATCACGACAACATTGCATCCAGAGATCTAAGGGCACTAACATGCTGTAAATAATCCTTAATACTCTGACAGTTATACAATAATTATAACCACTATATTCCCCCTTTATAGGGATACATTATTCAAAGAGGTTAAGTATTGTTTTTAACGAATATATTACAAATGTAATTATAAGTAATAGCTTGAAGAAGATTTTCATTATAAATTTGGTTAAAAAAGTGAGATGGTACCGTTAAGAGCTGATAGTTATGAATCAAATTACTTTTCTGTTACCTGTCCACAGCATCAATAGTTAATGTGCAATATACTACAATTTTAATGTCCTTTGTACTAGTTTCTGACGAAATATTAGTAACTAATCACACAAAGCACCAGTTGTAATTGTTTTATTTCTCTCTAGCATTCAAATAATTTTGAAACGTAATTAGACATGTTTTATGTATAATTTTATCTCTCTATATATAAGTATCTATATATAATTTTATAAACTTAATCCAACATATATGTGCAGAATATTATAATCTAATTGATAACATCTCGAAAAAGATCATAGCTGTACAATTTAAACAAACCATTAGCAATCGGCAATTGGGAGTCAAGTGCCGATGGCAGAGCTGTCAAAAATGTTAAAAAAATGTTTCTGAGTTAGAGACAGCGCAGGACCAAATCCTGCCTATGACTGTTGCACTTTTTATCCGTACTATCAATATTCTTATCTACTCTCCTCCTTATTCTCTCCAAGAAAATATTCGCAAACAGGCCAATGGTCCAAAAGTACGGGCATAATAAATCTAAAAATATGAATTGGCCTTTCCTTTTAATAAATAATAATTCAAAACCAATAATATTTTATAGTAAATGTGATTGTAAAATAAGTCATATGTGCTTTTTTTATTGTGCCTTTGCATGTACGTCGTAATGATAAAAATAATAAGTATTAAGGTAAATATAAAATTGAGCTTCTTACTATTTACAAATGTTATTAGAACTGAATGTTGTGTGCGTATCCATTATTATTTTGGAGGATTTAAGATATATGATGTTTTCTTTTCAATATTTAATTTTTGATAACTAGAATACCTGTAACATCTTTCTCTTTGTTTATTGAATTAATTATGTAATCTAGAATGGGAGCAATTTATTAAAGCTAGATACTAAAGTTAAATTAGTTATTATGATAAAAACTTTAAAAAATTTAATGATTGACACAACAGAGTCAAATATCACCATACAAGCTTTTTTGTCAAAAACTGCAGTTAAAACAATCATCTCGTATCTATCGGTTATTTTGGTAAACTTGTTCTCTCTACAACGTATATAAAAATTTCGTATTAATGTATAAGGATTTTTAGATTTGTTTATATATTGTAATATAGGCATAACACCGTTATTATTCGAACAACAAAGGATACATTATTACAAATATGCAATTGCAATAGTAATATATTTAAAAGGATAATGGCCTCTAATAGTAACAATAAAATAAGAAATAAAAAAACTATGTACGGTTAATTTCACGCATAAATAGTTCCATTTTGGGAACTATGAGTATGTAAAGGTAAGTAATACAAGCAAGGGTGTGTAAATCTCCTTCACACATTCAACCTGACTCGTGTGAATTTCAGACACAACCACACATATCAAGTAGATAACACTATCCATGAATGTTTCATGAAAACATCTGTTTGGTAAACAACACACTGTAACATTACTCCGAGCAACATCTGCTTGGAGGGAAAGGGAATCAGTTATTCTAACATTCTCCACTTATCTATAATATACTTTTGTTTATCAGTTGATTCGTTGCATGTATGTATATACGGTTACGGTAAAAAACTAAATATAAAAAAACGGATATTACTGAAAATAATAATATTAGGCCTTAGATATTTAAGCGTCGGTTACTTTATTTTCAAATAATTTTTTACTCTTTTTCTTACAATAAAACAGTAGTAATAAATAAGTTGTAGGCATAAAAACCTATAATATAAACCTATAATAACAGAAATGATCTGACGGTCGGACCATTTAATTGATTGACAGACAACAACCACGGGAGTTTTAAAAGTTAAAGATAGTTCATTTATAACATTAAATATTCATTAACAATAAGTTCAGCTTCAAGATAGTGAAGAGAGCAAAGCATACGTTTACACATGGTTATTATTAATTTTGTTTTTTAAACAATAAATTGTTTAAAAACAAAATTAATAATATAAAATAAAAATATAGCTACAATAAAATTTACCGTATGCTAAATAATTACATAAATCACCCTAACTTAGGATGATTACCAAATAATATTTAAAAACTGCACAAAGCCTAGTTTCAAAAGTCAATTGTAAAAATAAAATAAAATAAATAAAAACACATCATTAGGCTCTAAAGATTTGTTGATTATACTAGATATAACTGACGCTGATGAGGTGATATTCAACTTTTAGGTTATAAAGACCTTAAATTAAACAAAGATTCGGTTAAATTAAGTGGTTTGTTACTTGTGCCAGATTAGTTCGTACATACTCTCCATTGTCAATAAATTTGGATGAGTAGGCATTTATTTGGTAATAGTTCATGTTCTACCAAATATTCTAATACGATACTTTTAATTTATTTTGCTTATTTTGTTTATTTATTTATGATTTATTATATTTATTTATAATGCAGTTAATTTGCAAGGAACTTCAAAATGTGTCGGTTGTTGCCCTGGTAGGAGGAGGTTAAGGCTTTGGTTAAAGCTGTGCACGGTTAAGATAATATCTCACCCGTTTGTCTTGTAGAAGTAAAAAAAAGTATATTAACTGGTCCTTACGATAAATCATTTAAAACTATTAAGTATTTGCTTGAAAATGTGTAAATATAATAGTTGTAATATTTAATTTAAAAAATAATTCTATGAGAACAATAAATACTATATTGATCAGTTTTAATTCATTTTCAGCAAACATGTAATATATCGTGAAATGTTTGAGTGATCGATCTACGGAATGATTGGAACTCGTTCTTTACCAAATATTACGTTATTTTACATGGAATTTAGAATAAAACTGTGATTATAATTGTTTTTATTTTAAAGCAGAAGGTAAATAATTTTAATTTTTTTTATAATATTAGTGATATGCAATTATTTAATGCAGCTTTTCCAATATTATAATAAATTAAACATACTTTAGATAATTAAAGCATTATAATTTAAATCAGAATCAAGTATTTGAATTAAAGTTGGCTGCCATGTAACAGTGAACAAAGTTATATTTTTCCAATTTTTTACAAGATTAACTGTATCTATTAAGAGGATTTTTTTTTTTTTATTTTTAAAAGCAAGCTTGAAAATTTGTTTAGATAAATTATCTTTTGATATAACCTCCATATTGGGCTTTCTATATAATTCGTTAGAGGGAGTAATAAACAGGTTTTCTATAAGGAGTTGCAATACTGCTTTTCGTTCCTAGCAGATATGCCTAGGCCCTTTCTCATTCTCAAACTCTATAGTGATTGCACACATGACATTTGCCTTCTGACCACCTACAAGGGAACCTTGTAGTAAAAAAATCTAAAAAAAAAATTTTTTTTTGTTTTTAATTGTTTTTTATTCTTCATTTAATTCTGAACAAATGATATATAACACATGTATGTTTTGGCACTTATTAATAATTAAAATAAAATAATTAACAACAAACAACACAGTAACGATGTCTGATTTCAGTTGCATCGCAACTAGTTTGACTTTTTGCACTTGTATACATAATACTTAGTGACACAGAGTTATTTTACACAATTAGTTTTGTCAGGTTGGCTAATCTGCTTTTAATTTAAAAGAATATGTTTTTATTTTCATGAGTGTTGTGTATTTGTTTACTTATGTAAATGAGCTTTGTTTTCGTTTTGCACTGTGAGTTTTGTGTTGACTTTCTGAATATTATTATATTGTTTGTAATTATTTTGTTGTGAGTATTATTATTTAGTTTCTTACAAAAATGCCTAGGGCCAAGAAGTTTGGTAAGAATTAGATTCAAAGGTAATCAGTTTACTACTAGTAAGAATAATAGTGATGTACTAAACTCTTCTAACCCTACTTCAGAGGAGAACATTCCTGATAGTTTTAGGCCTAATCCAGAGCCAGAGTCCAATACCTCTGCTTTCTAAAATAAAGTGTAAATACATCTCTTTGTGTGCTGATGATATTGAGTACCTTCCTGTAAATAACACTAAGGGAAACTACATAATTAAATTTAGAACTTTTGAACCAAAGTTTACTGGCATCCACAAAGTGCGCTAACTGTGGAAGTGCTTCTTTACAAATTAGTGAAGTTCCTGCTAACCGTAAAGGCCTGGCTGTACAGTTTGTACTTAGTTGCAATAACTGTGGACTAGAAAATAAATTTTTATACCAGCAAGAAGACTGAGCAGGACTTTTTTGACATAAATGTGCGTTGTGTATATGGTTTCCGTTCCATTGGTAAAGGTAAGGCTGCGGCAGAAGTATTTTGTTCAGTGTTGGATCTTCCAAAGCCACCAAGTAGGTTTCAAGCCTATAACAAACTTATTCATAGTGCTGTTGAAGAGGTTTCTATTGATTCAATGAAACAAGCAGCCCATGAAGCAGTTGTAGAAAAACGAGGTAATAATACCGACATAGCGGCTGTTTTTGACGGAAACGTGGCAGAAACGTGGCCATACATCTTTGAATGGCGTATTTTCTGTTACGAGTATGGATACAGGGAAAGTTTTGGATGCTGTTTCACTGACAAAATATTGTTCATGCAATAAAATAAACTAAAAACAGCACTACACACAGAGAACAGTGCTCAAAGAATTATGACGGGCCGAGCGGCGGTATGGAGGAAGAGGCTGCTGCTATTCAGGTATTCAGGCGCTCGGAACAAAACCTTGGTGTAAGATACACAAGTTATTTAGGAGATGGTGACAGCTCAGCTTTTTTGTCAGTACAACAAGCTAAGCCTTATGGTGATGAAGTTGAAATTAAGAAGTTGGAATGTGTAGGGACACGTCCAGAAGAGAATGGGAAGTCGGCTGCGCAGATTGAAGGCTAAGTTGCGTGGCCATAAGTTACCTGACGGAAAACCTCTCTCTGGACGTGGTAGGCTGACAGAGATGCATTGATAGACAGTGTACAGACTACTATGGCAAAGCTATACGAGAAAATGTGGATGACGTTGAAAAAAATGAGGAAGGCTGTTTGGGCAACCTACTTCCATTTACTTTCAACCGACGTGAAACCTCGCCATGAACTATGCCCAAAAGGTGAACAATCTTGGTGCAAGTACCAAAAGTCTTTAGTGACAGGTGAGGTATACCACCATCATAAGCATTCAGTACCTGAGGCTATTTTATTAGAAATAAAATCAATTTACCAAGACCTGTCGGACACTAACCTACTCAGAAAATGCCTGCACGGCCGAACACAGAACCCTAACGAGTCCTTCAACAACGTAATTCTGGACCAGAATTATCCAAAAATACTTTTGTTGGGCTCAATACCTTAAAAATTGGAGTGTTGGATTCAATTATAACATTCAACAGTGGTGCTCTTGGCAAAGTGGAAGTGTTGCAAAAGCTGTGTGGTGATGCCGGAAGCAACTGCGTTGTAGGCCTGAAGCAAATCGACAAGAACCGAGTTTTAGATGCCAACAAAGCAGCTTTGGATGTTACTAAGAAGAAAAGAAAGCAGAAAAGAAACCTAAAGAGAAAAAAGAGAAGACAAGGAGGAAGAAGAAAGTAAAAAAAGTATGATCCTGGAATGTTTTAGCGTTGGCTGCAAGGGGTACCGTTACAGTTCTTGAGCTCTCCTGAAAAATCATACATTCTGACACGAAGGTACACTTTTCTACTATAAACCTTTTAAGCTATCTGCATGATTTTTTTTGTGTATTTTATTTAAGTCATTATCAAAAGACGTAACCTATTTTATTTAAGATAATTTGCTTTTAAGTCCTTTGAAAAAATATTTTTTGTAAAAAATTGTGTTTCTTGGTACCTATATTAAAAAAAAAAAATTCATTACTAATATTTTTTTTCGTAATTAAGTTTAAAATAGGTTAACTATACTTTAAAAAGCATTAACAAAAGGCATACAAAGTTTCAATGCTGTAACTGAGATAGTTTTCTTTTACATTGTACCTAAAGTTAATACTTTTAACATGTACGGTATATGGACTACAGGGTTCCCCTCAAAGTCGCTAATGTTTCTTTGGTTCGACTTCATCTCCATCACCATCATATGTTAAAATTAGACAATATACTACTGGTATCAAAGTTAATACCTGTAAGATAAGGATCATACCCTTTACAGTTTATATTTGCATATTATATTATCAATAGACATATGGAATAAAATCCCCAATTTCCCCATTTTATCAAAATACGTCCGGAAATTAGTGGAGAATTTCAATAACAATTAAACTATTAATAAACATTAATAGTTAAACTTAATTCATTAAAAGTTTTTTAATTAAATCAATAAAATATTTGTAACGTAATAGAATCATACCATTCACAGTTCGTAACAAATATTCATCCAACCAAATATTACATTATTGTAACCAAAATATGATTACAGTAAAAGTGACATAGTTTTTATCGAATCGAGAGGAGATCAGCTGGTACAAATTAGAGCTCAATGCTCAGGACACAACACACGAGACAGTAATGTCGTTAACAGCTCCACTCATTAAGCGACGCAGATACACCCTCCCACATTTCGTTGTAAATTATCCCAATGTAAAATAGCTGTCGCAGTCAGAAGATTATTATACCAAACACATTTATTCCAGGCAATGAACAATTTGTCACCTTAATATTTCCTTTTAAATTATATTTGTCGAATTTATTAGCTATAGAAACATAAAATATATACACTAGGTTGAAGAATAAATTTAACGTTCACGATTAAAATATGGTGATCAGTGCTGGAATTTACTCTCATATAAACTATTTAGTAATTTAATTAAAACAGCAAGTAATTTATTTCCACAATATAATTACTACAACAATACTATACTGTACTGAATGGTAATAAGCTCGTTTATTTATTCGCGTGTTATAAAGCCTTTACATAAAAGTATTTGAACACTTTTATAAAAATAATTGTTTTGTAATATGTAGATAAATAAGTAACAGACCTTGATAATATTAAATGATATGTTCTATCCTTATTTTAGTAGAATTTCTCAGCCGAATGGTTTCTGCAGTTTTAAAACAAACTGTATAGTTCACTCTAATTTGGATATGAATCGGATATATCGACTGAATTCAAACTAAATGTTATAATTGAATCGGTGACATTTAAAAGGATAACATTCCATTCAGTCCATTTTCGGGTATGTCAATTAAAACTGAATAACATTTTTTTCTGTTTTAACATTAGGAAAACATGTTTAATTAGAAAGATGTAGATATTGAACTCATATTTAACTTTTCATATACTAATATCTGATTTTGAAGATCGTCACCTAGTTATTATGTATTTTATGGTTGGAATGTTATCCTTTTAGACATCAATGAAATAGAAAAATCTTTTTAATTTTAAAAAACATTGTTTTACTTACAATAAACTTTATGCTGTGTAATAAAACAGCAAGTATATTACATTTAAATCTATTTTAAAAATACTTTTGTTTGACCTATTTTTTAAATGCTTGAAAAAGTTTATTTTTTTTATATAGTCAAGTTTCACTATTCATTGTGGTTTTCCTCCACATTCCCCTCCAAAGCTATGGACTGGTCCCAAGCCAAGATCTGCTGATAGAATGTGAGATGGGTCTTCCGGAACATAGCGAACTATTTTTTTTAAACATCCAATACTTTTTTGGCCTTTACTGGTAACATACCTTGGTATGCTTGTGCGGTTAGAAGGTTTATTGATCCTGGTTTTTTTTTAGCTGGAAGGTGCCTGATGCTATTGAATCAATGAAAGGGCGAACTATAACGTATCCAGGTCTTTCAGAGCTGTACTCAAAATGCTTGTACTTACTGATGGAGAAGTCTTCAAGTTTGTCAATAATTTTGTGGTTTTCTTGAAAACTGTAGGCCACCAGTTTTTGAAATCAATAAAGTCATTTTATTGTAAACTCTTCACGACAAACTTCGGAACTTTCACTTTATCACTTTCAATGATTTCATTGTACTGTATTGGTGTGTACACTCTGTCAAACTTACGGATAGCACGTTTAAAACTGTAGCAAAGTCACGGTCGCAAGGTAGGAAGCTGTGACCATGAACCGGAAATAGTGATGAATTGCTGAAAAGCGGCCAGTCATAGTTAGTGTCATTAACATTCTTACAAGTGTGTGGTTTCTGTTCTGCCTACCACAAGAATCACTAAACACATAAAGTTCCTTACTTCTTGGGGCACTTTAGTGTTTATGTATGTGGTATGGTGTAAAAAACAGCTTCATTGGTTGTTAAGTTGTGCACAGAAAAATACATACAACCATATTTTTCTCAAGTAAAACATTTCTTGTACTGGCAAAGCAGGCAATGGAACATTTTGCATGAAATCAAAAGAAAAAGCCATTGCATCCTTCTTTATTTTCACATACTGCTGAAATGCTCTGCATTTTTTTTGTAGAACTTGTTGGCCCGTCACTAGTGAACTAGCATTTCTGCTGCCGCTGCCAACTTAACGTTATCATTCAAGGAAGATCTTATTTTTGTGTTTAAGTCCTCACACTGTGAATACAAATCAACTTGAGGTCGTCCAAAACCTATAACCGTAGTCCTGTTTGTATAATGTTTTAGAAAATACTCATACTTTACTTCATTTGTCAAATTAGGATATTTTTCAAGAAACATATCGTGGAGTTTTTTACAGTTTGAGTTGCATCAAGATAGGAAACCGTCTTAGACGAGTAATGTGAAATTTTCTTTGAATACGATTCGATATGATGTTTTATTTTCATTAGAATGTCATCTGATTTTCTAGGTTGATTACCATGAAATCCTCTTTTGTCCTTGGGCAATTCACCCTTATTAAGTAGATTATTAAACGTTGAAGTGCCTTATTACTAATGCTGTGCAAACTCATGAAAGCTTTTCTGCATACTTCAACTTTGGTATTTCCTTTCATTACAAAATAACTAAAGGATGACAAAATTTGCTTTGAAGAATGATTTTTTTGGTCGATTTTCGTTGAAAATCATGTCGGTTAATTAAACCCATTAAGAAAGTGTCAGTTTCATTTTTTGGTTTCCCACTATACACCAACTTTAGTATGTTGGACTTGTGTTCAACTGAAAAATCATCAGTACACAGTTTGCGACATTTTACAATCAGGTCCTATCTTCTTATGTTCTATCAGTTTCTATCAGTTTACCTGTAGAAGTGTGACAAACTCTTGTTTGCTTTTTTTTTTTCTCTGCATTACGTATATTTCCACTACCTACCTCTTCTTTCAATGAACTATCTTCAGTCCCAGAGTCTGAGTCAGCCATATCACCAAGTTCACTTACCAAAATTAAAACAAACAATGATAAAAACAACACTGGAACTAACCGACTTAGCATTAACCTTACTTTGCTGGTAAACTCACAAGCTCCAATGAGGCAAAACAAAGCAGGTGATCTGCAGTTATGCTACTAACATCTGATACAATTATATAAACAAAGACCTACAACAAAATGAAATGCAATGCTAATGAATAAGTTATACAATGCAAAACACACACCAACATTGGAATGTTTATCCTTTTACATCTAAATAATGAAAACTGCTTCTCATGTGAGATTTAAAAAGATAACATTCCAGGAAATGTTATCCTTTTAAATCTCAGTTGAAAAAGATGATTCCATAACAACCTTTATTGTGGAGGAATATTATTGTTCTTCTTCTCACTTGATAGACCTTTGTTAAACAAAAACAATGGCTATCTCAGTTTAATTTCAGCAAAAATGGAATGTTATCCTTTTACATCTCACCGATTCAATTGTAGTGTTTTTTTAATGTACGCAAATTTATCTATTGCTAAATTAATAGCATTCCGTATGCAAAAATTACCTATTTAAACGTTTTTGAAGTGATGCTTGAATTAGTTAATGACTCATATCTTTAACACCTGTATGATTAAGCTTTAATAAGCATGAGTTAGCTTACTTCGGAATAAATCTTAATTCAGTAAACATTATTGATATACTGTACAAAATTCGAAATGCAAACTTGGGTTACAGATCTACAGCTAAATAGTTCCCAGTGTTAATGTATGTCTATGTCTAACTGAAATCATGTTTGTAGTTTCTCTACATGTTAATACTCGTATTAAATAAAAGCACTATTTATTAAAGTTTATAAAAAATATTTTATATAATTGTAATACAAACTACATAAATAATTCTAATTTACAAACTCATCTATGCGCTAATCAACCGGAAACAGAAGAAATTTCTGTCAAAGTGTAAATACCATAGCGATTTAAATACTGGTATATTTTTACGTATAATTGTAAAGACATATTGGTTTAAAGGTTATTAATATTTTTTTTATTTATGTTTCAAATTTTAAATAATATTATTCTTATCCTTGTTATAGCTCAAAAACTCAAAAGTGTTAAATGGTACAATATTTCTGATGTATAACAAGTGTTACAAGGAAACAAGGTTGTATAACTGTCAAAATATAATTATAACATAGATTGTGTGAAACACACTAAGCTCTAATGCAGGTAATATGAAAAAGTTGCAGTAAGCAGACCGAAACATTTTGGCTCCTTAACTACAGATGGCAACCGCAAAGTGCATGTAGAACTTAAAAAAAACTCGTAACTAGTTCCTAGACCTAGACTACACGCCTGTATTCTTGTGCATAGTAGAACTTTACTGTACAGTAAATTATACATAATTAAAATGTTATTAAGTTTTAGTATCTTAACCCACTATACCGGTAGTTATGAAACAGGACATCAAATTATAGCTTGACGGAATACACAACACATATTCTTTACGAATGCTGGTAGCTTAGAATACTCAAGGCTTTGCTATGGATTACCAATTGGATAACATTTTCGTTATAAGCGTATATAATGGAATAATAAACAAGCCTCGAAATGTGTAATTGTAATGGAAGTTATTTCAATATCATGATTAAGTTAGACTAAAAACTAAGTTTAAAGTCCAACGTTTTAGTGCCATAAAATTGAAGCGTGAAACAAACGTTTCTATAATATACACCAATTTCTTTGCAAAATTCCACACAAACATTACGGATGGAGAAATACTACGTCCGTAGTAATCTCAGGGGCAGTACATGTATGCAGTATTATGGAACACTATAATATTTGTATCATAATTAGATATGTTTTATTTAACTATCTATAACTAAGAGGTTATAAAGGATTACAACACTTCTACTGTCTCTTATTGAAGGTTTACCGTGTGAGAAAATGTTTTTGGCTCTGATAAATAATAAAGCACTCACGCTATATTAGACTTTGCATCTATTCATTAATTAAAAATAAAATATAATTTGTTTATGAAACCCACTTTAATAAAAAGATTACGTACACACACACACACACACACACACACACACACACACACACACACACACACACACACACACAAACATAATGAAAAACTTTCAATAACCCTAAATGATGTCTAAGACGTTTATTCTTATTTTTATTCCAATATGATCAACATATCATCCAATGTGTCTGCATGGAGACTATAAAAATTTATCTTTTACATAATAAACATTTATCATTGGGGATTAGTAATGCTAATGTATGTAAACGGACTCCCATCATACAGACTATCACCTTTTACTGCATTTGCTCTGAAAACGCGCGAACTCAGCTGAAAACAGTATAAAATAAAGTTGAAAGCTATTATAATATTTTAACTAGCTTGTGAAACACATAAATCTTTTATATTTATTATGTATACACTAGTACTAGTCCCTTTAAAAGTATTCTATATAAAAAATTCAATAATACAGTTTTATAAAGCGTGTATAGAATATTCATATAAGCGTTTTTAAATTTGAATTTATTAAATAGATATTTGTAATAGCTATGTATTGAGAGTATTAGAGTAAATCCTTACCTACAAGGATAAGGATTCACCGAGCTCACGGGATATATTAAATTCCATACTGAGCACTATCTCCATTATTGACGGTGATGGTGGACACCTAGAGAGAAAACTTATAAGGATTATGTTTGAGTATGTAACGTTACAGTTTTGTGAGTACTTGATTGTTAAAACAGTAATTATAGCGGTATTATTAAAATGCGCTGAGGAGTATATAGTTTTATCTAAAATTGATATCTATTAAATCAGCATATATTTTGTAAAGATATCGTATGATACCACTCAGTGTTGTATACTCTATTTTGCCTAATATGTGTATGGTGAATTTCTACCAGTGGTTATTTAAATAGACTAATTAAAGGATCCGTTTATATATATATATATATATATATATATATATATATATATATATATATATATATATATATATATATATATATATATATAATAGTCCCGGCGGAGCAAGTACTTTTTGTGATTCAACGTTTATTGAAATTAAATTAGGCTATTGCCTTTTATACAAATTTAATTAATGTAAACAGAAGTCATTTGACAGGTATTTGGTCTTCCGATCATATGCTAGTTTGGTTATTTAAACACACAATGTGAAAGAAACGGCCAAATAAAAAATAATTGAATTGTAAAAAGTGAGGGCTCTGTGGTGTAATGGTAGCACATACACCCGGCAAGTGAGAGATCCGGGTTCGAGTTCCGGCGGAGGAAGTACTTTTTGTGATTCAATGTTTATTGAAATTATATATATATATATATATATATATATATATATATGTGTGTGTGTGTGTGTGTGTGTGTGTGTGTGTGTGTGTGTGTGTGTGTGTGTGTGTGTGTGTGTGTGTGTGTGTGTGTGTGTGTGTGTGTGTGTGTGTGTGTGTGTGTACTGTATGCATAAAATAAATGCTCTTTGGCTTATTACCACAAAAAAGAAAAAAAGACTTCATATAGTCCTTTAGTATTTCGACGAATGTCGTACTCAAAAATAATACAAATATGTATATAAATATACGCAATCATTCTTATAATGCAATTACTATCACTACTGACATACATGTTTAATCTGAATTTCTTCTCATCATATATAAAAATATTTGGTATTTTAATTCATTGTTTTATTTCATTGTCATCCATCAAATAATTACTTACAGGAATGTAATAATGAACATAATTAAAAAATAGTGTAAGATAAATTTATTAGTAGCAAAACTAGTAAACTTTTCTAAATTTGAAGTTGGAAAATACTAAATATTATTTTTAAGGTAAGTAAATTGAATAAGAAGATATAAATACTCTTGAAATCTAATGGTTTTGAGGATAGTCGAAAAATGTTTATTAATTGTCATCAAAATCCAGAATTTTCACTGTCGGTTAACGACCCTATCTCATATGGATATGAAATAATTACTTGTAAAGTAAAATCTAAACTTCCCATTATATTACTATAGGCACTAACTTTTTTAAATGAATGGAGGAATATTTGCACTTCAATTTAATTTTCTAGACATGCACTGCAGGTTTGGGCGTGTGAGCAATGGTCAAAATATATGTATATGTTTATCCTTGAAATTTATCTAAACTCGCTTTGATAAAATTAAAGAACATTAATATTTCATGTATGTTTATTTTTTTGTATATTGGATTAAAATCGTATTTTTGTACGGTTTGAGTTGCTTTGAAAATAGTACAAGACTGTTTTTAAATAAATAAAAGATGAATTCTCTGCAGTTCTACTACAAGTCTTTATTGTTCCTACGTTTATTTTAATTCAATTATTATTATTTTTTGGGATTGCTCTCTATTCAAAAGATTGCAGGAAACTAAGTACCTTCATGAA
Source organism: Homalodisca vitripennis (assembly GCF_021130785.1). Classification (NCBI taxonomy): domain Eukaryota; kingdom Metazoa; phylum Arthropoda; class Insecta; order Hemiptera; family Cicadellidae; genus Homalodisca; species Homalodisca vitripennis. The sequence goes on from NC_060208.1 coordinate 157,354,589, forward strand.
TTTATAGCCCTTTGATTAATCTATCGTTGTTTCCAAACTTTCTTTATGCGTTTATAAAGTTATTTATTCCATATTTTTTTTCTCATTTGGATATGCTACTGTAGTCTCTAATGTAAGTAATTCTTTTTGGAATTAGTTTTTTTAGTATTAGTTCCATAATTTTGCCTATATCTCACATCTATCCCTACGAGGTTAAATTATTTTACTTCTTATTCCACTTTTTATCTTATCTTAATTGCTTTTAAAAAAAATTAAAATGATTCTTCTAAAAATTCTGATTCGGTCATTTTATTTTAATCTATATAACATAGTGTGTCTTTTTTAACGCGAATTTGTGATTTTCTGGGTATCCTTGATGGGCGCTTCATACCTAATTAATTCATTATAACTGGTCTAAATATTTTCTTGATAAACGTTGTTCTTATAATTCAATATCTTTTATTTTGGTTTCTTCATGAGTTATTGATGTTTTGCAGTATATTTGGAACGCATCAGGAAGTATAAAATTGTTTTAGTGTCGGGCCATTGTATTGGCAGATAAGCTTTTTTCATCTTAGTAATTAGTTTTTGTTTTTCTATTTAGTTAGGTCCGAATGGTTAAAACGATTTATCCCAAATAATTAAATTGGAGGACTCGTGATATTTTCGCCTTGTATGTTTTAATAGGGAGATAGTTTGATGGCGCCCGTTTAATCAGTTGTACTCAATCGTAGGAAATTGGAAGGCCGGTTTATTCAGCTATATTGTGCAGTTTTTCTATTGAAAAAGTCTTTTCCATGTTATCAGTAAGAATTTCAAGATTATCTACAAAAGCCAAGAATTTAATGTTAATTCTATGTTATTTATTTCTTCCATTCCCTATTCCCTTGATCTGCGTTCTCCATGTTCTAATAACGTTTTCCACAAGTGTATTATTAAAAAGAGGTGTTAAGCGAAAGTCACTGAAATTTGTGAGTATTTTAATTGGTTCCCACACTAAACCCATGAATTTAACATCTGCATTTGAATTAGTTGTAAACAGTTTGAGTATATTACATTTATGTATATGTATATGTATATATATACGTATATATATATATATATATATATATATATATATATATATAACGTGTATATATACATGTATATATATATTTAGTTATTGCTTTACCAACTTCTACAGAAATTATGAAAGTTTAAAAATAAGTTTTTTAGGTTGTTCCCTTACCAAAGCCCCTTCAAACTTGTTTGAGGTTTAGGTTACCTCTAAAACGGAACTTTAAATGGGCTGTCTTGTAAAGGCGGAAGAGGAAGTTTGTTTGTAGTGGAACTTTAACCATTTTAAGTAATTATTTAACATCCATATTTCAATAAAGGCTATGTGAAAATTTCCGTAAATAGATATTTTTAAAAACACAACTGAACCTAAAACAAATGGATTTTCGATTTCTGTTCTGGATGTGGAGGTTATCCGTTGAATAACGTATCCTGCCAATTATGGTTTTTTCTTATTTTTAAATTCTTTTGGTATGCTAATAGGGACGAATGTCTGTCAATACAGTCATAAGCCATTTTGAAATCTGCAAAATTGACCGTATTTGTACATGACATAATCTGCAAAATTGTTTGGATTCTGGATTTGTGTATAGCAATAATGACGTTTACTGAATCCAGGTAGGAATTCTGCCAAAAGTTATAAGACTTGTTGTTTCATTCTGTTTAAAAGAGCTGTAGAGAGTATTTTGTATAGCGGTTATAACACCCTTTGTGATGTATCTCCGCGTTTTTTCATGAAACCGTTTATGACAACACACAAATCCCTCCTGCCATCATTCAAAGTAACTGCTTCTTCTACAGCAATTCCCATAATACTGAGAGAGATATCTTCATCTGCAGCCCCGAAAATACCATTGTGGAGGTTTATGGAAGTTTAGAACACCGCAGAGTCACGACAGCCACCTACCCTATGACAAAAGTACACATACCATACACTAATCTAGCTGTATACGATTGCCTGCAGCCCTGTTAGATATAGAAAATCAATTTTCATATGAAGCCGTTGTTATTTTATCACACCATGTACATGTAAAATTGGCTGAAATGTACTTACGACTAAAGCTATTTTTTTGAATGTTATAGCTTCATAAAAATCCTTAATAATAGGTGTATTAGAAAAACACTTATAAAATTATCATAATGAACTATCTCATAGTTTAGGCTAGACTCATCAATAATAATTTTATTACAGCTATTTGAAATGTACCCTAGTTCCACGTTTGATGCACTCACTATCACTAGGTCATTTAAATTAGTCTAAAGCCTATCTCACAAAACATCAACAATAAGCATGGGTATAATGGTAGATTCCTCATTCTCATTCTTCTTGAGATATTCCCTCTAACACGTAGAAAACACTTCGACTTGAAGAATAATACGTATTTAACTAAAATAGAAAACAGCCACTACACTACACAAATAAAGTAAGTAAACTGTTTACAATAACATTGAAATAAGAGTAATATCATTTGGTTACATGTTCGCGATAAAATGTTATTTTTTTTAGAATGTTACTAACAATAGAGTATTTCGTGGGAAGAAGTATTATATAAAAATACGTTCTAAAAGCAGCTACTCAATTCGAGAACAGTTTGAGTATATTACATTTATTTACATGTATATGTATATGTGGTATGATGTATATATATATATATATATATATATATACATGTATATATATTTTGTTATTGCTTTACCAATTTCTACAGAAATTATAAAAGTTTAAAAATAAGTTTTTTAGGTTGTTCCCTTACCAAAGCCCCTTCAAACTTGTTAGAGGTTTAGGTTACCTCTAAAACGGAACTTTAAATGGGCTGTCTTGTAAAGGCGGAAGAGGAAGTTTTTTTGTAGTGGAACTTTAACCATTTTAAGTAATTATTTAACATCTATATTTCAATAAAGGCTATGTTAAAATTTCCGTAAATAGATATTTTTAAAAACACAACTGAACCTAAAACAAATGGATTTTCCATTTCTTTTACAACGTCTGAAAGATCCTGCTAGGTAAAATATCATATGTGGGTTATATATACATTAGTTAAATAAAGTAATCGCTACATCGGAAATTTGGTATTTAGAATTTATAAAATTTTAAATGAAAAAGTAATTTTAGTTTTTTTTAGTAAACATTAGCTTAGAAACAAAACAAGTCACAAAATGAAATGTTTCACTAAAACTCTCTCGTACTTTTAACTAATGTTAAATGGCCTAATATTGTAAAAAGAGTTTCGTACCTATTTTTTATAAAATTTATTGAAAAATTGTAACATGTTATTTTTTTAAACATACAAAATTAAATTTAAATTTAAAATATTCATTAGTAAAATTGAAAAAATTAGAACAGACAATTTTTTTTAATATTACGAATAACGACTTGAGTTTTAGAATTATCATAAAAAGGAGCGAAATAATTATTTTACTGACGATGAGTCAGACGCTATCTGGCAGGTCCGTGCCCGCACGGATATCGCCGCTTCCCCTCCGATCACGGCGAGAGGAGAAGGCTTCCCCCACCCCCCGCGATCGCGCGAACCTATATAATGACGGCCGATTGAAGACACACAGAGAGACAGAGCCAGTGAACCGCGACACCGCCCGACGACCGCTGCTCACCCACTACTTCGACCCCCTTCCCCCGACCCCCGCTCGCTGAACGACTGTACATCGCGACTCGACGCCCGCCGCCGATATCCAGCACCAGGTAAGGAACAACGACCCTGTTCCTTACTAAAGTGTTTTATCTCCGCCATCAACAATTCTTCCAAATTTTTATGTGAAACAGAATTTAATATTTTATTATTATCATTTATGAAAACTAATCGATCTGAAATATATTATTAATGTTTGATGGTTATAGATTTATTTTGATAAGATAATTGTTTGATTTTAAATATACTCTTAATAATTTATTTGATATTTAAGGGTATCATTAAATTTAAATAGAATATATTTGACTTTCTCAATTTACTGAAACTTTAATTACTTTTTCAACTTGAATTACTAAAGTTATTCTTTTCTTCAATTTAACTCTTATTTAGAATTCAATTACTCAGATTATTTTTTTGTCATTTCGACTAAATTTTAATTACTGTGTTAAAATTTTCCTTTCTAAATTTTTCAGATCTCGCATTTCTTTTCCTGGCGATCGATCTGACACCTCATCCCCGAGTTTCCCTTTACGAACTTTCCTACCAATTATCTCCTACCCCGGAAAAAATTATAACAGTCGGGACTCGCCTTAACCACTGCTTTCTTTCCGGCGATAGTACTGGCATCCTAGACCCACGACTCTTCCTTTTATAAATATTTTCTTCCCACCGACCCCGTCCTCATAAACCAAATCTTATGTTCAATCGATGTAAATTTTTATATTAGGTATAAAGTTTTTTATCTCGACCATCATTCTGTTGTCTGATTATTATCACATTTCTTGGCGAATCTCTAATCTACTCGGAAATATTTTTCTTTCTTATTGAAATTCAATCTAATTTTTCATTTTATTAATTATTTATATTTTTGTAATTAATTATTTTTATTTTTCTCCTTTATATAATTTGGGACGCGCAACCCTTTCTTTTTATTTTTGCGAACGTCCTGACACCCTCACCTCGATAACCTCCATCAAAATATTTATTTAACGATATTTTTAGTTTATTTTTCTGGTGAACTGTGCAGATAGGGTGAGTGTTTCAAGTTTTCTTTCATATTTATAGAGCCCTGATATTTATAGTAGTTTCGTAGCCTTATCGCTTGGTTTAAATCATTTACCTTTATCTTAGCCTGCATGTGGTAGGGTAATTCTGCATGGTGTGTTATAAGTGATTACTTTGTTTTTTTTATTTTCCAAAATTTTATGCCTGAAAACTAAACTTGATATTTTATTTTGGAGCTAGACACTTGCCTACAGAATAAATACAGCTTAGTCTATTTTTATATTATATAAATTCATCTAGCTTTTGCATCCCGTAGAAATATTTTGTGTTAATGGTTAGTGCTTGCTTTATGTATATAGTAGTTGCACTGTGATATTGGTGCATGGCTAAATCTTTAATTTATAAGATTGTATATTTTGCTATTGGTGTTAATTTGAATATTGCTTTTGTTTGCCATTGCTATTTATATTTTTGCTTTGATTTTTTTATTTTGCTTCTACTAACCATCATTATTTAACCGATTAATTATTCCAACCCCGGCTCTTACAATAATTACTGTATACGACTCCCCGACCAAGTTATCAGTGGAGACTACTCCAGCTTACTTGTAATTCCTCACTGACCGATGTATTAATAAACAATACAGTTGTTTTCGAAAATCGAACTCGCTTGAACAATAACTTTCCTAGAACAAGAAATTTTTATATTTTCTGAGCAAGATTATTTTTTTATTTTTTTACGTCTTCAAAATTTTATTGGAGTTGACGTGATGAAGTAAGCCCAACGTTATTTTGGAAGTATCAATTTCTTCCGCAGGGCCCTCTGATTCGACTCCTAACAATAAATACTAGTTATATATGAAATTCTCGAACCCTGGAATTTTCTAACCCAGCTCGACTGGCTATCTGGCAATTTTGCGAATATTTTCGCTTGCCCCGAAAATAACATCGCAAAATATACTACTTAAATTTTGTAATTCTGTTAGCATTAAAGATCTATCTGGGCAAATGTTTTTGGCCGAATAAAATTTTGACCAATATCATTCACGAGAAAGAAACAAACAACAAAGTAAGTGCTAGGATACGTCTGGTATAATCAGTTACTTCTCTTGTATAAAATATTCTCAAAATGTAATAATAGATAAGGTACAAACGTCGTATACCCTATCTTCAGTACAAGATGGTATCAAGCGCCATAAACGTTGACGGTAGAATAAGGCTGCAGTGGCGGAAATTGGATTCCAGAACATAAAAGTGTTTAAGTCCATGTTTCTGATTTATTAAAACACTTAAATAAAATGTGATATGGCAACGCCACTAACGATAATGTTAGTATAGGGTAAATTTTAAAATGTTTTTTTTTTTTTTTTTTTTACATTTAACTATTCATTGTTACTTTATAAATAATTTTAAAAGCAATGCATCTATATATTGCAATTTTCTTAGCCATTAAAATAAATTTTAGTGAATACGAAACAATGTAGATTTTAAATTTTTTAACCTTATACTTATATACAATTTAGTTTTGTATAGATTTTTTACTTTTGTTGTCGGATACTGCTTTTAACTCCCTTTGATGGTTATGAATAAAATCAAGCCTACCTAAAAATGTTTGTTAAACCAGACTTTACTTCAGAAATAATTGTAGACATACCGTTAATCAGAATTAAAATTAGTTTTTAAAAATAATTCTTTATGATAATGGAGAGCATTACGAGTTTTTATTCCACTTTAATTACCAAAAATAGGAGTTTATGATGCTGTTAATGACTTAAAACTCTGGTTAATTAGGTTGGGTGAAGGTGGTACAAACTGCGTACTTGTGCTAAAAGTGCTTGATGAAATGAGGCAATTTAAATACGATACTAAATCCGAGGAGGTGACCGATAAGGCCAGAGTAGGAGCAAAACCTAAGAAGAGGAAGCTAGAAGTAAATATATGTAAGAATAAGAAGAGCCTTGTGGGCTTAGAACTGATGCTGTTGTTTTTCGGTTGGAGTCTGAACGAATTTTTGATGATTTTTTAGCTTAATAACATTATTGAAATGATTATTATTTGTGTGCAAGGCATTATACTGACTATCCTAAACCTCACACTTTCTTTAATTAGCTTTCCTTTATTGGAACTATTGCTTTTCTATTACATTAAGTATGATCAATATCTAAATAAATTTCATTGTCATAAATTGTTGCCTTTTTTACACCTTTTTTGTTTCATATTTACTTAATAATTGCAATACAATATACATCTCTCAAATCTCAAATCTATATTTGCTTAGCAACTAACTTCACGAAGAAACATGAAATAAAATAAATAACTAAATAAACACAACTGGCATCTGAAATATACATGACCTGTATCAATAGGATAAAAAAAACTTTTAATTCACTAGTTAGAATCTTATTACAAATTATAAAAGTATTACAAAATTGAATTTAAAACAGAATAAGTTAATACGTGACTCGAAGGTAATATCAACCAAGACATTTCACTGGTTTTATTAAGTTTGACCAGCTAAAAATTTCCTTCAAAAAACGTTTCTAATTCTCGTAGAGAATCATGCTGTGAACAGTAAGTGTTCGTATGTTTGTGTAAATAACTTTACATTAAATCGACAATTACAGAAAAATGTATTAATCTTTTAATACGGATACTATAAACAATCGCATTGATATTATACTATGTATTCCATTATACAACAAGTGTAACAGCACCAAAATATATTTCTAAATGCATATTTATTTTCACGATATTATATTTGAGATGGCATTTGTATTTTTAAAGTGAATTGAATTAGTAATATTAATCTCATGTAAATTAAAAACATCCATTGTTTATTTAAATGTTAGCTTTGTATAACATTTTTATTTTACAACATGGAAAATGTTGTATTAAAATGATACTTTAAACATCATTTGAAAACTATGCGTCTATTAGTTTTCAACTTATCACGGCTAGACGAAATGAGTGACATTCAAAACCATATATATGAATTTTGTCCCCAGAGAGAATTTGCTACCGTTCATAAATCGTTGGATGTGGTATCCATTAATGGAATATATCCAAGGAATATATTAGCCAATCTTCTTAACCAAAAAGAAACATTGTTGTAAAACTATTAACTATTATCTGTTAGGCTGGATATTGTAATACAGATTAAACCAATAAAATCCTCTGTATAGAACATGGTAATAAATCCACATTTTTATATTGAAATCTTTTATAGCAAAGCATAATAAGGGAATGAAAACCATAAACTATATCCCATAAACACAAAATGCAACTAAAGAAAGCAATAGCTTCTTGTCACAAAGATTCTTTTTCCTAGCATATTGCATATTGATATTGACGAAATTATTTCCTAATGAAACTACCTAAATAGTGTAGATTAGTTACAAGCTAGAAATAATGGTTATAAAAACTGCAATGTCCGTGTGAATAAATAAAGGATAGATTCCGTAGCTCCAGCCCGAGTTAATCTACAGACACATAAATAATATTGTGGGTGAAGAATGGATATTAATATAATGTGAGCATGAAATTCATGTTAGCTTCTTTGTTTTAAGTTTAATTTTAAAGATCCTTTTATTATTTTTAAAACTGTATTTACAAAAGGAAAAGATACAAACATGTATTACATTAGAGATCGTTAATGTACTAACATAAGTAAGATACTAGTAAGTAACGAAATAATTAGTTTAATAATTCAATGCTATAAAAATTAAAGGGGTTTTGGTACATTTTTTTAAAAGTAGTCCTTAATTTAACAAATTACAGTATTAATGTTAAGCTATTTTTAACCTAATAGTATCCAGAACTACGAATAAGTCACTTATAATCCAGTTTTCATCGACAAAACACTCAAAATCTTTAAAAAAATGTAGTAAATATTCTGTGACAGATTTTAATCAACACATAAACCTAAGTGATACGGGAGCATTACACAAGTCTTGCATTCAGGCGCGAGCATGAAGTCAAACCCTAACATTAAGAATTTTGCTTTTCTCTCTCTAAGCTAAGGAAATCAAAAGCACCACCAATAATATATTTTGATCTAAACACTGCTGACTTGGAATATTTATTTGAATGTAAAGAGTTCTTGGAAATAAATAATTATTTTCCTCAAGATGGAAGAGACTATACGAGAATTTATAAGCAAAGAAACGATGGACTAATTTTACAAATAATGATACTACTTACCTTATCGCCATGAATACCATTGCATTAGGTAAGTGTGCCACCACTTTAACATTATATATTAATCAACCAAATGTAATACAAACGGAAACAAATTTTCAATTCTCACATTTCTATGGTTACAGTTGTAATTTATAACGCATCTTAACGAAACTTGGAAGGCGTCTTCCTTAAGTAAACGCTAAAGTAAGTTAGTTATACAGACCAATAAGAACAAGAGTGTAAAACCTCGTGGGGTCTAAACTCTTTTCGTCAAATCTCTGGTTCTTCTTATGGTTAGGTGGATTCATGTTAAAATTTGAAGTAATAAATGGTCTAATGTTCTAAAGTCTATTTGCTTTTTTATGTTTTAAGGTGTGAAATTTCACATACAATCATAATAATTTGACTATTTATAAAAAAGACTATCAAACTACCTGGGCTCTACTCCACTGTTTAAGAATATCCCACTGGTGAATATATAGTTTTAATTCAGTAAGGTGCTAAAAATAATGGTTTTATCGTTAGTGTGGCTTTATTAATATTGTGTCTGAGTTTTTGAAAGTAACATACTAAATATATTCTTTAAATAATAATAATCACACAAATTCAACTAAAAGAATTATTTTATTGTATATAGTATTACTTATTACTTATAAAATGCTTGTCACCACAATAGCTTAAATAAAAAAGAAGGGAATCTTGGAGCACATACAGCAATTACAGTCATCAGTTCTGGGTTGTAGGCGTTAGATTAGCTGCTCCACAGTGCAGAATAAATGGATTTTAATTGTTGGTAGCGGTTATTATGTAAAGTCTAATTATTTAACCGTTTCGAGGGAATTTAAATCGTTGGGTTAAACTTTCCTAGAAAAGTATGATTTTCATTGGATCTTCATACTACAAAATCAAACATAAGAACTAAAGAAGTAATATTTGCAAAAACATAATCTTTACTAAAAGTTTTAGTGATAAAATAATGTTAATTCTTTGTTTTAAACTCACAATAATGACGACTAATAACATAGTAGTTACATATATATAAAATAGATTTAAAAAATGTTGCAAGAAGCATCATTTCTTTATAACCAATATCATATCAATGGTGAGCTGCAAAAATTTGTATATTGGACATATAGCAGAATTTATAAGTTTGTTAACAAACTAGGTACTATAATGACACTTTAATGTATCACATATTAACACGTGCCATGTAAAATTTATGTCAGATTATCTGAGAAAAAGTTTAACACTAATATCCTTTGCTGTCGGTGAATGAAAGAAATTCATTATTGTATAATTGCCTAATCTTAGCCTCAAGAATCAAATGAGCTGTAGGACTAAAATTACGTTCATAATATGTGACAAATCAACGTTATTGAAAAATTTCAAATAATGCCAAACCAAGCGCTAACGTGAAATTAAAGTAATTATAAAACGTAATGAAGAAATTGAACGGTTGTAAAATAACAAGTTTATATAATTATTAGGTAGAGTCTTTTTAGGATTATTGGTAATATCAGCCAGAGAGCAACATTTGTTTTATCTAGACGAGCTAAAACGGTAACCCACCCACTGTGATCCGCTCCGCCCAGCCCAGGCCTGCCAGACCTTTTCGAAGTTGAAACATATGCCGTTAAATGGACACCAGACAACCGCATCCGGCTCGGCACGGACCGGGTCGGCCTTTTATAGGATCTCAAAATGCAAGCAATCAAATGTACACCACCCACCAACTGCGACCAGAACAGGCCGGTCCGGACTACCCAACAGCCGACAGAGGCCGGATAGGCCGGGCGGGCTGGGATGGGTATGTTGCACTAGGGCCGTACTTATAAGACATAATATTCGCCCAGCCCAAAAGGACATCAGATTTGGTATCTGTTAGTCATCCCCCCACCACAAAAACCATTTCTAAAAGACCGTTTAAGAGATGTAACGATAATAACTCATATAGTTAATTATTCTTTTTATTTATCATTTATGTAAGATTTGTCTTATTTATCTAATTTCTAAGGGTATATTAGGTTAAAAGAAATATATAGAAACAACGGGCCTAACTTTGTATAAGAATTGTATTCTTCATTTTACATTAAACAATATTTCAAGACGGTAGACTTACAACTGTGCGGGAAAGCAATAAAGTGACAACGCTTTAAAATATGCTACATCGAAGGGCCCCAAATAAACAAGTATCTTCATCATTATCAGGAAACCGGTTTTTACAATAGAGCGATAAACGCTAATTGAAGGACTTAAATTATAGCATTTCAATTTCTTATTGTTCTGTGCACAGAATGTATATAAAATAATAATATATCCTGAATAAATTATAAACAAACACTATCATCTGTAGAGATATTTCGTACTTAAGTTTTCATTTGGCCCTAAATTTGCTTTAATCATAATGTTGTTTAATCTAATAATTGACCATCACCGAAATATGTTTGGTGCATCTTGAAAACAAATCTGGACATAACAGCAGTGCTACAGCATAACTTTTGATAAATTAAATTATGGGCGTTTATAATAATCATACAACTTTAAAACTTTATATGTATTATACCGAAGTATTCCTAGACTAAAAGTGTCTACTACACAAGAGTTTAACATTGTAATGTAGCAGCGATACAATAACACATTGGCAGTATAACAGTAGATGTATTGTCAGAACTGTACATGTAGATGGAGTTTTGGCCATTCTTCGAGAATATGGAACTAAATTCCTTAGGATTGACGTATAATTTTTAGATAATAATATTTTAATAAATATAAATATTTTGTGACACAATTTGATTATTAAAGATATTTCAAAATTGCAGATGAAACTAATGACTATTCTGATAGAAATATATTTAAAACCGTAATTTAATTTTAATTTGTTTTGATTTAGAAACATACATTTGTTTTAATCTTTACTCGGTCGTTATTCGTTATAGTCTACTCCTGGACTATAATCGTTACAAAAATGTCCCACATTCCAAAATAAACCAGTTCAGTTTCATACAAACGAAAGTGTAATTCAATAAGAAATGCTGAGAATATTTTGAGAAATGGAATCACGTGCGGAGGACGTGAATACTGTAAGCGGGTTGCTTACAACACAAAGACAGCAGATCTAAGGTTTCCTCGCAGCAATATTTGCATGACAAGAAAACCAACGATGTCATTTAAGTTGTCCTCGCTACTCTGCTGTAATATTTATTGTTCACGGTGGCAGCACCCATTATTCTGTTTTGACTAAATGGTAGAGGGATTGTTATGTTACCTAGTAAAACTTACGGTAAAATACATCATAGGATGTATTAAATAATGTTTCCGGAGAATTTTCATTGAAGCTCAACAATGTAGCTTTAACCAGCTAATCGCTAATTGGTTATTAACAATACAAAAAGTGTACAAGTATCTTATTTTTTTCAAAAATTCAATTTCAAGGCATACTAATATTAATTTTTTGAATTTCCGAATATTTGTTTTAGTTGTCTTAATGCTGAGGTATGACAATGATAGTTTTAACATAGAACACAACAATTCTTGTTATATTATTAAAAAAATTTTAGTATAATTTATAACGAATTTTAGGTTTATTAGCATCACTCTTCAAAATATTTTCGTAATAAATGAACGTATTTTTGTAAAAGAACGTAAGATATATTTTGATTTTGTTTCAGCAGAGTAGACAAAAATACAAATGATTAAACCTATTTTTATTGCCTGTCCTATATGTTAAAAATAAATATAGGTATAAGCTTCAAATTTGTTTTTACCTTACGTACATCATTTAATCTCTTCTTCAGGATTTAATAGAGGATTCGTTTAAATGCCTTCGATACATAATTGGGCCTTCATTTATTTCCTTAAATTGATTTAAGCATATATAAAAAGAAATTATTAACGAGTGTAAGTATTTATTAATCATGTTCTTCTTTATTTTTTCTGTCTAGGTAGGTAATATGATCTATTTGTGCTTGTTAATATATTGAATACATTCTTCACTATTGTTTTTTGGAAATATAATAAACATACTTATAGCTCATTTCTCTTTAAGGAGACGTTATAGGCTATATCAAAGTTATACATCTGTATATTTCAATTGGTTTATTTTTAAATTTAAAACAATATAGTATTCTTTTATGTGTTTTACAAGTTTGATTCTTCAACGTGTAGCATACACAAATATCAAGAGGCAGTATACAAATGATTAAACCTATTTTTATTGCCTGTCCTATATGTTAAAAATAAATATAGGTATAAGCTTCAAATTTGTTTTTACCTTACGTACATCATTTAATCTCTTCTTCAGGATTTAATAGAGGATTCGTTTAAATGCCTTCGATACATAATTGGGCCTTAATATATTTCCTTAAATTGATTTAAGCATAGAATATAAAAAGAAATTATTAACGAGTGTAAGTATTTATTAAGCATGTTCTTATTTATTTTTTCTGTCTAGGTAGGTAATATGATCTATTTGTGCTTGTTAATAGATTGAATACATTCTTCACTATTGTTTTTTGGAAATATAATAAACATACTTATAGCTCATTTCTGTTTAAGGAGACGTTATAGGCTATATCAAAGTTATACTTCTGTATATTTCATTTGGTTTATTTTTAAATTTAAAACAATATAGTATTCTTTTATGTGTTTTACAAGTTTGATTCTTCAACGTGTAGCATACACAAATATCAAGAGGCAGTATACCTACTTAGGGTGAGAGGCAGCTTCAATAGTTTGGAGAACACTCATTGAGAAATGCATTTAAACACCCTTCTGCACCTCTTATAGCCAACTTCCCTACTGTAGTTTGAGACCCCCATTTTTGTCTCATGGTTGTACAGTTTCCCTGACATATACTTATAATATTCTTATATGAATTTAGAAGTGATTTTTTTATGCAAACGAATTCAATAAATTTAAATCATTAAAAATCTTTACGCTCGTAAGCGATCTCGGTGTTGCTATATTCTAAACTGTCAAACTCTCCAGTAGTGTAACACACCTCACACTACACTAGTCCGTAGTTTGAATTTTTTGGTACAGATAAACCAAAAAGATGATTTCATTTTTTCCATCAGATATTAAACGCAAAATAAACTTTTCCTTAAAAGATTCACATTTTGCTCAACAATTCAGCTATGCAGTTTTAATTGGTACCTTAAATAATAATTTAATAAGTTTAAAATAATTAGATAAAACTAATTTGTTGTTAAAACGAAATATCTACACAAATGTTTATTTTAATCAGTAAAGTTAGTTACACGAAAAAACTAACTAATAAGCAAAATAATATCATTCCCTTTTCAGTTTAGGAAAGAAATTATATCATAATCTGTTTGTCATTGTTTAACTTGATATTTGATATCCTAATTTAAGATATACACCAATAATAATTTTTTCTGAAACCAATTTTTTATGTTATTCACGAATGTTACTTCTTTAAACTAAACCATTTAGTTTAACATTAACTTTATAACGATGTCTGAATTTTGTTATCAGTACATATTGTTGTGTATTTGAAAGTACATTTTTAAACGCTTAAATACCTAAAATATTATTGCAATGAAGGATTTTTAGGTATATAAATACTTTAATATAATACCTTAACTCAGTTAAACTGTATAGCAGAATAGTATATAGCACATAACTGGCACGTCGATAAAGATAACTCTTCCCATGTAGAGATATAATAAAACTGGTTAAGTATAACTTTCAAGTATATAACATTACGTTGCAGATCATTTAGATGTTTGCAAAAAAATTACGATAGATTTAAAGTACATTTTGACTCTTTTAGCTACGTTTGTATGATTATCATAAATAGAGTAGTTTGAGAAGCATTTAATAAAATCTCGTTGAAATATCTAACAAAGGGTTAAATATAAAGAATTCAAAATGTGAGCTGGCTATAAATTAATTTCAGTCTGTTCAATACGTTTTTATATTACAATTAAGACTGAAGTCTGTCAAAAACGTTTATAGTTGTAAATTTGATTAAGCTGGCTCCACCGTAACATCTTATTACACTGTAAGTATTTTGTGCATTTTTATGCAGTTTATATTCTTGATAAATTTAAAATATTTTATATTTTTTTAGTATATTGCTTTAATTTAGCAACCCCCAATGAACGTCTCTCCCTCTAAACTTAATAAACAACTAAATTAATATATTTAACTTATACTATTGTTCACTAAAACTAAATAGTACAAACAATAAATATAATTCAATTTACGGACAACATATTCAGTTTACTTTTTGAAAACCCGGTTTCTATTTCTTGGATTTAATAACAATTAACCCTTACATAAAAGAACAGTTTAAATATAAAGTAATATATTTAGAAATTATCAATATATTCTCAAATTTCGTTACGAAACATAACAAGATTAGTTTTACTAATCTATGAAGCCCAATTTCTAATAAAAATATCACTTGAATAATTTTTTGACGTGACAACGTCTTAAATTAGGTTGCGGCTCGGAGTCACTCATGAAAAAGTGTAACGCCCGGTAACGTTACGATGCCCGTCCAGTGGGTCCGCCGCACGGGATCCGCACGGGATAAAGCAGATAACTGTGGGTCCGCCGCACGGGATAAAAGCAGATAACGATGTTTATTCGTGAAAATGTGGAGTGCTTAGATTCGTCATTTACAACAACTACAACAATAAAGGTAAATAATTGTACACTGATATTTCATTATCGTAAACTATGATTGATTGATTAATTGATAGATTGACACAAAAGTTGAGAAACTGAGTTTATAGGTTATGTCATACTATTGACAAATGTTGATAGTTTTAAGTAAATTATTAGTTTAAATCACTCTGCAATCAATCGTAATTCAGTCGATTGAGAAGAAACAGCGCGTATTGCTAGTCAAACATTTAAAATAACAAATTATAACCCCTAACCTGTCATAACAGTGCGACCAAACAAACGAACTAAACCGACCAATCACCACGCGCGGAGTTAGAATTTAACTGTGTTTAGCAAGAATTTCAAATTCCAATTTTAGTAAATGTTTTATTCAACTTTACCATTTACAATAACAAATTTTAACTAATTTCAAATTATGTACAATGTTTTAGTAAACAAAATATATTTTCTATAGTTAAAATTTGTGCAATTCTTATTTTCATTCAATTCCTTGTTCCTATTGTGCAATTTAATAATATTCATATCAATAAATATTCTACCGAGAAAAAGACGTTGTCACGTAAAATCTTCGCCCGTAAAACCGACTTTACAGGCAACCATAATGTTTTTTTCTTTGGTCATAGAAACAACAAACGGATTTAATGAAAAGTGATCATTTCAAAATAAAAGATAAAGGCTACGATACATATATTTGAGTTTTGCACCATTTTAAATATTAAGACTTTTAATTTAACAAAATTGTAACACAGAAGTTTGTAACCATGCCATTAAAAATATATGATACCATTTTCTATGTGCTATATCAAAAGAAACGTACGTTAAAGACATTATACCTAGAGCGTATAAACGAAATGTGTGGTATAGCTCCATATACGAGTACATGTAAGAAGAGAAAATTATGGGCAATTCAAGTTATTCGGGGTAATTCGCAGTTTGTTGTTAATCTCTTCATTTCCATCACAAATGTATGCTGTAAATAAAAGACGTAGACATTTAAGTACATAATATTTTACTACCCATTTTTTATTTTAATGTTCAAATATTAATAAAGGAGAATTTTCTATATTTTAAATTGATTGTTATTTAAATCGTACAATGTTTTGGCCAACTATAAAGATTTAAGTTTGTTTTAAATTCTACAGTTTGTATAAATTTGTTTTGAAAATATTGCAAATATAGAATTTGTTTTAATTTTACTATAAACCATAATGCACTTTATAAAGGAAATATACTATACAAGGTCGGTAAATAAAACTTTACATGTAACTGTTCTTAAATTTATAAGAACGTAGTAATATACAATTATAGATTTAAAAATGCTGCTCTTTTAAATAAAAAAAATATCATCAAAAAGGTGATAGTGTAGCCATTTTTAGCCTCGTATTGTGAAAAAATTACTCATACGTTTTCAAATGTGTCAGTGCCAGATGGTCCTTTAAATACAACTACATTGTACTACACCTTTATTCTCTTTTTGTAAGTTAGAAATGCATATACGTTGTATTTGAGAGCCAGTCCTATGTCTGGCGAATCATCCTCTGGTGATAAAAAGTCGTAATAAGCATTACTTGATCATATAATAATATAGCCATTAAAGTTAGTTATAACAGTTTAATATATATTCTTACGAATGTAAGTGTAGGCTTAGAAAAGAACAACGATTTTAAGCAACTCAAGAAGAGTATGAATGTTACCTAAACATTTTGTGTGATTTTAACATATTTTTGAATAAATGTGTGTGTAGTATGTCAAAGGTTAAACCAATGATATTTCAATAAATACAACTACTAGGAGAAGTTATAATTTTAATGTATGTGTTTTCTGGTTTTTCAGTAGATCAGACTTCTGCTCAGATATTAATCATGCAAAAGTGTCTTGGAATGTAAACTATCTATATTTAAGCGAATAGAAATAGTACCTTAATTTAATCACACTGAAAATGTACAAGAACAGTATTGAAACATGTGTGATAAACACCATACACCAGATTTTAACACACACACACGCCAGGAAAAAAATAGCAGTACATTCCTGCAATAATGCATTGTTGATATTACACTGAATTCATAATGTTGAAACTTGACGTAAAGCATGCCAGCAGCCTCAGTGTAATGGGCCAGGAGACCACAATACACAAACTGAGCAGACAAACACAGATATTACCGTACGTCACAATCATTGTGAAGGGATCGCAACCATTGTCATTAACAGAGGGCCATACAACTGCTTTGTTGGATTACCTCTACAATTTGACCATTCCATCATGTTTGGTATGGTACAGACTTGTTTTTGTATATCTGATTGAATATAAGTTTTTTTAGAATAAGGAGTCATATGTAAGAAACTTGTCTTTTTAGTCAATAATACTTAAACTGTTTACCTTCATAAATACAGTGCGTTTCAAAAAGGACTTTACAACTTTTAAAATTCATATAAAGTTTATTAAACAAGGTACAGAGCTGGTTTTGGTGTTATTTTAAAGGAAAAAAAACTTCAAGTATTTTTACCTCAAACTGAAGATGCTCTATATGGCTTCCGTTGGTTATTCTGCAGACATCCCATCGGTAGTCGATTTCTTCCCAGACTCGCACTAGCATTTCAGGTGTAACTTGCTCAGCAGCAGCGTAAATTCTTACTCTAAGCTCAGGTAGAGTGGTCGGGAAACGAGGTACGTATACCATATATTTTATGAAACCCCAGAAGAAAAAAATCTAGCGGTTTCAGGTCTGGGGAACGGGGGGACCATGCAATTGGCGCATCACGGCCAATCCATTGACCTGAGAAGCGGTCATTTAGAAAATCCCGGACGTCACTGAGATAGTATGGTTGTGCGCCATCTTGCATAAAGAAAACATTTCGTTCTCGGTCATCCTCATCGATCTGTGGTATTAAGAATTGTTGCAACATATCAAGGTACTCTATCCCATTGAAGGTACTGTCTTGGAAAAAAGGGGCCGCACACTTTGCTCTTGCTCAACGCACAAAAACGTTCACTTTGGGGCTATCACGAACATATTGTAATGTTTCTTGTGGATTTTCGCTGCCCAAATTCTACAGTTATGTGTGTTTACCTTGCCATTTAAGTGAAAAGTGGACTCGTCAGAAAAAATTATGTTGTCCACGAAATGTTCATCATCATCCACTCGATTTAACATATCCACACATAAGTTCCTACGGGCAATCTTATCAGTGTCTTTAATGGCTTGTAAAAGCGAATATCAGTATGGTATCAAGTGCAAACGTTTTCTTAACACACTCCAAACCGTCGTATGTGGAACTTGCAGCTCCCGAGATGCACGCCGGGTCGGTTTCGTAAGGGTAATTACAAAACATTTTCTCACTTGCTCAACGACTTCGTTAGATGTGCTTGGACGACCTGAGGATTTTTTATGTTTCACTGAGCACCGTGTTTCTACAAAACAACTATGCCACTTATGTTAGGCCAACTTATGTTAATGTTAGGCCTACTAGGAGGATCTTTAGCGTATTTGCTACGAAAATTACGCTGAACTTTTCTCGCAGACTCCGACTCTTCAAACCAAAACACAACTATCACGCTCCGGTCCAGTGAAGGCAGCCATGTTTAACGTAACTGTCACTAGCGCTTGTGCGACGCGATTAGGCACTAGCGGACTACGTGAGTCAAAACTTGAACTGTTTTCCTTTAAAATAACACCAAAAACAGCGCTGTATCTTGTTTAATAAATTTTATATGAATTTTCAAATTTGTGAAGTCCTTTTTGAAACGCACTGTATTTATAATTATTTTACTTAACGAGACTATTTGTATGGTTTATTAATATTTTCTCTTAGTTTTCATAGTTTTTAAACAAACTTAACCGATAATACTTTAAATCGCTTTTCACCTTAACAACGTTTATTACTGTAAATTTACAACAATAATTTCCTTTTTACCTAAAAAAATTAACTCTTATCATATATGATCAAAGATTGTAATGCTAAATCAAATATATACAAATTACGAATAAATATATATAAGGCTTTCGAAATATGATTTAGTAATAGATGAAATGGGTTGCATATATGAAATATCTATTTTTTAAGAATCTATTTATATACGATACATAAAGTCTATAAATACAACGCTGTATTATTTTTATTTCTGCAGCAAAAATGATTCTATTGCTATTTTAAAATTTACATTTTGATAACTCAATTTGAGAGGATAAATGTTATAACGAATTGTGCAGAGAAAATTATTTTAGATGAAGAAATAATATGGACAGTAAGAAATGAAAGTAAACTTGTTATAGATTTTAATAACTACATATGTTGTGTGTTTATTTTGCACTTTCTTTATGTTACTTTTGTCTTTGTAGGTTGAGAAATACTGAATTCTTTAGTTTAATTACAAGCATTATACTTACAAAGTGTTTACTCATGTGTTAAATAAACGCAAATGGTCAAAGTACAACCATAGTAAGCAATGAGGATTACATTACAAGTTAAACTATGACGACATGAAAAGTTACAAAACTACATAATATTGTGTTGTAAATCATTTAAAAACGTGGCCACTTAAGTGGCTTTTAGAGTATTGTAATTTCTCCATGTGTATGTTAATTTCTTTATTCTATTTTTCGTTTCCAACACGATTACCCATACAGAAATGTTAACTAGAGTCACTCAGCAATCAGAACTCAGAATGGACTGATTTGTACCATTTTAAATGGTGATATAATTGTATTAAAAGCAAAGTTACTTTTACCAAAAGTCTACACTCTTGACTCATTTAAGAGTTATCTTATGTACATGTGATCAGGAATTATACTTCTTCAAAAACTGGTGGTATAGAGTTAATAAACGTCAGTTTGTTTACAGTGCTTTATTTTTAACCTGTAACACATTATTTAGTTGTCCTTGTATTGTTATTGCCATTTGGCAGACACAACAAGAAAAACTATTCAATAAATTTAAACATTTGAAACTATTATACAATTAATAACTGAACTGCAAATTGTAAAAATTATTGGTGAAATTATTTTATTCAAGAATAGAAATATATTGATTAAAATAATTATAATTATAATTGATTTAAATTCTATGGATACTAAGTGAGCGTACTTCTTTTAAAAGATGTGTGGTAATTAAAGGAGCAATCCATTTGTATCGTACTAGCTCCGTACTCCTGAAAACGCAATCACATTTCTCTATATGGCTCGACAAAGCGAAGCCCCTTCACGTGAACTTTCATGTTTCATGTATCCAGAGTAATCTTTTTATGGTAGCTGCACCAATAAAGATGAATATATGCTATACTACTCTACCAACTGGGAGTAAAATCACCGTGGTAAGTTTATTGCAAAATTGTAATTAACACTAAAGAACATACATTTTTCATGAACTGTTCTCGTACATTGCGCTCTCTAATTTCTGTCTAATTACAAATATAGAGGTGAATTTTATGATTATCAGTATTAATTACTAGCTGTTATCCATGGTTTCCTACACAGTTTTCAATATCTAAGTCCTTAGTGTACTTAAATACTTAAAAACTAAAATATTTATAATAGTTCCCAATGATATTTTTCAGACATTAGTATGTATATAACAGGTACATAAATTATAATTACATTTTTCATAGTTAAGACGATCAGAGTGTAACTTATTATTACATCATGTATTGTGAGTTTTGATTATTATAAAATATTTTTCGCCTTTGTAGCTAATTGTACGTTATTAATCCGTTCAAGAAATTATATAGGTCTTAGAAACCTACTTAATTAATAACCATTTATTTGTTTATTGTATTATTTGTTTATTTATTATTGGTCGAAGAAATTTCCCTTGCCATGGTTCAATTTGCCTAATATCACGACAAAGAAAATATATTTAAACACATAGGGCAAGGAACTCTCTATATTCTCTAATCAAATAACTCTTCATTACCAAAACTGATTTGTACAGTTTTTAGCTTATATGTGTTCATGTTTATTAAAATATTATATACATTTCTACAAGTTTAATTTGAAAAGTAATAGGGAATAATATCAATAAAACTGCAAAGTAGAAGTAATATCACGTGAATTGTAGCAGTCTTAGCTGTATATGCATGAACAATTTATTAGTTATACTCGTATATCTCATGCCTCTCAACAAAAGTGCTGCAGACAGATAAACATAAAAAACACACTAATAAATTTTTACATTCCCTGGGTAGAAAATACAGAAATATTGTCAGCCTACTGAGTAATATGCTTCAATGGAGCTCATTTAAATTCCATAGTTCGTCATGCAACATAATATAATTAATTTGTGTGAATTTCATAAAAATTACATGTAAATTTTCAAAGTGGACATAAAATATTACCTAAAATATCACGTGATTTATTTACATTTTTTCAGTAAGTTGGATCTCGTTACATTTTTTTCTAATTAATAACACGACACAGTCACTAAAATGTGAAGTTGCATGTGTTGGGTTAGTCAGGCTACGTGTGTTAATACATCACGTGTCAAGATCTCATTTGAATATACTCGTTTTGTTTATACAATATATTCATGATTCAGTTTAATCGTTGCCACCGTGGTGGGTAGTGCACAGATATTTGTCAACGCTCAGCTAAACCCAATGTAGTAACATGCCACATCACTATAAACAATATTGCCTATATAGAAATTAATCTTCATGCAAGTGACAAATCTGTAGGTGAGGTATTTTACGAGATGGCGTGCAGACTGACAGATATATATATATATATATATATATATATATATAGATTGACTGAAGTGAAACAGTTTCAGTCTTTCGTGTGAAAGATTTGCTAACCTCAGACCACTAATCTATTTTCAATACGATTCAAAGCATTAGGAATAAAATAGATTAGTTGTACACAATAATAGGCTGTTATACTGTACATCCTCCTAGATAAACAGCTGCCTTAAAAATAAACGAGGTGATTGAGATCATTCAATTGAAAAATACTAATTGCAATGGTAATGATATATATAGCGCCTAACCAAAATTTGCAAATTAAAAGAAAGTTTACGTTTGACTAGATCAAAGTACAGTTTACAAAGTAGTAACTGTAAATAAATTTATTTTCTATTCAAATAGTATCGAGAACTGATAAGCGAGAGTCGTTTATAAGATTAACGCACTGTGATTACTATCCAAACTGTTGTGATAGCTTTGGACGCGAGCTGATTGGATCCGATTACTAGGATTGGACTCGCTAAAACCAATTACGGGTTCATAGATTAGCTAACGTTTATTTTACTGCTGACACTGGAAACCTCATACCTGCAAAAGTTTGGTAACACTTTAAAAACTTGCATAGAAATTGATAATTTTCCTAAATTATTAATATGTGTACGATGTATCCAATTTGTAAATTTACATTATAAAATTTACACATAAAATTATATTGTTATAATAACACAAACTTTTAAAAGATAAACTTCATATTCTTGAGGAAAAAACAGAAACTAAATACAAACTTCTCTACTATTTGTCTAATTATAGTTTTTAGAGAGAGGGAAAATATTTTATAAATATTAGCTAAAATATAACGAACAAAACAACCATCATGAAACAAATTTTACATGTACAAAGATTAAACGGCCTCCCTAGCAGGTGGCACGTTGACCAGTATAGGCAGATGGTCTCCCTGAAGCTTGTCCTCGTCATCGTCTGTGAGGTTGGCAGCTAAGGCAGAACTGTGGGGCAAGTGGACTACGATCATTCTGGGGTGTTGGTAAAGCGTACAGGCCGCATCTGCGTTTAACCCTATACGGTGCAGATGGGCTCCCAGATAATCGTGACCGGTGGTGGTCCTGAAATCAGCCACTACTACACTTCTAGGTAACATTCGGGGTATGTTTGAATCTATCAACTTTACCCACTTTTTTCTTGTGATGGCTTGCCTGTTACGTGTCCTGGTCCTAGTGTTTACCTTGATCGATGTCTTCACAGAAGTATTAGACTGTGCGCAAGGTGGTTGATGGATATGACGTAGTACCGTGTGCCGCTAAAACATCGGCGTTGACGTTCCCTTCCACGCCAACATGACTTGGAATCCACTGAAGGTGTAATGTTCAGCCACTTTCTATTAAATTGAAAAGTCTCAATCGGCATCCGTCTGTTTTTGCAGTCAGTGTACTTGTTGTTTGTCAGTGCGATAATCACAGCATACCTGAAATCGATGACTTAATAATATAATTAATTAAGCAATCGACAACTGTGGAATGAATTATGTACTCAAAAATATTTAATAGAAAAGAAAACATTAATATTATTAGCATAAGTTAGCAATGAACAGTTTTTTAAGTATATCAACATCACAATAACAGCATTGAAACTATTTAAAATATTTTAGTGCTTATAATAAGATTAATTAATTCCACATTTCGTTATAAATTTCTTTGGATACAAAACAAATATTATAATACAATATAATCTCCTACTTATGTTCAATGTATTACTATTTAATTATATAAAACTTTATTACATTTTATTGCTACTTCAGCCGGAAATATTTTAGTTCGGTACCATCAGTACAATTTGCTTGGAAGCTCATAATATATTTTTATAAAAAAGTTAATACTGATTAATGTTACAGTTCTACGTTAATTTTCATTAACATATTTTGCACAAAATCAAAATAGCCAATCACGTTACAACAGTAATTTAACATGCTGCAAAAACAATGATGTAAAGGAAACTAATATAATGAGCGCTTCATGAAGTGAAAATAAATTATTTTGTACTTTATAATAACTACCTAGTTTGATAATGACATAATTTTTTAGTATCATTGAATGTACATGATATGTTTATTTTACCGTTATTTGCGTATTTTATTAACACAATACATTTTTAAGAACAACTCATTATTGTATTTACTTGATAATAAACTGTAGAATATAAAAATTATACATCTGGGAAAAAAAAGTTTTATCTGAATATGTGTGACAAGTTTTTTATTGCCTATCATCTATTGAAAAATGTCCACAATACATGGATAGAAACCTAGAATGAATCTTTTTAGCAATTTCTATTTCATTCTGAAATATTCAAACCATTACATTTATTTTTTATATATTGACAATTACTAAAAATCAACTAAATACTAACAATTTCAAACTAAGCTTAAGATCAATCATCGAGAGTGAGACGAGTAACAAAAACATAGTATTGAGTAAATATTTCGTATATGTCATTGGATAACATTATTATCCCTGTGTGTGTGTGTGTGTGTGTGTGTGTGTGTGTGTGTGTGTGTGTGTGTGTGTGTGTGTGTGTGTGTGTGTGTGTGTGTGTGTGTGTGTGTGTGTGTGCGCGCGCGCGCGCGCGCGTGTGTGTGTGTGTGTGTGTGTGTGTGTGTGTGTGTGTGTGTGTGTGTGTGTGTGTGTGTGTGTAATGTTGGAAAATAAAATTATCAGTTCCGTGTATATTTATTTCCTAATTATTTTTGAAACTAACATTTATGGGATGGGCTGATTTATAAATGTACATGGATTTTACCTCATAACTAATATCAGTAGAAGTTATTCTTTAGTTTGTGTTCATATCATCATAAAGAAATTTGAATCATTTTACCTAAACAGTAAAAACACATTATATTAAATCACTGTTTTAACTTCGTTGACTCATTTTTCCTTACAACGTAAATGTAATTTTATTTCTGCTAATCATAAATGATTGATAAGCTTGTTATAAAAATAGTTATAAATGTTTGTCCTTGTATAACATGTTGAATACCTCTAAGTTTACTTGCCAGTATTACACTGAAATAACGTATAACAAGCGTCGTTTGCAGCTAGCGTCACATTATCCTGACTTGACTTCCTCTAAATGTTATAAATTACACTCTTGTGTCAGCTTGATGATAATTTAATGGAACGTTTTCTTGCTAGTTTTATAAGCGTTCACCTAAGGAATTTTACTTTCTTTACCATTTATGGGGTGATAGATCAAAGTATGAAACAATATAAATTACTTAAAAATTCGGTCTCTAAGCTGTCAATAGCCAATCTTTTAAACGTGTATACAATTACACTAAATGTTTGCAAGGTTCCTATATTTTTCACTTGTACAAAGGATAAATGTGGCAATGTCCTCGATATAAAGTTAGTGATATAATGAGGGTGGTTCTTATATTGTGACCCCATAGGTATTTCATAAACGACGCATATAAAAACAAATCGTACTTGATTTGGAACACGTGTTGCTAATTTTAAAAACTCAGAATTTTTCAACAATTGAAAGTTTTTACGGATTAATTTGTACAGCAAATAAGTAGAGTCAATATTTTCTCATACAAATATAAGACTTTCTATTTTAAACCTCCAAGTCATATACTTAATAAAAAAGTATATAGGCGGTAACTATTTTACAAAGTTACATTATGATGGTTTCTTATATTAATTAGTGATACGTTCTTATTAAGTATTTAACAATATACACTTTTGAATTAATCTATATAAAATTATCTTAAGATTAATGCAAAAAACTTAATATCCCATTTTTCAAAATTAAAAACTAAATTGATGATCTAACTATTAATTTGATAAAAAAATTTTTAATACAATTTTTAGTTTAAATTCAAGTATGTAAGTAATAATAATATATGTATAGTATGTAAAACTAAGTTTAATTGTAGTATAAAATATAATGTCACTACTAGATTAATTATTTTAGCATTTGCATTGGTAACACCCCATGGAGTTGCCTGCAACTAGCTGCATTGAAGCAGACTATGGTTTATAATCTAGTCGATTCATTTTCCATTTGACCGACATATATAGCCGCTAAAGAAATCAACTGATATAGCAAGGATACTCTCGCGTCGCTTTTTCCCGGCTCGGCATCTTTGAATGAGAACCACGAGATTGAGCCAGGTTCATTGTCGTTTGTTTTGGGATCGAGTACATGTTGTAGTTGCCCCCTTTTCCCTTCTTTAATATTATATTTTATATTGCACGCATAAGGTATGTGTGATTTAAAAAACCATATGATCCTTCCAAAATGCTAAATGTGGTTTTCTCATGTAATTAACCATCCTCCCCTTGATGGTCTGTGTGTAGACTGTGTCTAAGATCCGTCTTTGCTCTCGTCTGTAAATGTGACTTTTTTAAACAGACTCTTAACACCATGATTACGCAAATTATACTTTCCACAATTATTTCCGAATATTACTAATAACATTGTACAACTTATATATTAAAACCTGACTAAATATTATAAAACACTTAAGAACCAAGTTCCATAAATAGCCAGAGAATTAAACAACTGTGTCATGTTGCTGTAACAAACCGTATGGGTATAATATCTTATAAATAAAATTTCCATTTCAAAACCTATAACACTCATCATATTGAAATTATAGGATATATTGCAACAAATTCAATTCTTTACAAATAAATAATAGATTTTTTAATTTGTAAATTTTAGGCAGGTACTATCAAAATTAATTCTTGTATTTGTGCTGAATTAACAAGAAAGAAATGAGACATTTAATATATTTGTAAAAATATTATAAAAGTAATAATTGTTCTGACTTTAACACCACAATAACTTTTCAGTGAGTCTATTATATAAACACGTAGAAAATGATGAAATAACATTATATATTAAAAAATATCATTACTAAATTTTAATGTATTTTTTTTATTTTAAGTTGTTTAAATATCTGCTTCTAAGTCTAAATATTTATTATATTACACTTTTCTAATAAACAAACCTCTATTTAAAGAAAACCCATATAGTTTGTATAGTTTATTTAACATTTTAAAGTTAGCATATTAACCGTAGTTTTTTACTTATTCGAAGTAAATTTATTAAAAAGGAGAGTATAAACAACAGTTACGTTAAGAATAATGCAAGAATAAATTAAAATGTTTTAGTGTAACTAATTGTGCGCGATTGGAGTGTACTTTAATTATCCACAGAAAAAACAATTATTAACAAATTAGGTTTATATGGTACATTTTAAGATTAAAACAAAAACAACATATATTTTTAGGCAATAACGATTATGGTCCTTAAATAAAATAAAAAATTTCTTTTCTTCTATTCTTTGGATTAAGATATATAATTATTCAGTAATCAAGTTAAATTTTATAAAAATAACATATTAACGAGTATAGATAAAAATAATGTATTCTGGTTTAAAGGTAAATTTGTACAGAAATCTTACAAATATCAAAATACGAAGTAAAGTGTTAAAGACAATGTACATTTTGAAAACAATATCAGCATTGTATAAAGATATGAAAACCAATTATCATTTTATTACACTTGAAACCATAAAGATAAGCATTATGCATATGCAAGAATCAGCTCGTTATTATTTAGTTAGCGTAAGTTATAGGAAAGAGGAAGCTTAATTTTCTAAAAATATGTTAAAAATGACTTTTTGCTTCAATTTCAACATTTAGTGAATATAAGTTAAATATGAGATTGTATTATTACCATTAAAAAAAAAAACTTACAAATATAAATAATCAAAGTTAAACAATTTATTAGCAGATGGAATTCTTAAATAGCTTGTTTAAAATTGTTTGCCTTCATTAAAATAAAATTTGAAAACTATATTTCAATAGCAAATAATTTGTAACAATTGGATTTCAACAAAATATTTTCCAATAATCTAAACAAATTTCAGCTGATTCTTAATTCACGTATAAAACATTGCATACTAATATTAAACAGATTAAACATTATAGACTATATACGAGGGGGTACCCAAAAAAAAACCGGAATTATTTTATAAAAATTATATATTATCAAATTTTTTACAATACGACCTTATCTCCTTCAAATAATCTCCATTACAACTAATACACTTGTCCCAACGTTATTTCCATTGATCAAAACATTTTTTGTAGTCATCTTTAGAAATGGCTGCAAGCTCGAGCTTCGTTTTTTTTTCTTAACCTCTTCAACGCTGTCAAATCGTTGACCCTTCAAGCCTCCTTTCATGTGTGGAAATAAAAAAGTCGCATGGAGCGAGGTCAGGCGAGTAAGGTGCGTGGGGCAGCGGAACTATGCCGTTTTTTTGCTAAAAACTGCCTAACTGAGATGGCTGTGTGTGCCGGTGCGTTGTCGTGGTGGAAGAACAAATTTGGCAGCAACCCTTTTCAGTCCTAAATCTCCTGTTAAAATTCGCTGAACCGAGCTCCAAGTTAACCCACTACTCTCTGATAGTTCCTCAATTGTCTGTCGACGGTTGGTGAGCACAAGTTCACGAATTTTCTCAACATTTTCGTCCGTTCGAGAGGTTGATGGACGTCCAGAACGAGGTTTGTCTTCAATCGACATGTCGCCACTTTTAAATCGAGCGAACCACTCGTAGACCTGAGTTTTCCCCATAGCATCATCTTTGTAAGCTGTATTCAACATTAAAATAGTTTCTGCAGCATTTTTACCAAGTAAAAAACAAAATTTCACAGCTGCACTTTGTTCACTTAAACTTGCCATGACAAAAAACGAAACAACAACAAAACAGGGTTAGCGAAAACAGTCACTACGAACGAACAGAATGCACTAGGACAACGGAACTGGGGTCACTGAGCTCGCAATGGGTTGCGCGACACACGCCTAGCGGCAGGAATGTGTACTACACGCTGCCGGCTGTCAGCAATACAATTCCGGTTACTTTTGGGTACACCCTCGTACATAATTCCAATATGGTTAAGATAGATGTCAATAGATTATTCAAAACAGATTTCTTATTAATCTAATTATGATTTAAACTTATTTTTAATATATTAATCTTTGTTTATGTGTAGTATAAATTAAATTACTTTAAGTTTTGTATATATCATTTCTCCTAGCAATTCCACTTAAATTCATTGATTTTGATCAGTAAAAAAAAACTTTTTTATTTTTATTATTTTTGTATATTTATACAGAAAAATAAAAATTAAGTTCTTACTCAGCGTTTATCAAATTTGTAGTAATGTTCATACAAGTAATTCCCTAAAAATTTTGCAATTATACTAATTTTACTTTTTAAGCGAGATATCAAATGTTAAAAGTTCCATTATGCGGAAAACTTTTAACAACATATTTAAACATATTAAACTTAGCCTAATCTTAGTTTAATTAAGCACGATATGATAAGTTGTCTGACTCCTCCCAAACATTTCAAATCTAGTTTTTTCTGCCAATATCCTGCTTTTAGCGATTTAAAATAATAATTTACCGCCTTTTCTACTTTCGAACTCGCTCTAAAGTCATCCGCTTTATAGTTGTAGGCATGAAGGTTTCGACTTCAAACGGTAACTGTTCAAACCCCTTCCACCTGTTGAAATAACCCTCTTTCTATGATAGCACAGTTTAATATGTAGCAAATTGTAACGTTGATCTTACAGATGCTCTTGTGGGGATACGAGACCTATTCACAGACAAGTTTTGTTCGTAAACCAACATAAAAAGACAATACTGAAATAACGAACATATGTTTTTGTGCATTATGTAATTTTGTCAACATAGTAACCAAAATTATATATCAGCATAGAATAATCATTACTATATTAAGTTATAAAACCAATTTCGTATCTTTAAGCAAGATTTTCTCAGTGAAACTTTTGTTGGAGGTGCTACTTTATTAATTTTCCTTTCAGTCAAGATTATTTAATCATAAAGTGAAAAGAGGAAATTATACCATACAGTAACCATCCAAAAAATCAATATGGATAAAACATTTGTTTTACTTGAACTCTACTTGAATAATAATTTTTTGAAATATTCCTATTTATTTTTTCAAAACACATACAGCTCCATCATTTATTACATCATTAATGCGCTAACTGAAAATCTAGATTTCGACTTTAGATTTTCTTTACACGGTCATAAAGTAAATAAATTGTGTTCCTCAACTATTTGGACCTGTTTGATTAAACAACATAGATTGATAGAGATACAGTATAGTTAATTCACATGATCTTTTAAATACTGTTACACTCTCCGAATTCAGACTTGTAAATAGCTATTTTATACACAAAAATCCTCGTTGACTACCTCTTTTTTTATAAGTGTTTAAAATGTAACAGAAAATTGTATGGCCCTGTTATTCAAGATAGAATTCAGTTTGAGTCCGGCCGTAACTACTAGTTTTACATAAACATTTTTAACATATTTTTAAATAAATAAAACAACTCCTTTGAACTTAGAAACCAAATATGAGTTTTTTTACTATACATAACAAAAGCAATGGGTTTTACAGTATACAGAGTAAATAATAATAAAAAAATCCGAAAAAATGTTTATATTTTATTATTGAATATGCAAAAAAGAGTATTTTGTAGGTGTATTGTAAATATTAGCATGAGGGAAAATGAGACTAAATATTTTGCCCAATATTTTGAGTTTATTGTTCATATATATTTTTGTAATATAAAATATCCGGTTGTACAGCTAATTCCATATTTTATGTAGAATATTTCACAAAGAAGTTATATGGAAAGCTCTTTTGTGGTTCAAGGAGAACTGAACTAAAAGTAAACAAGTTGGTTCTCGTGAACGATCCAGGCTAACAAAGACAAACACGTTTGTTTACCGTGTGTTACCCTATATAAATGGTAAAATGTTTTTCTTTAAATTATAATATTACTGCCATAGTAGTTATAACGAACCAGGTCAATTTTCATGTACTGATAAACAAAGTAGTGTATGTTAGTGCACGGCTGGTGTCAGAAACAATAACTTATACATCATTGTACATACATTTAATTTGTAACGATTTTATATTAAGCCTTATTTTTAACTTTTTGTTTGAAAGATTAAAGGACTTTGAATTATAATATATATTTAGTAATAAATGTGCTATGAACAGTACTATGAATTAATAAATTCATTCTGAAAAGCTAGTAAAAGTTTGGAAGAGACATGGTGTATGTATTTAACATTTGGAAATCTTAAAACATAGTAATTCATATAAGAACTAAAATATTTTGGATACACCATTACAACTAAGTAATGTAGTTTATTTATATTTGTTCCTATGTAAAATATTCTGTGTTTTACAAACTTGTAAATTTTAGTTTTATGTAAACTGTAAATTAAAATAGAAAGTAAATGTTATGGTCAATTAGATGGTAATGTATTCAATATTAAATCTGCCAGTATACATTTAATTGTTATTCTAAAAATTATACGCTTTTAGTATACAGGCGTAAAGCAGCTAACAAAACTGTTTGTTCCTTGGTTATAATTATCACAGGCATTTTTATAACGTTATCTTAAAATTTAAATTATAACTCATTGTCAAATATTGCTGATTACACAGTTTTCAAGCAACCATTTGTACATAAAATTTATTATAAATATAAATTAAATACGTTTATAATTATTGTAACAGATTCCATTGAGATAATATAAAAGATTATGCACAGGTTTACTTACAAATTTTAGGAAATTTATACCTAATCTATGTGTTATGTTAGGTATATCTAGTCGGTTAGCAAACACCATGAACAATTTGAAAACGTGTGTGTGGTAAATTGTGTGGTGTTGATAGACGGAGAGTAAGTTATTTAGGTTATATATCAATCCACAAAACATGTATATTACTACTGTAGATTTTTTAAACCTTTCAAAACCTGTTTCATATGCTCTTTATTCTCCTACTTTTTATTAAACAATTGCACAAATAGTCACCCCTCACACAGGCTTTGGTTAAAAATATGCAAATATGTATAACAGTATTTTTAGAGGAAAAAGAAATATAACCTTATTATATATACAGTACACCCACAACACATATCTGTAGGGACGTACGTGTGACATGTGAAGTGAGAACCATAATGACATTTTCAGATTGGCTGATTGTGACGGCTGGAAGCTTTTTGCCTTTGTTACTATTTCATATATTTTCTGTTATTGTGTTATGCACGGCAAAGAAACAAAATTCAGATATGTACGTGAGCTGGGTTGCTGCAATAAGCCATTTAGTGTCAAATAATATCATGAACCACATAGAGGAAACTAGGTTATTGAGAAAAGATTTGTCACATTGGTCCTCCATGAAGTGCATTGTAAATATTTGAAGCTATTAAGTGTCATTTATTATTAATTTAATTAGATATTACATGTTTATAGTAATTAATTTAAAGAATGTAATGATAGTATAGAACTAGAACTAAATAATATGTCCTGTTAATATGAAATACTATTACTTTTTTTATAAGATATGTAAATGACTGATTCTTCTCCTTGGTGAGTCTTAGCGAATGTTAGGTTGCTACTATGGGTAACCATAATAGTCCAGGAGAAATAGCAGTTAAAAATATGGTCGAATAAATAAATGTTTCCTTACAGCAAACTAATGGCACAATTTAGTCAAATACATCATAAATAAATAAAAAAAAACCATTCCGAACCAAAATCGTCTATTAGGGGGTATAGGAGGGGTGGTTTTTTTAGGGGTGAAAATAGTTTTTTGCAATTTGTGAGTAAAATAATGCATCCTATTGAAAAAAGTCAAATGTAAAAGTTGTTGGAAATAAAAAAATCTACAACTTATGTTTTAATCATTTTTGCCCTAACCTCAAAAAATTTCCCCAAAAAATTCAAAAAACCGTTTTTTTTGGTTTTTAATTTTTTTCTTTTACAAAAATGGTTCGATTGAGCTGAAAGTTTGAGCAAATATACTTTGTGCTATTGTAAAAATACTATATTTTTTTTTCATTAAGTTATATTCAGCCGTTATAATAAAACTTCACTTTAAAAAAATATTTTGGTAATTTTCATTCACCATTTTGAAACAATTTTTTTAATCAAAAAGGTTCTCTGACGGCTCATTATTTTCGTTTTTTTTTGTCTATTTTGAAGAAATGAAATAAAAAATACATAGTTTAATTGAAAAAAACTGCAGAAAAATTGAAAATAAACAAAATATTGACATTTTTCATTATACAGTACATTGTATTATTTACGTGGAAAAATTGTTATTATTTATTAAAATTATAATTTTTTTTAATGTTAAAGAATTTTAGAATATTTTGAAAAGTTTAGAAACATTGTTGAATGTGAAAGTTGGGATTACAGGTATATATAGTACAGGTATATAATAGTGTCCTTGATAAGTAAAAGCGCGGGGTCAATCCTATTGTTCTATTATACGGGTCTCAGTATGTTTCTAAGCATTAAATAAGCAGCTGCTTTGTCGTCAGTCATGTTATATTGGAGTAGAGTCGTGAAATAAGCCTCGTGATTAGCAATTTACAAGATTTTTGTCCATATAAAATACAAATCGTAAGTAAAAACTTTTGCGAAAACAAAATTCTATACAAATTATTCAATACAAATTATTAAAAATAATACAGATCATAAATCTTTAGTCTCTGTGCATACAATTTTACGCATGCTATTTATCTTAGTAATTTTTACGTATTGTCAGTATACTAATTGTGTCGTGCTTTCTGTATTTTATAGATTCATGTAAATGGTGGAAAAGGTACCTTCTTGTATCATTTGTAAAAGCCGCGATGGAGATTTGGTGAAAATAAAAAAGTCGAGGGATATATACTCTTATTTCGTCAAGTAAACAAAGCAATGATCAGTGGTACAAAACATTTCAGAAATTGACTGAAGCACACATTCATGATGGTTGTCGATCGGCATACAATAGACCTCGATTCAATTGTTACAGCTTCCAAAGAACAAACAAGAACAAAAAATCTATTTGGAAGAAGATTATGAAAGAAGCATGTGATTTTGATTTTGAGCATCATTGTGTTTTTTGTGAAGAACCTTATAACCAAAATAGAGCATTTCGCGGCATGCAGAAGGTTGAGACTAATGAAAAATTTTCTCATCTTTAAAGGGAAGAGATGTTTCAGAATCATTTAATAAAATGTTAGTTAGTCTGTTAGTTAGACTGAATTTTCTCAAAGAATCAGATGAAGTTCAAGCTTATTATCATAATAGGTGCATGTCATCTTTTTATGATGGGACAAGCTCAACATCTTGTAGACATATACATTCGAGTGTAGATTCTAAAGATTTCATAAGTTACTGCGTTGTATTACTTTAAAAAAATTAATCCGAGTGCCAATTTTCCCTTAACGAAATTAAAGAAGATTTTGATGGTGATTCCCAACATTAAATACATTTTAAAAAAAAACATGAGTGATAGTTTTGATAACGATCTTGTGTTTCCTTCAATGAAAGGAGATACATTTTAAAAAAAAGCAGGGAAAAAATTGAGTAGAATACGGTATGAATCACGAACAGATGACATAGAATATGAAAAAAAATATATTTATATTTTTAAGTTCACTGAAAAAAAACATAATTATTAAAAAAAAAAACTTTTGGAAAGAAATAATGGTTTCTTGATTCAATTTCAATAAGAATTGTAAAAAAATATTTTAAAGAAATAAAAAATATATGATGAAAAATACAAATTAAAAAAAATTACTAAGACTCGAATTCTGTTTTTGATTTATTTAAATATTTCCACGTAATTGTTAAATATGCATGATTTCATTATTATTTTGCCTAATGCTTTACAAATAGCACTGGTATAAAAAAAATTATAATTTAAATAAATTAATAACAATTTTTCCACGTAAATAATACAATGTATAATGAAAAAATGTCAATATTTTGTTTATTTTCAATTTTTCTGCAGTTTTTTTTCAATTAAACTACATATTTTTTATTTCATTTCTTCAAAATAGACAAAAAAAAGAAAATAATGAGCCGTCAAAGAACCTTTTTTGATTAAAAAAAAATGTTTTTCAAAATGTGTGAATGATAATTATCAAAATATTTTTTTAAAGTGAAATTTTATTATAACGGCTGAATATTTCTTAATGAAAAAAATAAAGTATTTTGAGAATAGCACAAAGTATATTTGATTAAACTTTCAGCTCAATCGAACCATTTTTGTAAAAGAAAAAAAATTAAAAACCAAAAAAAGGTTTTTTGAATTTTTTGGGGAAATTTTTGAGGTTAGGGCAAAAATGATTATTACATAAGTTGTAGATTTTTTTATTTTCAACAACTTTCACATTTGACTTTTCTCAATAGAATGTATTGTTTACTCACAAATTGCAAAAAACCATTTTCACCCCTAAAAAACCACCCCTCCTATACCCCCTAATAGACGATTTTGGTTCGGAATGGTTTTTTTTATTTATTTATGATGTATTTGACTAAATTGTGCCATTAGTTTGCTGTAAGAAAACATTTATTTTTTCAATCAGGTTAATACGACTGGACTATAATAGCAACGAGGATATTATAAACTTCTAAAAGAAACTAATCGTATTTTACTATCACTAGTATAAATGAATTAAAAATTTTCCAATATAACTTTTATTTTTGTGTAAGGCCTTTCAGAAACAATGATTCCATCATCAGCCACTTCACAATTTCAATGAATCATTGATTCCGAAAGGCTTTGCACAAAACTAAAAGTTATATTGGAAAATGTTTTATTCATTTTTACCAGTGATAGTAAAACAAAACTTTTTTCCAATGCTCCAAGATTCCCGATACAAACCAAAGTGGAATCATATGACATGTTAATATGAGACATACTAATACATGTTTTACTTGAAATCTTCCATAGGAAATCGGCGAGGCCTGCAGTGTAACACGTAGTGTGGCGTATTCCTTACTTCTATCTTTAATCATTATTCGTTGTTGGCGATTGTTAATTTAAAAATGTTCACTAACGCTTAGAAAATCTGATGAAATGATATACACCATCATCAAATAGTCTTGTCAATATGAAAATTAAGCTTCATAAAAATTTTTAAGTCTGTAGATCAGTTTTCTCTATAGATATCAAACGGATTAGCCGGAAGACATACATTCCAATTGTTCTGTCTCTTGAGTAACGGACTTTGCTATCGCACATTTATGACATAAAATCTTTAGGGTTTAGATGTTTATATTGAAGAGGAAATTTAAAGTGTATTTTTCTGTAAGAACAAAGCAGGTCAACTATATACTTCTTTAAAAAAATATATAGATATCCCAGTTAGAGTGTTCACTACAAACTAAATAGTGAATATAAAACTACGGAAGCTACATTTAGGATTATTTCTGCGGTAGTAAACATTTTATACTAATAAAAAATTCCTGCTTTGAAAAAAAAAAAAAAAAAAAAAAAAAAAAAAAAAAAAAAAAAAAAAAAAAAAAAACAGTAATGGTCTTGGTCGCTTTTTGTGAACAGAATAGTACAACATTTTTAAACAAGATTAATAAAGATGAATATATTTTTGTTATGTAATTTTAGAAATGTATGATAAACGTTGTTATATTTTATTCGTGACAAAGCGCATCAAAACTTTGTCTTTGCTCAAGTTAGGGACTTCAATATTGAGCATGTAATTTTGTAAAGCTCTACTGCAAATGTTTATAAACAATTTACTTAATCAGGTTTTGTTATTTGTGGTTAGTTTTATGTCAATGTACCTTATCACAGTAGCACATATTCCTATAAATGTATTTTCAAATTAATTCACCTTTATAGTGAAAATGGATTTGCATCTTTTCCAATTGTACATTCGTTTCGTAACGAAAGGCAGCTGTACGAAATTGACTAAATTTGTGGCAATTTTAATTTATAAACTATTTTTTAGCATGTAGCAAGGCCATTAAAAATATTCTTACTGTAGTAGTATTTTAAACTAAAGAGCCACACAGGTACACTTAAGACAAATTAACAAGCCTATCTAAGACCGTTTAATCCTTGGTGAACGAAACATTGTGAATACTAAGCTTTTTTCGCTAAAAAGATAAACTAAAACTCCTTCACATTAAACTGTAACAGAATACTTTTGTCAAAATTACTGAAAGATTGCTCCCACGTCAATGAAGGATGGCTATATTTTACCTTGGATGCTTAATTGATATACTAAATGAATAGCAAAAACTAGACTAGAGAAGTATTAAAATGTAAAACTAATGGTGACAAAAGAAACAAATTAAGACCTAAAACTGTTTAAAAATATCAGAAACAATATTTTAAATAACATAATCTTTGATATATTTCAAAACCCTAAACATAGAATGTTACAAAAAGGAATTTTAGAATTCGTGAACTTAAAAAAATATATTATGCAGACGTAGGTTATTCCTTGTAGAAGAAAGTTCTTTAATTCCTGCTTAATTATTTATTAATAAATAAAAGAAATAAATAAAAATGCCTTTATTGCAAGCGTTTCTCAGTATAACAACTGCTTTACAGAACAAATCTTGTCATATCTTACACTATTTACAATACTGGGACATAAAAATAAAAACTAAAACCTATAAACTAAAGAAAACACCCAAACAAGACAAATAAATTACTGTAAAA
This sequence comes from Homalodisca vitripennis, assembly GCF_021130785.1. Lineage (NCBI taxonomy): Eukaryota > Metazoa > Arthropoda > Insecta > Hemiptera > Cicadellidae > Homalodisca > Homalodisca vitripennis. Next base: position 157,392,398 of record NC_060208.1, read on the forward strand.
TAATCTTTCTTAATTTACTTTTAAAAACAGTATCAGAAGTCTGTTTAAGGTTCTGGGGGAGGTCATTGTACAATTTTGGGCCAAAGTAAGAAAAGCTCCTTCTCCCAAACTCATGCTTGACTCTGGGAAAGTGAAGCAGGTCACCATGGCGGACACTGCGTTGAGAGACCTCCTCCCGAAATTGGAGCTTCTCGCTCAGGTACCGCGGCTCACCCAGCGCAAGCACTTTGTGGATCATGCCACATGTCAGGATCCTGCATACATTTTCCATGGGGGACAAACTGACAGCATCTCGGAAGGGTGACACATGATCAAAGCGCCTCAAATTGAAAATGAATCGAACTGCAGAGTTTTGCAGCCTTTGAATCCGATGTATATCTCTCCTAGAGATAGTGTTGCCGTATGCAGGATAGCAGTAATAAAATACATATAGCACAAGAGAACTCATAAGCCGGAGCTTAGCGGATTCTGGCAGCAGACTTCTAAATCTGTACAGACCCCTCAGCCTACCAAGGGCACGCTGGATAGCATGGGTGACATGATCAGAAAAGGTGAGCTCACTATCAAGCACAACTCCGAGAGTCTTGACTGACTCAGAGACAGACAGGCTCTCCCCACTGAGCCTTACTCTCACTCCTCTCTGACCAAGGGCCTGCACCAGATTGTGTGAGGCAAGATGAAGGACAATGCACTTACCTATATTGAGTTTAAGGCCATTGTTAACCGACCAAGTGTTGATGTTCACTAGGTCGGAATTTATTTTCTCAATAGCCTCATCAATGGAGCCAGGCTCGTATGACAAGCGCAACTGACAATCATCTGCGTACAGGTGAGCTGCACAGCTTTGAACACAACTGGGGAAGTCAGACGTATATAAGTTGAACAATATAGCTTCAAGACAACTTCCTTGAGGAACACCTCGCCTTTTGACAAGTGAAGTTGACGTCCCACTTCCCATCTTTGTAACCTGAATTCTGTCTCCTAGGTATGATTTTACCCACTCGATTGAATTTTTGCCAAAGCCATAAAAATGCATCTTAGCGTACAAAAGTTCATGGTTAAGGGAATCAAATGTTTGTGAGTAGTCCAGTATCACTAGTGAACTACACATTCCTTTATCTTTCGCAGGTATTTAAAGGTATATATCATATAATATAAATCGCAATTACATAAGTAATATAAATAATATGTTTTCTCTTTTGAAAACAAGACCTATGTGTTACATTTTAAACAGCAGTTCTGTATCAAAATTATTTAATTTGCCTAGTAGCCTTAATATGTGTAGCCCTCATTACGATAAAAGCTACACATGTTAAAGTCATTAAGCAAATTTTATATAAAATAATATGTACACTTAAATTAAACAATCAATAGATAATGAATTAATATACAATTAATGCGGGTCATTATATAGATATTCTATACAAATTATGAAATAATAGTGGTTTATAATGTATTTAATAATCAAATTCCATTTTAAAAGGCTTTACATTTATATTAAGTTCAAGCGTATGGTTAGTTTAAATTTTGGAGTCGTAATAATAAAGTATACGATTTTTATATTTATATTAATATTTCCATAACTGAATCATATGTACTAATTGTTGGAAGTTTCAACCTTTCTAAGTGCAGTAAAATCTGAGTATTGTCGTGGACATGAAGAGGTTTCATCGTATCTGCAGCCTCTGTTATCGACAACTCTGAAGAACCCTTGAATAACCAAACCAAAACTCTTTTCAGAATACGTTAGACCTTTAGCTTGGGATTCAGGTTAATACAAATAAAAGGCTCAATATAAATGTTGGTTTACAATAAATTACTCTTTTAGTACCTATTCCATCAATCAATACCTCTGAATGGATGGAAATGCTTACTTAATATTAAACGTATTTAAACTGTTCCTTCCCGATTGGTCAGATGGAATGACACTTTCAGATGATGCGTTAGTTTTAATGTTTCAAAGTGCACATTGGTTATTACTTTAAATGTTTTATATGCACAACACTGAATAGACCCTCAGTGTTGGCATTATAATGTAACAGTAACACGTTTAAACATATAGAGACATCATAATAATGACCCCTTACATAGCAAAATGTTCATAAGCATATAACTGTTATCCTAAAGACGTCGACTTGATGTATTTATTCTGTAACTAAAGCATCTGCACCAGTATCTGATGGCATACGCTGCATTGAGCTGAAGGTGAAATTCTTAGCTTATCGGTGAATACCCGCAATACCCAGCTCACTAAAATTAGGTATGTCACAATTTGAGACCCAAACTTAAAATTATAACCGATAAAACAGATTAAATGTCTTAAAACATTTTAAACTATGGTCACTAAGTTGTTTGAGGCCATTTAGAAAATATATGATCAAATATTTGACAAATTCATCTCCAAATTATTACATTGTTAAGCAGTCGTAGTAAGATAAGAAATCATAGAACAAAATCATACTTCTGCATAATCTTCAACGTTGTTTCAAGCTTTGAACAGTGTGGAATTATTTAATATAATTTATTATTTTAGTTATTAGTTTAATTTAATAATATAGTATAGCTTGAGTATAATTTGTGGTGAGGAAAAACCAGAAACGAAAAAAATTACAAAAGCTCCTACTAACAAGCCTGGGCATTAGCGAATACTTTTAAATTTGACTATTGGACAACAAAAAATGACATCGAGAAAATAGGCGTGGAACCAACCATGGAATTAGTTTGAGTGTCTTTAAAGCCCATCAATCATTAAGCTGACAATCATTTTTCTCTTTTTTATTACTAGGGAATATTAAAAATTATTTTCGATAAACTAAAAATGTTAAGATAAAACTCATTGAATCCTGATACTCGACACGTGCTTTGGCGTAGTCCTACTTTGTATATTTTATATTTGGTACTATGAATAAAGTTCATTGAACGTAAAACTTCTGGTAAAGTTGGACAAGAAATCAGACAACAAGTCAAGTTGTCTGGTAGTTGCTAAAAGCAATGTGGTGTTCTCTTACTCAGTTGTTCAGAAATTGCCGTAACTGTGCATGGAAACACGAAATATTTGTATACATATAACAACCGGATTTTTGTGTAATTTTATAGAGCGTTTTCATTAAAATAAAATAAAATAAAATTAAAGAGGCCTTTACTTTCCTTTGCTTAAAAAATAATTTTATTCCAGTAGACATTTTGTGAAGCTCAGTTTAATTTATAACCATTTCAAATCAATTTTAATAATATCACCATATTGTGCATATAACGCAATAACTAATTCCGGTATATATATATATATATAAATATAAAATTTCAATTCACATTGAATCACAAAAAGTACTTGTTCCGACGGGACTCGAACCCGGATCTCTCACTTGCCGGGTGAATGTGCTACCATTACACCACAGAGCCCTCACTTTACAGACATTTGAACTTCGAGTGATTCCAGCATTCATGTTTTAGACTTCTAATCTACTAAGCTTCAAAATTTCCGACTGCATATACAATTTCGAGCGAAAATGTTGACGCCCGCGCTTGTGGGTCGACATCAACGTAAAGGTAAGTCAGTTTAAAAAAATTTCCATAGGACATTTGAACCATTACGCTCAAATCCATGATATCATTTAATTCTTTATCATTCTATTTGGCAGCAACGTGTCAATACGTTATTTTATTTTTAACACCTAGAAGTGGTGCTTTTATGTTTATTTGCCAGAATATTCTATGTCTATATAATTATTTGCCAATTAAACATATAACTAAACTTTGCAAATCGTGAATCCATTACTACGACCTCACCGGTATTCAACTCCATGTGTTTTGTCCAGTCTGTACAAAATAACTTGACTGGAAGGAAGAATCACCTTAATTTAGAGATAGTAAATATACAGAGTGATTAAGCTAGTGTTGAAAAGGTTCTTCGCTATTTATTTGTAATTTTTCAATTGCAATATATTTTAAAGCTTAATTCATGACCTACGTAATATGCTAGTATGCATGAGGCTTCCTTAATATGAGCAAAGTATTTGTCCAATATTTTTACAAAAGGTAAAATAAATGTCATGTGCTGTTACTACTACTGCTCAATACTTTTGAATGCTAAACAACCTAGATACATTGTTGCAGATGAAGTTATGTGCAGACTTATCGCAAACTTCATAAATTCATTATATATTTGCAGAAATTACAGGATTTTAAGTTAAACAAATTAGTCTTTTTGGTCCAACATTTAAAACAAAAATACATTTGTAAAAGGAAATTCGCCATGGTCTTTCTAATGATTTGTGATTTAATGTAGTGTGACATATGTAAGAGGTTTAAAATAAAAAGATAATTGTTGCAACACAAAAATACAAATTCTTAAATACCTTGTTTCTAATATTACATGAAGTTATTTTAACTAAATTCTCACTATGGAGTTAAAGGGAGTTGCATTTTACTTTTTAGATATACCTATAATACTTCCTTTAAAAATAATTTAATACGCATTAGCCATTATATGGAATGCTTATATAAGTGGAAGGTAAAATTAAGGTCATCAATAAATTGTATTATACAGAAAAATTCAATAATAAAAAGTTATAATTATTACATAATACTTTTAGTTCCATAGATATTTTGTTATATTATAAAAGGACTTTAATTCATTAATTATAATATCATATTTACTAATTAACATTTAAATTTGAAACAGAGAAGCAAAACTATTGCACGCCCTCTCATACAGTATAAAGCTTAGATTAGTCAAAGAGTATTAACTAAAACATTTTTGACATTGCGATTATAGAATTACGTCTTACTATTATTATTATTAAAGAAGTACGGCACACCACTTGCCTTCACTTAGATGTCTACATTTAATTTCATACCCCAGTTTTTTTAACCATTTTTCCTAAGGGCTATACCAAGTCTTTCAGAATATTGGGTAGATTAACAAAATTAATTTACGCATTAAAGTTTAAAATAGTTTCAATATGAACTAATTATTTTCTTTTTTACGTTATTTTAACTTAAAAATACTACTAGTAAAAGAAAGTTTTTCTACTGACCTCACACCCTCACACACACACACACACACACACACACACACACACACACACACACACATATATATATATATATATATATATATATATATATATATATATATCTATAATTGAAAGATAATTTATTACATATTTTGTTCTAAAAATATTTTTAGTTTATGAATAGTACATTTTGGTATGTTGTTAAATTATACATTTCTCGAAATAAAACAAAATAAAGTTTGGATTTCTATGTCTGTACATAGAAAATGTATGCATTTTCTTTAAACACTACAAAAATTCGAAAACCGCTCTGGCAGTTTGGAGATGTTCATGATAAACAGCCTGGTTGGGCCTGCGTAGTAAGAAAAGTTTCTGGCAGTAAAAAGGAAGTCACACTACTTACTTATGTATCTAAAATAGTCAATATGAATTGTATTACTGTTTTACAAAGAAAACAGTATTTAATAGGACGTACATTGTATATCTAAGACAGCTCACTTTGCTGTTAACATCGATGAACAGAGAGAGTTCATTGAACGAGATAGGAGTACGCCACACCACGGGTCGCGTAACAGACTTCGGTGAGGTGCAGAGCAACATTTTCTAAATATGGCTCATTTTATTAGCATCACATAAAACGATAAACAGTCAATAGCCAAAGATATCTTTACATAACCCTACTGAGAAATCATGCTAGCCGATTGAATGATACGTTTAAACGAAATTCAGCCAAATTTTACAATTGCACAAACGCACACATTATTGTTGTAAACATGAAGTTTCAAAGAAAATTTCAAATGCAAGGATCAAATATTTCTCAAGATGTCCTGTTAGATACTTTATTCAAATCATATTTACTTAGTTAAATTGCGTTTTACACAAGACTTAATGATAAACTTTTACACATCAATTGGTCATAAAGTGATGTATTTTTTTGTAGATGATTACGCTTCACGTAATACGTGACATGTAAAAACCTCTTATGAGTAAACTGAGGTTATTTGAATAACTTTTTATTCTGGTACTTTCTCTTTGTTATCATAAGGCCACTGTAAAAATTATTGACAATGCACAGTTACATCTCATGCCCTTTGAAACGAAGACCTCATCAATATATTGATATTAAATTTACTGTCTTCTTTGAGACAGCCCATGGTTTTTAGCTAGTTATTTTGAAAATTAGTGAGTGAAGCCAATTCTATAAAGACAATTACTTACACTTATACGATAAAAACCTCTTTTGTGCTGTAGCTTTGTTCATGATACATTTCTTTCAACTAACTTATTCGAGGAGCATTTGTCTAACCTGAAACATTTGAGACCCAAGAGAACAATAAATAATATCATTAACCCTGAATTAATTTATAATAATACAGTTTATTACACTATTACATTTTCATGACCACACTGTTATACGAGGATTGATAAGACAGGAAATTGTGTAAGAGAAGCAGAGGCGAGAGAAATGCTTGCCTCCACATCACAATCAGGTTCGCTAAAAATGTCACACCGTATCCAATATTACACGTACGTCACCACAACAATGTGTTGTGTAATGGATGCAAAGCTCTCTGTACTTTCATGTTCTAACAATTTCCCTGTGGTACATTCATTACTATTTTTTAGCGAATATATGTTTTAATGTGTGTAGTTCTCACTTGATGTATGAGGTGTTTTGTCATTTTCTAAATTAATTATTCTTTAAATATATGATTTAGCAAAACGTATATCGATATCTAACCAAATATTATTAGAGCAACCGATGAAGAACATGAATTACTCAGCTGCAGAAAGTGAATGGCGTAGTAGACGGAATTACCAGAACGAAAAATATCTACTCTGTACTGAATTATACGCGTTATAAATTAAGAAACAGTTACGGAATTAAAACTATGAAATAGGTTACATCACAAAAACTAAACACAAATATTGTTTGTTCATAACTGGTAAATCTATCATTGTAAATTTAAAGTTTCAAGTGACTGTACACACATAACATACATTTACATCATAAATATAGTTGTAACTATAAAAGCTTGTAACTAGAAATAAATAAATAATTATAATGTCTATAGCCTTATCAGAAATATTTAATCCTTGAAATCATGTAAAATGTTACATCTTTAAATATAAATGACAAGACAAAGTCGAGCCATATTTTAAACTACAATAATTTTGTAAAAATCCTATTTTTGAAGCTTTTACATGAAATGAAACTATTATATCTATATTCAACTAGAAAAAATTTTAATTTATTGTATTATTAAGAAATTAGGGATTGTTCTAAATATGCTTGTATTATTTTTTTCCATTATGATAATCATAAATTTGGAAAATAAACCTACGGTTTTCTATGAGTTTATGTTTCCAATAGTTTATAGGCAACACAATCAAGCGAGTTAAGTGCATGTTCGTTGCTGAAAAGATAACTATCCTGCACAAACAATAATTAGGCAGGAGAATCTCTGCTTACCAACCATAATATCACACTTTACAACTTTAGTTGGTAGCCTGAAATAATATGTTCTGAATGGCAAAACAGGTTAGAATACGTACAAGAATTCTTTACAATTGACTACAATGAGATAAAAAGAGAGTAGTTTTCGCTTTCTTCAGGGTTCAGTGCTAACACAAATTGGTTCATTTGCTATACGGGCAGAAAAACGGATTAAGTATTCTTCAAGTATACATTACTGATGGCTATAATAAGTAACTCGTGTGGTTTAAATGACATCTGAGGTCCATTAAATAACACTTCTCTGAGAGTAGTTTTCGCTTTCTTCAGGGTTCAGTGCTAACACAAATTGGTTCATTTGCTATACGGGCAGAAAAACGGATTAAGTATTCTTCAAGTATACATTACTGATGGCTTTAATAAATAACTCATATGATTTAAATGACATCTGAGTTCCATTAAATAACGCTTCTCTGAGCTTGAAATCTGTTGAAATAGCATGAAAATATACTAAAATAAGTACACTACACTAAAAGTAATAGCTTTTTTATTTTATATGACAATATAATATTTATATATTTAAAAGCTGTCTCTTGAGTATAAAAATATAAAAGAGTGGATTTCTGAATCTAATGTTGATTGGACAGTCGGATTTTATAAATATTTTATCATTACGTGTTAAAAAAATATAAAAATACGTTTATAGTATTTGAAATTATCTTCTACATCAGTTATCAAAAACTATAACTCATAAGTTTAGGGATTCACAACTATTATAAAATCAGTATGTGGTAGTGAACTCAATGATTATATCAACACTTCATAATCCAGAACTACTGGAAATAATAATTTTACTGCAAATAAACAGAGCTGTACATTTTTTTAATGAATACGACATCCAAAAATAACATGTCCGTAATCCACTGTATTAATATGTTTGGTTATTAACCATGATTTTTTGAGTTCTTATGCAGGTTTCTTAACATCTGAAAATGAAGTGTTTATTTAAGCAAACATTTCTGAAATAATTTTATTCTTTCTAATGTCTGATTCATACTAATTTCAACCTCAAATTAGCATAAAAACTAATGGATTATTTTTATTCACTTTCTTTTAAAAACCTGTTTTAGGGAAACTGGATACTTATTTGTAACCGAACAATTTACGTCTGAGTTGTACACTTATAAAATATAATTTCCAGGAATATATTACCTTAATGACAATATTCTCGTACTTACTTTTATTACACACTTAAGATTAAAGAATTCAAAGTTTTTGTACGATACGGGAACGAGATACAATCGAATTTAGAATACATTAAAACTGAGAAGCATAGATTAGTTAATATTATATATATATATATCTATATATATATATATCTATATATATATATCTATATATATATATATATATATATATATAATATATCGAATATATATATTAGTCAGAGGTAAGTACGATTTTGAACCGAATTTTTAATAAATTTGCATTTAGATATAAGTACGGATTTGTACAAACTTTTTATAAATTAGTTTAGGAATCTTTTATGAGCACTGTAATATTTTAACTGCAGTGATCTTTTAACCACATGCAAATTTATTATAACCAACATATAAATTGATTGCGCTTAAAACCTTTGCCTGAAGAGTCAGATAAAGAAGAATAAATCAGTAAACAAACTAACTACAATCATCAGGGATTTTAAATTGTGAAATTTTTATTCGTACAGTAGAATTTTAAATTGCTATTCAAGCAATAAACTCTGTAAAATGAAAGACTTCTCTTTATATATTTTTCTGTCGGAAGAAGGTGTAAATATATTTTGTGTATTGTGTTGGTATTAAATTAACCATAAGATTTGAAATTTTCCATGCTATTTCAGTTACCTGTGTCACGCGAGACGTCGTGTGGCGTTAAAGTTCTTGGTAATGTTAGAATAGGTGAAGAATAGTTTATGACTACTCAAAAAATGCAGACGTTTATTTCATATTACATATGGTTCAAATAAGTAACCATAAATTATACAGAGGCTGTTCACTGAAAATGTAATTGAGGTAATGAGAAATGTTGCCAAAACTACTGCTGACTGCTTTGCCGATTTGTACTTAGTACCCCTCCGTTACTCAATTGTAAAGTTATTTTACAACCATTAGCTTTAGAGCACGCTTTGATTACCTAAAAAATTCTAATGTACTCCTAAAGTTTTGATATTAACTTGATATAGGAAAGAAACCCTCACCATTTGAAGATAAAAATAAAATGTTTATTAATTGTACTTCTTTTTATGTTTACTAGTATTTTTGAAAGGCATATTTTGTTAGTTGAGTTAAATAACTAGTATATAACATTTTCCTGTTGCATACTAAAATATACTACTGATTTTAATTAATAATCAAATTTTTTAGAAATAATTTTATAAATCTGAATATATTTAATTATTTTCAGGCCAAAAACATTCCACAAAATATTTGATTTAATCACGTTGCCAATGTTTTTTAAAAGTCATTGCAATACTTTAAATTAGTATTGATGGAGTATTTTCAATGCATACACATCCTAAAAGAACTATTCTCTATAATACAATGGATTAATTTATAATTTCCATTTATAATTGGATTGATGTAAACCTATCTCTAAAAGTTTTTAAATTTATTAAACAATTACTTTCATATAAATAAAACTTTTGATTGGAGGGTAGCAAAATAAGTAAGTACTGATCAATCGAGTATTTCTTCATTTATAACTCTTTATATCACAGGGCAGACTGCAAACATAAAATTAAATTTATATTGATATTTGTAATATACTTATGTTGCATTAGACTCCATGTGTCAACTACGTGTATTCCAATCGATTTTGAGTTTTGGAATTTGTATGTTGCATACATGGCCTATTAACAACTTTCATAAGAAAAGGAATTTTTAGAACAAAACTATTTTATAACGCAACCACTACAGTAAGAAATTTGGCCAATATTTAAATAAATAAATCTGCACGGTATGTGCAGGAATTACATTTTTAGATATTAAAAGAGACACATATATTTACTGATATATGATTCAAATAAATGATATATTTACCTAAATACGGCTTAAGAAAAGTACAATTAATTAATAACTTTTAGGCTAGCATATTTTAGTATTCACACCTGTTAAATAAATATCTACCCAAACATCAGGTTGGTCGTTACAAGAGGTTTTCCATGTAGATTAACAGAGCCAATGCCAGATCTGTACTATTAATCAACTTCGCCATTCATCTACCCTAGAACAATACTGGGATCACTCGCCAGGCTTCTGTTGCTACCTTACACAGACAGAGCTTGTTAAGTAGATTGTGATACAGATGAGATGCATCGAAAACGTAGTTGGGGCTTTTCAAAGTAATCTATTTATTTATTTCAATTAGTATTTTCAAAGTCATTTTCGATGTAGTTATCACTACATAAAATGTACGTACGACAACACAATATCCTATTCCCAAATAAAAATAGAGGAATTTTTCGGTTTGTCCCCTTGGTGAAAATTAAAATTTTTCTGTGATTCTGTTTTTATGTTATTAATGATTAAAAAATTGTTCTTTGTACTCTCTTTCCTCTTAAAATACTTAGAAAGTAACACCGATTCAATTCTTTTGATCGATTGTTTTGAAGCATTAATATTTTTCATAATGCACAAACTTCACATTTTTATCAACAGATAGGGTGCTATTTTATGGGTGTAAAATTTTCTTATATTTATTATTTTAAATATATGGAAGTTTGCGTTGAATGTTAAAAACAATATCTACCATTCATGTTTTTATGGACTTAATGTAGATAAGCTATGATTGTAACATAAAAAAAACTATAATACGTCAACACATGGTGTCTAACTTACCATGATATTTTACAAAAGTAATATCAGTAAGCTAATTTTGTGTTTTCAGTAAGCTAAGTCCTAAAACGAGCTATGATATAAAGTTTTACCAGATGGGTCATTGCCTAAAATATTTTGGTTTCGCCGTAATCGCATATTATTAATAAAATAAACTTTTTTTAAATCCATTATAAACATTTCCATGTCATATATTTTAATTATTCAAAAGGAATAATTGCTTTAAAATGTATATTAGGTTATGGTTATTTTAGGATACTTGGTATTTAGGTATTATGAATCAATCAATAATTTAAAAATTAAATGCTTTACAATGGTTTTTAAAATAATTTAGACGTGATATAAAAAGAAACCAAATATATCGAGGTATACTTGTAACCTAAAAATAATTGCACATTTTATTTGTTTATTTTTTTTACTTAATTCCACATATTTTGATTACTTAATAGGAGTCCAAGATAATATTTAACTGTTGTAAAACGGAAGTAAATCGTACACCAATTAAGTATACTTATAAACATAACAAATTATTGAAATGTAGGCCTATAACTAATCAAAGTATACTTAAATTATAAACAAACCCCAGTGTTTTAAATTTTATAATTTAATAATAATTTTAGCGTTTGTTTATAAATTAAGTTATATATTCCAAAAAGAAGACGCTGGTAGAATGTAATCAAAGTTTGTAAAATAATTTTTAATATCTAACAATGGAAAGCGTTTATTTTTTTGAAAATTAGCATAAACCTTTTGGAGTACAGTAAGACTCTTTACGTATTCATGCTCTCAAGCTAATGGTTGCTACAAAACTTTACAACTGAGTAACTTGGAAAAACTGAGTACAAAGCAGCAAATCAGTTAGCAGCAGTTTCAGCAACACTGCTCGTTACCTCCAAATACATTTTTAGTCAAAAACTATGAAAAAAGTTTTTGCTTCTGTAAACCGAGATTAATGCTACATTAACATCTGTCTTTTTTAATATAGTATTCAAAAAACTATTCTTAATCAGATGGTATTTCAAGGTAAACTACATTACGTGTCTCATAATATATTTCACTTAGATTTAATTCTAATACACAAAAAAATGTTGTACGTCTTCTAGCAGAACAGTTTAAAAAGAAATGACTTTCCCTTTTCTGACATATAGGTTTCAGTGATACTTTTCCTGTTTACTCTCTGATTAAACATAACATGTTAAAACCTCATATAATAGCGTTCAGTTTGGTTACAAATTTATGCATTCTGCTATTTTAAAAATGTATTCGTATACTCAGTTAATTATAAGAAATATCTTTGTGCATAACATCAAGTCTATTAATAGGTCAATTCATTTTATAGATATCGTGTGGAGATAGACATATAGACAGAAATAAATAATTTTTCCCAATTTCTTGTGTCACAGGTACTAAATCAATAATTCATTGAAAAAATGTAACTGTACAATAAATATCTCAAAATGTTGATTTATTTAACATTTTGTGTACTGAAGAGGGTATATTTGCTTATTGGCAAATACTGCATTACTCTTTTTTTACTGATTTTATACTACCTTCTTCTGATGAAAAATACTTTCCCTATAAAGTAATTCTATTTGATTTGTGTAAAGTTCAAACGTTCAAATTTCGGACGATTTTCATATTTTATACAAATTTACAAGTAAACAATTATTTAGGATAATTGTTTCATAACATTTATTACATAAGAACATTATGAATAATATACATTTGGTAATGCATTGTTGAGAAGAACCACTCCTATCTAATTTAATTTGAAAAAAAGCGTACTTATAAGAAACATTAGTGGTTTCTTTTAAGAAAGTAATTAAATCACTGACTATTGCCATGTTATGGTACCTGGTCCATGACTATTCTATTATTGAAAGATATTCTTTTAGGTAGTGATCAAGTGCATTAGTTAATAGCTATTTGTACTTAAATTTAACAGGAGGTACGGTAACATATTGCTATGTGTTATTATTTAAATTTGATTAAATGTGCACTTCAGACGAGGGTAATATTTAAATAGCGGCTTACCACGCGATTTCACATTAAATAACAGCTACGCCATATGTATAAAAGATTTTCATCTTTGTCATCCTATTACACTGTACCAATTGGGGCTCGGTCTGGTGAGGGCTCGTTCACATGTATGTTACTTTTTACCTTTCTCAGACAGCGAAAATTTAAAACTAAATACTATTATTCTAATCGTTGCAACACAATTTCAATGACTATAGGTACTAATTGTTCTTGGAAAATGTATTGATATACATACACAATCTTGTCCTTTCCTGATGAGAGCATGAGGCATATGCACGTAACATTTTATTTTTATAGAACATCGAGTTTAAAATACACAAGTTTAAAATATTTTCTCCTGAGTGTTGTATTTCGATTTTATATATAGGTAATCTGTTACGAGAGTGGGAACCTGTTTTTTCTAAGCCACTCACGAAGTATAAAAACATAAATATCGTTCTTATATAGGGTTTTAATTTTTAACCTATGGGTGGTTGATATTCATCACAATGTTTTTGTTTTTTTGTAATTAAGGTAAGAACTCACTTAAGTGTGAAGTTTGATTTTTATATTGCACCGAATAATAAAACAATAGATAGTTCTCAAAGAGTTTGAAATACTATTTAGACCCTATGGAAGGTTGGTCTTATTGAACAAGTTTATAATTGTCTGTTGACAGAATAAGGCGTTCAGTTTAAAATTGTATAACGTTTTAGGAAATTAGTTCCAAAGGTATGGAAACACATATACGGTTACATAGAAATAAAATTATTTTATTTTTCATTAGTAAATATGAGTCACGTGTGCGTCAAATTTAATAATCTTAAGATACCATGAAGTCGAAAACATAAATACAGATCGAGACTCTCCTACCCGATTTCAACTTAGATTTGTAGTTGATTTCAACAGATAATTTTGAGAGCATAAGACATGCGTGTTACATATTTATATGTGGTGCAGAAAATTAAAATTTAATAGATTTCCCCTACGAGTTTTGCACCATTATTTCAACCCCTATGGGTAATTCATATTTATAGTAATTCTTTAGTTTCATAATTTAGGCAACGCATTATTGGTGTGCTTAATCTTAATTATATTTACCTATATATACAGATGTAATATATAAAGATGTATAAGCTAATATATCCTATGAAATTTAAAGTTTATTAGGAAAATTTTAGATAAGAATAGGATTTATTTAGTATCCTCAACTTTTACACCATAATCGATAACAAACAATTAAAAGCCAATAAGTCTGCACTGTGGAGCAGGTAATCTAACGCCAACAAACCAGTACCGTCGACTACTGTAATTGCTGTTTTATTGCTACTTGAGGTCAAGATTTCCTTCTTTTTAATTCAAGCAACTGTGTCTAAAGAATTGTTATAGCTAGTTGTTAAAAACTTAAGTCGTTTCAATATTGATTAATGCTTAGTGAAGCGATTCGAAATGACGTTTAGGTGTTTTCTAAAAAATACACCGTTAAAAAGGTTTTCTCTTTGAAATGCAAATGTAAATACTAATTCCCTCTTGTGACCTTTCTTATCTTATACCAATTAAATACTAACAGTTAACTACAATATCGTAAAGATTGTCCAATGATAACTAAACTATTCCTACAGTTTTTGTATGTAGCCGATTTAATCACAAAATTTTGTATTAAATGTGGTGAAATCCCTCATACAAAATTTGTCTGAATTTACTTTAAAGACAAATTCACGCTGGTATTTACGGGTAAAATTACATTTTCATATACGAGTTAATTATATAGTAATAATTATAAATTCGAGGACTTATTTTTAACTTATTTTGAATATATATATATATATATATATATATATATATATATAAATTATGTAAAAAAGTGTATTTTAAGGTTACAATATGTTGAAGAAGGTGTAATCTTTAATGTAAGATATACTTATTAATATTTGAAACTCATCATGGAATTTTAATTAGATAATATAATCCGATTTCACTACCTATCCCCCGAAAGAGTAGAACTAATTTAGAATTATTGATATAGGTTATATAGTTAAGGTTTTGATTGATTTAACATTTGAGAATATGTTATAGTTCTTTCTTTATTTGAATTATTTTTATTTCCAATATATGTATTTAAGTAATATGGTTATGTGTAAGAAAGGGCCATGAAGTCCTAACTTGGCTTTTTTGATACTTCAAAAGTTTAAATTTGAAGAAATATTATTCTATTCTATTTATTCCCTCAGAACTCGTACTCAGGTAGGTGTTATCCTCTTAAAATCAGTTTACTATGCTATCAATGTTGAAATAATCGATAATTCCTTAATACAACTCGTGAATTGATTTTATTAAACTGAATATTTTCAACTAATTCTGAAGGGGTCTTAAAATATGTAATTATAATTGATAAACATAATTAGGGCATTTAAGCACAATACACCACTTTTTACATATAATTAAGAGATTGAGCATTGCTTTTGCCACTTTGAATGGTATGCATGTGATCTTAGTAAAGCCTGTTAGAGGAAACATGGTGCCGCAAACTCCAACTTTATATTCATAAGCTTTGTTGAATGGAAGATTCACTAATAAAAATTGAAAATATAGTGTAGTTGTAAAATTTGTTTCTTTTTACGATTAACCAATTATGCTAAAGAGAGAGGTTATCAATACAATTCGCAGTAGTACAAATTTCATGATTTTATATTTTAAAGGCAACCTTTTTAAATTGTTGATTTTATGGCTTTTTCGTTTTTAAATTATTTACAAATAAAATAACGTACCCTGCAAATATCTGTTGTAACAAAATATATCAGAATAATTGAGTTTGAACATGAAACAAGTAAGGTAACATAAAGTTGGTTATCCTTTTATCCCCAGCAATGGTATACACGTGTTTGAGGATTAACTCGGGCTGGAGCTACATTAGTGGGAAATCGCTGCGTTATTTATTTACATGGACATTGCACCTTTTACATCCATTATTTCTAGCTTGCAACTGGTATAAAGCAATTTGTAAGTTTCATTAGAAAATACAAGTAATTTACTTGTAAATACAAAAATGGAATGAATTAAATTACACATTATATACAAATACTAGCAGATAGGTAGTAGGAAGAGCGTTGGTAAACCCTACTACTGAAGAAACTGGAAAATATTAAATTTCATTCTGAATATTTTCATGTTTATAGTAACATATGTAGGTTAAAAACATGTGCTGTTGATTTGAAATTTTCCAAGTTTCTTCATCGAAATATGTTAGGGAAAACATCATATAGCAACTCCTACCCTATTATATTAAAATGTAATAATATAGGCTAAGCGTAAGTAATACTTTACCTAATGTTACTGAGGGTTAAAAATGTGTAAATATAAAATTATAATATAATTATATGTTACATTATACCGTTGGAAAATGCCGATATCCTACTATCTTTTTCAAACTTCCGTTGTAAATAGCAAACCTTAAACGAAGAATTTAACTACTGGTTTATATATTAATGGTTAAAAATCTATTAAGCAATAGGAAACAAGTTACGTGCCTATGTCCACAGAAAATAATACTCAATTAGTTTGTCATGATGACAAACATGAACTTATCATATGCTTTTAATATAGGATTGTAGTGGTTTCTAATTCTGGGAGCAATGATAAAATGTTTTATTACTTAACCCGGAAATTTCTTTTCAGGGTCAAAATTTTAAAGATTATTAAAGATTGTTCAAGTAAAACTGAGAATTTCTTTTCAAAATGAGAATCCGGCTGTGATATCGTTGTAGATTAATATTTTTGTTTCACACTTTATCTTGTTTTTGATTTTTTAACAGGTTTTCCTTGATAACGGTAATCGGTTTTTAGTAGGGTAGAAATATGAACAAATATGATAATCCCAAGAAATACTGTTTACAAATACACAAACTAACAATGTAAGAGGAGAAAGAGAGGCCTATATATCAGCAGCCTTTATATCTTAGAGCTTGGGTTCTAAAGCCGCCATTTCGAGATTTTTGTCAAAACAAATTACTTTTGTGGCCTTTCCCTTTTCACTTGAGATAAACAATATTTTTTTCTTCATCTACTGAGAGTAAATTGAAGTTTACTTTGAGAGGTTTATTAATTTTGAAGTATAAAACTACTGCAGGATCAACCAAAATATAAAAAATAAAATTTGATTAAAGCCCAAAAATTACCCGAACTGCCGCCGCCGTGTTTGTTTCATTTAAGACTTTTTTTATTTATTTTCTTATATTAGAAGCACTTGATTGAATAGTAAGTCAAAATTTAGTAAATAACACAATGTCATGTTTACAGGAAAACTATAAATTTTAGATGCTTTATCTTTAAACAGGTAGAATATTTAAACTTAAATATTAAAGATGATTTATGTTGGCAAAAATTACATTTCATTTAAACAATTTAATTACAAATACCACAACACCAGAACCGTTGGTAAATAATGAATTCATTTGAACCGATTACTAAATAATATTAACTGGCGTTGTATCATAGCATTGCTTGTGAGCCACAGCAACCAGCCAATTTAGTTATAGCTGTTTTAATCAACTAACTATAAAAATATATAATGTATATTGTGATTATAATATCCTTAAAATTTGTAGAATTTGATTTAAATTTCATTGGAACAAAATAATGAAATTAAAATTCTATTACCTGCATAAATAGCTAAGTCATTTCAATATGATTTGGTTGTGAATTAAGTACAGTTTTTATTATTAAAACAAGGAAAACATCGGGTTTTAAAATATTCTTATAACGCTAATGGCTTGGTTATAGATATGCAATCGAATGTGGTGGTAGAAATATTGAACATACTTAACTGAAACTAGTTAGCAGCGGACATTTATATCTTATTCAAACTATCTTGTAATCTGTTATACTACTACTATTATGTTACATTTATTTGAAATATTTAGTAAAGTTTTTGATCATAATTCATTATTTTATTGAGTGTTATTTCAATAATAATAAACATAAATAATTCAAATAGTAAGGATATTATGTTTTCAGTCCAACAACGTAATGTTATAACTACATGATGAGAGGAGGTAAAATGTGTCACAGCAGCACTGTCACGAGATAAAAAGAGATAAGTTGGCTAGTTCTCGAATGTTTTTTAATTTAAAAATCACCCTTATGTATCAACCTATTTCCTTAAAGTTTACTTCAATCTTTTTTTATACAAAAATAAAAATGAAGTACTTTAAGATTCTCACATGATTTTGAAATATATTGATGCCGAAATATACTAAGAAACTGTAATTTTAAAACATGTTGTGATGTATTATTCTTCTGTGATTATAACTTGTGGTTAAAGGGTTTTCGTTGTCATCTCTTGATCTATAACTCGTTATACAATACGTTTAGAGATATTTTAAGCAATTAATTCAGTTTATGAAGTTTGTACCGAACAGATGAAACACATAAGGTTGGATATAGCTGAGGTCGTTGTAATGAATACTCGATTTGCAAAGTTTACCTATATGTTTAATTGTGAGAAATAAACATAAAAGCACTACTTCTAAATGATAAAAATAAAATAATGTATTGCCACATTGCTGCCAAATAGAGGTATAATGAAATAAATTATATCACAGGGGTAGGCCTAATGGTTCCAATGTTCTATGGGATTTTTGCAAACGATCTTAGTAATTATAAAAATTTAAAACTGACTTCTCTTCACGTTGATGTCGACTCGCAGGCGCGGGCGTAAGCATCTTGGCTTGATATTGCAGCTGTAGTTGAAAAAGTGAAGATTAGTAAACTAGAAGTCTAAAAATACTCGAATTTGTGATCAGAGACTGGAAGCTAAAATAAGAGCTAAAATAATATTGTAATGAAAATGTAGCAATAGAAAACATACATTAAACTCAATTTGAATAATAAATTTTTTTGTCAAAATAATGGCAGTGTGAGTGCCATAACAAGTTTGTAATTTATTGAGTGGAAATAAGTACAGATCAATATTATTCAAAATTTAAAACTGATTTTATTTATAAATGTGTTGTTCTATATCCATACGACACGTTACATGCTGAAAGATCTGAATACATGTGGTTCTTTTGTGTAATTTTTTTACCTAAAAGACAAAAATATTATGCAATAACAGATTAGTTTTAAATGACCATTACGTTCCTTTTTTTGTCTGAACACTTTACTATTAGACAGCATTCGTAACAGATAATGGGTCAATTAAATCTGATTATTATATGATTCTCAAATCAAGAACCTTCTATTTTTTATAAGCTTTAAAACCTCTGATGAAAATTTTCTTTAACTTTATTCTATGGTTTATATTCTATAGTTATTTACATTAAAACCTCGAATTTAGTCGAATACGTAGTTTTATTGACATTAATACACATTTTAAATATATTAAATAATTACTTACTAAATTCAAAAATGTGCGTAGAGTATTATTGTTGTTTTGCATACAATAACTTAGCCAAATTCAATTTCTACGAGTATTGTGTGTTAGACGAATTTCCTATATTTCTTTACCTTAATGTGTTTTCACCCATTAGATTCCTGTTTTCTGAATACTTTACTCCTAGACAGGTTTCAAAACATATGTGATTTGTTTGTGTCTTTTGGAAAAAGTTACTGTTTCCAAAACAGTGCACGTTCTGAAAACGTGCTCTGTACTGTCAATAGGAAAACTGCAATAGGACTTAATATTATCTGTCCTGAAATTCAATTTAGATTCTGATGAGATTTACATACTTCTAATAAATGATGCAGTATGTTAATCAATTTCAAGTTGAATTCATAAACAAATAAATTACTAGTTTTTAGATTTATTCTAACTAGTGTTTTACCATGTAGGCTATTTCAGTCTCCTTGTAGCGAGTGTTTGGAGTTGGAAATTTTTATTGTGTTAAAGTCAACATAGCTAGTAACAGCAGAGAAAAAATTGATTTTGTAAATTTGGAAATATTTTATGTTGGAGCTTAAGTAACCTAACCTGAAAAATTCCTTAACCAAGGAAAAGTCTTCAGAAGCAGGGATATATCCAGTCCATGTGATGTTTCGAACATTTACGTCACTAATAATATGAATGAACTAGTCGAGCAGTTAATAATTATAAAGCACTACTATTATTAAAGAAGCGATATGTTATATTTCTTTATCATATATGATTTTGTATGTTATTGTGATTTATATTTCAATTGTAATCTCTCCCAACATATATCTTAATAATATTACAGACGTTATTCATTAACGTCATTATTTTTAGATCAGATGTTTGCATAATAGTTTTTTAACGATTACAACGTATACATCCCGCTAAAATAAAGTAAGTAGTCCCTTCAATATTCTACTTCCAGTCTAAGCTAATTCCGTTGCCATTGTAGAAATTTCTTTGTTGCCCTAAACACGAAATGTTGTCTGAAAAGTCTACTTCGATTAAAATGTATTGTAGAGAAATGTGGCCATACAAAAACTTAAAATCTTTAGGTAGTTTTACTGCTGCCCCTTTTCAATAAATATCTAAATAAACACATCCTTGCTAACTACAAGAGAATTACCATATAGATTAACTGGACCAATGCCCGGTCTGGTATTACTAATCAACTCCGTCATTCATCTGCATTAAAACAATACAGGAATCTCTCAACAGTTTCTGTTGCTACGTAACTAAGACAGAGCTTGTTAACTGGACTGTGATACTGATGAGATAAGTGGTTTGAGTTGAATTACAGAATAATTGCTTTATTCGTGTTAATTACCATATTAAAATTCCTCCTCATTGTTCAAAATTCCTCTTCTAATTTACAATTCCTTCCTCATTTGTCCATGGAATCTTTAAGATCATCACTGATAGTATTAAACTACAAAATCATTCAGGGATGAAAGAGCATAGTCACTCAGTTATAGCACGGAAAACATTAGGGTTCACGGGCGAGAACGATCAACGTCCTTGCGCCGATATAGAGATACTCTTGCACTATATTTAGAGATTCACGTGATGGTTGTTTTTCTAAATTTGTTTTGATCATAATGGTATACTCTATTTTCAACAAGGATTATTCATTTAAATACGCATCTTCGTTTATAAAAATACTGTCAATTTTTCCAAGAACTAGTTTTCTTATCTGCGTTAACCTAAGGGTTGCTTTGAAAATTTGTATTAAATATTTAAATTATTACTTAAATTTATTATATTATTATTACTACAGTTGCCAATGCCATATTTTTAATAAAACAATAAAATCTTCCCGCTCCAAAAATATATAAAAAGTGTTGTATATTGTGCTTTGTTGAATTCACAAATTTTGAAGCAAATTTTAAGCACAACAAAAGACTAAATAAAGAAATAAATTATGTAATGATCCATCCTTAAACTATATAGCCTATTATTAATGATTAAATAGCATGAGTAAGCTTGTTCCCGAATTTTTAAATATAAACTTTTGCAAAAAATATATCATAGTTGTCTAAACAAACTACTTTCAATGGTTTTGCCTGTTGAATATGAAGTATATTTTATTAATTTACTGAATTTTAATCGTAGGAAGTTTTAAAGTAAACTGTTAATACTTTACGTAAATATTATTTAAGTAATTGTTAATAAAAATTAAATAAAGCAATGTAATGCAGCACTAGAGTCGGGGAAAAGCAGACATTTATTCTTTTGTAAAAAACGAACCTTTCTTTCATTGTCTGTATGACACTTTTCAGAGCTAAGGTGGAAAGCCAATTATAAAATACCCTCACTTACATACTAAAGTAGGTTACAAAAAATTGGACCTTTTTTAAAGAAATAGCGACATAGCTTTAAATCATTAAGAAGTACAATAATAATTGTTGTGGATAATATCATTTCCAAAACTTAAATTATCTTACCTAACAGACAAAAAGATTATGCAATAACATAATAGGTTAAACTGCCAATTAGATTCATAATTTTAGAATATTTTACTCTTAGACCGGATTAAAAAAAGATGATGAATCAATTAAATTGAATTATTATAAGATCCTTAAATCAAAAACGTTGTATTTTTCTATAAGTTTTAATACTGTTGATTAAATGTTTCATTAACTATATTATTTATAGTTTATATAAAAACTCGAAGTTATTTGGATACGTAATTTTAAAATTCTCATTAATATACATTTTAACTATACAATTATTTACTAAGTTCAAGAATGTGCATCGAGTAAAATGTTGTTATGCATACAATAACTTAGCTGAAATCCATTTGTGGATTTCTTTTCCTTAATATGTTTTAGCATAAACAAACAGATATTTGTGTTAGTAGTTGTGTAACATGTTATCAATGCCAAAAAATGTTTTCGTGGGACAGGCTTTCAGACCTTTTAATTGTTAATGTTAAAAAAATGGAACAATATATTACTTGGATTGTAATAGGTTTCCTTCATAATTTAATGAAAAGTCTTAAGGCATAACGTTAAGCAATGATTGTAAATATTCTAATAGGTATATTGCGGTAATCTCATTGAAGACATGGATAACAATGGAGAATGTTTGGCGCAAATTCAGAGTATATTATACAAGTAAAAAATATTTAAAACGTTATTTGAACAAGTACCAAACATTTCACTTCATAAAAAAAGAACACCACATAACAGAGTTGTAAAATGCCACTAAAAACTAACTAAAATGGTTTTTATTTATAAAATTAGAGTCTTTCCTTATTATTTTTTTAAGTATTATAACACTTTAACATAAATTAATACTGAGTTAAAACTCTGTAAGTTTTATCTACACAGAACGAACAACAGTTTGCCATTATATAAATTAAATTGAGTCCCAAGTATGATTTAATTGTAGACGAATGGCAGAGTTGATTACTATAGCTAGAGCTGTATCGGTTCTGTTCATGACAATGTATGATTATCATCTTACAATTGAATGAGGTCACTAAACCCTCCAAAACAATTTCAGTCAGAAAACTATAACCAATTTTGTAATATATATATATATATATATATATATATATATATATATATATATATATATATATATGTATACACTAAACCTTTTACTCGTTTATTGTATTGTAGACAATTATAAATATGTTATTGTTGTTTGTGAAGAAATAGTTATATGTTACGATGCTTTCTGCTAAATTGTTTTGTGCGTTGCGTGTGTGTTTACATGCGCAATGCTACCTTCCTCTTGTAGTGTGACATAAAAGAAACTTAAAACATTTTATAATATTTTGTTAAGTTTTCAAAACATTGCCTAGTATTTACAGCAAATATAAATAAATATAAATAAATAAATATATATATATATATATATTCAATTTTAATATCTAAGTAAATTACGTGCCAAATTTTGTTCAATGTTCATAACGTTTTGCATTATTTTATTTCAAATATCAAAACATCTAAACTTAAAAAAAAATTTAACTAATATTTATATTTTGGCGTTTAATCAAATTTTCCGTTATAAATTTTGCATAACTCATACATATGCTATAGTTTTTATAAACATTACGTGGCATCTTTTTTAAAAATAATTATCTTATATGTGGGAACCTTTAGTCCTTGAAAAAGTTTCCTCAGTGGCGTGAATTAGAAGACTTTATCTCTTCCTGTAGTTATCAATACTGACCTCGACACTTTTAAATACTATAAACATTCTCTCTATTGAGCATCCAATGCAACCATTCGTGTTGCGCATTATCACTAGGTTAGTAGCGTATTTTCATCTTAAATTAATTTGGATTCCATATTTACAATACGTATGAGATTTATATTAATAAGTAATACTTTAATCTTTCACAGCTCCAGTAAAACGAGTAAGTCTTGAATAATATAATCTAAAATACAATTGACCTCGTTTTATACCCAGCATAGATGGTTCAGTGTGCTTTATAGAGGACTAATGGTTCTTCTCTTAAGTAAATGTATGGTGACCGTTGTCCGAATATTATTCTAGGTTTGAATAATACTAGTCAATAATTCAAAGATAAATCGTCTTTATACCTCCAGCTTTCATCTTAAAACTAGACTAATATTATTTTATCCCATTCTCTAGATAATTTAATTATAAAAACAAAAATTGTATAATATATTGTTGGGATATTTAATACACAACTGAAATGAGCTAATTTTATAGGTACCCTAATGATTAAACAAAATAAATCTATTTTTTTAAAGAAGTGGGTTAACTTAATTAAGTCTAGTTATGTAATTTCAAGAAAGTTACACATTTTATTTTAAAATAATAATATTGCAAAAAATGATAATGTCAAGAATACATAAGCAAAACTGTAACTTTAATTTAAAATTATTCTGTATGACTTAATTCCAAATTTAAAAAAAAAAACTGCGTTTTAAATAACAAGATGTGACTAGGGAGAAGAATAATACTATATTAAACTCCATATGGTAGACACAGCCTAACCTCCTAAAAAAAAGGTTAATAATAGATTATTAAATAAAACTTAGTAGTAAATATTCAATAAAATCACTAACTTATGATAGTGGGAGCCGTGATGGATAATCCGTTATTGCTGAAGTTGTAAGTTTAAGTTTGGGATAATTATTGAACTAATTATAAACTTTTATTTCAAGACGTCTAATAATTACTACAGTGGGTCGCGAGTTACAGAGCCTAATGTTTTCAACTAAAAGAGTTTAGTTTGAGTCGAGAATTTTTTAAATATAATAACACTTTTTATAGAAAAAATATAATTCTTAAATAAATATTGATGTTTATGCTAATGCAATGACTTTCATTTAACAAAAGTACCAGGGAAAATAACGGTTTCATATTTGAAAATATTTATTCTTGAAATGTAATTAATTTATGTGTATTGAGTATACACAATTCAGTAACGATCACCGAGTATTATGTATACAATAAAATGACTGTATATTTCCTCCAATATATACTGTCAGTTTACAAATTGGGAGTAATTCTAAACTTCAAACTAAGTTGGGAGATTTTGGTCAACTCTAATGTGTAGTATATTAGTGTATATTAAATATATACTTAGTTATATCGTACATAGTTAAATAATGATATAATTAGTATAATGTCATACACTAACATCATCACATATATTAACTATATAACGTATTACTACCATATTAATCCCACACTTAGGAAGTAGAAACTTAAACAATCCAAATTAAAAGTTGTTAAAGATAATATCAATTCGTTAATTTTTATGTTATTTATATAAACATATCATCATCGAATGACATGCGTTTAAAACCTGTAATACTAGGTGGAGGAGAAGAGTTAAGAACACTTAGTTAACCGACGAGCAAATTAGCGTAGATAATATACGTAGAAATCACTTGAATAACCAAATTATTTATTAAAACATTACAATAAGATTATTTTATTCAAATCATGCTACAGATAATTTACGTTACAAAATTAATAATGAAGTAATAAATAAATACAATATACCAAAACATCCCTGTGTATTTATTTCATATATATATATGAAATACAAAATACGGCGAAACACTAAATAATTGAATCGGAAAAAGTAAGCGCACTGTGGTATAATGGTTGCACATTCACCCGGCAAGTAAGAGACCCGGGTTCGAGTCCCGGCGGAGCAAGTACTTTTTGCGATTCAATGTTTATTGAAATTAAATAAGGCTATTGCCATTTAGACAACTTAATATATATACTTATATATATATATATGTATATATATATATATATATATATATAATTAAATAAGGCTATTGCCATTTATAAAGTTTAACGTAAATAAAAGTCATTTGACAGTTATTTGGTCTTCCGATCATATGTTAGTTTGCTTATTTAAACGCATATGTGACAGATACGGCCAAATACAAAATAATTGAATCGGAAAAAGTAAGCGCTCTGTGGTGTAATGGTAGCACATTCACCCGGCAAGTGAGAGATCCGGGTTCGACTCTTGTACTTTTTGCGATTCAATGTTTATTAAAATTATATATATATATATATATATATATATATATATGTGTGTGTGTGTGTGTGTGTGTGTGTGTGTGTGTGTGTGTGTGTGTGTGTGTGTGTGTGTTCCCTATTTCACACAAGTTGTTCTTAAATAGGTATGGATTAGTTAGTCTGAGATTGAGTTAGAAGTTTAATTAAAAATTTTTCAAATGTAATGTTTTTAAATATTCCATCCCGTAAGAATGGCAGACTAGGTCACTATTAGCTTTTCCAGTGAAAGAGGGAAGGGGTAGCACCCAATTATGTCCAGGATCTCAACTATTTTTAGCACTTAGAGAGTCCCACTATCCTCCTCCACAATAGACAGGATATATCGATCTACTTTTACACCCCAATATCTCGATATTTGTTTTCAATCCTCGAAAAGCTGTGTGATTACGTTTTACTATACATAACGATGGTAAACGTACAAAATCCTATTATCCATAAGGATAGTTATTATATATAATACGTATATATATATATATATATTTATATTTATATATATATATATACGAGTATATATATATATATATATATATATATATATATATATATATATATATAAATCCAAATATTAATAATTCGTAGAAAGGTTTTCAGTCTTATATAAGTTCCCATAGATATAAAACAAAGCACATGTGGACACACACACACACACACTGACTTACATATGTACTGAAAAGTGGTTGAAAAATTTATATTACTCCTTTAAAAAATTTTCCATTCATTTGCTATGTTCATTACTGTGGGTCTTACAACATTGTATACGTAATATTAAAAGAAAATAGAGGAAACAGGATTTTTCCGGACATTTGCCATCGTTCAGTGAAACAAGAAAACAGTAACACTACGTTTCGAGATCTGCAATCTGATCTCTTCTTCAGGTAAAGAACTAACCTAATACATAATTACAAACTAAGTTAAAATAAACAAATCTTACTAAAGCGTTGTGGCACGCCTAAGTCAGGAATCACAACCTACATGTTGTCGTCAACTTCACTAACACTAAAGACATGCACTTAATACAAAACTATACAAAACACTAATCATGATTAGTGTTTTGTATAGTTTTGTATTAAGTGCATGTCTTTAGTGTTAGTGAAGTTGACGACAACATGTAGGTTGTGATTCCTGACTTAGGCGTGCCACAACGCTTTAGTAAGATTTGTTTATTTTAACTTAGTTTGTAATTATGTATTAGGTTAGTTCTTTACCTGAAGAAGAGATCAGATTGCAGATCTCGAAACGTAGTGTTACTGTTTTTTCTTGTTTCACTGAACGATGGCAAATGTCCGGAAAAATCCTGTTTCCTTCACAATCCTTCCATCGTCAAAAATAACCTTTAAACAAAGAAGAAAATAGATGTACAAAATGTTTTGCCCGTTTGGTGAACTTCTAGTGAAATTGGAAATTGCAGTAAATATTACCATTATCTTATAAATTTCTTAAAAATACCATAACATATTTTAGATTTTTACCCCTATAAAACATTCATGGCATAACAAATGTAAAAAAATGTACCCGAATTGGTAAAGCCATTCTCAAGATATTTGCTTAGCCATATATATTTTTTTTATTTCTAAGATAAATGTAAAACACTTTATTTAACTTGGAAACCTATTACTTTGTAAAAACTTAATTCTTTCTACTATTTACGTTGAAAAATTTACTTTTACATACGAATATTACTCTATTAAATTTTAATTACTTAAACCATAAACCAATGTAACATAAATCAATTGGTGATCTAAAATGAGTGGTATGTGCCTAATTACTGATACATTTAGCATAGCATATGTTTTACATTATAAGTAGAAATGATTCTATTACATCTAATTTATATATGCAAAAGTGTGTGTTAATAGTAAGCAAAACACAAACCTATGCAAAATGTTGTAAAACATTTAAAATTATCATATTATTCTTAGGTCTAAATTGAGATAGTTAAAGCGGGAAAAGTGTGTAATGCAAAATGTGACTTTGTTTCAGTGACTAAAATGAGACTAAAATATTAGGTGTATTAGATGGATACGTTATCTAACATAGATAGACACATTTGTTGAAAATATTTAGAATAACCAACGCCAAACGTGAGGTTAAACTTTAGTCTCTTAAGGGTCCTGAAAAGTTTAGTTGGCTCGATTCAATTCTGGTGTATTGAATAAAAACTTTCTCTGATGGAAAAAGTATTGTTGCTACATAATTATAATATTAATTAACGAAACAGTTTACTAATGTACGTGCTGTCACCATCTCAAAGTATGAAATTAATTACATATATACTGTAAATTTAACTATACATTTTTATAAACTTTTTATATTAGTATATTTAAGTGAAATGAGTTGTACTTAAATGAAATTCTAATGTTTAAGCCTAGGGACAAAAGAATATTTACCAACCCATTCTTACTACTGACAGAATTAAAAGCATAGTGTAAACATACCCTACCTATAACAGCTGCAATAATGTTTAGCACTACTAAATTTAACGAGCTTGTAGGGGGCAGTACGCAACGTAGTATACAGTGCAACCAAAATACCTGTCCATCATCTGTATCCAGACAAGGAGATCAGTATGAACTAGAACTGCTGAATAAATTGTAAACAAAATAAGGTGTCACTTATCTGTTATTATAATTGCTACATTTTACAGGTGTTTCTGAAATGGAGGATCACATGTTTAATTATTCAAAACCTTACTTAACTTACCTGGCTTAAAATGTGTTGGGAATATATAACTCAAATAGTATATACAATGGAATACTATTCTATACAATATTTCTATGTAAGCCAACTTAGTAATAGCCTAGACAAAGATTTAAAAAGGTCCAGTTACTTTCACCTGTAAAGTTACATGTTAAGAGAAGTTTATATAGAAAGAATGCAAGAAATATAGCATGTGAGGAAAGAGACTATAAACATTTTATTCATTCTCCTTCACCTGTTTTGCTCTGTAATTTTCACAAAGGCTCTGAACTGGATTCTAAATTATACTTTGCACAAAACTTAACCTACTTTTCCTTCATTATTTTTTACAATATTTTGGTAGAGTAATAAATACACTTTTGTACATTTAAAGTTATGTAAAATAGATTATAGTTGTGTTAAAATTATATTAATAAACACTTAATTTAAAATAATTAATTATATATATTATATAATACCTATATATATATATATATATATATATATATATATATATATATACACAATCTTCAATCTCCTAATATAAACTAACGAATAGCCTATTATTACATTGAAATGCAAAATTGCCAATAACGCTATAAACGTATCAAAGGATTACTGGCGTATAAAGCTTTGTAGGAGGCAATCACCATGTTATTTATTCACTAAAACGTTATCAAATTCGATTCCGTCCTATATCTGGTGTTTATTTGTTTTTAAAACACCATGATAACTTTTTACTTCTTAATGATAGTATAGCTTAACGTAATAAATATAATATTGTCATATGATTACACCAATATGGTCGTGTTTAAATTATGTTTAAAATGAAATCTATATAACATTTTGCGTTACCTAATATTTAATAAAATGTTTTTATTATATTTCTAAACACCAAGAAGTGTTTAAAAATGCATTGTATTAAAACCTTTCTAACTTTGGGAAACAGCATGATTTTCATAATCTTAACAATACATTTACGCAATTGTTACTGTAGAGAATCATGTTTGCCTCCAATATTATTGTCATTCTAAAAGCAAAATTATTTTGTATTTGTTTAATAGAATAAAAGCAAAATCAGAACTTGATTCCTTGTTTCATGCTGTTTAACAAAAGGTCTCTAACATTAAGTTAAAATATAATTTCGCTTGCTAACTACACACGTCTGGTTTAGCAATCACTATTATTAAATAAGAAAAGATTTAAGATAACTTGTAGAAAGGAAACAATATATTTACAACTCTGTTTCTTTAGTGTAATATATAATTTTATTATTAGATTAATTTTGTTTATAATTTTATTATTTATTTTTAATACTGAATGAGCTAGCTCCACTGCACTGTATAGACAATGACATATATTTGGATAAGTCATTAGTCTAGAGCAAATCTATTATGTAGCCTATTGGTTGAAGCAACTTAACACACTCCTATAGATCAGAATTCAGCATCTCGTCATCCTGATCGGTGGCGTCATAGTCCCAGTTTTCATTTAAATGTGTGAATCCGTGTTGAGTGCTCCTGTATGTCGTTGTTTAATTGTACTGTTCATATGTCTTTATAAAGCTCTTTCTGATGTAATTACCTTTATGACAACAAGGTTCAGGTATTATTTGTAAACCCCGTGCGGTCATCGCGACACTGGACAGATGTGAATTCCCTTGTAAATACTCCCCCAGTGACTCATGCTGTAACCTGTGTCATTGTAATCCACCCCTGATTTCACCAGCAAATGTACCTATAGATACAGTGTCGACCATGTGGGACTCCTATGAAAGGATGTGACAACTCAGCCATGTCATGCTGTGAGTGCGATAGGTGAATCGACTTCGGTGAGTGGCACCGCTCCTGTATTCTACCCCTTTTCTTTCTATTCACACCCTTTCTGTATTCATATGCTCAATTTGTTATTGTCTTTTAATGCAGTCTAACCATCATCCGAACCGGTTCATTCACTTTCTATAATTGGAGAAACCTGGTAATAACTAGTGTACTTCAATATTATATAGAATACATATCGAGCGAAACGCGTTTAGCCCTTAACAACCCATGTAGAAAGTAAAATAAATACATAAACATTACTTACTTAATGTTATAGGTAACATTTTCTCCTTGTTGTTTATTCTTGAATAGCATGTGCATATGCATCGATATAAGCATGAGTACATTGCAAAATCAAGGTATATATTGTTTTGCCCAATTCCCACATCAATGAATCTCATGTTAAAAAATTCCATTTTAAATATTAACGTGTGTACAAAAAAGCTCTTATAATATATTTCTTAATTTAAATGTTTTAAAAGACTCGTGTAAAGATAATAAGTCTCTTTATTTACACGTGCAAGTTTTATGTGCACAGAAACTAACACTTACCATCTATCAGATGGGGAGTTCTGAGAAAGATTAATGGGATGAGTTAAATGTGCCTGTCTCCTCAATGGAAATCATTTATCTTGCCTCAATTCAGGTTTGTAAAACAAACAGGTGCACTCTTGTACACAGTGAACTTTTATCTCTACCTCGAAAAGCTGTGATGAACAGAATTAAAAATGGTATGCAGCAAACCTATTATATATATTTGTATGGCGTAACTATTATTTAATTATTATTAATGTTTAATATATAGTTAGGCGACTTATTACTGCTAGATTAATACAAACTTCCATAATCAAACATTCGGTATCATAAAACCTCATTACCAAGCCAGATGAGACCACTTTCTTAGTCAGCAACATGTAGAATAGTCATTAATATTAACATACATGAACCACTCCCCTAGTAACCTACATGTAGACACTCCGTACACTACTGCAATCGTTATCTAGTTATTAACCTTCCTGTATTCTGATTGGTATTTAGAATAGTCATTAATATTGACATACATGACCCACTCTGCTAGAAACCTACATGTAGACACTCCGTACACTACTGCAATCGTTATCTAGTTATTTACCTCTACTTTGTCTTATTCCTGTATTCTGATTGGTATTTAGAATAGTCATTAATATTGACATACATGACCCACTCTCCTAGAAACCTACATGTAGACACTCCGTACACTACTGCAATCGTTATCTAGTTATTTACCTCTACTCTGTCTTATTCCTGTATTCTGATTGGTATTTAGAATAGTCATTAATATTGACATACACGAACCACTCTCCTAGAAACCTACATGTAGACAACCTTACTGTAGTAACTATCCAGTCAATTATTCCTAATGTTTCCCATTCCCACATTCTGATTGGTATTTAAACTTTTATTTATGTTAACATATATGAACCATTTCCCTAGTTATATGCATGTAGAAACTTTATACCCTACTGCAATCTATATCTAACCACTTCCCTCTTCTGGGTCTCATTCCCTTATTCAGATTAATATTTAGATTATATATTAATGTTGACATATCCGAACACATACATTATAAGGTACACACATTAGACATTAATTTAAATTTGTTATAGGAATTATTCAAGCCAAGGCATTATAACTTTCTCTCATTGTTCGCATGCTATCATTGTAATAGTACTACATCAACTAAACCACAATTTGTCTTATGATTTAATGGGCAGATACAAGGAACATAGGTTGCTAAGCAGTATACACCTTTTTACTCTTCAAAACCCGGATCCTAATACTTAGACTCGTAACAATAAAAATATCAAGACTAGCAGCTACGCACGCCTTTGTCCGAGATCTAGAATTAAAGGTTATAGTAGACATACTTTTTAAATGGAATAATAATCAATTCTTTAAAATAAGAATTAGTATTTGGATGACATTACAAATATTGTGGCCAATTTAGTATAAGTTGACTAGAACATAGTTTTGGGATCCTGAATTTGTAGACTACAATAGCTTTAAGAGTACCAATGAACTACGCGAGGTTTTAATAAGAGTTACATAAACTTTTAATAAATATCTCTAACAATTTCAGTAACATTTGAAACTTTTTATGTTACACTAGAAGAATAATAAACGTAGTGTCAGGTTTAGGGTGCAAAAAAGCATTTCTAAATGGATTTAGTATGTTTGAGAAGCCCTATGAGAGGTAAAATATATACATACTCCAGTATGAGATGCATTTTTAGTCAAAATCTATCAACATTCAACCCTTGTATACTGTTCTTCAGGTTGAACTATTCCTGTTGACCTAGTAACTTATGATATTTAGCTAGCCATAGTAGCGTTTACTATGTTGTCCCGAGTGAGAAGTCTTTTAAATCTACATCTACTTTGCTATTTATAAATCCTCATTGTTGCCCCTATTAATATAATACAAAATGTGTTAAGGACCATTTGGCTGAACCGTTTGAATTAGAACCATGCAATACATTGCAAACCTTTTTATACGGGTTGTCACATTTAAAAATACAGACAGTGCTAAAAGATTTCGGTCACAAAATCTAACTCACAAATAAAAAAAATAGTAAGCAAGGTACGTGAATCATCTTTTTAAATGTATTTGATCGGTTAATAGATTCTGCATGCCGTTGGCAGTTCTGGACCTCTTATTTAATTATGTATTTACACCCGGCATGGTGTTCTGAAAT
This sequence comes from Homalodisca vitripennis, assembly GCF_021130785.1. Taxonomy (NCBI): domain Eukaryota; kingdom Metazoa; phylum Arthropoda; class Insecta; order Hemiptera; family Cicadellidae; genus Homalodisca; species Homalodisca vitripennis. The sequence continues at coordinate 157,425,930 of NC_060208.1, forward strand.
ACATTGTATAATACGTTGTTCTAATATTATTGTAATTCGTTCAAACAGTCAATAACTGCTGTCATTGTAATTTACTTCTGGTGAGGTAGTAGAGTTTACATATATGCTTCTATTAAGAAAGTATATATGAGTACATACTATTTTGAAAAGTCTACTTTAAACAAAAAGTGAAAAATTTTTGCCATTGTAATCTTCCTCTGGTATAATGATTATTTTCTGGTGCCGGTAGATTTTAAGAGCATAAGAATACAAATTTGTGTGAATTTCCCCTTTTTATGATAGTGAGGAGCTGGTATATAAAATGTGCAATATTTCTTGTAGAGACAAGCCCATTTCAAATATTATATGTTGAATTTCGCAAAGACTCTTGTTTGCTGATTCAGAGCAAAGACACATGTGATTCAAATTTTATATCTCTAGGACATCAGGAAGTTAAATAACAAAAATGGTTATTCAAATTGGACGAAACCCATTTCAATTTTTATCGGTTTTTGGTTTAAAAAAATACTTCATTTGTATATTTAAATCATTGGTTGTACCTGGGTCAGGATTGCAATAAAAGGGATATCCCTAAAATTTGTTTATTAAGAAAATGCCGAATACGAAGAACTTATCGAAAGAAATGCTGAAACAAGTATAACATTGTACAGAATTGAGTATCGAAGTATATGACAGAAAGTAAGAAAATGTATGGCACACATACAGGCACTCTGTCGTTTTTCGTTTTATCTGCCTTTTATTCACCCGACAAGTATATTTGTTTATAGGCAAAGTTTAAATTGTTTACTTATACATTAAGTTTGCATTACAACTGTCAATTGTTATGTTTACTATTTTCAGACATCTATATTATGACGTAGTCTTCTAAATGTTTATGAATAGATTTAATAACTGTTATTATTTTTAATTAACTTTACAGTCCTATAAATATATACTGTAACACTAAACGGCTGCAAAACCCTGCCTTCTTATAACAATGTATGAAAACATAATATTTATATTATATTTTACAATATTATATAATATTACTTTTTGTAAGTTTTTATCTTTACTAGTTTCTGAAGAAAAACAAAATAACATATACAATCAGATAGCCCACATGTATTTTCTACATATAATGTCTGAAAGGGATGATTTTTCACCAATAAATTTAATTACTCTTCAAGTATACACGAAGCTTCTTGTGGTGTATACTAAAAATTCATATTACATTGAAAGAGGTGTAAGAGATATGTAATACGAATGTAAACATTTAATATATTCTTGACATAAATTACTAAAAACTTGATTTATATATATAGCTTTAATTTATTTCAAAAGGCTGAATAATGTACATAGAATGTTAAATTTGTCTTCAAACAACGTACACAGAACATATACCTCAGAAGTAGAGTAGGCCTACCCAAAATTCTTCAGCATCCTTCTTTCAAGTACTAATATGTGCAGTGTGGGTTTTTTTAACTTAATAGGTGTGAAAACTGACCATCTCTTATACGAATATTTTGAAATAAACATGAACCCAACAAAACTCTGTGTATTCATTTAAGGGTAAGAAAATAAAAACATTTTCTTTGTCAAAAATCAATTTTCCCAACAGCCATTTTAGTTCAGTTAGAAAAACTGGTGGATAAGGTTATATCAATATATTAATAATTGTTTCTTTACCGAATCGTTTTTGAAGATAGTGATAATTCTCCTCTCTTTATTGTCGAGATGGTTAAAATGAAACACAGCAGGAAATGGTAATGTATACCTTCATTGTATAAGTAAAATTTGTTTAGCTGTTTTTTTTTTCAATTAGATATTAATCCCTTATTTTAGATTTTCTAAGTACTGCATTATTACAAACTATGTAAAATTGTTAAAATATAGTCAATTTTAAAATTTTAGGTCTTAAAATGTGCGCTTGTATGTTTAGTATCTTTCATTAGTACAAAATAAAAGTGTATGTGCCATTACTATTTCAGTTTTGAATATGTTTAGAAAAAAACTCTGGCTTCACACTTTCCACGTGTGTGAGCTTTATATATTAATTTTGCTAATTCCTGTGGATAGAGACTAAAATAAAATATAATTGCGGAATTAAATATTGCCAATTACCTTAAACATAAGAAAACACATTTAAAGAAATATCGACGTCATTAATTAAAGACCCCCTCATTCTTCTCAAGAATAGTGATATAAAATATTTCTAAACTTAAAAAAATATTGTGAATTAAATATTGTCTATTTTAATTTTCATAACAAGACTAAACAACACTTCAATATGTACACTTACATCAATTTATTAACAATAATGTTTATGAATACTGAACAAAATAGAAAATAGTTATACAAAAGTAAAAACAAAATGGCATGTTTGATAACTTTCAATAAAGTATGTTCGTGACTTTCAATTATATCGCCAATTTAAATGTAAAACTGTATTACATTTGCGTTTCTTGCTCTTATATGTCCTCTGTTAGTCCAGTCGTATTACCTAAATGAAAAAATAAATGTTTTCATACAGCAAAACTAATGGCACAATTTAGTCAAATACATTATAAACTAATAAAAAAAAACCATTCCGAACCAAAATCGTCTATTAGGGGGTATAGGAGGGGTGGTTTTTAGGGGTGAAAATGGTTTTTGAAATTTGTGAGTAAACAATGCATCCTATTGAAAACAGTCAAATATAAAAAGTTGTTGGAAATAAAAAAAATCTACAAATTATGTAGTAATTATTTTTGCCCTAACCTCAAAAATTTCCCAAAAAAATTCTAAAAACAAATTGTTTTGTTTTTAATTTTTTTCTTTTACAAAAATGGTTTGATTGAGCTGAAAGTTTGATCAAATATAGTTTGTGCTATTCTAAAAATAATTTATTTTTTTCATTAAGAAATATTCTGCCGTTATAATAAAATTTCACTTTAAAAAAATATTTTGATAATTTTCAATCACCATTTTGAAACATTTTTTTTTATCAAAAAAGGTTTTATGACGGCTCATTATTTTCGTTTTTTTTTTGTCTATTTTGAAGAAAATGAAATAAAAAATATGTAGTTTAATTGAAAAAACTGCAGTAAAATTGAAAATAAACAAAATGTTTACATTTTTCATTATACATTGTATTAGTTACGTGGAAAATTGTTATTATTTATCTGTTATTTTTATTTTTTTTATACCAGTGCTATTTGTAAGCATTAAGCAAAATAATAATGAATTCATGCATATTTAACAATTACGTGGAAATTTTTAAATAAATAAAAAACAGAATTCGAGTCTTAGTAATTTTTTTTAAAATTTGTATTTTTCATCATATATTTTTTATTTCTTTACAAAATTTTTTACAATTCTTATTGAAATTGAATCAAGAAACCATTATTTCTTTCCAAAAGTTTTTTTTGGAATATTTATGTATTTTTTTCAGCGAACTTAAAACTATAAATATCTTTTTTTTCATATTGTAAGTCATTTGATCGTGATTCATACCATATTCTACTCAATTTCTCCCTGCTTTTTTTAAATGTAATGATTGTTTTCAATCATTATCAAAACTATCACTCAATTATTTTCTAATGTATTTAATGTTGGGATATCACCATCAAAATCTTCTTTAATTTCGTTAAGAGAAAATTGGCACTCGGATGATTTTTTTTTAAGTAATACAACGCAGTAAACTTATGAAATCTTTAGAATCTACACTCGATGTATGTCTACAAAATGTTGAGCTTGTCCCATCAAAAAAGATGACATGCACCTATTATGATAATAAGCTTGAACTTCATCTGATTCTTTGAGAAAATTCAGTCTAACTAACAGACTTTTATTAAATGATTCTGAAACATCGCTTCCCTTTAAAGTTGATAAAATTTTTCTTTAGTCTCAACCTTCTGCATGCCGCGAAATGCTCTATTTTGGTTAAAAGGTTCTTCACAAAAAAAATACAATGATGCTCAAAATCAAAATCACATGCTTCTTTCATAATCTTCTTCCCAATAGATATTTTTTCTTGTTTGTTCTTTGGAAGCTGTAACAATTGATCGAGGTTCTATTGTATGCCGATCGACAACCATCATGAATGTGTGCTTCAGTCAATTTTCTGAAATGTTTTGTACCGCTGATCATTGCTTTGTTTACTTGACGAAATAAGAGTATCTATCCCACGAATTTTTATTTTCACCAAATCTCCATCGCGGCTTTTACAATGATACAAGAAGGTACCTTTTCCACCATTTACATGAATCTATAAAATGCAGAAAGCACGATTAAAATTAGTATACTGAAAATACGTAAAAATTACTAGATAAATAGCATGCGTAAAATTGTATGTACAGAGACAAAGTTTTATGATCTGTATTATTTTTAATTTTTTTGAATAATTTTGTATAAAATTTTGTTTCGCAAAATTTTAAAGTTTTACTTACGGTTTGTATTTTATATGGACAAAAATGTTGTAAATTGCTAATCACGAGGCTTATTTCACGACACTACTCCCAATATAACTTGACTGACGACAAAGCAGCTGCTTATTGAATGCTTAGAAACATTACTGAAACCCGTATAATAGAAGAATAGGATTGACCCCGCCCTTTTGCTTCAAGGACACTATTATATACCTGTACTATATATACCTGTAATCCAACTTTCACATTCAACAATGTTTCTAAACTTTTCAAAATATTCGAAAATTCCTTCAACATTAAAAACAATTATAATTTAAATAAATAAGAACAATTTTTCCACGTAAACTAATACAATGTATAATAAAAAATGTCAAATTTTGTTTATTTTCAATTTTTCTGCAGTTTTTTCAATTACACTACATATTTTTTTTCATTTCTTCAAAATAGACAAAAAACTAAAATAATGAACCGTCAGAGAATCATTTTTTGATTAAAAAAAATGTTTCAAAAATGGTGATTGAAAATTATCAAAATATTTTTTTAAAGTGTAATTTTATTATAACGGCAGAATATTTCTTAATGAAAAAAATAAATTATTTTAGAATAGCACAAACTATATTTGATCAAACTTTCAGCTCAATCAAACCATTTTTGTAAAAGAAAAAATTTAAAAAAAAAAAATCTGTTTTTTTGAATTTTTTTTGGGAAATTTTTGAGGTTAGGGCAAAAATGATTACTACATAATTTGTAGATTTTTTTATTTTCAACAACTTTTACATTTGACTGTTTTCAATAGGATGCATTGTTTACTCACAAATTTCAAAAAAAACCATTTTCGTCCCTAAAAACCACCCTCCTATACCCCCTAATAGACAATTTTGGTTCGGAATGGTTTTTTTTATTTATTTATGATGTATTTGACTAAATTGTGCCATTAGTTTGCTGTAAGAAAACATTTATTTTATTTGACCATTTTTAACTGCTATTTCTCCTGGACTATGTAGCCTATTGGTTATTATTGATTTCAATAATATTTTGGATTTGCCTTTATTTGAAATACTTGTGAGACAATGTCTACTTTTATGAAATGCAACATAGTTTTCATGTCATCGTGGGAGGAATTTAATAGAATTAAAAAAAAAAAATTCATAGTGGTTGAAGTAGGATAATATGAAAATTGGTAAAAAAAAGAACACAGTTTTTGATTAAACTTTTGGAAATTGAATAAAGTTCCATGCATTATTAATTTACGTTTTTTGAAGCTTATTAGATTTAATTAGAAATGTTATGTCTTATGAATGAATTGTTTTTTTTTTTAAATTTACTTTATCGATTACACGATAACTAGGTTGTGTGGTTCTCTAATGTAGATCAGCTCTGGGCTCTTGGGCCAGAATTGTGGGTATTGATATGAACTATAAAATGTTAACTATTAGTAAGAATTAAGTACATAAAATGTGTTTTGTATTAAATGAATATATATTATAAATGTAAAGCACAGTTTATGTACAACGTAAGTAAAAGGATAAAGGTTTAACGTATTCTGCAATAAGTTATGGTTTGGCGATTCAAGGGTTCTTCAGAGTTGTCGATAACAGAGACTGGAGATACGATGAAACCTCTTCAAGTCCTCCCCAATATTCAGACTTTACTGAGCTTGGTTATAGTTTATTGAAAGCAATATAATTTACAGCGATAAATAGAATAAAATACTATCGTACTTAGAGACTAGATATCTTATGCTTTCCAGTAAATTAAATCAAAAATAAAATTAACAACACAAGTTTACTTTGATGCCTTTACAGCACAAGTTAGTGTTCATAATTTATAAAGAACTTGATAGCCTAAAGTACGAGCCTCGTACTTTAAACCGTGTAAAGCAAAAGTAAAACCAACATATCTTATCTATATTTATAAAAAATGTATTCCAAAACGAATGTTATACATAAGAATTATATAGATATTAATAGATATATAATATGTCTATATGTTAGTACTGAAATATACATATGGATAAATACATTTTCAATCAAAGTATAAATAGATTTATTTGTAAGTTCTTTAGATTTTGCTGATTTTAATACATCACCAAGTATGTGTAGTATTACAGACCCAAAATCTATCTCAAAAACAAACAATAAATGTTAGTAATGTAAACAAGTGCAATGTAGCTGTGACTACGTCCGCAGTTCAAACAAGTTTAATTTAAGATTAAAATAGAAAATTGCACTAACGCGTTTAAATTCAGGACAAACATATTGCAACATTACTAGAATACAATAATGTAAAAGGTTACGTTGAAACAAACAAATATTAGTTAAAATTATTTCCACGATACGGCATAATTTACAGTAACTTAACACAATAACTCATAAATGTGTAGTAATCATACAGACAATACAAATCTGTGATAACGCGCAGGCTTTACTTTGTGGTTCAGACTTATCTTCGGGCTACTGCGTACTCAGGTACTATTTAAGGTAATAATAGTTTAGAGGTAATCCCGAATATTTTCAGTTTTCTGCCATCTTACCTTGATTTAGCATATATTGTTAACAACAATTTATATTTTTTGTGCCAATAACCAAAGTCAATCTTCCTCGTGTACTTAATAAAATATAATTAAAATATATAACATAATTTTATATTGAAGCGAAATATTTAATTTCTTGATGAAATAATTAATTTTGATTACACATTGCAACTGGAATTATTTAAGAATGTTTTTTCCTCTACATAAAAGGTATTTTAGCGTGTCTAAGTGGAAATTCTCTCTCTCTCTCTCTCTCTCTCTCTCTCTCTCTCTCTCTCTCTCTCTCTCTCTCTCTCTCTCTCTCTCTCTCTCTCTCTCTCTCTCCCTCTCTAAACATTTTGTCTTGTTAAAATGCACTGCAACATTTAAAATGCTTTCTTATTTATTATACAAAGAAACACCTAGACTCCATTGGAGAATTCACGGTAATTAGAAAAATAATGTTAACAGTACGTATTGCAAGAGATTATTCTACATAACAAAGCATTAAAAAATCATCTAACCTTTGGTGCAGAGTAAATTTGTTCAAAGTGTGCTCTCAAGCTAATGGTTGCTGCATAACTTTACAATTGAGTAACTGAGAGAGACAGACTATGTGCAAAGCAACAAAACAGTTGGAAGCAGTTTCAGCAACACTGCTCGTTGCTTCCATTAGATTTTCACAGACTAAAACTTTTAGCCAATTATTGCAAAGAATAGCTAGGATTTTTCCAGAAAAAACACAAAACGGCCATTTATGTATTAATTAAAAACATTATATTATACTCTAAAATTAACATTTTCATTAAAGATATATCATTTTTATTTATTTTCATTATATATACTAAATAGTTTTAATAAAGTGTAGTGTACAGTGAAGTAATCTGGAGAATCTTTCATAATTTCCGTTAAATAATTTATAAAAAAGAACACATATATTGCGTCAATCTCAATTATTAACACCACATATAAAATTAGTTACAATGACTAGTGAAAATAACGTAGTGAGAAGTGTAGATTCAGTGAATTTTGAATTTACCTCCAGTTCACCGTTTAGTGCAGGGTACGGTATCTAACGCTCTCACAGATTTGACTCCTAGAATATGTAATCATGTTTGTCTGAAGTGATCCAACAAATTAGGAGCATTAGTGAAGAATAATCTCAAAACGACATCTTTACATTGCTTCGAAACGGTGGAGCAAACACATAAAGACTTTTCTTCACATAACGTAACTTTACAGGAAGGTTTGTTTCAACGTGAATGTTGAGTTTAGTTCTAAGTTACATTCATCATATTACATCATCTGGAAATTGACACGAGCACAAGATTTAACTTCTATGAAGACAATTTATTAAGGGATGTAGTTCTTGAAGTATTACTTTAAACCAGAATTGACTATTATATGATATCATTCTTGTCGATTCCGCAGTATTTCCCGTGATGTAGTGTCCAGCTAGCCTACACACTACACTAGTTTAAACCAACCGAGACGTTTATGGTCTCAAAATGCATCCAAACTCATTGAATTGAGATGTTTTTGTAAGGAATAAGCATATATGATTGTACATGGTGGAAAAGTGATGTCAATGGATTTCTATAATGAAGAGTTTTATTTGTAAATTATTGGTTTCATTCTCATCGACCCACGGCTTTGCTCCCTGAAAGAATCAGTCGTCCACGCGTACCTCATAAGTGTCATCCAAAACATTTGGTGAGTGAAGTGTCATGTAAAAACATTCTCGCTTTCTTTCCTTAAGTTTGGAACGCAGAATTTCAATTATATTTAATAGTGATTTCTTGAATATGCACTTTGTAGGGAGACCTATTTCCTGTGCTAGTTTTTGCTAACTTTATATTACATTTTATAAAGTTAGTGAAATTAAGTATAAACAAAATTATTTAAAATGGTACCATCATGAAAGATTTTTGTTGGTGTGCATGAAATATCTTGCATAACATTTTTGCATTCAATTCCTTATCGCATTACTTTGGTTTTCTAACTACCAATGATAGTTTAATAGATTTAGAATTATATAGTGGTGTGATTTTCCCTTTCTCTTCATTCCAGCGACTTTCTTTTAACAGGATTTCTTATTTATGTAATTATTTTATTTATGTAAGTGTAAGAATGCCTCAATGTTATTAAGTTATGTTTTTATATGTATTAATATTCAATACTGACAGATTATTTCTTGTTGTTGTACAATATCATTTCCTGGGTCTAATGTTATGACATTGCAGTTGAGTCTTTTTAAAGCAACTATCTGTATTAAAAAAGGAATTTACTCTTTACAGTGCTAATTTCTTTCAAGACCTTGAGTAATTAAACGATTTAATCAATAATATTGTTTGAATTTCGTAGGGTTTTCACGTGTATAAGCACTGCTGGTTTGAGTAAATTATATTTCTGACGCCAATGCTGATTTTTCCATCTTGTCACGATCAATAAAATGTGTTAAAAAGCGTATATTTCTAGCTATTATCTTTATTTCCTCCGGCCTTAGTATTTTTTTCATAGTTTAATTTGCCAGGTTTTCCCAATCAAGGACATATATAAACAGAAATAACTCTGAAAAGCCTTCTGGTTAATATAAGTTTTTAAAAATATGTTACTTTAAATTTACTGTAAAATTTATACTAATTTATCCGTTATGTCGAAACTGCTTGCAGTTACAAGCCGATTTTCACGCAATTTAGTAGGCGTTCCTCATTTCTGACCAATGTGCTTGTCTGAGTGACGCCAATTTTGAATTTGCCTTATTACCACGATCAAGCAAATATGTCACAAATGTATATTTATGGCCATTTTAATTTACTTATTTCATGCTATTTTTTGTTTCATAGTGGTTTTTACCTTATTTTCCGATCAAGAAAAAATATATCATACATGAGAAAAGCCTACTTCTGCCAAGAGACAACGGATATGTGTCTTCTAATTTATAGTAAACGTTAAATAAAAACTTTTCTTATATCTTATACTAAATATTTTCTAAAAAGATACAGTTAAAAATACAATAACAATAACATTATTTACCTGTTTTGTTTATAAAAGAATAACAAATATTTTTATTCTGTATTTTAGAACAGTGAAAGATGAAACTGGTTAACGTTACCATTCATAATAAGAGTTCAGTGAACTATCACCTAGCATAGTTCCACCGGAAAGTTTCAAAAGGAGTCTTCAGAATCAATGTCTGATTATCCTGAATTTTTGGAATGTTTTTAAGGAAGCTAAATACGTACTTGGTCGGTAAAAGCTAAAACGGCATGAAAACTACTGATTTCTCTTAAAAAAATTTACATAATGTAAATATTAAAAAATTTAAAGTGGTTATTAAATGAATTAAGATATGTCTGTACTGTCACAAAATAATTATTACGCAGATCAGTGTATTACATAAGGCTCTCTTATATATATATATATATATATATATATATATATATATATATATATATATATATTATACATTAATAAGGCTCTTTTAGTTGATATTTTTCAACTTTTGAGACCAAGATAGGACTTTTGCTACCTTAAAGACCAGTGGAGCAAAGCCCGGAGAGATATTCTAAATAAGAATGTGTTTGTATTCATAGCAGAGACAGTAGAAACTTCCATGAACATTTTCAGTACAATTGATTGATTAGTTTACGCGTAAAACCAAACAATGGCAATTCTGCATGTATAATATTATTAGGATATATTATATATCACTAAATATAAAGATTTTAATCACCATTTTACGTTAATAAATCAATTCTTTATTTCTCAAGGAATTTCTATAAGATAATTAAAGTTCTTGCATCTAGTCTTATTTATTTAAAAAAAGAATGCGAGCAAACAATTAACATACAGAACGACTGCATTGTGTTGCAGCCGCTCTTACGACAAAAAGCGATTACGGCTAAAGTAGTTGTTGTTTTATTGCAACTTGAGGTCTAAGATATCTTTCACTTTGAATCACTGCAATGAAGAATTTATAGTTAGATCATTCATTGTTTAAGAAAAACCATGTTGCTTTCATATGTGTTATTCTTTATTGATTTAGTAAAATATAATAACTTTTTGAGATTCAAAACTTACACTTGAATAGATAACTAATTTTGTATAAAATATAACTGATATAAATATTGCATTTTGGGCTTTCATGTTATATTTTATTCAACAATTTTAAATGAGTTATAGCAAATAATATAATGCAATGTATTTGTAAACTTAGTTATAAACCTAAAAGCTTAGTGGGTACATATTCTATATCCGTAACTAAAATATGGATCCAGTTGGACTGTGTAAATACCTTATTTTGCATAAGTTCTTTTTTTTAAGAGTATATGTTTGTATAGAATGATCTTTCTCATGAGTAATATTCTGTTGTACTTCATTGAATGAATTTTTTTTAAACAATATTACATAGAATAAATCCCTTAATATTAAAATTTATGTAGCTTTTAAATAGTATAAATATAATTAAAAATGTTTAACGTATTTTTCAAATGCTTTTAGTATACAATTTAAAAATATATTATGATTGATTTATGTATATTGTAATCGTATAGTATGAACTGCAGCATATAGTATACAAAATATTAAACTTTTAAATTAGAGCAAATGCTTGGGGTGGACCATGCATTGTTCATCAATCTGCCAAACTCATTTGTTACTTAGGCTTTGTGCATGATAAACGATGTGGTTTTTGCCAAGCATTTAACTGGCATTTCCACTGTTAATTCTTTAACCGCCCACGACCACTCTTTTATTACTTGGATTTTTCACTAATATTGTTATAATAATAGCAGTTCTTGCAGTAACTGTTATATAATAAATGTGATAAAGATTAGTGTGTGAAACAAATAATTGAAATATGAAATATGAAGGGGTTTTGCGGACTGCTATGATTAAAAGTTAAAGCCTTTAATCTGTATTTAAGTAATGTCGTTCAGCCGATCAAAAATGTTTTTAGGATTTATTTGGATGTAATTTCATTAACATTGTCTTGTTTGTCTTAAGGACGCAGATGATTCACCAAAATATTTTCTCGCTAAAATTAAACTATATGACATAATAATAATAATAATAATAATAATAATATAAATTTATTGCGGTAACAATAATAAAATTGCATACAAACGTCACAGAATATTTAAATAATAAAAAGGTAGGCCTACACTTCATTCACTCACGCACACAGTCACATGTTTCTCTCATTCACTCTCATCTTCATTCTCACCAGACAATCCTGCCACTGCCACACCAGAACCAGAGGATTGAATTCGTGTTAGTTTTGAATTTCGTCCCAGCGGCTCTCCATAAACTCGTCAACTGAGTAAAACACCCTCGACACCAAAAGGTGTCTTAGTCGAGTTTTAAATTTTTTTTGGTCATTCAATTGTTTGATCTCTTCAGGGAGCTTATTGATTAGCTTGACACCAACCTCAGACGGTAAACGTTCGAATGCTGCAGTTCTGTGTTGTTGAACGCGGAAGTTGTCCCTGCCTCTAGTCCCATACTGGTGAACGTCCCTGCCTTGAACCAAGTTACACTTAGAACAGCAGTACAGGACAACCTCCAGGATATAGAGACAGGGCAAAGTCAGCAATCCAAACTCCCTGAAGGTGTTTTTGCATGAATCTCTGAAGTTCAATTTTGAAATGATTCGGACAGCTTTCTTTTGACTTCTAAATACACGTTCGAATTTGTATTTAGAACAGCTGCCCCACACTCTCAAACAGTATGTCAGATGTGGATATACCAAGCCAAAGTAGGCCGTTCTTAGTATATCCAAAGAGCAGAATTTTGCAAGGTTCCGCACGACATAAATGCCTGAGGAAACCTTTGAACAAATGCTGTCAATGTGATCGTCCCAAGTTAGCCCTCGATCTAGGTGCATTCCGAGGAACTTGGTGGAATCAGTTTCTTCTATTAGAACATCATCCGCAATCACGGCAGCGAAGTTGTCAGGTTCTTGATTTGACAACGCTTGATTTGGAACTGTTGGTCCTCAGATTTAGTGTTGAAAAATACTGAATACATGAATTCAGTTCTAAAAATGAGTTGATTTCTAATTCATGTTTTGTTTTTGCTCTGATGCAGAGAGTTGTATCGTCAGCATACTGAACCATCTTCCCTGTAAGGATCGATGAGTTCAATCTGTTGACGTACACAAGGAATAGGACAGGTCCAAGGATAGATCCCTGTGGGACACCGTAAGTCATTTGAACCTTTCCTGACAGGGTATTCGCAATCTGCACACACTGGCTTCTATCCCTGAGGTAAGACGAGATCCATTCGTGCGGCAGACCTCGAACACCACATGTCGTCAACTGGTACAACAGTGTTTCGTGATGTACACAGTCGAATGCTTTAGAGAGGTCTAGAAATATGCTTAGCACATGTTCTCTTCTCTCCAGGCCATCGACAACTATATCGATTAGGTATGTGACCGCATTGATTGTGGATTTGTTTTTTCTGAAACCGAATTGTTCGGAACAGAGGATTTCAAAACGATCGAGAAAATTTTCAAATCTGACAAGAAAAATCTTTTCAAGAACTTTGCTCATGACTGGGAGGATTGAAATTGGACGATTTTTGCTTGCAAGGCAAGGATCGTCTTTTTTGAAAATGGGTGTGACTTTCGCAGATTTCAAAAGGGAGGGAAAAATGCCTTGTGCGAAAGACAAGTTGATCAAATTTGTGAGTGGAGCCAAAATATGCTTAGAGCAACGTTTGAGCAGCCACACAGACATGCCGTTGATGTCACATGGTTTTTGGTTTCAATCCTTGTATCACGCGGGCCACCTCTTCCTCACTCACAGGCGACAGTGCCATGGATGAGACCGGTCCCATCGATGACACTTCGCTGCAATTGAGGCCTTTGAATGATGGGTCAAGTGATGCCACAGATGAAAAAAATGAGTTGAACTCACTTGCGACTTTAGATGGATCTGAAATAATTTCGTCCTGGATTTTGAGCTTTGGAATTTGGGAATTTTTTGAGCAATTTGGCTGTGTTGTTACATTTTTAATAATACCCCAAGCAGTTTTGGAAAAGTTTTCGAAATTTTTCAATTTTGTTTCAATTTCACGTGCTTTTGCAGATTTTATTGTTTTCCGATATTTGCTCTTGAAATTTCTAAAAAATGTTTTAAATTGTTCATTTTCGGTGCTAATGTAAATCGAATGGTAAAATTTTAGCCGTTCTCGTAATTCTAAAATTTCCTTCGTCACCCAAGAATTTTGTTTTGCTTGTTTGCGTTCTTTAAAATTTTTGAAAGGACAAGTTACATTTAAGTGATAGACAAAAAGATTATGAAACGCGGTGTAAGCTTCATCTACGCTTTCAAGATTGTCTAAAAACGACCAGGACTCATTTTTTAAAAACGAATTCAAAAGGGCAATGTTTTCCGAGCTAGTGTCTCTTTTGATTATGGATGACAGGTGTTCAATTTCTGGCTGAAAGTTACTGATAGTGGTCTCCTGAGCGAAGTGGTCAGAGATGGCCGCATTGAAAACAGTGACTGAGGCGTTTGGAATGTTCGTGATGATGTTGTCGATGGCTTTACTCGATGTGGCGGTCACTCGTGTTGGCGTGTTTACTGACCAGATCAATCCGAAAGAATTTAGGATGTCGCGTAGCCGCTGGGTCAGGGGGTTGGTGTGGTCTAAAACATCAATGTTAAAGTCGCCAATTATGATAAACTTTGACGACTTCAAACAGATAGAATTCAGAAGATTTTCTAAATTTTCAAAAAAAATATTGCTGCATCAGTTTGGAGAACGATATAAACCAATAATTGTAATTTTGTCATCAGAGTTCAGGTCGTTTTTTTTCCATCCACTTCAAAATCTAAATCACAACTGTGAGTCAACTTGTGTGGAAGGAATTCAATATCAGATTTAACGAAAATTGCCACACCACCCCCTTTAAAATGAGTTCGATCGTAAGATTTTGCCAATTTATAGTTGTCAATCCTGAACAGTCTGACTGTTTCAGGTTTGAAACCATGTTCAGAAATAACAAAAACGTCAGGATGCAGTTCGCGTGCCATGAGCGACAGCTCGTCTGCTTTGTTGGTGGCAGTCTGTGCATTTTTATGCACAACCGAGAACATTTTGGTTGAATTTTGAATTTTGTTGGTTTGATGTTTTTTGTGGAATTTTTGAAGCAAATTTTGACGCTCTGGTTCTGATGTGTCTATCCTTCTTTTGCATTGGTTAAAAACTGACAGTTTTTTTTGTCCAGAATTATCACTGTAGTGAAGGTTGGCTGGGCGTTGGCTCTTCACCGCCTCGGCGAAGGTGTCCTAGGCCATGGTCCGGACTGGTGGTTCAGGAGGAGCTGGCGACGTATGAGCGGCGGGCGATCTCGGCTGGGCCGGCGGCGGCGGTCCGCAGGGGTCAGCGGTCGGTGCCGTGGTGACTGCATGGTCCAACCTTTGCAAGGGTGTCGAACGGATCGGCGCAGTTACTTCTGTGACGCGACGACGGGGCCGAGGCATCATACCGGCGATCCTCTGAAGTATGAGGTCGGCCAACAGTTGTTTGCCACTTGCACGCAGGTGGTGGCCGTGCGGGGTGAAGTGGCTTCGATCCATTTTGCTGATATCCAGCATTTCCGCGCCCTCGTAACGGATACACAGCTCGGCAATATAATTTTTGACGAGAGCCGTGGTCTGGTGAACTGGGCTGTCAGAGGGCAGGTCGTGCCTCGTAGGCAGCGACAATACCAGGAGCGCGGAGGACGAACAACAGTCTTCCAAAATTTTTTCTAGTCTGCTGAAGATGATGTCCTGCTTCCCAGCAGCCACGTCATTTGTCCCGGCCAGTAGTACATAGCAGTGGTCTGGTGGATGGGTGGGGGCCGGGGCTACCCTTAACAGACCCGCGCCAGGCTTGCAGAATCCGCCGATGTTTGTTCCTCTTGTACTTCTGCGCATTAGAGAGGCGAGATGGCGTGAGTGACTGTCCCCTATCACAGTCACATTCTTAAACTGAAATTTAATTGTTGGTGCTGTTTCAGGGTTGCCGCTTTTTATTTGTTTTTTCTGTCCCGGTCTGAGATTTTGCTGAATTGTGAGTTTTTTTATCGTGTTTTTTTGGGCTTTCTTTTCTTTTTCTTACTTGTTTTTTTGGTGACCACTGTAAAGGCGACTCCCTCTTCAGCCGATGCGGCTGTGGACTCCAACTCCTTTTGCTGATAGAGCTGATCACTTGACATCTTTAAGTTTGATGTGTTCATTTTAGTTTTCAGTTCTTTATTTTCTGCTTCAAACAGTCTTAAGGTACTTATTATTTTCTTGGTTTCTTCTTCATATATTTTACATTTGCTACATGGTAACTCAACCCTTAATGACAAGATTTGTCTTTTCAATTCTTCATTTTTATCCCTTTCCAGTTTTAATAAATTTTCCAGAGATTGAGAGGAGTGCTCAGCTGGTATAGTTTCATTCCCAGCAGAAACTGCCGCGGTCGCTGTACCTGATGAACCGGCAAAGCGTGTCGATGGCTCGTGGATGCGCGCGGAGTCCTCGTCAGCCTCATTTTCCTCGAACCGTGCTCCGAGCTGTTGATCGACTAATCCTGTAGTTATAGAAGGACATATATTTCCAGCAGAACCATTTGGCAATTCAAACACTTCACTAGTGTACTGTAAAAGTCGTGTGTCTGAGGCTATTGCGTGATAAGTTACGTCTCTTAATTGTTTTTTCAGGTCAGTAATTGTATTTTTAAGAGAAGAATTTTCTAATTCTAATTCTTCTATATTTAGTGATCCATTATTTTTCATAAAAATATTTGGAGTAGAGTGGGTCAAAATTTCAGGTGTTTTTATTATGGAGTTTTGTGCGATATCTTGAATGTTTGGTGGAGAGGCGGTAGTTCGACTGGGTGGCGTAGTGGAGGCGAGGCTCGTCTTGGTCTCGACTACAGCAGCAGCAGATGGTGTTGTGCAGCCAGCCTTGGGCGAGGCAAGGCTCCGCATAGTAACCGAGTGATGGCCCGAGTGCTGAGGTTTACAGCTGATCACTGCAGTCATGTCAGGGTTGGTTGTAACAGTGGCACCGCAGGTTTTTCCAAGGCATCTCCAGACCTTTTCTCCAATTTTTTCTACAATAACTTTCTCTAAATTTATGTCCATTAAAAACAATATGTGGTTTGCCGTTCGTAATTGACTGTATTTCAATTGTCATTTTCGTAAATAAAAATAATTGCACAAGTATAAATAAATAGGTACAATAAATAAATAAGTTGGTATAATAAATAGGTAAATAGGTTACTAATATATAAATATAGTCCACATAAATAAATAATTTCTTAGTGACACAACGAGAATAACAAACACAATAAAAATAAAAATTTAAAAACAACTATTTAAAACCAACGATTTAAAAACAACGATCTAAAAACAACGATTTAAAAACAAAGTCCAGATTGTGGTCAGGTACGTAAAAGTAAAATCAATAGCGCCTGCGAGTGACGGACGCAGTCAGTACAATAAGGGATGTTGCGGGTTGACGGACAGGTATCTGTGGCGCCAGACAAGAACAACCAGTTGCCCGACCTGTGTTGCCCTCTGTCGGTGACATGGTTAAAACCAAGCGGGAACTCCTGGTAATTCTTGTTGCAGATTGTTGGCAGCAATAGTTCAAAGTGAGCATGCGCGAGAACGTTACAAATGCAATAACCGGCCAGGTAGCTTTGATAAAGATGGAATTCTCAGAAGGTTATATTGGTTATCAGTAAAGACAGTTCAGAGTTTACAGATTACATTCAAGCTTACCCGAGATTTTAAATCAAATAGTAATAACTGGATATCGTGCACATATGCCACACTTAAAATAGAATGAGAAACACTAGCATTTAACTATTATAATTGATAAAATATTGGAAAGAGTACATTTATGTGTTTGCAATTAGGCTCCAGGCTTGCCAATCCCTGGAGTACATAAAATACTATATACATTCAATAGAACAACACTATGAAACAAGATGCTGTAATTAATAGCAAGAGGCCTCTCGACACATGGACCATTATAGCGGGACGCGTAGCGCGAGCCGGGACCGCCACGTCTTGTCCAGAGTTCGAACCTAAAATGTTTACTGAGGAACACAGCTATAGAAATAACATAGGTATGTTATAAATGGTACTCGTAGATTCAATGTGAGTGGTACGTTTAGCTCCAGTTTACCATCATCTTAGTGTAACTAAGTCGATGTCACACACTTTACTCCTGGAATCTGAAGTCATGATCTTCTGAAGAGATCCATACACTGACGACAAAAAAGTTTTATAAAAGCTCACATAAATCTTTTTACTGGATCGTGTTTTAACTGTTAAACTAGCTAGTATTTAAATGGTTTAAAAATCGCTAAATATAAATTGTTTAAATTAGCTAAACATAAATTATTTAAAGTAGCTATATATAATTTTTTTTAGAATTCCTAACGATAGCCGAGTAGAGGCTGTATACTGTATAGACACATAGATATGTTGACTACTTGCACGTATAGTGAAGTTTTTACTCTATTATCTGGTATGGTACGGGTTAACACATAGACGCTGATAGAATTTTTAAGATGTATTGATCTTTGCCATTCATTGTTAGTTTACTGTAAATCAGACTTCAATAACAAATCTAACTTTTATTTGGATAAATTGTTTGTTACTGATGAAAATTAATCAACATTTCTTTTGCCCAATATATTATCAAGAATTCAAAAAAATAAAACATTAAAGTCCAAAAAAAAGCTAAATTTATTTCACTTATTTTTCATGTCATGTAATTTTACCTAAGCAAATTCAACTACATATTTTTTCGTATTTTGTAAAATAAATGAAAATAAGAAATTGAGAGTATGCTATGGCATGTTAAGTTGGTAAAAATATTTGCAAACAATTACAAAATTAAGATTGTTTTAAATATAATTTAATTTATTTCGTTTAATAATAAACTAGGCCTTACCCTAGGCTTTGCACGCAATTTCCTGCTACATAAAATGGAATTCAAATGTATATAACTATTATATGGCACCATAATTAATATGGACTGTTATCTAAGAACATATATCATAACGACTAAATGTTTTACATCCTCCTAATCTAGTTTGAAAGTATTGTTAGTGACAATGCATTCAGAGAGTGAAGCAAATATTCTAAAATTTAACTAAATCTATATATATAAAAATGAAACTGTTCGTGTGTAACAGCATCACTCACAAACGGCTGGACGGATTCGCCTAATTTTTTTTTTAATTTGTTTGTCTTGATCTGTAGAAGGTTATAGGATACTTTTTATCCATTTCCCGATTCAGGATTCCGCCCCACTGGTTACAGAAATACCCGTAAGAAATGCATTGCAGCAAACATATGTTATTAAGTGAAAGAGTCTTTTCAAATTTTTAATCAGCTGTTCTTTGTAAACATATATAATGCAACAAAAAATATATTTATATATAATTTAATTACTACACTTATAGTTTTAAAGCATAGAGTAAGCTTAAGAGAAACGACAAATTTTGTTTAAACTGTTTCTGCAATCACTGTTAAACATAGACTTTACTATCCAGATAATACAATTCAAATTTGACGTAAAAATTCATCTTTAACTGCAATATTTATTTAATATAAACCATGCTCATGCTTGATCAGAAGAGCAATGCAGATATCATAATTACTATCTTACGTTGGCTACAAATATAAAGAATGTTATAAAATCAACCTTAGTTGTTTTTTTTTTGACAGAAGTATCAGGAATGTGGTACATACCTTCATAATGCGCCCAAGAAGCTCACGAAGGAACGACTATCAATTATCTCAGCAATGTTTAGAATGTGATAGAAAATGAATAAGTGAATATAGTGTACTGTTTTCAACGGGAAATTGCGTGCGAAGCCGCGGGAAACTTATTGAAATGCGCAGCGAAGCGCGCCGGGTCCGCTAGTAATAAATAAAAAAATATTAACTCCATGTATTACATGAATAAAATAAAATAAATAAATAAATAAGGTCTTTATTTAGCAAGCGTCCATCAGTACAAAAACTGTTTTTCACGAAAACTCTTGTCAGACATATAGAATACATGGAGAACAATAACGTAAACCATAAAATAAACGTAAAACACTAAACTATAAAAACTAAACTAACCTGATGCATATGCATGGGTCAGGCAAACACCATCTTCACACTCCCCTTAAATTTCTTACAGCTATAACTTTTTAAAGAGGGTGGCAAAGCATTGTATTTCTTTGGTCCAAAGTAACTAAAACCCTTTTTCCCCGTTTCCAGCTTTGTCTTTGGTAGGTGCAATAGGCTGTTCTGACGGGTACTACGCACATTAATTTCTTGCCTGAATACCAGCTTATTCCTGAGGTATTCAGGTTTTCCCGTCTGAAGAATTTTGTGGACCAGATTGACAGTTTGCAAGTCGGAGACATCCATGATAGACAACACCTTAGCATTTAATCTGTACTCGCTGATGTGGTCGAATTTTTTCAGATTGTAAACGAATCTCAGTGCTCTGTTCTGCAGACGAGTAAGTATCATCAAGTTTTCCTGAGTCAGACAACAAGCAAAAGCTGGAAGAGCATAATGTATAGCAGGAAATATTGTTGACCGAACAATTTCCAGCTTGGAAGATTCTGGCAAAATTGTGCTTAATCTGTAAAGGGCCTTTAATCTCATTGTCACTGTTTTACATATAGCTTTGACATGATTGGAAAAATCGAGTTGGGGGTCAATAGTAACACCAAGAATCTTTAGACTATTACTTGCCATCAAAAGCTTACCGTCCACAAATATACACCGTTCAGCGCAGCTATTCACAGACCGACTACTCGAAGATAACCGGTCTACAAGCATCACAGAACATTTATTAGAATTCAATAGCAAACCATGATCGTCTGACCATTTCTTTACACTCACTAAATCAGTATTGACATGACGGACAGCCTCAGCCGTTTCAGAGAGTTTAAAAGAAATCAATAGCTGTGAATCATCCGCGTAGGAATGCAAAGAACAGTGACTTAAGTGTTCTTTCAAATCTGCTGTGTATATAAGAAAGAGAATCGGTCCTAAGCAACTGCCTTGAGGAACACCGACGAACCTAGGAAGTGCTGTCGATAACTTCCCGTTTACCTTTGTACGTTGCGTACGCCCAGACAAATAAGATGAAAACCATCTAACTGAGATATCATCAAACTGGTAAAATCTTAGCTTTGCTAGCAACAAATCAAAATTCACCGAGTCAAAGGCTTGGGAGAAGTCAAGGGAAGTAATCACACTCTCTAGGCCCTTATCTTTAGCTGAAATAATTTCATCAATGACATTGAGAAGTGCTGAACAAGTGCTAAAACCCTGCCTAAATCCTGAATGTGTTTCAGGAAGTAATCCTTCAGATTCTAAATATAAGACTAGTTGTTCTGCCACAACTTATTCCAGTATTTTGGAGATGACAGGAAGGATTGAGATAGGTCGAAAGTCTGAAACTAAGGTAGGATTGAGATTCTTTGGCAGAGGAACCACCACGCTCTGCTTCCAACTAGAAGGGAAGTTGCCAGTTTTCAATGATACATTGACCAGGTGAGAAACTGCTCCAATGCAAAAGGGACTCAGGCCTGTAACCATTTTTATGGATATTCCATCCACACCAAATGCAGTACTTGTGATACTGTTCATCAACTCCTTTACCTTACTTTCGGATACAGGAGAAAAAGTGAAAGTAGAATCTATCCCTGCACATTTGTTACTGTTAAAGAATTTCAGTTTTTCTGTGCTCACTGTCCCGTTACAACCCATAGTTGAGAAGTAATGATTTAAATCTTCTAGTTCAACAGAATAGTCCTTTTCTTCAACTGACCTCATCAAACCACCATCTCTTAAAGTAGCCCAGAAAGTTTTAGAGTTTTTTGTATTCAAAGTATCAGTAAAATACTTCCTTTTCACTGATCGTATGGCCACATTGAGTGCGTTACGAGCCCTGCGGTATGCATTCCTAGAAACCTGTGTTTTCAGAGACAAATAAGTATGTTTACAATTATTCTTCTTTTTTGTAAGGTATGCTATGTTTGAATCTCTCCAAGGAGCTTTCTTTCTTGTTATTCTTTTTCTCGCCAAGGGTGCACATTCATCAAACACTTGGACTATTTTTTTTGTTAACACATTAGCGATATCATCCACGTTTCGATGAGTCATTATGTTATCCCAGTGTATATTGGAAGCAACATCAATAAACGTATCACCGTCAAAATCTCTAAAATTCCTATATGTAATAAACTTTTCTTTGGATTTGGATTTTTTGCAAGGCACGTCACAGTAAGTCAACCTGTGGTCGGTGATCCGTCTACCATTGTGATTAAAAATGTTGGAGGTATCAACCATTCCTACGTCAAGGTAATGGGTCTTGTCTACAATTATCAAATCAATAAGAGAAAATGAACTTTCTGTGACACGTGTGGGCTCCTTAATAATCTGAGAAAGGCCCATTGATTGAAAAATTCTTTCGAGATATTTTACATCTGCCCTCTTTTGGTTCAGAAGATTCACATTCAAATCACCCAGCAAAATCACTGAATCAACACCTGGTGACTCGTCGATGTACAGAGCGTGGATTAAGGAGCTCAAGGTCGAATAAGGAACGTCTGGGGGCCTGTATGCAATGCAGATAAGTAGCTTCAAACCTTTAAGATTAACCACACCGCTGATGTATTCAATACGGTTGTCAACATTTTGAAGATAAAGACGAACAAACTTAATTTCTTGTTTTACATAGAGAACTATACCTCCACCACCATCTCCCAAACCAGTGGGTCTATCAAAACGATGGAGTGAATAGCAAGGGACATCAAAAACATGAGAGGGGGTCTCCGAAGATAACCATGACTCTGTAATTCCCAACAGGTCAAACTGGAAGTCCTCAATCACCGAACACAGCTCTTCAAAGCCTGTATTCAGTGATCTAATATTAACTTGAGCTACTCTACAACTGTTGGTAAAGTCTCGGTGCCGTTTCCCGACAGGTTACTAATTAAAGAAGGGGAAACTGAATCATCAGTATGGGATATCTGAGGGCTGGGACACACACCTTTTGGCTCAGCAGACACAGCCTCATAAATTATTTTCAATGAGTGAAAAATAAGATTACCAAAACAGTCATTTCCCTTCCGATTCAAGTGTGTTCCATCACGCGCTAGATGATGATATTTAACCACAGCGCTAGTGTCAAGGAACTCTACGTTGAAATTATTGCACATCAGCATTAGCTGCTCATTAAAATAAAAAAGGGCTTTCTGATTGATATCCTTTCTTGTCAGAACACTATTTACAATTATGATAGAGTTTGGGAATTCTTGTTTTGCTGTACTCAACAGGTCAGCCATAGAGTGAAGCACCGTGCGCTTACCCCAACCACCATTATACCCATGCCCCCCATTATAACCATGAACAAGGTTGTTTGTACCAACAAGTAGATATATTATTTTAGGTTGTGCAGATTTATATTTTCCAAGCTTATCTTTAATATGAGAAATTTTAGCTCCCGGATTAATATCCACGATAGCCCCACCATCTGCACACCTCTTCCCTGAGTAACGCAGAAGTGAGTCCCCAATCAACAAAACATTAGACATAGGAGTTTCCTGAATCTTCTCATTTGCTTGTATTGTATACTTTGGACCGCTTATGTCACTAGAAACCTTTACTCTTACATCTGAGTGCAGGACATTGCGATGCGTAAAGGTTTCTTTACCCACTTTAGAACTACTTTGATTTGGTAGATTTACAGAAACCCTAGGTTTGTTTGTTTGTCGTATGAACGACTTTTGTTGCCATTTACCAGATGAATTGCAAATTGTTGTATCATTAATACAGGTACTCTCCAACTCAAGGGCTTGAAAACGGTTTGTACATTTTACAATGTGGTTACTTGGGAGGGAATTAACATTTGTATTTTTGGTACGTATACCCTTAGGTTTTACTTTTACCCATTTCCCTGATTTTGTAGTTGGTGGAGCACCATCACAATTGATATTGCTAGAACTTAAAACTTGGTCTATATTACGAACATTGACAGCGGATGGTGAACAGTTTGGGACATGATTGGGCCTTGCAGTGGTTGGCTCAGATGGAGCTACCTCAGACTTATTTCTTATCAAAAGGCCACTAGGGCCATCGACAAACAGTGCATACCAGTTACTGAACGAACTCCCAGCACTTGGCATAGTTTTTTGGCAAAAGCCCTCGTTTATGAACTTAGCATTGACCAGTACACTTAGGCCACATTCATAACTATTGTTTTGTTGAGTGCAACTCAACTCATGGAAACTGTTTGCCTTGAAGCCCAGTTTAATTGTTACTGCTTTTGCAACTACTGAGTTTATGCCAAGCAATGAATCCAGATGGTAAACCAAGTGACTAGAAATGTCAACAAACAGCAAGCTCAAGTGCGAACCAGTATCTTGCTGTAAAGTAGCTGTGTTATTACTAACACACAAAAACGCATAATCAAAGCTGTTAAACATAAGTTCACCTAAAAGAGCTTTTACATCATTACAAGTACCATGGTTTACAACCTGAGTTACAGAGGGACCCATAAAAATTACCCTGGCTAAGCTGTCTTTGTTATTACTACTAAAAGACTGAAAGAAAGTATCGAGAATTGTGTCATCCACCCATCTACTTTTAAGCCAGGACTTTTCCTCAGCTTTTTTAACTGAGGATTTTAGATCAGTTACAAATCTAGTCAATTCTAGTTTTTGATTATTACTAACCGCAAGGTCTGACTTAAGTTTAGCAATAATTGAATCATTCTTGCAAACTAAAGACTGCAATGATAGACATTCACCAGACTTATTTTTTAACTTAGTTTTTACATCAGTAAGGCTAGAGAGCATTCCACAGTTATTTTTTAAAACAACGTCTTTTTCTTCACGGATGATATCCAGTTTGTTAAATGAAGCGTTGAGATCAGATTGCCGCTGTTGTTTTTCTCGTTCCAGTCGGGATTCGAGAGTCAAGATGTTGCACTGAAGGTCCTTAATAACTGCCCCAGAATTCTTTTCAGAAGCTAAAGCGTTGTCCAAACGCTGAAGTAGGCTGAAGATATTCAGCTGAAGGTCTGACAAAGTGATGTGAAGGTGATTAGCCTCTAACTTTTTCAAAACGAGGCAGATATTTGTGAGAAGAGTTTCTGTTTCAACGTCCAGATTGTCTGTGTTGGCAAACGCCTCCTCAATTTGATTGGATGCATAATTAGACCTGCCCCGCGTTAACACCATTTTATTGTATTGACACAAACACTTTGACGTATCGTAACAACAATTCTCCTCTGAGTAATATATATTACAGTAAATATAACAAATTTAAAATTCAGGTTAAAAACTATAAATATAACAAAGTTAAAATTCAGGTCAACAACTATTAAAAATAATAAATATTACAGTGTTAAAATTCGGGTTAAAAACTATAAAGAATAATAAATATAACAAATTTAAAATTCAGGTTAAAAACTATAAATATAACATAGTTAAAATTCAGGTCAACAACTATTAAAAATAATAAATATAACAAGGTTTAAATTCGGGTTAAAAACAGATTAAATAAACGTTCCTTTGATTGTTTATTTTAAAACAATCAATTTATTAATTATTTGCGGAAGCAAAAAGTATTCGCCCTGCCGTGGATCCGATCCAAGCTCCGTTGTTGCTGATTTGTCACAGTCTGAAGCGATGTCACTGAGCTATCAGTGCTTGCAGGAGGTACTGAAGGCACTGGTACTTGAGCCGCGCAGATGTTCGAACAGCGAGCGATGGGACGGCTTATTGACATGTGCTTGTCTTAGTTAGCTTGTATTGAGGTTATGTCGTATCTACGACTATCGCCTTTACTCACTCAAATGTTCCAAAATGTCACTCACTGTCCACTGTCTCAGCGCTTGACGAGTCTGCAAGTTCACTTGTTACTTAAAGTTTTATTTTAAATTTAACTACTAAATTTGGTATAAAATCACTAGCCGATTTGGCACCGAATAGCTGTAATGATTTCTGTAACACTTGAACTGTTTAAGCGTATGTAGAGGAAACGTAAATTAAATCTTTCATTCATAGTGAAATCTCTTATGATGTAGTACGATGGAGCCTATTATAATTTTAAACCAATTGTCATATATTAGGTAGAAATTTGTGTAGTTAAATGCTATTCAATAAAAACATTCTTTAAACTAACTGTAGTTTACATACATTCTTTAAACATTTGGCTAAGTATAAAAACTCAAGGGGCGGATAAACAAATCTTACTACCTTATTATTAATAAAATATTAATAGTCACCAATTTCACATCCTTAAAGCGGCCCATACACTAGACGTGCATTGCACGCCGTGCTTGGCATGGCACTTTGTGCCCCACACACTGACGGTTTAGTCAGTCCCGTGACGTGCTAGAAGTTGGTTGTGGTATTGTGTAGTATCGTCGTGCTGTGATATTTTACTACTATGCCTCTTGTAACTAAACATAAAGCGTTAACAGTATTGTTGATTGGTGTGATTCATGACGATAGCAAAGTGAAGAAGAGAAGAAGACAATTATGGACGAAAAATTGGTTAAAAGAGAGAGAAATGTATTCTGATATGAGACTACTGAAAGACTTACGTGAAAATCATGATTACAGGAACTACTTGCGAATGGATGATGAAACATTTAGTTATGTGTTGGAAAAGGTTAGGCCACGCATCGAAAGACAAGACACTAATCTGAGAAAAGCTATAACGGCGGAACATCGGTTAGTTGCCACGCTTAGATATTTAGCCACTGGAAGGTCACTGGAGGACATAAAGTATTCAAAAATGATATCACCTCAAGCTCTTGGCCTCATCATACCGGAAAAATGTCAAGCTATTTTTGAAGTTATAAAGTAAGAATACTTAAAGGTAAGACAAACCGTTAAAAAATTCCATCCAAGCCATTTATATTTTAAAGCCATGAACGTAATTTTTACAGATATTACCTGTTAATAATGTTTTTATAATTAACAGTGTGGCAATTAATTGTGTATATTTTTTTAACCTAACATAGCGATACTCTGAAAAACGGGATTAAAATACAGTCTAAGCTTTCATCTTCCTCGCACTCACTGAGTACATCGTCATCAGCATGACCTGGGCCAGTTTGTTGTGAATCTTCTGTCGGAGAATCTAACGATGTGATCGACAGACGTACTTCTTCTTGATCACTCAAAAATAGTAGCAGTTTGTAATACCATAGTTTAGGTACATGGACTGCGTCTGTGCCAGCTCCTGATCTCTTGCTCTCGATAACTTTCTTATGTTCTCTTCTAAAATTACCTCTAAGCAAATCAATTTTCTTCTTCACATAATCAACTGTAAAATCAGGCACCACAGTTTTGCACAGTTCCACAAGGTCTAAATACACCTTTCGTTTTAGACTTTTATTTGAGTACTCTTTACACTTCACTCGCCACAAACAATGGTAATTTCTGTACGAATCTATAAATAATGGTAAGAAGTTAGGAGAGAGAAAAATTTGTGTGTCAGCAGTCGACATGGTAAATATAGGAGAGTATTTGCCGCGAGAGAACGAAAAATAACCTCAAAAGACACTCCACTCTTAGCACGTGGCGAGGGACTGGTCCACTCACTCGCAGGATGGCACGGCGCCCGGCGGCAGGTGGCACGGCACGCTGAAAATCCATCGGGCCATGCAATGCACGGCGTGCTTAGCACGGAGACCTCCACACACTGGCACGTTTCTTCCAATTTTGGCACGTCGAGCTTGCACGGCGTGCATTGCACGTCTAGTGTATGGGCCGCTTAAAAGTACCTAGTTATAATTTACACAAAAGACCAAGTACTTTACAAAACCTAATGATTTGTTAAATAATAAATAAATAATCCAATCATTAAACAAATTATAACTATGTTTTACTAATTTTAAACTACAGAATGATAAAAAATAACGTATTAAAATAATCCCAAAATTCTGTTATGCCTTCTATTAAGTTTTAATGGCTAAAGGAATATCAGATATATATGACAGGTTTATGACATTGTGAGTGGCTCTTATATCTGGTTTAGAGATGGTATAAGCATTTTTTATCAGAATTATTAATATTGTCGACTAGAATTTAAGTTTGGTTTTTTCTGCGATCAAAATTATATACAATTTCATATACACAGGGCGTTTAAAAAGAACCTGCTATACTGTACAAGGTTCGTTTTATCAAAATAATGATAAATCTCACATAAGATGGGTCCTGAATGCTTCGTAGGAGAGTTATTCAGGGTCGGATATCGCCTGAAATATTTAGGTTGTTATTTGCGTTTCTTAATCAGATAATGTTATGTAAAATAAGTTGTAAAATCGTATAAAATCGAACCCAGAACTCAATATCCAATATTAAAAAAATAAATCGGAGTAAAGCAAAATAGGTTAAAGTCGAGAACACAACTTTTTGGCATTTGGATTACAATAACACGGTTGAACTATTTATAAAGAAAGAAATATTTTCAATAAACTTTGTAGATTTAATAAGCTCAAAAGAATGTAAATTAAGTTATTAAAAACGGAATAGTGCTGTTTTGAATTAAATTTTATGTAAATGTCCTTAATAATAGAAAAAGTATCTATAAATTTTCTGTGCATTTAAATTAAAAGCGTCAGTAAACATGTTTATATTTCGATACTCAAAATAAAATTTTCATCAGCTGTTCACACACATTTCAAGTTTCAACAAATACCTAGAATTTTAAAATAGGAATATTGATTGACCGTATGTTTCAATAGCATGGTTCCCTATCATGTTTACATACCGAACTAGTAACATATATCTCATCAGTGCAAAACGGAAGCGGTGTTACCTTTACGATTTTCTGTCATATACATTTGCCTAAAATGTATTGTGTATTGATTTGTGGTTCCATTTTCCACGGAGAGAGCCTTCCTGCCCTTGCTTGATGACTAAAATTGCAATCTTTTACAAATGGTTCATGAACCATGTTAGTGCCCAATGTCTCTAACCACTCAAAATATATTGTCCCACAGTGGTAAGCAAACCAATTTCAATTATTTTACATGTACACATTTCCAGCTATGATCATTAACTAAAATCTAGAGCTAAGTAACTGGTTTGAATTGCCACCTATAGTTAGGGCTATATAATAGTAGTTGTCAATTCTATATGCCTAACATGACAGCTGCTATTTATCCATTAAATGCGTACGATGTACTGGTACACCATGTGGCATGCTTTTCTTTCACTATCAGCTATGAAAAATATTATCCAAATCGGTCCACTATTTCTTGAACATTGAAATACCTTCACAAATATATACATGTAGAATTATTTGTTTCGTCTTATACATATTTTTCTGAAGTTTTTATTTGGCTATATATTAACCTCATATCTTATTTGTAAGACGAAATAATAAATCTAATATATATTTTACATAAAGTTGATTCCACAGAAATCGCAAGATAAAGCCAAAAAAAACGAGACCGTCATCTGAAAAAACGAACAATATTACAAAAGTACCACCAAATGGAAACAAACAATGTAGTCTTATGTATCAGCAGCCGATTTATCTTGGAAACTGGGCTGTAAAGCTGCTATTTGGAGCTTTTTGTCCAGACAAATAACTGTTTTGGTCTTTCCTATTTCATTCGAGATTAAGAAGATTGTGACCAGTACCTTAGGAATAAGGGTGTATTTAAGTCGACAAGTTAACATATGAATAATTTTGAAGTACATGTAATTAAATTGAATCGCCTAAAAATATATTTTCAGTTAAGTAGTGAAACATACTTGTATATATTTAAAATATAACTGTATTACTAAGTGCAAAACTCTAGAATGGCAAGACTAGGCAGTAGCCTTAATAAGAGAAACCTTAAATGTTTCCTAAAATAGGAACATATTTCGTTGTAACATAAAATACTTGTTAAATCTACTCAGATAATATTACGTTCAAAGTTAATTTTTTATAAGTTTAAATGGAAGATAATATAACGTTTTCGGAAATATTTCATTATTTATTGGTCAAATATGCATTCCAGCTTAACTGGAAGAATGTTATTTATCATATGTATCCGTCATCTCTAATAGTCAAATTAAAGATGCATTATTAGTTTAAATGTTTAAGTTTCGTTGCAGTGATGGGACAACACTCACAGTTAGCATTTTAATAAAATATAAATACATTCAAACATTTAGATACCCCATAATATTTAAACAACCAATTGTTTTATCGCGTTTACAACTATTCCTGCAGTGTAATATACTACTTAAAAAAACTTACGCCCGCTATATATAAATCTGAGAAATAAAATCCATACAAAAGCACGTAACAAATCATTATTATTAATTTCACGAATATTCTAAAAAGACAATTTCGTTTTCCGAAATAATGTGTAATGACTTTTATATATGTAAGCATTTTTCCCAAAATTGAAGTCGCAGCTGTGTTGAAACCATCTTCAAAGAAAGTTAATGAATAGTAGTTGTTTATAATTAAATATTATAGACAAATTTATATTGTTTTAGCTTTATATAAGAAACTATATTAAAATTGGGGTCGAATACAAATGGCAGTATTTTATAGGTTGTTTTGTTAATACTGTTTATATATTCATTTTATAGTAAAGAAAATTTAAACTTTTAGTTGATGGTTCGTTTGGAGACAGCTTAGTAGAGTTTAGCTATATATTTATGTTGCTCAATAAATCACATTTAGGATGTTTTAATAAATTGGTCATTTTTGTACAATTTAATACGTGATTTTCACTATCCGCGTCAATAGAACCATCAAACAATACTCAAAGCCAATATTTCTTCATCGAATACTTGATTAAGTTTGAAATTCTATGCTCAGCTATGGTATCAGTCATTTAGAACTGATACTCAACATTATAAATTTAAAGTATGAAGGCCGTAGCGCTCCAACATTGTATAAATTATGCAAATGTTCATACTTCACAGTTGCCTTCCTGCGTGATATGAGTAGCCCAATGTGTAACCTCGACCTCCGGTAGACTGTTCACCTCACTACCAGACGACACCTTTCAAGAGGTGAACTGATAACGAACAGCTAGTGTGATTATTTAGGAAGCTCTTGCGAGTCATTGGTTTCGTCAGTTCTGTGCTGGACACTATCGCTGGATTTTTGACACTTACTAATAAATTATTAGTAGGGTTTTTTGGCATGTTGTCTTTGTCCACCCGTGGACTGCTCACGGAGCTTTGTGGACTTATTGACAAGCTGCTACTGGGTGTTCCAGTCTGCACTGCCCCGCCCGCTAATATATTCGCATGTTCGTGCATACTCGTGTTGTGACTCAAGTTTAGTGAGTACAAACCTGAATATATTGTACCATGTGCTCTTACGGATTAGTGAATGTTGGTCACGCAAACCGATGTCTAATAATGCTTAGAATCTTTTATGTGGTGGAAGGAGCCCTTACCATATTCAAACAACACTATATTCAACACTGCCTTCTCAATTTAACTGTACACAAATAGGAATTAGGGTATAATTGTTGTATTTGTATGTATTTACATGTTTAGTATTTTGCTTGTCTCTGTTGTATATTGCACTTCGTGATGAAAGAGTGTTACGCTCCCTACCATAAATAGAGTCGGTTAATCATAATTATATTTCTCTAATACTTGCTAACACTCTATGTGCACCCTATTATTATAATAGTAATGATCCCAGCGACATACGTAACTAACTACCGTCCAATCACTATCCAATCACTATTCTGCCGGCAATTGGCAAGGTTTTTGAAAGTATCGTGGTAGATAGACTGAATCCATTTCTATCCAAAATAATCCATCCTTCCCAACATGGTTTTATGAAGGGCAAGTCTACTGTCTCCAACCTCCTGCTCTTTTAAGAATATGTTTTTGTCTGCTTTTCGCAAGAACTACCAAGTTGATACAGTCTACATCGATATGGCAAAAGCCTTCGACAAGGTCGACCACACAATTTCTTGTGTCTTAGTTGCTGGGTTACGGAGTGGCTGAACCTCTTTTGTCCATAGATTTCTAGTTATCTTAAAAAACGTTCTCTGGTCGTGAGGATTGGTTCCGCCACTTTCCACTCAGTTCTCACCTTCTTCAGGAGTTCCCACAGGGTTCTTTGCTGGGACCTTGCCTCTTCAATGTCTTTGTCAATGACCTACTAGACAAATTAACTGTAAAGGCCTTACAATTTGCTGACGACCTGAAGATTTTCATCACTGTGTCTACACCAGAAGACTCTCAAGAAATTCAAAATAGCCTTTCCGAAATTGAGGATTGGTGTGTCAGGAATAAAATGTCTGTAAATCCCAGTAAGTGCTCTTGTATACACTTATCACCGTATCAAATCCCCAGTCATATACGTATACTCCATTTCTGGTATATCCATTCCACGGTCCCCAGTGTATAAAAGACCTAGGCGTTATATTTGCCAGCGACATGGGATTTTTCTGGACATATAGACCACATCAGTAGCAAAGCAAACAAGATGCTTGGTTTCATAGCAAGATTCTCCAGAGGCATCGACAACCCTTCTGCTCTTCGCTCTCTGTATTGTTCTCTTGTGAGACAGCTTGTAGAATATGCAAGTCCCGTGTGGTCGCCTTACACACTGTTGGCAATAGGACGAGACTGGAGGCTCTACAAAGGCGTTTTTCTTCGCTTGATTGGTGTCCGGCTGGGTTTTGCCTATCTTGATGTGCCTGTGGAGGAACTGTCCAGCATTCTGAACTTGTCACCTCTTGCCCTGCGACGTGACGTGGCTGATGTTGTCCCTTCTCTGGAAGATAGTGAATGGTCGCATGAACTGTCCAGAATCTCCTAGCTGAAATCGACCTCAGAGTTCCGGCAAACACAAGATCTCGAGATCTGCTGGGTCGAAGATACCACTCAACCAACTTCGACTTCAACAGTCCTTTCGCAAGGTTTTATTCGCCTGGGAAATCAGGTTGCGTCTGGGTGTGACCTGTTTCTTCGATGGACTTCACCAGGTTCGCCGGCAGGCCTTCTCTCTTCTTTCTTGACAAACAAGGGATGGACGCTAATCTCACGAGGCTGCAAAGAAGTTCTTTATCAGTACGTTGACTACCTATCAGAATGAACGGACACACACACGAAATGAAGGCTTACTTAACAGCCCCGAGCTCCATCAGCTGATCAACATCCATATTCCACAGAAAACTCGCCTGACACAGACTTTTAGCAGACATCACTATCACACTGTGTATGCCTACCACAGCACAGTCCCTCGTCTTATGCGCTTGAGAAATGGATCTCAACTGGAGTTTCTTTGGGAATGACCCACCAGACTTTCAGGAGGCAAATCCTCTCGCTTCCATCTGAGTCTAATCAATTTACTTTCTAAGTCGTTATATTATATTATTGTTTATAGTGTGTTGTATACCTTATCTTCTATATTTTTTTATTATTATTATTAGATTCGATTACCTTATATAGTCCTATTAATGTTATTTATTACCACGAGTTTACTGTTGCTTTATGTTAATGTACGTTAGCGTTGTTTCATTGTTACGGTTATGTTTGCTATTATTGTTAATACTGTTTATTGTTATATAAATGATTTTCCTAGTGTTAACACTATTTATTGAACCACTGTTTCAGTGCTAAGTTTGCTTATTGATTTGGTTTATAGCTACACATGTTGGTTGGCGTGCTTGCAACATGTTATTGTATTGTTCCTTATTTATACTTTTGTATTTTTTTCTATAATATATATTGTTATCTTAATATCCTTATATGTAAAATGGTATATTGCCGTTAATAAATAAATAGTTTTTTAAGCATTTGTTTACTGTAAGAGTTGTTTACTTAACTTAAATTACTCTTGGTAATTTCGTAAACATTTTTAGCACATACATAATTAGTTTAACTATATAAAATTGGTGTTTTGTGAATTTTCGTTCAGTCTCCGTAACAATATTGATATAAAACCGTACAAAAACTAGTGGTTCTATCTTCATCATTGTATTCTGAATATTACAATAACTATGCAGTGCAAAGGCCGGGTTGACAAAAATATATGTAGTGTAGATAGTAGGGAGCCTTGTTGGTATTTTGCTTAGAAGCAGGAGTCCTGTTCCTTCTTAGGGCTCTGCATTAACGATTCGCCTACAATAAGGTGCCACCCTTTCATTCACCTAGCGAACTTAAGGAGGAAGAAGTACTAATCTTAGAATACCAAAGGCAATTATTATACACTTAGTTTTAAAAAAGTCTCCAATATAATACTGTATTCTCAGGGAGATCTAAATCTAGTAATACAAGACTATTATGCTATTTCGAGAAGAGTGGACCTCGGTTAAAGTTTGGTTTGAAGATGAACTCGACGAGTGCAGGTAATAATTTTATTTAACAGTAGTTTTCCTGTTTAGCAAATTTAAAACTCAACTGTTTGGATCTAGAACAGCAATTCTAAAAAAATTGCAATTGGCGTACGCAGCGCAGTCGTAAATTATCTTCCATATTACCAAGCACAATTCGCCTTCCCAACTTTTTTTTGAAGTTTCAAGTGTATGTAACAATCATCCTCTTTATTGCTACACTTAAAACAAAAATATCAATTACTTACTTAATATATATTTTCCCAAAACTTTCAAAGCTATAAGCACAGACTAATTGAGCATACAAATGCATTTCTTACCTGGTTCGATGTACTGTAAATCGCAATTGCATACGCAACCTGTCGGTAATACCTGCTCTTGCGTCTAAAGAGACACTCTAATTTATGATTGGTTTACTCATCATTACAACATCGAAGGCTTTTTTTCAATACTAGCCAACGGCACGACGAAACACCGTGGGTGTTGCCGTATCCTGTGACGATAGCAGAAAGTGTCAATGTTAGGTCTTTCAAATACTAGTTTCTTTTAGGAGTATACGAGGTTTTGTTAAATTTCCGGTGTTCTTCTAATTAATAACAGAAACAATGTACTCATTAGTGGTGGCCTCCGTTTACTCAAAAAGTACAAATAAAAAACCATATTCTACTCAAAATCAGTACTTGTTGATATATTCAGCAAAGGTTATTGTTTAATTTATACATACATATATATATATATATATATATATATATATATATATATATGTTAATATTTACTCCTAAATTACACATTATTTTGTCATCTGCTAAGTTACCTGAATTAATAAAAAAATTTGGTTGTCGGATTTTCTTTATCGTGAGTAGGCTACTGAAATAACAGATATAGACCTTTTTGGAGAATAATGTAACTTATTCCAAATAAAATCCCCTTTAACTGCCAGCCTTCAAATAGCACGTTTTTTTATTAAATTACAGATGAATAATTTATTAATAACGAGTTAAACAATATTTATATGATAGGATACAAATTTTAATTATTTTTATAGTTGTATAATTGTAGTCTTGGTTCAAATTAAAGTGTTTGAATCCTTTATTGGTATACGTGGTAAAGATATCAGAATGTAATAATCCGTATGTCTATTATTTTATAAAACTATGGATATATAATCCAGTTTTTTTTTAATACTATTGACTCGTATAAATTGGTAGAGTATGATCATAATATTTTCGTACATTGGAGGAATATTTGTGTCATAACTTTTATGCTATGAATTTCAGTTCATTTCATTCACGGCTGTACAATTCAAGATATTCACTTTGTTACATAGTGCAATCCGAGAATGAGATAAAATGTAATATCGCATTCTAATATGAAATCCTCATTCTTATAAATTTCGTCTCAAAGCGTAAGATATAAAGGGAATATCTAGCAATAATATTACAATTCTTTCAAGTCTTACATGTGATATGAGTCCACGTATTGAGAAAACAAAGTTTTTATTCATTCACGCATCTGTTATGTATGAGCTAATACATTACGACTTGACTTCTGTAACCTTTACACTACATATAAAGCGTATTGATTATTCTAATTTATTACTTGAAACATTTGTAAAAACTACTAGAGATATAAGAGAGCAATAATTATTTATTATGAAAGTTACAATAGTAATTAAAAAATAACATTCGTATATATCCTTGTCATTAAACTTCCGTTGTAACTGTTATCTTTGATGATGGCTGTGTAGTAGTTACTATAAGATTATATTAGTTTTATAACTTAACTTTAAAATAATTTTTGATAAGTAAAATTAAAACTTCTTTTACATTATTTGTAGCACTATTGTCCATGTTCTTCTTAATAAAATACCATTTCTTTTTTTTTAATTAACCTTTGCATATACCTAATTTATGACTGGATTAAGTTTATTGAAAATTATATTGCTTGGATTTATTAATATTAAAAACATAATCTATAATCATTACCAAGCGGTAAACAACGTCTTCAAACAGATTTATCTATAATACAGATATATCAGGAGAATTATATACTATCTTTGCTTGAATGAGATTCCAAACATTCCTGAAATAAATAATATTAAGAAATATCATTATATAACTTGACCTAAATATATGTTCAAAAGCACTTTGATCTAATGTACTTTGGAATAGTTCAACTTTAAAAGCCAACAGAATTGTAGCCTTTACGTAAGAGATTACGACTGTATCCAAATGAGCTAACACGAGGATGTACACAAATAATTAAATGCTTTAACTAATTTATTCTTGCATTAATTTAGGAACACATCTTAAATTAAGACATGTAAACAACATGTTAATTAGCACCCTGACGTACAATCAAGAGAGAAAAATAAAAGGATAATTAGTCATGACTAAAATAGTTTACTTTGAATTATGAAATAATATTAATAATTAGGTTCGTGTTTAAAGTTAAAAACACCTGCTTTAATGAGCATACATGAAATAATATTGTCGAAAATAGAGTTAATCATTTACCTCTTTCTAATTTATGTACACATTACGAAATAATCAGTGTTCATAAAAATTCAATGTTAAGAAATAATTATAAAGATATTTTTGATAAGAATAAAAGGTCATATTTATAAAAGGTCAAAAAACCGGTAAAAGCTTCGGACACCACGTGTACAGATAATGCCAACCTTGATGTTCAAGGCGGTGTTTTGTATGCAGCCCTTGCCCTGTCATAAACCTGACCCCTACATATTGCTTTATGGCAGCAAAAAATCGCTACCATGTAGGATTTCATGCCTTTTCTTATAAAGATATAAAGCTACCCTAATATTTCATTTTATAAACAGTATTTCCGTACAAATTGACCTGTCAAATCTTAAGTGACTGCTTTATATTCTTATAGATAAGAATCTATTATAACATACAATTGAGAACTGTCAATAATTAATTAATGAAAATGTACAGATTGTTGAACTGTAAGTCTACGCCTGGTTTTAACGAGGATGGCTGACGTCACTTTTCGCCATGGGTGTCGGCGTAGACTAACTCACCTACTTTTCAAACGTGACCTGACCGTCACTAATTTCTACCTGCACTCATTGTTCGTTGTGGTCAGTGATGCTTTCACTACATTCACACAGCGTTCTGCTAAAGCAGTAAATGTTAACAGCAGTTTACTCAAACAAAAACTTCAATTATGAAGTAGATTACTAACCTGAATTATTGAAAAACATTCCACAAAGCACTGTATCACAGTCTGAGTAATTCGGAATTACACTAATGAATCATAAACATTACAGTAAGTTAGTATTAATTATTCCTTCTCTTGATGCATAGTTAGAATGATACTCCACATGCGATTGGTCACTTACATGTAGTACACATTAATAGAAATGGATAGTTTATTGTTCCATTAACATTGTTACGAATAAAACAACCGTATAGTTTATATCTAAATTACAACATTTATAATTGTATAAACGTACTTTAAATTGTTGACTATATGAAGATAACATATTTTATTAGTGACTCTTAGGCTATAAACAAAAAATTGAACGAAACTGCCTACAGAGACATTCTATCTTACATAATAGCGACCGAATGGCGCTAACGATAGGTTGTAAATATTAATCAAACAGCAATTCAATGAATACGGAATATTATTGAACAGGGTTTCCAGCTTAATTCAAACTTCCATTTGCTATTCGTCGCTATATGTCGTTTTGATATATTTTAAAGTTCGTTCAAATACTGATCCGAGAACGACAGGAGATAATATTTTTAGTTATAAGCAGTTACCAGTGACGTGAAACGCATCAAGGTCCTAAATATATGTTTTTATTAGTTTTATTCCTTTTGAAATTAACCATTAACCGTTATACCGTTTGAAATTTTAAATATCATAGTTAATGAAAAACATATAAGATTTTTGAAAGGAAAACGATACGATTATAATTCAT
The DNA here is from genome assembly GCF_021130785.1 of Homalodisca vitripennis. NCBI lineage: Eukaryota > Metazoa > Arthropoda > Insecta > Hemiptera > Cicadellidae > Homalodisca > Homalodisca vitripennis. The sequence goes on from NC_060208.1 coordinate 157,464,138, forward strand.
AGATGTTAAGATTAGTAGTTTCCCGTGGCTTCATAGGTGGTAGTTTCGTAGGCTATTGCATGAGCACTTCTGGTATGAGTGACTTCTAAATCCAACGCAGATTTAGAGATTTCCTTGTTCTTACGATTAAGGAAACGTGTCTAAAATTTTGTGGATATTCTGTGGCTTTTGTGTGCTATTTATGGCCTACATATGTGCACATATATATTTATATTTATATACTTATAAATATAAATATATATATATATATATATATATATATATATATATATATATATATATATATGTATATAAGTAAACTATAAATTGTGACGTAAGCGCATGATTGAGACAACACCTCGTCCACATTCATGCAAATAAGTGAGATCGAGCATATTAAACTATATTTTGTTATTTTACATTACTTTGTTTCTGTGTACCTTTGGCGTCAACTATATACTTCTATCAATTTCTTCTCTATTAAATGGAGAACATGAACGTAAATACTTGTTGTATTGTACCTTATTAATGATGATTATAAGTAATAGTGTGTATCATTTACAATAATGGTTCCAATAAAGTATAAATCATTAAATTCAACCTTAAATAAAATATTAAGCCATATGTAATTAAGTGAAATATTAATAATAAATTATAATATTATATTGTATGATTGTAATTAAAACATTTCTTGTAGTACGTTTCAGCAATGGGATATTATTTATAGATAAACACTTTTACCCAATATTGAAAGAATGTAAAATAATGCAATTATATTCTTTTTCTTTTTCACTAGAGCTGAGCCTCCTTCTAACTCTGCTTTTCGGTGACTGGAGTCAACCTAAACTCCGTCTGCAAACTGATATGTTCAATATCATCCGTGCAATTAACTCCAGAGACCGCGCCGGACAGCTCCTCTCCCACATTAACAAAATAAGTGTTTGGTAAATTAGCTATAGTTGTAGGCTTATTATCATCTTTGATATTTGTATCCTAATGTAACAATATTTTCAACTTAAAAGTGACTATTTGTTTTAGTTTTTTCTGCTATTTCGCCGATATGTCGCCACAGTTTTTTATGATCTAATTGATTGGTTATATTAATTTTGTAATAGTTTTCTTTGGCTATTTCTATTTGTGTAATTAAAAATTAACTATAAATTTTTAAAATTTATTTAACAGTTCACGGTTGAAAGACTGACGTGTAACTAGTTTGCTCACGTTATATCTTGTACGAATTCACATAATTAGTCCTCAACTCATCCAAGGCTTTTATTTCAACTCCTTATTCCTAAAAATTACTTGTTAAGGGAAAGCTTTCTACTGTCATTTATTTTCCTGACAAACATTTCGGCGCTGTTATTTACATACGTACAATTATTTATTTCATTCCAGTTACATATAGCTATTTGATTATTTAATTCAAATTTATTGATTACATCTATACGCGTACTCGATCTACTACCAGATTTTATATTTACTTTACTTCATTTGATAAAAAAGTAATCTGCTAATCCAGTTTTGATGACAACTGAAAGGATATTCTCAGTATTATGAGCGTGTACAAAAATGTGATCATACTCAAATTCAAATCAATGTTGTTTGTAATAAGAGATAATTATATAGTCGCCATTACTAATCTGTAGACTATTTTGTATGCTATAAAAAATGCCTGTTAAGTCATATTATTCGGCCGAAGTGCTATTAAATTAAATTAAAACACGTTTGGTATACAAATTTTGCAGGGAGCTACCTATGCATATATATATATATATATATATATATATATATATATATATATATATATATATTGAATAAATATACGTAGCCCAATAACATAATTATTACTAGACAAAAGTATATTCTAGAAAGTCCGGATATGTAGTAATCCGAAAGCCAATTTTCAAATAATACTGGGTTCTTAAAGGTGTTTTGTTTAAACGAATTTAATATTTTATAATATTTCTGTCAGAATACTGCATAATAACCTTCTAATATTTACTTACACATTTACTAATCAGCAAGTAAAAATCTTAATCTGTCATACAAGTCTCATAAGAGATTACGTACAAATATATTGTACATTAATCGCTTTTAAGCCACTGCTAAATTATTTATTTTTCATGAAGATCACACTTTACTTAAATTTTGTAGTTATTAGTTTCTTAATATATTAGCTATATTTTTTAACCCTTTGAGTGCCACAGCGTCGCTAATTTTGACGCTACGAAAAGTGCATAAAGTGCCAGCGTCGCCAATTTTGACGTTTCGTATTTCGATAGTATTTTATATAGTACAAGATTATTTGGGCCAAATAATCAGACGGCTGTATTCAATAGGTTCCAAACTATCAATAAATACGAGTTTTATGTTGTTTCCCTACTATTTTATCTGTGAAACTTATGTTGTTTGGGTACTTATCAAGAAGCCACTATTTTTGGACGAGTTTTCCTTATCGGGGACAAAATAAATTACATTGTTAAAAACAACTGACTTTAATTAACCTATTTTGGAATGTACAAGTTATTACGACAATCAATTAAATCAAAAACTATAAGAACAACGTTTCATTATTCGGAAATGTCAGGTCATTCGTGTGTCTATTTGGAGACGATTTGGAGATAAGAAGTATGACTCATCGAGTATTTTTCTATTCATTATGGAAGAAGGAACGTATAATGAAGTTTATTTTGATCTCTGATAAGGAAAACTCGTCCAAAAAATAGTGGGCTGTGATAAGTACCTGTACGATGATTCTGTCTTACAGTCACGCGACGTAGCGGGCGAGTACCGTGTTGCGTAACGGCCTTTCTTGTTGTTTATGTGCCGATAACCAAGCATTCGAGTTAATACAAAATAAAATAGTAACTTATGTAGTATTTTACTGTATTTCTTTACAAAAGTAATGTATGATTTGAGTTGTGTTCAAGCAAAAAAACGTGAATTTTTCAGTGTAAATATTATTAGGGTTATTATTTAGTAAATGTAAACCTTTATGTAAATATGTTAGCAAGTATTAGTTTCTAAATTTACTAATCATAATTATTTGTGTTGTATTAATGTTTTATTAGATTTATTGGGAAAACTACATCATTACTAAGTAATTTCTAAACTCTGACAAATGAAGTACAGTTTATAAAATGTCGGTAACGGGCAGCATTTTGTTAATACATATAATGCCATATTTTTAAAATTCTATAATAAGATATTACACATGGGTTTTATTTATAATCATATGGCCTTTATCATGGTATAAAGAAAAAAAATCTTTAAAATACCGTATACACACACAAATTAGGTCGAAACTTCACTTTTTATACAAAAGTAAAAAACTTTTTTTATAAATACTGAAATTTTTTAATTTTTTTAAATTAAATTTTATATGTAACGATATGTATCATATTCTGCATTTAATAAGAAAAAAAACAACAACAAAATGATGGAAATCTGTTTGGTAGTTATTTTACAACAGCTTTTTTCCCAAAAGCTTACAAATATGCGAAAAACAGCGTGGCACTTTATGCATATGCCTTCGGAAAGTACCCGTGGCACTCAAAGGGTTAATTACATAATAATGTCTAACCTGTTAGGTGATTTCGGATATGGCAAAAAATTAATAGAAATTTAATAAAATTGTAGATAATTTGTCATACACTTGGAGGAAAAGCACACAGAGCAACCAGTTTATTTCTCAAAAACATGGAAAATATTTATAAATCTATATTTAAATATGATGTAATAATCAAATTAGTGATTTAGGACTTCTGATACTAATTAAATAAATAAATACAATACTCGTAACTTTGTTTTTATATTTACTTTGCATAATAGGTAAAGTACAATACCAATATATAAATATGTATAATTATATTTTCACTACTAAAGTTAATATAAGAGTTTATTACATTTGCTGATTATAATTTATATAAATTAATGTCTAACGCAAGAGATAAACAAAGATGTGGATGTTCGTCTATAATTGAAATATAAAAATTATTTTACCGCTAAGCTTTGACCGTTAAGACCGTTTACTGCTAAGCTTGAGATAGCGCTAAGTAAGGAGATTACTTTACTTAATGATATCCTCCTATATTATGTATAAAAACATAACCTTCACACTCCCATTATAGTCATAAATTCATATAATACTGCTCAGTAAAAGTCTCAGAATTACACAGTGAATTATTTTGTAAAAATGCTCTTACATTTTTTGCGACTCTTTTATTATATAAAATATATTTGTTTTTACTTTTGTGAACAGACATTTATTCCAATAGTTGAATGAACTAATTTCCAAAACAATTACTCAAACACTTTTTATAAGTATAATTTGTTTTATTAGTTAACTGCCTACATATTAATGTAGGGGTACTTTAATAGATGCTTATAATGTTTGCACGAGAGTGAGAAATATAGAATCAAAGACAAAGTGACTGAATATTATAATCGAAATTGATGGTATGAAACAAATGTTTAGTTAGATTTTTTTTATTTTATTAATTTGCAATATGAATTTTTATTTTGGAAAAAATTTTAAATATAAGTAACGAGAAACAGCTTTTAATAATTTAGGCCAAAGTAAAAATATTAAATTTAAATGTTTTAAAATGATAAAATTACAGTGCTCTGATGCTGAGGGTAAATAGAACGTAGGTATCAAAATTGTACTCCAAATTGCGCCAATGAAGATTTTTAAAACATTTACTGCTCTGTAAATATTATTTAACACTGTTATATAAGAATCTGTTAGAATAAACAAAGTTGTACATTATTTATTATGAATACGGTACTCTAAATTGGTGAGCTTCTTCGTTATTGTGATATGCCATTTTATCAGTGGCTAAAAGAAAAACAGGGAAGGAGGGAGGATAAATACTGTACATATACTAACAAATGTAATACAAGTATATGAAATAGTAAAATATGAAAGTTTACTCGTAGTGTAAAAATTACTTTATAGAGTGGATGGTTAAAGCTATTATTTAGTGAACAATATTCCATTGTAGTATACTCCAAGAGTCATTGGAACTTTATATTATTTAAACGCATCTAAGAAACTAAATTTAGCAAGCAAACTCACACATCTATCACGTGACAAGATATCTCGAAAAGTACTTATACCACCTCTATACATTAATAAGACCATTCATTTCTACATATTAAACATTATGATGGTGCTTATAAAACTATAATAAGACAAAGTGTCATTGCACCATTATCACTCAGTGGATCGATTTAAATTCTATATGTCTCCTTCAGGAACATAAAAATATCATTAATTTACGGTTATATTTCCGTATATCTGTTTGGGGGATATCGTGAGAGTGAAAATATCTATTTACGTAATATTTTGCGTGCATCCTCTCCGAACTTCTTTGCGAACCATGCTGCTGCGTAATACTTACATATATATATATAAAATATGTAGATTTTAAACATAATATTTTGTTTTATAACTGAAGGACTGAGCTGCTCCATTATATTCTGCTCTAAATGTGAATTAGATCTTGAAATTCTGATTTAGATTCATCCCAAATGAAAAAACTGTTCTCCTCACATTATAAGTTAAAAATTTAATTTTTTTGCATATTGGTTTGTTTTGAAATACAATGCAAACATTCTTTCTAGTTAGAAGAGTTAAATATAACAGGAACTTATAGTACATGCATATTTTTGTGGTGTACCGTTTTACTGTCACTTTAGGGGTTAGCATTGAAATATTAAAATAAACTTTTGTGAAGGTTCAAAATAAAATAAAATCTTCTGAAATAAATAAAATTCAAACTAAAATAACACTTCTTCTTAAAAATTATTACTGGAATTAAAATTAAAATAAAACTTCTTGATGACTTTTAAATTCAAACTTGTAATATATTCTTCACTCCTAAAAATGTAAAAAGTTCTTACAGCTTTATATTCAATTTTCAAAATTCAAAACTTTCACACTCTAATCTGATCTGGCAATTCTTCACTTTAATTTAGCTTCAAAATTCAATTATATTTGTTACTAATTTTATTTACTTTACTTTAAAAGTATTGTTCAGTGTTAGAGATTTAAAAATCAACAATTCTTCAGTGTTAAAGAATTAAAAATCAGAACTTCTTCAGTGTTAGAGATTTGAAAATAAAAAAATTCTTCAGTGTTAGAGATTTAAAAATAAAAATATTGCTGAAAGCATCTGTAACAACCACAAAACTCTTTTAGTACTTTTACATAAACTTTAATATACATGTGCTCACTGCACCAACAAGTTTTATATTGTACAGATCAAAAGGACAAGTTCTTAAATTCCCATTAATTTAATTTTTACAATATTTCTTTCCCAAAATTATTCCAAAATAACTAAGAATGTATATTATCTGGACGCCAGTTAAAAGGTTCACTTACCCGCAGGTTCGATGACGATTAGCAAAAAGATTTACTCTAAGCACTATTAATTCTACTCGTTACAATCACTTCCGATTAACTGAGACGGAGGTACGGCACGTCTACCTCACCCCACCTCTCAATTTCGTTATCAAACACTGCCATTTGCGATGCGCGCCTCACCGATAGCAGCTTCTATTGTACAGTCCAGTCCTTATCATTCTTCTGGGCCTACTCCTTCCACCGGTAATCCAGTTACCCCAGAATTATTATTTAATACAATCGGTACAGTGGTACCGAACTCTTCCTCTGAAATGTAAATTTTCCTATTATAAATTACAATATTTTTGTGCGCAAAATGCAACGGTCACAATCAGCAATCAATAATTAATTCTTTCATACCAATAAACATTTTTAACATTATCGCGCAGTGATTAGTAGCAAAGTACGTTAAGACAAAGTATTATTTACAATACACTTATTACTATTATTACTTTGCAGCTAATATGAAAGCGGGTTATTATTTTTATTATTTTGTTTATAATTCAATGTTACACTATTTTTGAATTTATATAAGTACTAAAATTGTGTAATATCTAAATAAGTAATCCATTATGTAAATCTTTTTAAATGAGCTATACAGAATATCCATTTTTCCTATAGAGATTTCTCAGTGGTTTTAATATTACTTCATAGTATAAATTAACTTCTTGATAATATTTATTGCATAAAACAGACTACAAGTCTTTGCAAATTGTTACCTGAGTAAATGTGATATTTTATTTCTAGTATACAATTTGTAACTATTGAGTTATAAAATATGGTTAAGTAGCTATAATGAGTTAGTTATAATTATACTTGTACTGAGTTTAAAATTATACTAGACAATATAGCTTGCATTCGTGTACTTTTAAATTAATATTTATTTAATCCTTGATTATTTTTTTGTGTAAGTGATTAAAATGCTGTAAGTCACATTCTTTTGCAAGGAAACTTGTGACTACGTCAATTAAAAATACGCGATAACAAATCCTACATTGCTAAAACAGTCTTAATAAAAGAGAAATGTGAATCTTACCAGGGCACATTTCGTGTTTTTTTTTCCATAATCTTTATTCATTAAGCTTTATTAATATAGAATTAATCCAATCATATAATTCGGAGTTTAGGGTTTCTATTTTGAGTCTTCAACAAGCTACGGTAGAGACGATTTCATGTAGAGGGTTTTAAATTTGGATTAAGAGATATAAACCTACGTGAAACTACGGCTTATAAGTTCCAATAGAGGGATTTTCAGGCTTAAATTAAAAGCTAATGACATTATACCATGCCTTAATGCATGTCGAGAGTGAGTGGCGTTAAAAAACCCAACACAAAATTATAGTTCGGCACAATTTTCATAGCAGAGACGGTCATTCCTTGGTCCAAGAGCGCTGGAGAGAAGCGTTGATATCAATCTCTATGTTTAAGAGTAGAAAGATAGAAACATGACAGGCTGGCTGCACCGTAAGCAGGCTGTAGGGTAAAACTGCTTTCATCAGAGGCAGTCTTCTTGACTAGCACAGTGCCCAGGCTCACAGAAGGTATGGTAGGCCACTTTCACAACGAAAAAGAGGGTACTAACTTTATGAAGGTAGGTACCACGAAGGTATGCTGGGCAGTTGTAGGCCTAGGTGCCTGGGAGGAAATCTTTGACTCTGGATGTCATCAGATGAGAAGTAAAGTAGAGGGTAATGTCTTTTGTGAAATATGGAACAAAAGGCTTAAAATTTTCATAAGGGGATAGTGTTTTACCCATGCATGAAAGTTAACATTTAAATAACTGTTACCTTAAATGTGCTGTGTCAATCGCAAGGGGTATGCTTTTTAAACACAGAAAAGATGTACACAAGGTGGCCTGGTTACTTAGAGACTAAGCACGAGGGGCTACGGGAGAATTCCGTCTTACAAGAACTCCATTGGGCGGAAGTGGAGATCGTGGTCACAGTGATGGCACATAGCAGTGCTTAGAGACTTTCAGTATGTCCATAGAACGAGTTGGCAAAAGCTCGAATTAGTGTGATAGGTCTGTTTGACAAACTAGGGTGGTCAAGTACGTGATTCCGATGTAGGTATAGAGGCGTCTAAATTTATGATAGTGTTCCCGCAGTAAGTGATACATTATCAAGAAGTAGTTAAGGAATTCTTTAAAAAATTCATAACACAGGAAAGAAGCCAAAACTGAGGAGTTAAATCCACAAAAAATGTAAAAATTAGTGACAGCCAAGTAGTTAAGGAAAGTGCGATTTTGAGATTGCACTGAGTTTAAAGTATTGCCTCACAAAACGGATAAAAGATACTGAGACTGATTTACATCGCATAAACTAGAGTTTCGTTGAGTAGTGGATGTATACAATTTTAGGGACGAGGTCCACTGTAGAGGAGGTTGGTAAAATTATTTCAAATCTAATTTGGGCACTTTAAAATTAGAACTGAATGCCACAGTTGGTTCACGTTAACCTTGAGAGAGTACTGAGAGTGACTGAGCTATAAGGTTCTGTAAGTACTTTAATTACATTTTGGATCTGTGAATACAAGTCAACAATTTGATCTACATCCTGAGATAGTAATGCATTTTCTGCATTCTCGTCAGGGCCAAGAAGATACTGAAACATAGTTTACAAGTCTACTACACATTTTAGAGTTTCAGGTATTGTAATTTTTAATAGTGGTAAGTGAATCTAGGAGAAGGTTGTGAGAAATGCATCAAACTTTGACATATGATCAATAATTTTAGTAAGGCTCACCTTGCAGTGGACTTACGGTAACATTTTAGTTTAAGTTAACGAGGCAATTTGACCGAATGTTTCTGCATTAAAACACATAAATAGTGTATAGAATTAAAACGAGACGTAATAATAGAGACACTACATACGGTAAACCGATATAAATATCATAAACAATGGTAAAGCTTTCAAAAAATTATTAAACTTCATTAATTTAAAGTATCATAACACAGGAAATAAGCCAAAACTTCGGTGTTAAATCCACAAAATTCGATGTAAATCCAGTAACAGCCAAATGAATAGTATAGATTATTTTCAATTTGAGTGTGGTATAATTAGGTTCGATACCTACTTAATTAAGAACATACAAATAATTAGCCTAATTAGTAGGCATGCCGGGCAAATGAGACAACTGTTACAATTTAGCAGACTGTAATAGTCAATTAGCAAGTAACAAGTTATAATAGACAACTTAAAATATTAATAAGTTTGGGATAATGTATTAGACCTTAATACTTTGAAACCGTACATCGCCGCTCGCACACCCACAGCAAACCATCAGGGGAAGCGCGCGCCCATGGTGGCGCGAACGGGATGCCGGATCAAAACAAAACTAGGTAAAAAAAGAACACCGTGGTCAGTATACTCAGGTTCATTTACTAAGACACAGTATTAGGCCTATCCAGTCAATATAAAAATATATATATACTATAAATAAAAAAATAAAAAAAAATAAAAAGTGCCTGCAGTAGTATACCTCAAACAATCCTTGTCAGGTGCACCTGCATACAAAAATTAGAAACGCCATAATTTGAAACAGGAAATGCCAATTCCACCGGTATCCTTCCTTCGGCTAAGGGCGGGCTCCTAATGAAATCCAAGAACTAACTAAATAATATCTAAAACTAACTTAAAATTAAATAAACAAAATATAAACTATATAAAATGGCAACAATAACAATAACAAATAAATAAAGAATATGATCAGGGTATCACAGATGTTGACTAGTAGAAATGTCCATCATGGTGGCCGTCCTTCAGCAGAGCGCAAAAGCGAAGGTTCTCTGCGACCACGCATGATGGAGAGATGGACAGCAGAAAATCAACTCATCTACTGGACCTCATCAGTGAGGGGCCGTAAACTTAGCCGCACATGTCAGAAGGAGAACAGCTCAGCAAAACTAACAAACACTAATTAAACAAAATATTAAACTGGAGCTACTCCTAACTTGTACACCACGGTTCGGAGTCTCTACCACTCAACCACTCTACCGGAAAGGCCAAACGCCTTCAAAAGGTCAGTGGGCTCTGCAGCCAATAAACCACACACACACATACACTATATAAAACACACATGAGCCGGGGAGATATAGGTATTGAACCGGCTCAGACTCCCCCCCCAAAAAGGAGGAACTCCCCTCTGTTAATTTCTTCAAAATGAAGAACCAAATGAAATGCCTCTCCCCCCCCAATGGTTGAAGAAATATAAACCGGAAACCCTGAAGTCTGCAGAAGGGAAAACCAAGAAAATCCAGTTGGAGGCAAGAAATCACTCCAAGAGTTTGCGTGGGTACAAAGAAGAAAACAGGAACCTTGATCAGGAAGAAAGAGCAGAGGTGATCAGGCCTCTGGACCTAAAACCCTCCCGCACAGGACTAAAGAGAAATCACGGATTACTCCGGCAAGGCTTCAGATGGGATATGTGCGCCTTCCTGAAAATCTTCCCGGACTGAGGATCTCCCAGTCGGGAAGTCACCGGAGTCAGAAACTTCAAGATGCGGTGGGGACCAGTCCACCTGTAGCAAAGTTTAGCAGCTCTTTTATCACAGCCGAACTGACTGGGTGAGCCTTGCAGTAAACTAGATCCCCCACCTGGAAGGGATTGGCAATACGACCTCGGTTGTACTTCTCCTTACTAACTCCCTAGCCCGAATGAGATTCCGCCGCCTGGCTGCCTCCCAAGTGGCTTTCACATTGGGAGTACCAGGAGGTGGCAGAAGATCGCTAATTTTCCAAAGGTTCGCCAAAGGGTTGTTTGGCGGACAGCCAAATAATAACTCGAAAGGTACCGCCTTGTGACTTTCATGCTGGAACGTATTAAAGGCAAATTGGATCCAAGGTAGTAGTTGATCCCAGGTGGTCTGATTTTCCGCATGAAAGGCAATGAGAGCAGATCCAAGATTACGATTAAACCGTTCGGCGTGAGAAGGCTGAGGATAGAAATGGGAAGTTAAGTCACATGGCGGATTCCGTGCCCAAAGCACATTCTTTTAAAGATATTGGAGAACAAACTGTGAACCATTATCGGGAAACTAAGGTGGCGGGGATTCCAAAGTGTTGAAAAAAATGGTTACGAAGTGCTCGCACCGTGAGCTGCGCGGTAGCATCCGCAATGGGAACAACCAAACAAACTTGGAGAAGGCATCCACACAAACAAGTAGGAACTTATTTCCGGACTTGCTAACGCGGGAGAGGCCCAACATAGTCAATGAAAACCTTCTCCAAAGGTTTTTCCGCCACCTCAGATGACAAAAGACCCAACTTGGTATTTTGAGCGGGTTTGCTTAGCGAGCACAGTTCACAAGAACGTACTCGAGCTGCAGTATTCCCGGTCCCATACCTTTCCAGATGAACTGATCCCTAATCTTCGCGATGGTCTTATGAATTCCTAGATGTCCGCCCACAGGAGAAGAATGAAAATACTGAAAGACCATCGGTACAAGAAAGCTTGGCAGCACTAACTTAGGTTTTCTCCGCTGCTTGTCACGGCAGCATAGAGCGCCTCGGTACAGAAAATAAGGAGGGTGGGCACCTCCGTTTTTAAGCTCATTGATGATAGCAGTCAGCTCGGGATCCTTAAGTTGGTGTGGAACAATGTCCGAAAATGCCAGAGGAAAGTCTAGGAGCACGCCACAAACATGGCGGCTCTGATAAATTCTGGTGGTCGTTGGGTAAGTGATACATGCGTGACAGAGTGTCCGCTATGATATTTTGGGTGCCTCGCACGTGCTGCACTGTGAACTTATGGGGCAGAAATTTGGACTACCCAGCGACCAATCTTCCCGAGCTGACGGGGGTGGGCAAGGAGCCAAGAAAGTGCCTGGTTGTCGGTTTCCAACAAAAATTCTTTATGTTCTAGGTAACGCCTGAACTTATTAATTCCAAACAACGACAGCCAAAACATTCCAGCTCATAAACAGAACAACTCTTCTTCTCACAAGGGGTTAACGTGCGTGAAGCATAAGCTATGGGCTGCCGGATACCATCTACTTCTTGCGATTAAAACAGCAGCAACGGCTAAGGAGGAAGCATCAGTTTGCAAGACGAACTTCCGACTGAAATCAGGCATAGCTAAGACTGGAGGCTGCATCACTGCCTCTTTCAGCTGCTCAAAAGCAGTCTGTTGCGCTTCACCCCACTCAAACTTGGCACCCTTTTTCCTAAGAGAGTTCAGAGGGGCCGCCACTTCAGCAACATTGGGGATGAAACGACGATAAAAATTTATCATTCCACAAAACGGGCAATCCCCTTGGCATCCTTAGGAGGAGGAAACTCCCTGATTGCCTGGGGTTTCTCTCTGGATCAATACAAACATCTCGAGAAGAGACAAGATGACCCAGAAACGATATTTCAGGCTGAGCAAAAACTCACCTTTCAGGATTGACGGTAAGGCCAGACTCTCGCAGCCTAGTTTAGAACTTCCTCTAGATGAGTCAAGTGCTCCTCATAACTCTCACTGTACACAAGCAGGTCATCCAGATAGTTGAACACGAACTTAAATTTGACATCATGAAGATAGAATCCAGGAGTCTGGTGAGTGTCTGGGCCCCCACAGCCAAGCCCATTGGCACTCGGGTGAACTGGTACAAATTCCAAGGCACACAAAAGGCAGTGAGAGGTCGAGACTCGTGTTTTAGAGGAATCTGATGATATGCCTGATTAAGATCAAAAATGGAGAAATACTTGGCCTTACCAAACCAGTCGAAAGCAGAATGCAAATCGGGGAGAGGCACGGAGTCAATTTCTATCTGAGCATTGAGTTTTCGATAATCCAGGACCAATCTGGACTTCCCATTAGGTTTCGGCACTAGAAACGCTGGACTGGAAAAAATTTGAGCAAGACGGCTCGATTACCCCCCTCTTAAGTAAATCATCAATCATATTTCTCAGAATTTTCATCTTGGGCGGAGCAAGCTTATATGGATGGGAACTTACAGGACGGGTGTCTGTAAGACGAATCTCGTATTCCAAGAGATTGGTCGTGCCTAGTTTGTCAGTTAGGACTTCAGGAAAACTGGAACAAATCTGCCTTATGTCCTCAGCCTCTTTCGGCGTTAAGATGTCCCTAGTTGGTCAGGAGGAGTCAAGCTCTTATCTTCCATCTCTAAGGCAGCAGTCCCACAAGACTCGACATCTGAAAGGGAACGAGCACCCGCCTGGCGAAAGCAAAGAAAACATGACTGGAGGCCAAATCCAAAATCATGCCAGTTTTTCCGATAAAATCTGCTCCCAAGATGAAAGGAAAAGTCAGGTCCTTAGCCACCAAAAAGCTCCAATCCCAAGAGAAATAATTAATTTTGATGTGAATCTGGGCACTACAGATAATAGGTAAAGGTGTGCGTGAAGCAGTCCAGCAGATAAGTGAACTAGGCTCAACCTGCCGTATTAGCCAGAGGATTTTAGATCTTCAAAAAACGACAAAGAAATCAGGCTGCGTGCTGACCCAGAATCAACCAGGGCCTTCTGCACCACATTCCCCACAAGTACATCCAGTTGTGGGCAGGTTTGAGCGGGCATGCCCTTACTCCCTGCGCAGCCAGAGCAGCAACCTCCCCTCTCGGCCAACGATGATAACTGTCCCCAAGTCTATTTCTTTCTGTTTTCTTTCTGTTCTGTATTAAACCAGCTACCCTTTTACCATCAAAATCAGGTACATATTTGCCCTCAAAATTACCTTTACGGCACGAGTCGGGCTTACTTGTCCGCAAGTCTTACTAGTTGTTTTTATTAAGTGGACAAAACGGTCTAATATGTCCCACTTGCTTGCAGCCATAACAGGTAGGAGGCTGCCTACGGGAAGGAGCAGCTGCTGGCTCAGACTGCACCGGAGCATGGACCGGCCCCGGAGGCAAGTGAGGAAGATGCCTCGACATGGCCTCCCTTTGATCATCCGCATTCTGACCCCCTCTAGAGATGATGGAGAGGCGGTCCAAATCCGCAAAAGATGCGGGACGGCTACAAAAAATCAAACGGGAGCGTTCTTCAGGTTTAATGCCCTCCAAAATAAGGCTCACCAACTCCGTTTCGCTCAAGCTCAAGCGCAACACCCGGGCTACATCCCGTATCTCCCCGACAAAATGGCTCAACGTCTCGTCTGGTGCCTGAGGACGATAAACGCGTTCCACCCGCAAGCGCTCCCTAACCCGAGCAGGTACAAAGAACTCCAAGATCTCGGGCGTGGAACTGGTCAAAGGTGGCACCTCTCTTAAGGCAGTCTAGAAGGCGATCAAAAAGTGGGCTTAAGGAAAACTGGGCTAAAATCTGCATAAGCATGGCATCTGTCATACCAGGAAATTCTCTTAGCTTAAAAACTTCCAGAAGGAAATGGATAAGTAAAATTAGTGTCAAGCCCATCAACTCTGGGGAAGTGTTGTAAAAACACTCCCCAAAGGATGGGGCAGTTTGCCAAAGCTAGAAAAGGAAGGCACAACTATAGATGATGCCTCAGCAGCCGCTTCAGGAGGGGCCACTACCCATCGGAGACATAGTAACTCTGGGAGGCTCGAAAGAAAGAGCGGTGGATGGTTAGCAAAAGTAATGGTAGTGGGAACCTCCGTTGGAGTGACAGCGGTAAATAGTACCCCCTTCTCTTTCACCGAGCGCACCTCACTCAAACCATCTAAGGCTTGTTTTAATTTGTTACTGGCCAAAAAAGCCCAACTTTTAATATTCAGAGTCTAAACTAGGAGCTGACATAAGTAAAACTCTTCTGTCACGCCAATGTAAAGCTGAGATGCCAATCTAGCCTTTGCTGACTCGGACATGGGAAAGTGACTCAAAATTAATATCGTCTTCTAATTCCTCCATTTGGGTAAACTCAGGTTCATTTACTAAGACACAGCATAGGCCTATCCAGTCAATATAAATATATATATATATATATATATATAAATATATATATATACTATAAATAAAAAAAAATAAAAAAAGTGCCTGCAGTAGTATACCTCAAACAATCCTAGTCAGGTGCACCTGCATACAAAAATATGGCATAGAAACGCCATAATTTGAAACAAGAAATGCCAATTTCCACCCGGTATCCTTCGGCTAAGGGCGGGCTCCTAATGAAATCCAAGAAATAACTAAATAATATCTAAAAACTAACTTAAAATTAAATAACAAAATATAAACTATATAAATGGCAACAATAACAATAACAAATAAATAAAGAATATGATCAGGGTATCACAGATGTTGACTAGTAGAAATGTCCAACATGGTGGCCGTCCTTCAGCAGAGCGCAAAAGCGAAGGTTCTCTGCGACCACGCATGATGGAGAGATGACAGCAGAAAATCAACTCATCTCCTGGACCTCATCAGTGAGGGGCCGTAAAACTTAGCCGCACATGTCAGAAGGAGAACAGCTCAGCAAAACTAACAAACACTTAATTAAACAAAAATATTAAACTGGAGCTACTCCTAACTTGTACACCACGGCTCGGAGTCTCTACCACTCAACCACTCTACCGGAAAGGCCAAACGCCTTCAAAAGGTCAGTGGGCTCTGCAGCCAATAAACCACACACACATACACTATATAAAACACACATGAGCCGGGGAGATATAGGTATTGAACCGGCTCAACTTGCATTTTTTTATACAAGACAGTAAACTCTTTAAATATAAAATAATTACAATTACAGGTACAGTACCGGTTAAATAAACAGGTTTTGGCTTGTTTCAGTTCTGATGGGACATATATGCTTAATTAAATACTACTTAGAAACATAAAACACCAGCAAAAGCATGTACTAACAAGTTAATCAAGAGTAATTTTAAACAATACAACGTAAAAACGTATTAAATGAAATCAGTAGTTTAGAGTATCATAACTAAAAAATATATAAGGTATTATTAACATAAGAACACATTCTAATTAGTAGGCTATATACTAGCTCAAACCTACGACTTCTGTTACCAGTTACAATCTATAGTAGAAGACCGTTTGAGCTGCGTCCTGTAATAACGAGTAAGGCTTGTTGGTTGCGTGATATAACGGTTAGCAAAATAATGTTTTATTGCCGAATATTTTCAATGGGCTGACCTGCAAGGCACAAAGAGAAGTTTGTAAACATGAAATTCCGGCAATCAAATGTGTCGGGGAACGTGGTGGTAAGAAAATTTCAGACCTTTCTACAAAAGTACCGCGTGTGAGAGAGAGATAGAAAGAGAGAGAAACCGTCAATAACTATAACAATTTAACACTAAAACTAATACTAAAACTTATATTAAAACTAACACTAATATTTACAATTATTTTTAAGCAGTTTTCTGCAAATTTTTATAATAATACTCCAATTGTGTACAATGCTTTATTTGTGGAATATTTTTTTACTTCACTATCAAACTTTTTGCCACTGTAATCTTTTATTTCCTTGGGTAAACAGTAAAACATTTTCCCCCCATATATTCTGTTTTCATTTCATAGAATGTCAAGTTATGTTTGTCAGTGCTGCTTTTATTACGTGTATTGTAGTCATCCTTTACTGTTAAAAATTTTGTAGAATTACTTTTAACATATTTAATTATCTCCGTAACATAAAGACTAAAAATTGTTGAAATTTTGAGCTCACTAAAGATGTGTTTTACTGAATATCGTCTGTTTAGGTTTAATATTATTCTAACTGCTTTTTTTGCACTTTTAGAATCTTGTAAAGATTTTGTTTGGATGTTGCTCCATAGATACTTAGTCCATATTCTAAATTTAAATTTAAAAAATTTAGAGCACTTTGGTCGCATAACTTTGACATACGCCGTGAGGCGGTGATTCCGAAATAAATATTATTAAATAAAATTTTAACTTGTTTATTCCAAGAAAGTTGTTCATCTATGATTAAACCTAAAAATTTGGTACAATTTTCTTGTGTTATGAGATTATTGCCAATTATAAAAATGGTTGACATTTGTGCCGATTTTTTTTTGTCGAGAACGTTATGAAATTGGATTTTTTACATTTAAGAACAGATTATGATTTTTTAAGAATTCTTCAATGGCTGCTAGCTCAATATAGGCAGAAATCTCTATCTCTTCGTTCGAATTGCCCGTTACTACCATATTAGTGTCATCTGCATATATACACATTTTACTTTGATTAATATTTTTGGTTTCCCATCCAAGATAGCAAATAGAAAGTAGGAGTCCCAATATTGAGCCTTGGGGAACGCCATACTTGATCGTTTGCTGGGCTGAGACGACCTTCCTTAAATAAGTGTTGCCCTTCATATTTTCTGTGAGCTGTGTTTCCACGTATTGTTGCCTATTGTTAAGATAGGAAGTAAATTAATTTAGTTATTTTTTTGACTATTCCTAAATTTTTTAGTTTGTTTAACAACAGCGCATGGGATACACTGTCAAAGACACGTGATAAATCAATGAAAATACCTATAACTTTTTTTCCGGCATCAACTTAATTTATAATATTTTCAATGAATTCTATACTTGCTGTAATAGTTGATTTGCCTGGTAAAAACCCATGCTGTTCTTCATCTAATAATTTATTTGATTCTAAAAATTTAATTAATTGATTATAAACAATTCGTTCGAAGATATTTGAGAAGGAGGGTGGAATCGACACTGGTCTACAACAAGAAACTTCTTTTGTATCATCTTTTTTAAAGATTGGGATGACTTTCGATATTTTTAGTTTTGAGGGAAAATGTCCCGAAATAAGAGAAGAATTAATTAAATGTGTTAAAGGTTTCTTGATAAATTGTACTGAACCTTTAATTACTGACATTATAATTTCATCTACACAGGCAGAGTACTTACTTTCAAAAGAGACAACAATCTTTTCTACTCCTTTTTCAGTTACTGGTTTGAAGGAAAATGTCTTTTTCATATTGTAATTGAAGTTTTGTTGGGCTTGACTAATCTTTTAAGGCTTTATATTTGGTACTATTAATTTTTCAACTATATTTATAAAGAAATCATTAAAGAATTCACATATTGCTCTTGGATTACTGTTTAGCAACCCTTCTTTACGCAGTGTTATATTGTTAATTTTCTGTTGTGATTCTCTCAAATATGAGTTAACTATACTCCAAGTAGTGTTGGCTTTATTTCAGGATCTTAAAACTTTGTTACTCATAATATTCTTGTGTGTACTGGTAATGTCTTGATTCAGTAATCTCTTTTTTCATCAATGATTGTGTACCGAATGACGATAACACATGAGGGTGGTGACTTCTGAGGTCGTAGTAATAAACACTCGAATTGAAAAGTTTACTTATAAGTTCAATTTAATTAATGTAACTTTCAAGCACCACTTTTAGTTGGTAAATTAAATGTATGCCTTGCCACGTTGCTGGCAATTAGAGTACATGAACTAAAAATGTATATCTGATAGATGGGCCTAAAATATCCAATGTTCTATGAAATTAGGCCTATGATATTTTACTTTATAAAACTTTAAGATTTTATTTCCCTTCGCAATATGTAGACTTACAACCCGGGCGACGGCGTCTTGGCACGAGACATTGAAGCTGTAGTCTAAGAAGGGTTATTTCTAGTCGATAATTACTAGAAGAGGAGTAGAAGTTATGAAAGTGGTAGCCATCTACTCAAATAATACGTGAGCTCGCCTAAAACAAATTCGCGACGGTATTAGCCATTTAATGAGACAAAAACCTTATCACGACAACGTGCTCCTCAGAAGGACGACGCAACAACTTGTTTCCATTTCAATCAAGCAAATAAAAGACCTTCAAGGGTAAGTTACTTTACTATTTACAACTTTACTTTACGTTAGATTCATTTTTATATGTTTGGCATCAAAGGGCTAATATAATAATACAAAAATATAAATTTTACTTACGAACATATCGCGCGAGGTGAAATCGGTCACGTAGTTGGGCTGCTACGAAGGGTTACAATAAAATATTCATACGCGTGCCAATTAGGTAGTTCGTCCGTCGATAATTTAGTTCCGGAACATTGGATAAAAATAATATTAATTTGTACTGGGTAGCTAGGTTGTGAAATGTTGCATTATATAAAATGGAACTAACTAACGGTACAATTGGTTTAAGACTTATGTTTTTTGAGGATCTAAACATTTTTTCTATTTCCACTAGTGAAATGTTGCATTATATAAAATGGAACTAACTAACGGTACAATTGGTTTAAGACTTATGTTTTTTGAGGATCTAAACATTTTTTCTATTTCCACTAGTTCAGTTTTTTTATTCCTCAGATCATTTGGTAACCAATTTTGAGTTCTGAATGGTTTTCTGTACTGTACTGTTACTTTTGGGAAACTTACATCAAAATAATAGAAAAATGTGTTATGAAATATGTCATATTTGTTTTTTTACATGGGCTTGATAGACTTCCAACCACTCTTCAGCTTTGAGATACCGTATTTGAAAAATAATTCATAATTACATTTATCAAACTTTCTATATACTGTTTTAGTGTTATTTCTATGACTACTGTGGATGTCCATTATCTTAAGATATTGAGCATCGTGATCTGCAATTTTGGTTACTAAACCACCTGCTAATAACTTATTACTTTTAATATTTGTAATAAAATTATCTGTGGCTGACTTTGAATTGTGAGTTACTCTAGTTGGAAAATCTATTTTGTAATCCATATTGCACATTTTAAGAATATTGAAAAACTGTGTTTCTTATGACAAAATGAACAATAACGTGTTGATGGAAAATGCTAGCGTATCTTACAATAGGAGTTACGTACCTATGTAAGGTTACGTACGCCAACCGATGAGGCCATATTACATGAATTCGGGTGATGTACTAGAGGGTTATATTAAATTGCCTCGGTCTATGGGGAATAATCACTTAATTTTACGTCATCGCTTATACAGTGCCGTATAGCCAGCTCATTGAGTGCTATACAGGGAATAAAATCATAAACCATTTTATTAAAAATATCAAATTATTTTTTTGCGAATTAGTTGAAAATATCATTTAATGAGATCTATTAGAAATGACTCATTTAATAAACGAGATAAAATTTAAATAGTAATGTAATAAAGTTATTAGTTAATTTACATACAATATTTGAAAGAATTATGGTATGAAGAGAAAGCTAAGTTGCACTGACAGCCACTATAAATATACCACAACTTCCTACCCCTTGTATAAGAGGTTTTACAGTCCTTTTCTAAACCAATCATATAAATAAAATAATTCACGTCACGCACAATTCAAAACAATACATAGAATCTAATTAAATGGCGAAACCAAAATAAGGAGTGATAACACTAAATATAAAAGGACATAATTTTTAACAGGGCTTCATTATACATTGAAAATAAATATGCAATTTTTATTCAATATTATTAGAGCTAAAAAAATTTATGCCCAAATGATAGTAATAAATAAAATTTTCTATTACGTTATAGAATCTGTAAATGCCTAACTGTTATGTATCACTAACTTCGGTATAGCCTGATGTACTTATGTAATATAATTACGTTATGTATTATTATACCCCATCTCTTTCATTAGATATTCACACAAACTACCGCCTCTTGGTATTAAATTTTTCAGTTTTAAATAAATTATTGTTACAAATTGACTGGCTTTAGTATAGTCTTTTAAAGATTTCATTTTCAATTTTTCATATACAAGCTTCCAAGTGCTGGAATATCTTGAGCATAAGGATGTAACCATCAGATAAAGCGCCAAATTACTGGTTGATATACAGTACTGGCAATCTAACAAACTAGAGAGTGTTGTATATTGTTCTATTAATATTTTTTCATCATGTCTATATAACTGAAAATTCAATAACATCACAAAATTGAACTGAACATTGATAATAAAAACAGGAAATCTCCAAAACGAAACTAAAGCCTGATACAAAATAAATCATAACAAAAAATGATACATAAAAACCACCTAAATTGTCGTTTTAGAATGGCTCCTTTAGTGTTGTGTTTTTGGCGTATTCGTAATTACGTGACTATTCCTTTGACGATTAAAATTTATGATGAATTATAAGTTGATATTTTTAAATACTTATCATTTCCGTTTTTTTAATAACCAAAGAATACAGGTTAGCAATCTCTAGAAAATAACAATAATATAAACGTTTACATTTTCTAAATAAAGAATTAAATGCGCAGTCGACATTTTACGAGCTGTATTAAGGTAGTACCTCGTGGCACAAATATGCTAAAATAGTGTTGAAGTTTATAAGATGTGGTCGTTTCCTATTGATAGTATAAGAAACATAATTTTAATAAGTAGTCCAAATATCAGCATTATATTGTTTACGAAACTGTAATATCCGCTTTTATTTAAGGAGGTGACAAAACCCCTTATCCTTACCCGTACTGTTTGTATGCATGCATAGAGATAAAACCTGAACCCAATGAAACTCAGCATAAGCCTTTAGAAGTGAAAAACAATAAAACATCAGTTCTCTCCTCTGTCATAAAACCCAAGTACAAGTCAGCATTTTAGTGTAGCTTGTAAAAGTACAGAATGAGTTTGGGATAAATATATTACTTATTGTTTCGTTACCTACCGAAAAACTTTACCAGATGGATATACTTTAGTTGTCTTTGTCTTGATAATTATTAGAAAATTTCAAAACATAGAGAGATGAAATATATCCTTACTAATTTCATCAAATTTCTTTATTTTCCTTATTTTTTTCATATTGACAATAAACCCTTGCTTAATTTTTTTCTTTTATATGGTTATAAGGTTTTATACTTCGTTGAGTTTATTATTTTATCTTTCCGTATGATGCAAATGAAGTACATAAAAATGAGATCTTTTTGGATTTCGTACAATTCGATCATATAAAATTAAGATAGTGTAATATTATGTTTAATTACTAGTTTTTTAAAACTCTAAAACGAAATTACTATTTTTTTATCTGTTTATACTCTAATTATATGTATATGACCTTGAGTATATTACAAAAATTTACTCTTATGAACAAAGCTGGAGTACACCACACTACGTGTCACATAATTGGCTTAATTGAGGCTGTGGACAAAATAGTTAAGATGTCCTGCGTTCAGAGTTTATTACACATTTATTTATTCTGCTAATATCTCGTTACCGTTATATTATTCAAAAGTACAATATACGAATAGTCGTTAACGTTTAGCCAAAGTCCATGGCATAACAAGAACCATCGTTTCAAGTGTTCCTAATGTTAAAATAAAGTATTATGCAGCATTTTAAGTAGTTTTATCTTCGTTTTGGACATGAAACCCGTGTTCTGTCTACATAATTTACCTTTACATCCTTCCATTATTTACATTTTTAAATATAAATTTCACATGTTGGAATATTATATGATTGCAATAAATTTGTTTACAAATTAAATATATTCTGCTATTATCTCGTTGCAATTACAGTTACCTATAAATAAAATGTAGCAATATTCGATAAACCTCAGCCAAAACTTATTGATTGATATGAACCATCATCAAATTCAACATTCCTTATACGGTACTTACATTAGGAATTATGGAAAATTTCAAATCCATAAGCAGTTTAGTTTTTGGGATATCGTATGGGCAGACATACAAACAGTAATTATATTTTTCTAGCCTATCTATTGATACACTTGGATAGGAGACGCACCCTAAATCTCAATCAATAAAATGATTATGCTTAAAAAAAAGCATAATCAGAGATGTATTTCCAGTGTATTTTGTTGGGTTATTGATTTAAAGAAATAAAATGAATATTAGGTTTATAGGTCAACCGCTATAAAAGAAACCTGCGCAGAAGCAAATCTCTAAGCAGTACCGCGCAGGAGGGGGCCCCCTCCGGCGGGGTGTTGGGTTGGGGAGTGGGACCAACACCTTCTTGTATCTGTTTATCAGCTGTGAGGATCGTGTCTCGCTATCACAGTTTTGTTTACACTGCAGCTACTTTACCTGTTCTATAACTATATATTTTTTGTGTAGGCGTATACACGTATCGCAGTATAAGCGTAAAATATGAATTGAACAATTAATGTAGCCATAGATGTATCCAGGACGCTTCCATTTTGTTTTGATGTTAGCCGTGCAGTGGCAGTGGCCATTAGAGATGTGTCGTTCATTTCTAACGCGTTAGTCAAGTGAACAAGTGACCCGGATCAGAGTGTTTTAAAAGACCCGTTCACGTAGAACGTTTCGTTCACTTTTTCCTGCCAACTAAATAAATTTGATATTTTTTTCAAACCAGATATATTATTTTTAATGGCTGTTAAAACTTACAATATTATTATTAAGTTCATTTAAAAACTCTTATCTATGGAAAAGAGCTTAACATCATATGGAACTAACTAAATATATATATATATATATATATATATATATATATACATAATATATATATATATATATATCTGTCATATATATATATAGAGAGAGAGAGAGAGATATATAGAGAGAGAGAGAGAGATATACATATAAAGTTTATATAGGTTACACTAGGTCCTCTCTGTTCAGGCATTACTTTCGTTCACTGCTAACCGATATAAGAGATAAAACTGAGATCATATAACTCAACGGGGATAATAGGGACTCTCCCCATTTGTAGGGAATGACCTTACTTATGATAAATCAAAGGCATATCAATCAATGAAGTCCATTGATTATAAGTATTAACATTTAAAATATTTAATAATGTATCTATTAACTTACAATTTCATTTTTTAAGTTTTTTTTAATTGATATATGAGTATTTGCTTGATTCCTGAAATAATACACTTATTGTTATATATCTATCCATTCAGTTTACGATATGCTGTTTCTACCTCTATTCGAACACTTTTTACTAGCAGAACCTTTCGTTCACTTAGTCATTACATCCAGTCGTTCATTCGTTCATTTTGTTCGGTCAACACGATGACCGGTATAACACGCTCTAGCGGGAAAGCTCAGTAACTCTGTACTGACCGGTTCAACTGAACGAATCGCAGCAGTGAACGAGACCGACTGAGCCAGATCAATCAGTTGATAAAATAGAGCGAATTCCGAGAAGTGGTGGGGATACTGGGGAGAGGGCGGTATCATAGCGTTGGCGGGGTATTTACCCCACCCAGCGAGACTTTCCTAAAATCATCCCAGGGTCTTTTTGTGAGCGGTTTACCAATAGGGTAATGTTAAGGACAGTATTTTCAATAACCATTACTACCATTAAAATTTGTTTTGCTTCATGTGTTATGGTTTAGTAGTTAAATGGTTCATTAAAATGATCATCGGTCACCACATAAGCAAAATTTGATCTTTGGTTAAAAATAGTTATTCAATTGTTATAAATAACACATATTAGAAAACATTACGGTTTTTACTTGTATGTTCGTTACATATTCATACATTTGTTTTAAAATAATAAATTTTAAAGGCCTATACCCCACTTTTGGTAAGAATTCCCTCCCTCCACAATGACAAAAACATACATTAAAATATTTTTTAATCTATACTGTTTCTATTCTGCAGGCATTCACTATGAAACGAACTGGAGTCTCACAACCAGATTAATGAAGATGCGAATTTCTATGTTATAGGGCTGTACTGTCAATACAGAGATTCTAAGCATACAAACGAGTTAAAAATAACTACAACACCGGATTATTGGTAAATTCTCCCCCATTTATAGCTTGTTTAGCTTCCAAACCGGAAACAAGAAAATATCAGCTTAATCGGAATTTATGGCTATGGTAAATCTTTCAATATGAAAATGGAACATCATGATAACAACTCTCCTGTAATCACAAATATTAGCGCCCAAGCCGACCAGTTCTTATGTAGTAAACCTAAAATCGTGATGTACTTTATACATAGCCTTCCATAACATTCGCATGTCCCAGTGAGATTTTCTGCAAACTAGGTTAAGCTGAGAATTGTTAACACCTTTAATTTCATGCGACTTTCTTTTAACCTATGTTTACAAATCCCCAAATGTAAATAACGTACAGTCACTAAATAAAAAGCTTTATTATCAAGCAATTATATTAGTGAAGTTATACGACTCGTTGGGATATTTGTTCTTCATACGTGAAATTCTCCTGAAGAGGCCGAGGAAAGGCTTTATGCTTCTTTTTTAATAAAAGACCTATTCCTTCTGCAGAGAATTTTCTTTCCTACGTGAAAAAATAACGTTTTCAAAATTCCTCAAGAACATAAATTTTATTTAAAAGATCTTCTTTAGGATTACATAATATAAATGAGGAATTACTGCCTTTGTGTAAGGCGTAGAGTTTCACAAAGACTATTTCCTCCACTTTAATAATATATCTCTAACCACAAGTTAATTAATACACGACTATCGCCACAAAGAAAGCGATGAGAAACTACGTCAAAATATAAATAACCGGTCAAAGATAAGACAAATAGGAGGGTTCAAGGCCATTGGTTTTTCTATCTCTCTTGCCGAAGCGCTGGAAGTAAGGTATGTATTATATTTTAAACTTTCCATGGGCCGCAGATGGGGTCGACATTCCCTGAAGATATAATGAAGGCATGGTACGTGAGTTTACTATATGTCAGTTGTTATACTTAAATTTATATAACAATTTAAAACAAAATTATAACTATGATCACATAGCTGAACTTCGAGTATAATATTAGTTTAAGCAAGTAAAAAAATACCTTGATTTATTTGTATTAATAGGGGGGACATAGAACCCACCTCTCCAGGATATTTCCTATGGAAAAATATATTCTGTAGTGAAATATTTGTGAAAATAACTCTAAATTTAACAACAATAACACACTAACTATAAAACTTTACCAATATGGAAACAACAAAATTGTTGTTAAATATTCATAGAAAGATCTTAATATAAACATACGAAAATCTATACAAATATTTCCCTTAATAGTATACCAGATTATGGGAACTATGAAATATAGTTAGTACATTATTAACCTTTTATATACAGATTTCTTACACTTCCTTATAATCTTTTTATAAAATTGCCAATGTCATTTTACAGACTATTGTGAAGTTTGAGCACAGTAATAATTCATCACTATTACATCCCAACTTTTGTTCACAAAAGTAGATGAGTTTGTATAAGTTACTAAAAATAAGTTTGTAAATTCGAAGGCAATTATCCCCAAGTAACTAGCCTATACAATGTAAATGTAAGAATCCTTATACTACAGGGTGTTGGCTCTTATTAATTTTTATCTCCATCATCTCTATCAAAAAATATATTAAATGTTTTATTGCAGCGTCAACGTTTTTATTTATATGGCTTTCAGCTACGGCAGCACCATTATTTATAATACCCGTATTTTAACGATTATTTACTCCATGAGTTCCTTATAAACTTGAAATCTTTCCAAAAATTCTTATAACACTTTTTTATCTAAACAACTCTGTCATACAGGAATAACATTTTGGCTTCAGATCTGTTCATATGTTTTACTCCGCCCATCAGACGGTCGTTATGAACAGTGATTCCCATATAGGGCACATTAGATTAACAGTTTTTGATTATATGACAAAACAAATATTTTAAAACACCAAACTCCTATATAGCTTTTTAGGGATCAGGTAACTTTTTAAATGTAAATAAACTGCGTTATATGGTATAAATTTTATTTCTCAAGTGAATGTTTTATAATTAAATGTTAGGCGTAGATTTTATTATTAACAATCTATAACACAAAATATTAGTTCGTTGAAACCACGATGTAATCTCTCTTAGGAAACTGACAAATTTATATGTAATGAGACAATCAAACTGTCCGTCGGCAAGATTACTAATATGTACATATATAACGTCAAATATTCTATTTGAGTAATATTGTATATATTACTACGTATTAAGTGGGACCGCTATTGCTCCCTGGGGACGGGGCGCCAGCAAAGGAATCAGAAGAAAAGGGTTTTTAATTGGAAAACATGGGTTAGTGACATAGAAAATTAAAGACCCTTCGTATTAAATAAATTTCAACCAAACTAAACGTGAAACAGTTTATATTAACCAATTATGGCGGCTTATTTGAGCTTTTACATGTTGTTAGCCTAACAGGAAATCTATTATTTTCATATAATCTATGTTGAAGGAGCAAGTATTATGGTGACAGTTGCAATTTTTTAGACCCCCAAATTACAGTTTTATTAATAAAAATAGGCTAATTTTATAAAAAAGTAACACGCCAGAATCTAAGAACATATTTGCATAAGTAGATCATAAAGTACCTACAGTTATCTTTATAAAAGTACGTGATCCAACCAACAACTGCTTACTATAACGTTTTGATTTAAATGTTTGTCTTATCGTAATGTTCTCATATGCAATTTTACATTTTATTACCAAATAAATAAGGAATGGTGATTTAAAATTCCCATTACAATACAACGAAAAGTTATCGAATAAAATTCTTAGCTTTACCTTATAAAAAGGAAAATAACATTTAAATGCAACACTAAATACATGAATAAGTATATAGATATGGTTTTAAAACCCTGGGGTGGGGCCCGAGTTTCATAGTTCCTACACTATTAGAGCACGAGTCATAGTCCTATATTAGAAGACAGGACTAGGATTATAAAGATTTATTAGTTTATAAGTTAAAAGTTTACGTACCTTTCAGTAAAAATATGTACTAACAAAAATATTTGTGAAAAATAAAATATAAGGACATTAAAAAATAAAAAATTACTTCTTACATGAACAATAAAACCTAATAGGTTAATGACGTAATTCATGTAAAGGATGAACAATACCTTAAATATACAACAACGACCGGTGAAATGTAATGTCATTCCATAATCGAGTAGCATATACGCTCACAACATACTCCTACACACATGAATATGCACACGCAAACCCCATTGGTCATCTTTATAGGCCAACACACACAACACACAATGCACAAACACGCATAACCAACAACACTTATTCACAGCTACGCCCGCACGCACAAACACGTACACCGGCCATAGCCATAGACGGACAAATAACGCAATCAACTCTCACACACACATTCATCAAGTTTCACGTTCACACTGAATTCTACTTTTAAACGCTACAGCTGCTGACTGTCCACATTACCTACCTCTTTCGTATATATATATATATATATATATATATATATAAGTTTTTTTTTATTTAATTTAATTTTATTTTTTTTTTGGATTGAGTTCTGTTTGTATGTTTTAATTCAGTGTGTTCTGAAGAAGGGTTGTGTCAACTCGAAAATTAAACATGAGCACTGAATTTTTGTTTCTGTTTTTGTGTACACTATAAAGTACTTCGAAGAGTATATATATATATATATATATATATATATATATATATATATATATATAGAGAGAGAGAGAGAGAGAGAGAGAGTATATATATATATATATATATATATATATATATATGCACTTGACTGTCAAAACAAATATGTAATACACTAGCTAAATTTCTTCAAACATTTAAAAAATATGTTTCACAAGTAACATTGCTTCATAAGGAAATGCACTCTCCTTTTTACCAGTAAATTTAATATTTGATGTAATAATATTATTCAATGTTTGTCGTAATAGGGTTTGCCCTATACTAATTTTCCTTCGTTACATTTATCAGTAAACTAAAAATCGGAAATCGTAAAATTCAACTCTAGCTTAGGACCAGTACAGCTATAAAATTAACTTCACTATAATTATCATTAAAAGCTTCGTTAAGGAAACTGATTGGACCTTTGTTTCCTGATGTCTATAGTTTTTTACACAACACGTCATAATGTGTCACTTCATTTATGTGGATTAGTCTTGTAATCACCTATGATTAAGTTTTCTGTATATATATTTATTATTATGGCCTATATATATATTTAGGCCATTTCACAATTATTCTCCTGTCATTTTTTTAACTCTATAGTCTTTATTTGTTTACAAAACACGTCATGATGTCCTAGCAGATAGAAATGATTAGTTCTGTTATAATCTATGGTTTAAGTATTTTTATTCAACCCGCAAAAAGAATATAATTAAACTAAAATGTAGTTGAAAGGTGCGGCAACTTATCTAAATACGATATTACAAGATCTATACTAGTATACGTACACATAAACACAAACACACTAACAATCCTACTACATATTGGCTGTTACACACACCTCCTAATAATTACTTGCAACCTTGCATATTAATGCTCTTATATGGAACACACACAAACACAAAAAAAAACACACACACACACACACACATATACACACACACAAGCTCTGTAAGCACCCGTCATTGTACTCTTTGTAAATGTGAAGATAAAGTGATTTTTAACCGTTTAACACATGCAATTTATTGAAATGCTATATCATAAAATGCAAGCAAAATTTTTATGTAACTAAAACTTTTAAACAACACATTTAATTGTTGTAAACCACCATTTGTATTCCAATGTTTTAAGGACTATAAAACTTATGTCATTTTATTACAAAATGATTGCATTGTTATAAAATTATTATTATTAATTTTACTCACGCCGCCGACAATACAGTAATAATAGGAATGCTGCAACTTTGGTTGTATGAACATACGTCCCACATTAATTATTCTTATATCTTATATTATTTATTAATTATGTTACAAACTATATATAAATCTACAAACACGCACGGTGGATTTAATAACAGTAACAAATAAGTTAATCAATGTAATAAAACAGTTTTTATAGTAATAAACTTCTTATTACGAAAATTACAATAGAACAAATTTAGTATTAAACATATAGCTCTACAAAATTCATTGATAGAATAAATAAAAGTAACACTTGAAAAAAGGTAAAAAACATGTGAAAAGTAAAATAAAATAATAATAATTAATACATAACGTTCATTATCTGACACAATAATTTATAAAACTTACATTCAGTTATATTTTAGCAATTACATGTTGTACTAATTTTAGTCTTTAAACTGTATATTGCACTGAAACTTCTAACTTTGGAATAATATAACGAAGTTCAATAATACTCTCATACTTATTTATACATTTGTATATTCCGCAAAAGGCATTTATCTGATATAATTATTAGTACACAATTACCCTTACTGTGTAAGGGTATATATTAATAGTATACACGTGATAATATACCGTATCAATGTTTCAATTTTTATCATTCAATTGTTTTATTCGTTAATTTTATTATACTAATAATTACTCCCTTAAGAATCATAAAGATTTAAAAAATAATAATAATAATAATAATAATAATAATAAAATGCTTATAGAGTCGTATATGATAATATACATATTACTTTTTCATTATTTTTATGAGAGGAATAAGTTTATGTAGTATTTTCTATTACTCCTAAAACATACTGTGTATATAGAGTGTTCGCAAAAGGGTATTAAAGAGTACTGTGAATTAAAAAAATAATGTGATATAAACATAGGTCAAGAAACGTCTCGTTTGGCCGATAGACACTATTTTTTTTTTTTATTAAAACGATATTATTTCTAAAAGTATTTAAGGTAAGGAAACAAAATTAGGCACCTAGGTTTGAATAGAAAAGAGAAATAGTTAAATAAAAATTGTGTTATTTTATTTAATATTGACAAAATTGCAAGTTTTGAAAATCTTTAAACCCTTTAAAGTAAAAATAGATGTGTACCATGTAAATACATACATGCCAGCCCTGAAATTAAATTTTGTTAATTTTTAGCAACTGCTAAACATTTTACAATGTGATTTTTACTTGAATGTGAAATAACGGATTTCTAACTACGAGGTCAAATTTAAGTTGACCTGGTTTTCATCACCTGTAATGATACCGTTTAAGGGAAGTCGGAAAATAATTCAAAACTATCAAACGAAAACAAATAACGAGCCAACTATTTAATTTCTTTATTCCAATATTTTGATTTAAAATGTAGCATTCATGATATTTTAAATTGAACCTAAACGTTATAAAAATATATTTTACACTTTCATTAAAAAACAAATACAATTTATGAAACCCTACTTGATGCGATAAGTCCAGTGGGATTAACAACCAAGTGTTTTTACTACAAATGTGAATGAAAATAAAATTTTATTTACCAGGAACTCCTTTGCTGGGAGCAAAGTTCTCCTTTGCTGGATTTTATTTTTATTTATTAAAAAAATAATCGTTAAAAGAATTAATAACTAATACGTCTATATCAGCAGGTATATAGCAGGTTATCTTAAATCAAGAAAATCTTGCCCGTTCATTGCTACTTGAGCTCTAAGATTTTCATCTATTTTCTTCTAGTCACATGGTTTTTAAAACTATTTGTGATATTTGTGTTTATTATATCATTCTTATTATCTCTTGGTACTTATCAGCACGTGAGTAAAAATATTTGTTCATGGAATAAGCATACAGATATTAAAGAGCATTTATACAATTATGTGTATTATAACCAAGAATAATAAACAACATAAGTTACATCTAGCTACATTTAAATTAATTCATAAACATAACCTTATGCCTCAAAGTAATAAAAGAAACTAAATGGAAATAAGTAAAATTTATTATCTCTTTCGTAAAGCTTTATATAATAATGAGTACAGTTTTTATTTGTATTTTTATATTAATTACGTAACACAAAATGCAAGTTGTTTCAAATTTGTTTCTGATGATGGAAGCATTATGAAGGAAACGTGAATATTGTCCAGTGATAAAAGAAAACACTACGTTTCAAGATATGATATCGGAGATCTTTTTTAGGTGGTAAAATCCTAACACCTAACTTTGATTTAGGTTAAAATAAACAGATCGTACTAGAGCGTTGTGACATGTATATGCCAGGAACCAATTAATAGTTAATTCCATGCACACTATATTTAAATCATGCACTCAATAAAAATAAAACACAAATTACAGAAGCTCAGAAAATATATACACGTTAAACGTGCATACTGACCAAAAAAGTGATAACTTTACTGCTCAGTATTTCTCGTAGCACTAAATGATGACTAATGTGTTAAAATTGAATTGAAATTAATTCTTTCTCCTTTGCCTATAACTCACATTTTTCAACATAAAAAAGATATCGTCACATATATAACCAATATATTGCTTATTAAACGTTAACTTAATGAAAGGATTACAACGTCATAGCTAAATATGCTTTGTTTCATGTGATAAAAAAATGTGACAATGTTTAAAACATAAAAACAAATATTAATTTAGTATATATCAAATTATGTTGATCGTGCATTGTTTATCGATCCGTCAAACTCTTTTACTACACGGGCGTTATGCATTTGTATGGTGTAGTCTTTACCAGCGGCGTAGCTAACTTGGGTGGCACCCGGTGCGCAAGGTGGAGGTGTCACGCAATCGAAAGTAAAAAGCAATAAATTTTATATGATAAAAGTCATGGATAATTTATTATTTATAACATTGAAGAAATACCAAAACAATAATAGCTATATGGACAGAAAATGAATTGTTATATGATTAAAATTCCTTTTTTCTAGCTTTTACAGCTGCAAACTCAGCAATAACTCCATCGAAATTTATATTTTGTATTGCCTCGTGTTCGATGGCTAATATACCAAGATTGGTAAGCCGCGGTTGGGTCATTGTTACCCGCAAATAGTTTTTTATTAATTTTAATTTACTGAAACTCCTCTCACATGAAGCTACGGACATGCAAACCGTCATGAACAATTGAGAATCATAAGATTTTGAAGATATTCTGTAAAACACCATTCTGCAAAAAAATTCTAGAGACACCCAATCTTCTATCACTATAGAAACACACACACGTAACAACGTAATATACACGTAATACACGTTTAACAATTCACGCCAACCAAACACAACACACTTCACGAAACAAATGAGAAATGTTGCAACTGAAACGTCAAAGATCGTGAGTATGGGACGGGGAATCCCCCACGACAGCGTCAGGCTCTTTTGCGGGAATCCCCGAGATAATTATGTATAAACATAGAGCTGAGCTAGTGCTAGTGGAGGAATCCCCCCCAAAAAATTTGTTGTACGAGCGATTTATTTATTTATTTTTTTTGTACAATGTTCTTCAAGCTGAGAGACCGGGTGGGTGTCACCCCACCCCTTTGCTACGCCACTAGTCTTTACTGTATATAATCTAAACTTATTCTGAATTGTTAACTGTCTATTACCACGTTTTATTACTTTGTTATTCATGTGGCCTATAGTATCAAATAAATACATGTTAAATATTCTTATCTTAATTACTGAATCTTATGTAGAGAACGGTAGTGATTTTGTATTGAAAAGTGAATGTTCATATAAAGTTGTTCGAAAACGTTAATAACACATTAGAAATTTGCTGATTTTACAACGTAATCTGTAGCTAAAGATGTACCATGGTCTACGTAACTTTCAAGTTACTAGTATGTTTAATGAGTATTAAATCGCCCTAATATCTTAATTTATTTTTATTTATTATTAACATAAACTAATGTAAGGATAAAATAAAGAGAATTTTTCAGCTACGCATTGTGGTATTGTGCACAATAACAGAACATTTCTTTTGCAATGAACTCTCACACTTAGAGTGGGATGACAAACAAGTTCAATATCAAGGGTTCACCTTTTTCAGTAATGAAATATGTAATGTTTAAATTTGTTATAGATTTCAACACTCTGACTTCTTCTGAAATCTATTACGTTTCTGATTTGTAATCATAAATTAGTAAGTTCATACTATATACTTTATATTCAACGAAAACATAAATCGCCGTTTAAATATGAATAAATAAACTAATATTATTATAAAAATTATTAATTGTTTTAAACACACCTCTTAGTAAAAAAGCATTCTTGGTCGTGATTCCAATTACATAGATGAATTATTTCGTGATTCCAATTACAGAGATGAATTATTTCCTAAATTATGTGCCAAATATAAGTTAAAAAATAAATTTTGGGCCATATAAGTAATTCGAGGGAAAAGTCTTGAAGAAACAGGTAGACAGTAGTAGTGAACCAAAAGCCGAGAAATTACCTAAATTTGAAACTAATATAGGCTACATATAAATGTATGTATGTATATATATATATATATATAATAAAAATTTTATCTTTTGCAATAGCCGAGTGTAATTTAAATAAACATTGAATTACAAGAAGTACATGTTGCTCCGCCTGGACGCGAACCCGAATCTCTCAGTTGCCGGGTCAATGTGCTACCATTACACCACAGAACTCTTACTTTTGACGATTTAATTATTTTGTATTTGGGCGTATCTGTCTTATATGTGTTTAAATAACCAAACTAATATATGATCTGATGACCAAATACTTGTCAAACGACTTTTATAGACATTAATTAAATTTGTATAAATGGGAATAGCCGAATTTAATTTAAATAAACATTAAACATATAAAGACACAAGAATATATATATAATATATAAGAAATATATATATATATATATATATATATATAATAGAAATATAAGAAATAACAATATAATATTATATATTGTAGTGTCAAAATTGTATTATATAACATCTATTATAGTACTGTTTCTAGGATACCCGTGCGTTGATATGTCGCTATATTTCTTCTGCTGTGAATGTCACTGTTTTCAATGTGCATAAGATTTCCTCAATAACAAAAAAAAATGGTCTGCGTTATTACTAGTAGGATGTAATGGATGTGAAAGGTACAATGTCCGTTAATAAATAATGCAGGGATTTTCCACTAATGTAACCCGAGTTAATCCACACACACGTGTATATTATTGCGAGGGATAAAAGGATAGTACTGTAATGTGAACACGAGTTTTACGTTATCCTCTGCATTTTACGTTCTATTTAAACCATTCCGTTTACACTTATAACAACTTGATGATACAGTAATCAATTCCATGCAATAAAAAAGGAATTATCACTGTAAAGTTACATAATGACTAATTATATAATATAGTATACATTTACTACTATATTATATATATTGTATTGCATGATGATCAAAAACGTATATTGTTTTCTGTAATATAATAATAATGTTGAAATACAACCAAAAAACCACACAAAGATAGGTTTTTTATTTCAGTAATTCATGGCATAATGTGACTAATGCATTTTATACATATGTATATTATGTTACTAGATAACTATTTTAATTGCCCATAGCCTATAAGGCAAAACTAAAAAATTCGTTTCATCCATACAAAAACAGGAGTATACCAGTCCTACCGACACGGCATAGAAGTTGGTTATTTTTGTTTCTGTTTATGTACAACGATCAAACTGATTGGACCTTCATACAGTAATTATGGTATTCACAAAATTAACACAATACACCAATACTTTCTTTGGACTTAAGTGAAGAAAGAATTGAAAGACTTTTGAAGTATTTCCAAAAAATATTACGGATGATTAGAGAATTTTCCATTGCTCAATAAATTTCTAATTATTGATCAATATACTCATAGAGAATAAAGCTATTAGATCGTGAAACTAGATATTATTGTTTCTAAAATACAACGCAGCACAAAACTTCAGAGTAACATAAATCTATGCAGAATACAAGTAGATGCAAAGGCCATTTGTTAATGCAAAGGAAGAAAATGTATGGTTAACAGTACAATAGCAGCCTTACTATATTGATATTCGTTTTATCTATAAGGGTAACAAAGAAAACAAAGCTTCCTTCAATAAAAATATCTGTCATTGATTGTAGTAACGAATGATGTATATATGTCGCAACTTGTGATAATTTACAAACTTACCTTATGTTGCAACATTTTAACGAGTGTCCTTTTAGATGAACATAATGTTTTGGTGGACACGTGCTATATTACTCTCAACAATGTCTTTCTGACATTAAATGAATCAATAATACTGCTATGAAGAAATGGGCCCTACACTAACGTAAACGCCAATGAATCGAGGTGATAAAAATTGTATTGGCATGTTGAAATAATTGCAAAACTTCAGAGCTTATCATAATTGTTTATGATTTATAAAAGATATTTTATTTAGTCAAATTCAATTTTTAGCTATTCTAATAAATTGGAAAGTCTTTATAAACAATAAGTAGTTTTTGGTACCCTTTAGGTAGTGACTTTTTATGTACAGGATGATAGATTTTAAATTGTAAATGATCCATAATGTTAGTGCCTTGAATATGAACTGTTGCTACGAGTAGTCGGGATTTAATAAATATATTTGCATCAAAGAATAATTAGAGTTGTTTTATACAATTAATTATAAATTGTAAATGATCCATAATGTTAGTGCCTTGAATATGAATTGTTGCTACGAGTAGTCGGGATTTAATAAATATATTTGCATCAAAGAATAATTAGAGTTATTTTATACAATTAATTATAAATTGTAAATATGTTTAAGTTTTTGAAACAGGCTTCCAACAATTTTGAACTGTCATTCGAAATAACAAAAATGTCCTTAATGAATCCCTTTTACAGATTTTAACTTTTCTCTGATGTTCTGTATATTAATATACATTCGTACACTGGTCTTAAAATCCTACTTGTGTCAAAATAAAACTAGGTTTTACCTAATGATTAGTTTTGTAATTATCTTAAAAGAAATAGCCAAAAATAAATATTACAATTGCACTGTATAGCTGCAAAATTGCACAACTGTCATATATGTGATCAAAATTACAGGCAAAGGTATAATTGTACGTAAAATCTATGTTTTTTTATCTGGGTATTTTCTTATTGTCCTCAACAGATATTGCATAAAACGTTACGATAAAAGTGCTGATACTATTAAGCTTACTCGAAGTTTTTAAGACTGTAAATGTAATTATATTGAATAGAGCGGTTACATTCCCTGCGTTAGTCGCGCTCCGACTGGAACGTTGTTGCTCGCGCACGGTCTGTGAGACCGTGCTTGAATAATCCATAGAAAACACTGGTTAAAATTGAAAAGAGCTCTCAAATTAAAAAAAACCTTTATTTATAATGTATTTAGAAAACAATAATAAGTGAATAATTTATGAGTAGTTTAAATGTTTTTATATAAATGTAATTGAAATTGATATGTACTTTAACTTACATTACAAAATTAAAATTTCTATATCCAATATAAATAAAATAGTAAAAAAAATATTTAAAAATACTAATAGAACTTAATAAATAAAACATAATCATAGAATGTTTAAGAATACTGAGTACAGTAACAATATTTTTTATAGGCTTAGGTAAGTTCAGTGAAGTAAATATAAAAGTTGAAAATTATAAGACTCTGATTTAATCTGATTCATCAATGATCATGGTTTCTGGTCCATCTAATGGGCAGTTGAGACACAGCTTTAGGCCCGTATTCTCGCCTCAGATGTAGATTTGCGATGAGGCCTTTGCTTAGTTTCTACAAATAAAGAAGGTACCTTTCTCTTATTTTTCCTTAAAGCACCGACAAGTGATAATCTATGCTGATTCTTCAGTTCCCTTCCTAAAGGAATGGAAATGAACCAGTTGTCCACAGTGAAATTTCTTTCTGTCCCGAGATAGGTTGAATTAAACGAAGAACCAATTCAGATGGTGAATTGTTAACTTGATATGGCTTTGGAGGCTGTTAGGCCCGATATATCTCCATATTTAGAGCATAGCAAACTCTAGCGTCCGCCAAGGCAAATATCTTGATACCATATCTGGCTGGCTTTGACTAAATTCGTCACCAATAAAGTCATTTTCACTTGGAACTTCTTGCAGAAGTTTAAAAATTCGTTCTTCTTTTTTCGGATCCTCTTACAAAAATTTATATACATAAAATGTTTTTATTTATCGCAAACACAAACAGTCACGCACGGTCTCGAGTACCGGGGTAGCGGCTACACAGATAGGCGCGCCGGAATGGCAGACCAGGACGTAAACAAAACCCCTCTGTTGCCTACAAGGTAACACCAAACACTGCTTTTACGCCATGAAGTGGGGGAGGGGATTCTAGAACTCAGCTAAACAAAAGCACGTTGCATGTTGCCAACTCCAACAAGAATAGCATAAAAAATTCTCACGTAGCGGAATCAAGGACCGTGCGCGACCAACGCAGGGTTAAGTCTACATTTACATGTACTATTGTAAAAATAGGTTTAAACAGAACAGATGATTACATTTAACTACGTCTTTCAATTAATGATTTTTCACTGTAATTTAAAGTTAAGAGATTTATCGAATTTTTAGAGTCCATTAAAAATTATGGAATGACACCAATAGATTTTTGTATAATAGTATACATTCATATAAATTTAAAATTCCAAAGAACATCCTCATGTAAATGATAGTTAGCGTCACATTCCTTGTTATCTTTGTATCATGAAGTTAGTCTAACTTTAGTAGGAATTACTTATTAAATAGAAAACTATTGTGTTTTCAAGTCTATATAGCCTACATTTGACTGATAACTTTAATTTAAATCAAAAAATTATTATTATATTATAATATTTTATAATTTAAGATAGATAAGAAAACATAAGTATGGTAAGGTAAATATTGTATTTTTAATAGTATTAATAAAGGTAGAAGTACACCAATACACGAGTCCCGTAATCATTTTCTCTTACGTCTATAGTTCATTTTAATGTTGATATTATCTGCGGAAATACAGGCAGCCCATGAGACATAAAAACAGTCATACTGAACCCCAGAAGACAAAGAGAAAATCTGCCAGATCTTTTTAAATTTCAGCGACGCTCCGTTAATAAGTCTAAAGAATAAACAAATTATTTTATATGTACCAATGAAGCTTAATGCTAGATTTAAGGCCTCCGGATTACATATTTTCCACATATCCTCTGTATAGCTATGCTAAGTAAATGCCCATATTTACACATGACGTTTATTTTATTACAATGGAAATACACGAAAAATGTAA
This sequence comes from Homalodisca vitripennis, assembly GCF_021130785.1. Lineage (NCBI taxonomy): Eukaryota > Metazoa > Arthropoda > Insecta > Hemiptera > Cicadellidae > Homalodisca > Homalodisca vitripennis. The sequence goes on from NC_060208.1 coordinate 157,503,272, forward strand.
AGGCTATACTTCATTTGTTTTCTGAAGATATCCTGCGGAAAACGAACAGGCAGGCAGATATCCTGATTGATATATAGAACAGGAATATTTTCAGTACTCTCAGTGATAATTAAGCAAAACATACAAAGCTTCAAGTGATTAGTTTAATTTCTTCTTGAGATATAACCATGAGTTAGGTTTTTCTAACAGTCAGTGCAAACTCCATGTAGTGACAAACACCATACGAATTCAATGTTCCTAGATTAACTGAATAAACTGCATTTATGCTTTGACGATATCGTGCCATAGACTTTATTACCATTTAAATTAATAATTTAAGTAACATGTTGTTTTCTGCTATACATAAAATGATGATTTTCCTACCGACGCTAATGGGTACATATCAAATATTAAAATAAAAATATTTAATAAATAACACAGCTATGGATAAGGCAGTAATTCAAGCGTATTTCTCGAAAAAAATGGTAAAATACTTCGACAATTTTATTTAGCGAAAGTGTACTAACACTAAAAAAGTTTAATACCTTTCCAGTTTATTTATTTTCCTTTGGAAAGAGATACTTATTCCATCAACATTATGAATAAATAACAACTGATTATGGCCAAGAAAATATCTAAAAAGAAGAATCTTGGTTTAAAGTACTTAAAAGTAATTACTGAAAATTGAGAAGTAACGATTCGCTCGAATCAATAACTAAGTTTAGTAGGACCAGTGATGGATAATCCGTTATTGGCGAAGTTGTTAAGAGTAAGTCTGGGATAATTAATGAACTAATTACCAAGTTTTGTCCCAAGACGCCCAATAATTACTACAGTTGGTCGCCAGTTACAGAGCCTAAATCTTCAAAGCTTAGAGAATTCAATTGGAATGGATATATCCGTTTACTGTAGATAAGCCATTATGCAAGTTAATATAATATATGAAATATTATTCTTAAAACTCGTTAGTCCGAAAATACAATTTGAAACTTATCGAAAAAAAATTTTATTTTCAAGTGTGATGAATAATTACTGTCAATATTGCTTAAAACTATGCATTTACCATCTACTTAAGAAGCGTTTTTATTTAATCCTTATAAGTAACCATTCGTGCAAAATCTTTTTAAAATATTGAACAGTTGTTAGTCTTTCCGAACTTACTGCTTTACGTACGGTTTTAAACAAATATCTTACAGTTTCATACTGAAATCAAGTATTTAATCAACTGTAATGTTCAATACAACTTGCGTGTTTGGGCCTTAAGAGGTGTAAATATTTATTTTTTGCAAACCTTGACATTGTTTGTATGCTGATACAACTTTTATTTTACAATTTAAATTGAGTAGTTTTTTAAGTTGTACAGCTAATGATAAAAGACCGAATAAATAAAACGAACACATTCATTAATATTGTAAATTGTTTTTCTTTGACATCTAAACACAATCTGCCTTTAACTTTAATTTCTTAAGAGCTAATTTTGCAGTAAATAGAAAATTAGTAAATATTTATATGAAAAGCCTCAAGAGAGAACTAAAATAAGGAACTTATATTTCAACAGTATGAAATGGTTACTAATAAGATATGGCTGAATACATTTCATTAATTATTAATCAAGTTTTTACATACTTCATTATGTATGACACGTCATGTATTTATAGCTTTGTAATTTCCGAGAGCGAATTTGTTGGAAAACTTGAAAGGATTAGTGCTAGAAAATAATACTGTGTCCAAGGGTTTTTTTTAACAAAACTAATCAGCTAATTATTTTGTTTCTTTAACATTATGTATGAGGTGTTAATAAGATATTGACAAATCTTTGCAGTATTTTCTAAAATTACTATATTGTCTAGGTTTAAGTGGTAGAAATATAGGAGTGATCAAAATGTGGATAAATTTTAGCTATGTAAGTAAATTTAATATTTATTCAAATTATTAAAATTTTTATTCTTAGTTTCTGAGGTTAGGGCGCGTTATTTTCCTACTAGGCAGCGATGAATGTACAGTATATGCCAAATTAACTATCTGCCTTTTTTAGTATTTTCTAAAAGGAAAGCTCTTTCCAATTATTTATATTTTTGTTACAATGTATAAACTTTTTTACATATTTTATATATTGTATATAATATAATTATGTTTTTAAATATAGCTTCGAGCTATAGATATATCGTATGATAATATGAAACCACAGTGAACTGTATTACTGATATGTATTTAATAATGTCAGGTATGATTCACTAACACATATAAAACAATCTGAGACTGTATAAACCTAAAAATGTTTAAAGCCAATTTGCATTTCAATTTAAATTTAAATTGTATAACTCGGAAATATAAATAATCTTAAGGCAGGTAATAATACCCATATTATGCGTTAATATACACATAATAATACCAATCAATATGTGTCAATACATACGTAGTGGGAAAAACAATAGGTAACACAATTAAAAATTATATCTTATCATCTAATTTTGGTTATAACATTAAGGTTAAAAATGTAACTTATGGTTATACTGTATATTAGCGTGTAAGGGTTACACTAATATACATTATTTATAAGACCTGTAGTTAATAAGTAATTATAAACATTCTTCTGATATGAACGAAAGACGTTATTTACAAAAGGACAATACATATGTAACCCCCCTGACACCGAGTGTACAGGCAATGTAAAACTTGATGTTCAAGGCGGTGTTTTGTATGCAACCCCTGCCCTGTCATAAACCTGACCTCTACACTTTGCTTTACGACAGTGAAAGATTGCTGCCCTCTAGAATGTTCGATATTGCCCTGATAAGGTATAATACATTTTCCCCACGATGCATGCAGTTGAAACACACCAAAGAGTTTACTAAAGTGTAATACGTAACAGCTCAAAAAATTACCAACTAGTAAATTATATATTACATATGAATATTAATGAATGCATCTTTTTAAAGACTACCATGCAATACATACTGGCTTCACGTAATTACAATAATTGCAATATCTAGTTAAATATTACTACAAATCTGATATTTAATATTACTTTTTTACAATAAATGTAGCTTCATGAGAAAATAAAGAAAATTTAAGGGAATTAAAGGATGTTAGATACGTTGATTATTGGAATTTATTATACTAATTATGATAAATTCTAACACGTATAGTTAGTAATATTAATTTGTACTTCTATACTTTATTACAAAAGCAATGTGTTGAATCTGTCAGTAAATTACCCCCGCATGGAGGTGTATTTGAAAGATTATGTCAGGTGAGGACCAAGTGGTTCCGTTTATAATTTATCGTCCCCTTAAACAATAAGTACCACATCTAAATGAACGTTGAAAACCAGTTGTATTTAATATGTGTTAATCTAAATTGAAATTTATATATATATATATATATATATATATATATATATATATATATATATATATATGTGTGTGTGTGTGTGTGTGTGTGTGTGTGTGTGTGTGTGTGTGTGTGTGTGTGTGTGTGTGTGTGTGTGTGTGTGTGTGTGTGTGTGTGTGTGTGTGTGTGTGTGTGTGTGTGTGTGTGTGTGTGTGTGTGTGTTTTATATATTGTGTTATAGCAATATAGTCTATTCTAAATGTTATGCAAATAGAAGGGATGTTGGTAACAGAAAATAAATAATTATAATAAAGCCTAAAAGGGCATATTTTTCCTAAATATCGAGCGGAAAAAATCAAGGTAAGCAACCAGACGATTATTGGTTACACCGTACACTCGCTTTACTCAGGAATCTTTTACACTTTAAATTTTGAAACTCTCACAACTTACTTTTTAGTACCTATGTTACAGACCTCTTATTACACGTATTAACTGTGGAACCTTATTTATTTTAAAATGTTCTACTTCCTATTACAATGGAAATAAAAAAAAATTAACTGGTACTATAACTGTCTAATAATTTTATTGGAAATCATATTATCATAAATAAATACACAGAAATTTAAAATGAGTAAGCTGATAATGTTGAAACAAACTAACTCTATAGCATTTCGGTACATTATTAACACATGCGGTGTTAATTTTGTTGAATTTGATGGTTTTAGACAAAGCATAAACACTTTAAAATTTAAGGTGAGCTACTAATTTTTAAAGTGACGTTTAAAATATGCTGCTTGGTATTATTTATAAATTTGGATTACGGAATAGAGATTGAAGGATACATTTTTATGAGTATATTGGGTTTTTTATGTCAAGTAGTAAATTAGGTTTTATATCACTCTTTATGTGTCCTGTGATATTTTTATAATATCTAATAAACAAGTCGTTGTATAGCTAGTTTTAAGGCGATAAAGTACTTGTAATTCACGACGGTAAAACGAGTTAGTAAAGTCTTTTGAAGTATCATATAAACAGATTAAATAAATCTTGGTACCTAATATTCAATAGATATTTTTATTCGGTAATACAGATTGTTTATACTTGCACATATGGTGTTATACGTATACAAGTATGTGAAATTGTGCTCATATGATGTAGATATAATGGTTATAGTCCATTTATTCATTTAAAAATTAATGTGCAGACTTTCAACACATTTATAACGTACTTAAAATTAGATTATACAAAATGCATTTGAGTATTCCTTTAGCGGAATCGCTACTATCAGTTTATTATGAATGAGATTTTCTCCCTTTGTGTGTCTGTATCTAAAAACATTTATGTTCGAATTACGTTTACTGTTAGTGTGAAACCCTGTAACTAAATATTGTATACCAAATTTGAAAATTGTTAGGATCGGGATCATGGGAGATCCTCTCCGTGCCAGGATGTTATCTACTCTTGGCGCGTGAAGTGAAGCCTCCTACTTTGGCATCCTTGTAACACTGTAAAATATCTGGTTTATATGTTTGATGGTTGTAATTAAATATAGCTGAAATTTGTATTATTTTATGTATTAACACATAATTCCCAACCATATTAAATATACGTGATTTAAAAAAGATATTTACAGAAATTTATTTGTAACAAATACAAATAGTTGCAGCCTATATACTAGTTGCGTTGTAGGTTTTATTCCCGTGCGAGGTAATGTATTACAGCATAACTCTACCGCGAGGTCTCCAGAGGGTCGTACACAACCCTGATTATCCCAATTTTATTCTTGGGGATTATTCTTTTCACCAAGAGTTTCAATTTTTATCCCGAAATTGTTCCTCTAAATGTTACTTATCTAGCGACAATTCCGTACGATTGGCTTGCGAATATGTAACCTAATCGGTATTTTAAACAGTATTTTTTTAGTGTTTACAAAACATATAATTTTAGGTTAAAATTGTTACCTACTTTTTACAGATTAAAACAAATATTTTATATTAGATTATATTCTACTAATCTTAAACAAAATTCACCTTTAGAATTTTAAAATATAAATCGAGAAATACCTTTTAATACACAATTCACTTATTATAAAAAATTAGGTATAAATATGTGTTGAGATATGACATAGAGGATGTATAGAATTTACCTAAAAGTTAAATAGCTTATAACTCAAAGCTCGGCAAAGTTGTGTCATCTCACATCACCTTTATGTTATTAACCAACTTGAGACTTTGACAGCTTATTCAAACATTGAGGTAACGTTTGGAGAGATACAATGTAATCTGCATGTCTTCTTTGACAATATTTAGTGAATAGATTGTTTGTACGTTCTAACAAGAATTACTTAACATCTGTTTCTTAGACCTTAGAGACACAATAGTATTATGAAATATCTAACATTTATTGAAAAAAAAAAAACCATAAAATACTGAACATTTTTAAAAATTCATTGCTGTTCCTAGCATAATTTACATTTTAGATAGTATTAATTTTTTACAGAAGTGTAATGCAAAGTTTCAAACGTCTACAACTTTTTACATGAAGATGCTAACAAATAAATTTAAAACAAAACTTCATTGCTATAAGTTTTATTTATGTGCAAGGTCTAAAAACGGCATATGTAAAGTAATCCCTGTTAGAAAGTACCTGATTACAAACAAGCTATTCACTACATTTTGCCAATAGCATACATCGATCCCTTGGGATAATTTATTTGTGATTCTCAAAAAGTAGGGCCTAATTACAAAATTATTATTGGTAAAGAGAAAAACAAAATAAATAGTCAAACAGGAGGTATTGTTAAGGTTAGTCACTATTATTTTACTATAACGTATTCATGATTAACTAATTACTAATCGTTAACGGTCGAAATATTAGTTTAAACGTTTCGATCAATAGATCCAGTATTCTGAGGAGGAGTTGGTTAATATCACTTAGTGTTAAAGTCTGTTGCTATCCTAAACATGACCTAAAAGTGCCATTACCTTACCTGCATAGAATGGAAAATGTCATAACATATGTAGCCTCCTAAAATTCCAGGACTATTTGTTAACTGATAGTTTGTAGGAGCCTATTGCCGTCGAGATTCCACGAAGAAGGATAACAAGTCAAGTTCATCATTGGTCATACTATTTAGGACATAAAAAGATGTATTCAGCACAAACAAGTTTGGTAACGTTATAAATTCCTTACTGCATGTTATATTAAATAAAACATTACCAAGGAATATGTTTCCCGTCTAAGAAGGGAGAAATTTAATTTCAAATGGAATTTTATTAAAAATTGTTACTGCTCAAACTCTTATAACACTAGTATATGTGCATATATCATCGTTATGGTCACGTTATATATTAAGAATACATCACGATTATACTAACTAAGTCTCAAGAGTCCGTGTATTGACACTCGATAAGACTTGAAATTCCCATCAGAGCAACACACCTGTCCTAATTAATTTTTCTGTAAAACTAAATCTTTACACTGTATTATTTCAAAGTAAAAATTGTATTAGATAGCTGTAATAATTAAAACATTTATCTTGTTAAATTTTGTTTAAAGAAACTCTTTAAGTATCTTAAACTTTCAAATATTTACGTATAAAAACGTATTAGAGCAACTACAAAATAAACTAAATGCAATGAAGAAAATGGAAGGAGCAACATAACGGAAGAAAAACTTAAAATTCCGTAAAAATTTGTTATTTTACAATAGTTTATTGTTATTACGAATAGTTTTTTCTGTTCTTGGCTGATTTTTTTCGTATGTTTTTTATATTCTATATCCTTATCTTTATTTGGGGTTTCTTTACGGTTATTCCTAGGTGACTCCTAAACATTTAAAATACAAACTATACACTCTGTACTTTCGTATGGCTGAGATGTTAACACTTTTTTATTCTAAGCGTTCCTATGTTTTTGCCATACTATATACATTTACATTTCACTTGAGGCATTCCGTGCTCTAATAGAGCATTACATATAAAAATTTATTTATCTTAGTTTTTATTCTTCCTAACCTTAAACTTTTGTATTTTTATATGTATTCACTTTCTTGCTAAAAGTTTCCCGAAACTCATGTCCTTTGAATTTCCTTTTTTATTCACCTTAATTATATTTATGTCACTTCAAACGTTACATGAAACAAAACAAAAGATTGGTTTCTTTATAATAACTCTGATATTATCAGACCTACAACATAGTTTGTATCACACCGTTTAGTATCTGGTTCTTTTTGTTTTCTTTTCTCATAAAAACATGCAGATTTTGTTTTGTTTTTCCTATAACCGAAAGTTTTTCACACACACATATGTGTGTGTGTGTGTGTGTGTGTGTTAAATATAAAAATTAACATTTCAATGTTAATTGGTAATGGTAATAATGTTATATAATAGGGAAGGTTTTAATTCATTACAAAATATTTGTACTCTTTAACCTTTATCTTCTTATTGATACTTATAAGAAATCATTTATTATTACGTAATTAAATTATATTTTATTTTGAAATTATTAGTCGTTATATCATTTATTTCTTCCTAGCCTGGACTATATGAATGTATTTTTGAAAATTTTTGATGCAATTAAACTTTTGTCAAGTCACAACTGTGTCGTCGCGTTGGGCTGTGTGGTTGTGGAACAACAATCTTCACGAGAACGTCTTTGTGATAAGCTTCTAGTAATCATCCCCGATCTCCCCAACCAAGTTTGATAATCCCTGTTAATTTGATCATGCTAAAAGCTTAATACAAGTAAAACGGATTACGAGGAGGTGGAATCAAATAGCCATTTACAATTCTTTTAAATGCTCTTAGGACAAATTAATTATATCTATTCCGTAAGTAATAATTTCAGAGTGTAGGTTTTTGTTGATTCACATTGAATATTACCACTTTTTCTAATGAATATTTCAATTGCGTTTCATACATGACTTGGAGTTTACACAGTCAATCCTGATTGAAGGTAATATAATTTGTGTTTACGTTATAACTAAAAAATACGGTTATTCTTTTACGAGTTCTGATACTTTTTCAAATTATCGATTCTGTCAAAGAACTTCCTGATACTTTTCTCATTGGACTTGTTGTTAACCATTGAGTAGATGATATGTAACATTTAGGATTTACAAAAGCACATTAGAATTCGAACAGAATAGAAGAAATATTACAATAATAAAAATTTCTATGATTAGTAAATATGATTAATTAACATAATTACATGTTTGAACAAAAACAATTAACTAATAAATTACGAGCTAAAATAAGTAAAACTATTTCCTTTACATTCAGGCGCATTTGCAGTCCCGTTCAGATTTTACTAAAATAACCCTTTTCTCATGAGACTGTTATTTCTTTATGTCAAACTTAAAAAACTTATTATTTTATATGTATGGTGGTACAATTACCCTCGATATCGGCACTTTAGTATACCCGTAACACTTTCAAGTATTTATAAAGTCCATAATGTTTAAACCGTACAAAAAAAATTCAATATAACGTAACATTTCTTTTATTAACCTTTATTTAGTAAAATTTAATCCGACAGCTCTTTTATACATATTTAATTTTAAAGGATTAGTTTCATACTTATAAAATTTAAACGTCCACGAATATAAAAACAGGAATATTATCGAAATACTAATTAAGCTTAAATGTTGTTCTGCAATTACTTGACATTAACATTTGCATTTGTACATTTTTATTTATCTTTATAGATAAAAATGTTCCCCGAATTCACATAGCGTATTGGAACGTTTTATTGGTCAAGACTTCCTAGCAAACTCATGTGGTAGGTCGCCTTCGTTTGCCCAGTGGGAGGCGAAAGATCTTCTCTTGGGTTCGTGGCGAGGAAGGTTGTATAAACTTTTAAAAATAAAACAACGGAGTCGAACTAATATATGATTTATTAAAATTAGCACACTCTTTGGATTAGATTAATAAAATAATTAGGTTTGATTAATACATAATTAAGAATTTGGAATTTGGCTTCCGAAAAGTTAAAATATGGATAGAGAGAGAGAGAGGGGGGAGAGGGCCTAAGTTAACGTCTGTCGCGTTCCGCACAAGTTAGCCGATTCCCCGAGCATGCCCTCAACATCGCATCGCCCGATCCTCCCGCTGCCAAGGCTCCAGACCAATCAGAGCGCGTTTCGTCTTAGGATGGTACTCTGAGAGGTGCTTCCGCCTAGGCGATTCATTTAGTAATTAGCAAAGTACATGGTGCTTTTAGACTGCTCAAAGCCTGCGTACAACACAACTATTGCTGATTTCAGCGCATTCCGTACACGTGGCTGCGACAACACCGAGGGCTTCAATTTAATGCATATACAAGCTGTGGCAGAACTCCTGTCCCTTTCTTCTGAAGTGGTCTTAACGCCTATATTTTCCTATATTAATCCGGATGGCACTTGATGTGTACGGCAGCATTGTTACATATTGTGGAGGTCTTACCAGTATAAAGGTGGTTGAAATAATCACTAAAGTAACAATAAGTCATTTTCGTAGTATTAGGTTAAACTAATTTATTTGTTGAAATTTTGGGGCGTTAACACCGAGGTGTCACACTCATACAAAACCATATAAAATACTGCCCCTGTAAGAATGTTTACCATCATTTCGCTAAAGACACGTGTTTTTGTGTACTTTATTAATACTGTTTATCGACCATTTCTGGCTATCGGTTAATTATCTTAATTATTATAGAGGAATTAAAAATAATGTAGAGAGAAACATTATAATTAGGCAAGGCTGTGACGGCTTTATTTCCTGATCATACGTACGCCTTATGCATTCCTGGGGGTTTTAAAATGATCAAATTTAAGGACTGGAATATTAACATGGGCATCCCATTCCTAAAACAATATTATATATTAATCTTCAACACCTAAAATATTGATAAAAGTCAGGTCCGGACCAAATCGTGAAGATCGTGTAATACAAGTCCATTTATTTACACTTTAGGTTGTATGTATCCTATATCTCACAGAAACCACTGTGAGATTTTAATACGCTACAAAAAATATTCGAATATATGAAAACCAATACACGTATCACTCATTGTATTATTTTCAATATTTTTGAGCAATGAGCTTTTTTGTAAAAGTATAAGATTTACATAAGATGTATTTTTTCATTTTCCTTACATGTCCAGTGTAAGCATAGAATCTTAACTTACTTTATTGCTTCTTCACTGACGGTTTTATTTAGTATATACCCTTAGAATTATCTGTATGAGACTATTGTTAAGGGTGTGGTCTACTAAAAAGCATGTTTATGCACTGAAAGCAAACTCCCATAATCATTACAGTACGCAAGTGGATATATTCTTGTATACTAATGTGTTGGAATATGAGGCAAGAGTGCTTGGTTGTTTAATCTACAAGGCATATAAAATACTTGCATAATTCAAGTAGCATGCATACATACCACATTTATAATCTAGTTTATTTGTGTTTAATAGTAAATGTTTCATAACCTCCAAATCCCAATGGCGAAATCCTGCGTTTGTAACCGTAAACTTCCGGTTAAATATTTTAGCGATTCATTAACCATGAATTAGTGGAAATTATTTCACCAAATATATCAGTTGTAAACACTACATATTTATAGTTAATTATGCAGTCAATAATGACCACTCTAATTAGTTTACATAGTTTTATTGCAAACAGAAATGTAAATGTGCTCTCTAAGAAGAATTCCATGCATTAGTATAATTCATAATGTTTATTTTTCGTGTCGAGGAATATTAATCATGGATTGAATATCAGTGTTATGCAAGAGTTTATTTTAAGTTTTTTAGTTTATTTTATATCATAGAATGACAAGGACTGCAGGTTCTCGCTCACAGCGTTAAGGTCGGGTAACTATGAGCTATAGGAAGATCCATATTTTGTCAATGTATGTATGGAAACATCCAGTTTATACGTAAAGATGCCTTTATAATTTCTCGCGTTAATTGTTGTATTGTTATTAATTTTATTAAAAACTGTTATCGGAAGATAAGTACATATTATATTGAAATTGCTAAATAGAAATATTATTTAATTTGTTTAGTTGAATGTCATATACAATTTGTAGCAAGGTAACATTAAAACATAATTCAAAATAATAAATTATTAAAATAATTTAAAGTGGAATTCAAATTTAATACATTGGAAAATGTTTGATTTATAAATTTTTTCTATACATTAGTTTCCAATATTAGGCCATACGAAAACTCTTCCGTATAAACTAAATCCTGCAAGCATTATATTTTATGTCTTATAATTTTCTGGTTGTACGATAAGAACAAATTCTATCTGTGCAATCTATTTCTGTTGTGAATAATACATAAAACTAAACAACAAGTGGCAGGATAATATGTACTAATTTATATTGACCGCATCCAATTTTTTGTAATAACGCAATTTTACTAATTAATCATCAATTAATACTATAAAAGAACTACTTATATTATATTGCATATAATGTATTTTCTTTCGAGGGTTGAAACGTAATTGTAACAGGATTTTGGTAATCTACCGTCGTTATTTGTTACAAGGAGAGGAAATCTCAAAACCTCAGTTGTTTGTGCATATGACCAATACGTAAGGCCGGAGGTGTCTGGCCACACAAAGACTGATAATCTCTTATTATTGTAATAGAAATAAATATTTTTTTCACAATTTAAGTCGGGACATTGAATTTGAATGTCATCTTTTTCGTATGATTAAATTTTTTGTAATGAAACATATGTTTTAATGAAATGAGTGTGTAATAGGTCATAATTGTATTGATCCTAGAATAATCCATTCATGTTTTTATTTACAACCAAAATAATATGGATTTTTATTAACTTCATATTTATACTCACTGAAATTTCATGGGAAATATCGTCCTCCAACCGTAATTCTGTTCAGAAAATGAATGCTTTTTATTCATTGTACACGTTTTTATTTATCCTTTAGCTTCCCGTTTTATAAGCTACTCTCTTTATGTATTGGCAGAGTTAAAAATGTCCTTGTAACTCAGGGTCGTAAAATTGCTAGACCTTCATAGATGTTTTAATAAAAAAATACACCTCAGGACGGTTATGAACATTACACAGGTTTCTGGAAGCACGTATGCTGAGAACGTTTTCAACACGTGTGTCCACCTGTTCCCCGACATTAATATTTTTATGTTAAGGTTATATAATATTTTTGTACCATTTTTTTACCTTTTTGTAATACTAATAAATAATTTTGTACCACAATAGTTTATTAATAAAGTACTATGTATAAACCGGGGAACAGGTGGACACTTGCACCCGACATCAATATTTTTATGTTAAAGTTATATCATGTTTTTGTACCATTTTTGTACCTTTTTTAATACCAATAAATAATGTTGTACCACAATAGTTTATTAATAAAGTACTATGTATAAACCAGGGAACAGGTGGATACTTGCACCCGACATCAACATTTTTATGTTAAAGTTACATTATATTTTTCTACAATGTTTGTGCCATTTTGTGATACCAAGTAATAATATTATGTACCACACTCGTTTATTAATAAAATGCAATATATAACCGTGGAACGGGTAGACACTTGTACCCGACATCAATATTTTTTGTTAAACTTACATCATATTTTTCTACCATTTTCACCGTTTTTAATACCAATTAATAATTATGTACCACGCTCGTAACCTATGAATCGCTCAACTACGGTCACTAAAAAAAAGTAACGGATGTTTACCAACTTCTATTTGAAAACTGTTAGGGCACCATCATAAAGGCTTACTATCATAGATGTTTTCACAAAGAAGGCATCCTTCTTCGATTTTGAAAAGTACGTGCGAAGCCGCGTGTAAATGGTAGTATATATTATTTATTTACTTTATTATTATTATACTTTAATAAAGTATAAGTAACTGATATTACACAGTTGAATTGATCATGAACCCCTTTATTTCTATGATACGTCAGGAATGTCGTAGTCATTTAGTGTTGGGAATCTTCTTTCATGAAACATAATGTACATTTCAAAAATTATAAAAATATTAACTTAAATATCAAAGATGGAAAATATCAGTTTTGCAGACCCGCTATGTGAGTCATCAGCACAATGATGACAGGTAGGCCGGGCTGCACGTGTGAGGTTGGGCAAGGGCCGCCTTTTCAGGTGCCGAAGTTTGTTTTGTTATCTCGGGGACTTTTGAAGGTAGCGGAAAAAACACAGGACCTAGTAAAAGCATGGTATCCAATTCAAATAGGAACTGAGCTATAAAAAAGATCACTGGCCGGCCGCGTTAAAACTTTATAAGCAAAAATAAGCTTCGAAAGGCAATTATACTTGTAAGTAGTTTGCCAATTGACTTACACAGTTTTAGCTTTGTACATCAATGTAATAGATAGTCAAGTTTTACAAAATTAGTAAGTTAAACAATTAGTAAATTATATACTAGGCCTATTATTGTACAAGGACAGTTTCAATAAATTTATTAATAATTGTTGACTTAAAGGATGTTTAAAAATATTAAACATTCTAATTTTTTAAAGGAAAGAACAACTTGTAGATGAAAGATAGTACCAGAAAAGTTTAAAAATTTTCTTTTTAATTAATAAGTTTTATGTATAGCCATTAAGAAAATTTATGTTAGGACAACTAAATAGAATAGAATAGAATTTATTTATTTATTTTCCTAAAGTGTTTACAATCCACCACGAGTACAATAGCCTGATACAAACTTAACAAAAACAGAGGTCAAAACAATAATTTAAAATTAGTGTAAACTTAATACTGCAATGAAACAGTAAAATATAAAAAAACTATCATAAATAAAAACAAAAAAAACTATATGCAAGTTTAAATGCAATATACTAATTCTAGTATAAATGCATATACGTATAATACGTATCCGATATAGATTTACTTAAAAAAACATAGGGCCTCAAAGTCAACGCCTGCGTTGAGAGGTTCCTTCTGCAATATTAAACATTTACCCCGGTTATATATTGTATTTTATTAATAAAACGAGTGTGGTACATAATTATTAGTTAGTGTTACAAAACGGTACAAAAATGGTAGAAAAATATGATGTAACTGTAAAATAAATATGTTGATGTCGGGTGCAAGTGCCCCACCTGTTCCCCGGTTTATACATAGTACTTTATTAATAAACTATTGTGGTACAAAATTATTTATTGGTATTACAAAAAGGTACAAAAATGGTACAAAAATATGATATAACTTTAACATAAAAATATTAATGTCGGGGAACAGGGGGACACACATGTTTTCAACAACGTAGGTATAAAGTGACTTTCAACTTTGCCTCTTGAGAGTACTGAACAATTTAGGTTACTCTATTCATTTTCGGTGTTGTAAGTAATATATTTAACAGGTAGGGATTTTAATTCACAGGATAGTATGTATGAAATAATTATTAAAATAATAACAATGGTACAATTTCCCATTACAATAAATTTAAGGTTCATATAATTTGGGCCTTTTTAATAGAACTCTTCTAAATACCACAACTTCTATATCAAATAAAGATTTTTTTATTTGTTACCTGGTATCAATTACAATTACCTTGGCATTAGTCGGATATTACCCAAGATTGAATTGAGCCACACAACGTATCGCTTAACAGGCTTCGCAGAAATTACTTGCCATATTTAAAATTAATAACTCATTCCATTCATAAAATTTCCTGCGTCAGAAAACAAAATGTATGACATACATTTTTACAATCCCTCAAGTGATGAAAGAGTAACTGTGTCAGCCTATTCCGGAATATACTCCAATTTTGCTCTGCAAAGTTCCATGGTTGGACATGAATTATCAGTGAATATCTTAACTATGTTGTTTTATAAAGTTTCATATAACCTTTAAAGTTTACAGATGAAATCTTTCCTGAAATATCATATCACATGATAAATTCATATTTTTTCATTACTACACGTTTCGTGGCAGCGTTTAAATAACATAACTGATGAGACGGACATGATACTCCAAAGCAAGATTGCATTGGAATCAATTCTTGTAACAAAATTTTACATTGAACCTCTACTATATTTTTGTGTGTTAATATAAATGCCGTCAGTTAAGATTTCCTAGATTTGTAAATATACCCAGCTTATTTACAAGTTTATTTATTTAGTTATTTTATCATTGCTATGAATGTTACCCATAAGACAAACATAATTACATTAAGTAACCCTTAGGTTAAGTCTTATTGAACAACATGCAAAACCATCGATCAAATTGTTCCCTACTTAAATATATAGGTTCTTGCACCATTAGAGTCATTAGAACAGTTTATTATTTAGATATTGCGCGAAAAAACTGCGGGAAATTACATTTTCTCTAAGGCTTAGGCTGATAGACTACAACTATAGTATTTAAATTCCTCAAAATTTAATTAATATGAGTATATGTATCAATACAATTATTAAAATAGTATGTAATATTTAAATAAAAAATTATTAATATTTAGTTTTAATTAGCCAGCTTTAAAATATGTTTTTCTTCAATCTCGTACACAGGTAATATGAAAATTTATGTTCAAATGGGTATTTCGTATGCAGCCCTGCCCTGCTATAAACCTGACCCCTACACTTTGCTTTATGGTAGTAAAGGTTTTTAGAATGTTTCTCATATCATCAATTTTTTTATTACGTAATATCTTTAGGTTGACGAAAAAATAAGATAAATTAATGTCTTGAATATATAACTGTTTTTAAACATAGTTTCGTTGTATGAAATATATTCCTATTTACGAGTAAATCATTTGTAAGGGCTCATTTAATGCACCTTGTATTCTACGTACGGCATATATAGTTAGTTGTATAGTTGTAAAGTTAGTTTGCTAACCATATAAATAAACTGAATATTCCATTAAATTTAATGTCTATGTCACAATGAATATTGTTGTTATTTAAAATTTATTTGTTGCTTGTTCATGGATATTGCCGTATGAATTGAAAACTTGAACTGAATCCTCCAATCATAACAGATACATTTGCAGGTATAAATAATGCAATACGATTAAATTATTTTACACTCCACTGAAATACAGCATTGGCAATAACGTTCTACACGTGTCTGTGGATTAGCTCGTAAAGAGCTTTACTAAGAGGCAATCACTGTGTTATTCATTCACAAATGTGTTGTTACATTTGTTTCATCTTTGTGCCGGCCCAAAACATTGTTTTACTTACCTCACAAGGAAATTTGTTTACCATTCGAAAATCGAAGTTAAAAATTTAATATTTATTATGATTTGATTAAATTATTCATGTATATTATCATGTATATCATGTATATTAGTCCTAAAATAATATTATTAACTTACTAATAAAGGTAACAGTTATTTATATTATTGTGTTGTTTCAATTTTTCTAAATAATGAAAGTTACCTAATTCTGAACGGATGTTATCCAATATTCTCCAGCACATTCTACAAACTGAAACTAATTATCGTGCCATTTTCATTAATTTAGACAAAGAACTTTATTAACTACCACATTACACTGTCTAAAGTACCGTTAAGGAACAACTGTAAATAACGTACAGTATTAACTAGGTAAATATTCGTTTAAGACTGTTATATTGATTTGATGAACAACATCATTTTATAAAAGAGTTTAATATAAAAATTGCAATAAATCCAAAGCTGCTGACAGGTCGGTTCGCATACGTGGTTGAGCTTGTGTGTCAGGCCTACCATCTACATGTTTCGCAAAATGTTTTAGTGTGTACTTTTTATTTATTGCATTGAATGTTTTATTTTTATGCTATTAAATTAATTTTATTTCCTCGTTTTAATACACAAGTGAGCTGTGTGATAATCTGCGTTTAGCACTCCACCAAGTTTGAATGTAAAATTATTATCCAATAGTTTATTAACTCTTGAGCTGTCATGCGAATAGACAGACAATGATACAGAACATTAAATTTCGAGACACGTCTTCCACTGGTAGACAAAAGAGTAATTATGACAGCCTACAGTATTCAATGACACTACGATACAGTTTGATATAGAGTTTAATGTCTACAGATGATATTCGGCTCGAGATATATTAAGAATGGTTAGTTAGAATACGTTTAAACCTAATGTTGCTTATATAATAGAAGATACTATTCGAGCTACCGTGGGGATAGGCAGCATAATAGACGGAAAGGAAATTTTCGAACCGTTTTATAGATTGGAGGCTCTTTCTTGCTAACTATAACCTTTTTATGAGGTGCCTGGAACATTATAACAAGCAATTAATATTCATGAATACAAAAATAATAAGTTTTGCCAAATTCAATTACTTTCAACAATAGAACTTCATAATTATATAAATATAATCGTAGAATATAATTACATACTTAGGGGTTGTTAGAACCGAAACCTATGAATCTATATTAAAGTCTTTTTTTTATTATCAAGCACAAACGACTTTAGTGCTTAAATAGTAAACAGTGCATTGAAATATTTGGCCAGTTGATTGCAGTGGGATAATAATGAATGTTAAAATTGAATTTCGCTTAGAATTAAATATATCGTTATTAACTACAAAAGCATTATAAACCTGTAAGTGACGTAAAAGCATAAGATCCTCTTATAACTATTGATTAACTTATTTGTTGGGGATTAAACAAACTTATATTTTGTAATAAAAATATTCGTAACTAAAATACCATGGACTGTAAAATGCAGAATAGGTTAAAAGTAACGACAATACTTTTATCATTGTTTTTGGATAGATGGAGTAGAAATAGTGATCAACTTGCCCCTTTTTGTTTTGGATATATATATATATATATATATATATATATATATATATATATATATTATTTCATAGAAAATATGACTTCGTGATTTAAAATAAATTCATTTGTTTCATAACTAAACACAAATGAAAAGAAACACAGATGTTCGACAACACTTTAAAAAAATCTGCTGTTTAACGCCAAGCGGAAAGGTAACGTAAACTTTTGCGTTTAGTATTGTGTTTTGTATGCAGCCCTTGTCCAGTCATAAATCTGACCCTCAGGTCTCCAGAATGTTTCTAATTTTTTATCACATAGATAAACGATGAAATTTTCTTATGACCCCCTTATTTGACCCTATGTAATCAACGATAAATTATTAAATTTTTCTAATGTTTTCTCCTCTGAAATACTTTGTTTATTAGTAAAATCAAATTGTCTTTGGTCATTATTATCACCAGTGTATCCAATTAAGTTAATACCAATAGAAACTGCACGCAACTAATATCTAATTAATGAAACTGTACGTTTAACTAGAAGTTGGAAAATTATGGAGCTGTTTAGATTACTTGGTAATTATAGTCTAAGGACACATATTTACACCGTGACTGAAGCTTCATTAAAACTATATCACACGATTTTTACATTTATCTTACTAAGATTCTTTACGTAGCTATGCCCTAATTGCATAATGATGAGGCCAGAATGATAGCATCTTCTCATTTTAAAAGGAATGTCTTAACCTTATTTTGCTAGTGACTATCTATATCTTACATATCTCTTTCTAGATTTATCACGTTTGCTGTTGTGTAATTTGACAGGGTTGCTTTACCACATTATGATTTAATTTGGATTAAACTATTTCATCAAAGTGTTTATTGTATGGCAAAGCAATAAATATCTTAATTTCATTTTATTCTAGCCTATATAAAATATTTACCTATTAAAAACTCACAAAATAAAATAGTTGTTGTCCGGACGTCCCGTATTTCTTACGTTATTTCAGGAATAACTTATAATATACGTTTTCTTTAGATAAACACTGTGCTGTTTGAAAGAGTAAATTATATAAGAGTACAACTTTAGAGGGACTAAACCTAAGTGCCTGAGATTGTGTACACACACTCCCGCCGTGTGGGAACATTTTCTTTACCTCGACCGCGGCCACACATCTTATAACTATGTTAAAATGAGGAAAACATATTCTGTAACATGGAACAGCAATATCTACTGTAAATTCGTCTAACCATGAAAGTCACAGTATGCTCTGAATTGGTGGTCTCCTTTTAGTCACAAAGTACTGTTTGTCTCAACTTGTTTCTGCATAAATAATACTTATTTAGGTTTATTAGTTGTATTCTATATTAATTAATCAAATTTACTGATAAATGTACTGTGTAAGAACAATGTTTGGTGTAAAGATTTGTGTTACCGTTAACAAAAACTTTTTCTAAATACCATATATTATGATCAAAGTTAATACTGCCAGTAATAAAAAGAGGTCTAAAAATTTTGTCAATGAAATTTACTAACGTTTATGCTATTACAATACAATACATCCTTAAATTGTATACATGAGAGAGGAGAACCTTGCCGTGCCGTTGTGTAAGTAGAATCATTAATCTCACTCAAACCAGCTCCCTGCTCAGCAAGTTGCTTGAATACATTCCTGTCGTATGTTTTACACTGTGGGACCTAAATCAATTGTCTTCTTAAAAAATGTCAACAACGGTTGTAAATAATACAGTGACTACTAGTTCGTTTTAATGGATTTAATCTTTGTCTAAAATCAGGATTGAAAACCAAGTTAAAACTACGTGGTTTTAACAGATTGCAAAACTTTACTATCAATCGAACCTTAAATCATAGATCCAATTAATTGTTTTCTTTGCAATATGTTATGTAGGAACAAAATCACAAGTTTATGTTCGTAATAAGTTTCTATACCTACTCCCTATATCATCAAAATTTTTGCATGCATATCCACAAACAGTACTTGATAATGCTCAAACATTTGCCACCATTTTCACAATATAGGTAAAAACATTAGTGTATGGACTTTATTTTTAAATACACGATAATTATATATAATTGAAAATTTATTAATGCCTCTCATCCAGGTTCCTGATGTTGAAAATTTAATGTTTTTTTTCCTTATGCTCGCAGGATAACTAATAAACCTTAAAAGGTAATTGTTAGGTGTAATCTGAAAAATTTGATTAATCGAGTGCATGTAAGAAATAGATTATATATATATATATACATACTGTATATATATTATCTATTGAAAATTTTTAAATCGACAAAATTTTTTAAGATATTAAAATAACGTCTTTATATATCTTCATCTATAGTCTCAATAAAATGTTTTTTTATGACCTGGTGTTTACCTTTTTCAGTATTTTCATAATTAAAATAGATTTATTCACAAAAAAACTTGCTCTACCGGGACTCTTACTTGCCAGACAAGCAGATGTAATGTATTGTATATTGCAATCAGGGTCATTCATGTATTAACATATACACATGGTTGTACATATTCGAACCAGATTTACCGAGCTACAACTTTTATTGTATTAACGAAATTAATTTATATCTGAGCAATGGATCAGTTAAAAATGTATATGCATATTACGTGTTATTTCATTTGAGTAAAGCTTTTGATTATCTGAGCATCGATAAAGTATTATCTCACAACTAAACCCGATTTCTGTCTGCACGGCAACTGTCAATTTGTCCTAGTAGGTTGAAATTCGATGTGCTATTATTTATACTACTCCTTCATCGACAGGTAAATAATAAAAGTAACCAATTTTAGATTGGTTTTAAGTGAATATCCTGCCTACAAGTTTTTAACAACAGTCCGTCATCTTATAAATATAAATATTTGAAAAACTAAACATTACTTTTATCTTTCGCAATAATCTTAATATGTTTGTCTACGTAAAAATTAACTTGGACCATCAATAGTTGCGTTAGCTAGTTAAATGGCAAACTAATATCCAACAACGCTTGTATTTATAACAAATAGCTTTTAACGACATAAAAAAGCAACGCGCTTTTTAATTTATTATTACGTATATGAAAAATAATGTGTAGTGATAGCTTTGTATAACTGTATTGTATTAGTTAGATGATTTCGAATTAACTTTTTACTCATCATATATAATACCTTTTTATCATGATTAAATGTATCTGTGTAAATCTCCAGGCTTATAACTGGGCGATGGGGATGATAATCCCTTATTGAGGGAGTTTCAGGGAATTATGGTACAGGACAGTTAGAGTTCCTAGCTCACGTTAAGGTTTTCTGCAGTAGACTAGGTGAAAGAAACTACCTGCTTGTGATGTGTAGTCTTAGGACCAGATTTCCGAGTAGGGATATTGCCTAGGATTAATAGTCAGTGTCCGTGGTCTGAGCTTGGATGCAGTTGAGGATCGATGTTACCTCTGGAGGGAGTATTACTCTGATACTGACGGGTACATCCACAAAATAAAAGCAGCGTAGTATAATGTTAAAAGTCTTCTAATGTAGGACATTAAGGACTGGTCCCCACAACTTCCAAAAAAAAGGATATATAATCAAATTTGTCAGTTCTAACCCTAATTTCGTCCTTATGAGCAATGGTTTCAGGAGGTCAAGTTGTTATGACTGAAACACGCAAGCTTGGCGAAGATGCGCTGAGTGTACGAAGAGGAACGCGTCGTCAGCGCAGACCGTAACATACATTCCGGGAGCGATCGGAATATCTTTTGTGTAATATAGGTATAATAACAGTAAAGAATGATCACTGCAGCACACTGCTCAAGAATATGGAGACGTCAAATGTTCACTCTCACTGACACAGCAAAACGTTGGGGTTGGAGGTACGACGCCGGCGGTTGGAACGTAGGCAGGGGAGAAGACTGTGTGAACCTTGAGCAGTAGATTGCGTGCCACAAACGGTTGAAGATTTTGATAAAGGTGAGGGTTTTGAACATTGATTTAAACTATTATACTGTAACACAATAAGGGCTATTATGAGTAATATTTGATCGCTTTTATAACTTTCATAATTCCTAAGGAAAAATTTTAAAGTAGAAATATCTTTAATATATACTAGAGCAAGGGCAGTGTGTTCTTGCTAAAGTCCGGGAAATTTAATTGCAGTTTGAATTGCAATGGTTAGTTGGATTAATACGGTGAGTGTAATATCCATGTTTTATTTGAACTCAGATATTATAATTTGCTAATCTAAAGCACATACTAGGTTTTTATATTTTTTAATGTTCTAGCTTGAATATTATGCATGTTAGCTTTTTCAAACATTTTAATGAAACAGTTCTGAGTTATAATAAGGTATGGTTACTGATCTTAGAACTATAAAGCATTTTGTATTTTATTTTCAATAATAGTGGGTTTTAACAGAAAAATTTTGTTAGAACTTTTGTTATTTGTATGTAACTAAATAATGTAATATTTTGTAAGATGCATACAGTTATACTCTTCTGGAAAGATTATATAATAATATTCAATTTTGACATTTATTGGGAAATTGTTTCACATAATTTACATGACGTACACAGTTGATGCATGTGGTTACTGTTAACCTGTAAGCTACCAGTAGTTTTACTAGAAATTTTCCACATTTTGCTCCAATACGTGTTGCATTTGATTTTGGTTTTACTTTTGTGCTTAAAATCCACATACCAGAGCTCCTCAAGTCATAACTCAAACTTGGTAAATATATATACATATCTCATTTCATTTATTATGTTTCTTTCAATCATATTCAAATAATTAGAACAAATGTAATTTGAATATACTTAAAGAAATTCGGTACAACTGAATAAATGTATATATTTCTTACCGTGTGCTTCCAAATTCGACAATGAAATGTACTATTTTCTATAATTTTAACATACTAAACATTGTATTGTACAATTTGATTGAAATAAATCAGTATTTATCATTGTTATTAGTTACATATGAAATTCTGTTGAATTGGTTATTTATGATTGCAAAAATACTGTTTTTAGCTATGGGTATTAAATTTAATAATATAATCTTGTATGTATAAATGTTTCCTGTTTGCATAGTACGTACTTTAACTACTTTTTAGTTAACTATAATGATACAAGTTTTAATTGAATCTGTTTATAATATCGCATTTAATCTTCACATTCTCTGGATAGGTGTGTTACTGAATACAACTGTTTATATAATACTTTAAAAAATTTACTGCAGAATAAATCAAAATGGAAAAATACTTAATTTTTTAATGATTTATTTTACATAAATATTATATCGATTAATTTCTTTATCCAATTCTTAATAATCATTGCTTGGAGAAAGGAATTGAGAGAATTCGTTTGAATAGGTGCCTACTTACAGTAGTACTTGAAAGAATCAGTATTTTAGCGTTTGAGCTATTAAAACTATCACGAGGGAGAACCTTGATATTGAAACCGCTGGCACAAATGAGTTGTCAATGTTGGCAGAAGCTGCAATGTTGGTTGAATCTCAAATGCTGGTTGTTGTGGATGAACACAATGCAACGCTCGGTTACGTGGTGTCCACTGGAATGTAAATAATGACATTCTATACCATTCCTGTTTGTAACTGAGCTGTGTACTAGTAGAGCAAGGAAAAGCTACTGGTAATAATGAATATGTAATTTTATTAAATCTCTTGTATTACTTACATTATATCATTGTCAATTTGTGTGTTGAAAATAAACTACATAGCCTAACTCCTATTACTAATTACTTTATATTATTTATTCGTCACTTTCCTCTAACCTAAAAACGTGACATTTTAACACCATTGGCGTTAATTTTAATAATCATTAAATTCCAAAATAGGCACTATGTAAAAGTAATGTGGAGTACACCATCTTGCATTATAGCCTTCCCATTTAAAAGAAAAATATTTGCAACTCTTATGTGTTGTGAAGCCTATACATTTTAGTGGTTATTTCAGTGTTCTTAAATATACCTGTGAAAATCACAAGTATATGATATAAACTATAATTAAATTTTTACCGCTCCTTTTACTCTGGCGATTGATATGTTGTAACGTCATTTTGTAGATGGAATAAGGTTTGCCATATCTGTTCTTGTTGAGGCGGTATAATTTAAGCAAAATTAGACGCTCACTGCTTATTCATAATAAAGTACAAATATATGTCGATAAACGATGTTTTGTTGTTCAATTCAACAAATTATATCAAACAAACGAGTCTGCCATTATTAATTAGTGGCTATCATCACTACCAAACTACTTCAATTCATTATAAAGACTTTCCTGATTCATTATAAATCTCAGAATATAAAAACTAAGTTTTCGTAATGCATCGCTTTAGGATGGGTTTTCGAATATTAACTCCGTCCGCTACGCACCTAAATTATAAGTGACGATGGCAATTGTATATTTAATAAAACGTCATAACTCAAAATCTCAATGGATACTCATTAAATAAATGTAAATTTTGTTTGCTCAATAGGGTATTGAACTAGGAAGAGTAACCACGTGTCACGTGTTACGTAATACTTACTTGTAACTCCTTGCGGGCCAATAGCCTGAAATGAAAAAAATATAGCTATTTAAAAAGTACATTTATAGGTACAGTAATAAAGTTTTATTGCCTTACCTGTAACCATTCAGGAGTTATCAAGCCCGTCTGGGACTTTTTTACACCCTGTATATGCGGTTATTTATTAACAAAATAGTAATACGTGTTTACTTTTTATTAGTGTAGTTATACAACACCCATTTTAACATGATTATGTGGGATAAATATTCGTAGTTCAGTATAAAATATTTAGTGGCAGAAGTCAGTTCAGAATCTCTGAGAACATAAAAGAGTACAGCAGGTGCGGGAAATGAATAAAATGTTTGTTTTCTCTTTACTCGGCGGCATCACGTCGCGAGAAAGACTCAGAAACATTGCAATCTCCTTTCTAGAAACTTGAAATTATATTCTGTATTTTATTGAAAATACAAAACATATAATATCTAGAACGAGATATTACTATATCTGACATACACTATCAATGATATAAAAACTTTAGAAGTATAACGCACGACAAATGTTATAAATATACAAACAGAAACATTTAAATTCTTACATATTGTTTTCTTAATTAGAACGAAGCATAATTGATTATTTTATTAAACACATATTCAATTGTCATAAATTAAAATCTAATCCAGTATTCATTTTAGTCTATATTGGTTTAATGAGTTGTACATATATGTTGAATTGTTACATAATAAATTATATTATTATTGGTTTTAATGACGTCTTCATACAGTTAGTTTTAATAAGACTAAATGAGCATTTTTGATTTCTATAACATAAATTAAAAGTGCTCCAAAAAAGTAGATTTTTATTAAAATTACACAGCAGATATAAGTAGTATAATCTTTTCATACAAAAACTGTAAAAATGTGTGATGACAACAAAACGTCTAGATAAACATGTCTTCGTGATTCTTTTTTAATTTTCTTTTATTCATTCAGTCCATTGAATGGAGGAAGTATTCAATTTCAACATCAGAACACATGTATCATATCTCAGTTATAATGATTAGGGTGCCCTCAAGTAAAAAATTTAAATATTTTGTTTAAATTTCCTAACAATAATTTCCACAATAAACAATGTAGAAAACACAGCATTAAAACATAAACACAACCAACTACGCATGCTGGTGATTCAGTGCTAAGCTCTGATTGTTCAGAGTATCAATGAATACTGATCCCTCATTGGTTAAAAAAATAATAATCTAAACTCTCTAAATGCTACTTAAGTAGTGAGTTTTAATTCTGACTAGTAATCATAATGTATTTACAGATATGATCTAACGAGTTTTGGTATACAATAAATTTATGTATATATATATATATATATATATATATATATATATATATATATAGGTATAAAAGAAAACAAAAAACGTTTCTTCAAATCCAAATGCTTAATATTTCGTTAGTTTTCGTAACATTATCAAAAGCATGTATCAAATAAAATATAAACAAACAAAAGAATGAAGGTTATAAAAATATTGCTAAAAAAAACATATGGTATAAAAACAAGTAAATTAAACATGTAACCTTTCCTAAACACAGAGATAGATAAAATGTTTTAATCATAAATTTAAATTAACTGTGTCTCAAATTTAATCCAACTGGTGATTTTGATTGAAGAGCCATTATGTTTGCTTGTTCATATCTTCTTAATAATAATTTGGTGTAGTCTTTATTGTCATAATTTTGAAACTTCTTGATGCCAATTAGAGAGAAACAATTTTCAAAGGTTTTAGTGTGTTGGACAGCATGTGCAGATACGGGTCTAAGTAAATTTTGATGTCGAACATCGGCACGATGATTGTTCATCCTTAGCCTAAGTGACGTAGATGTTTCTCCAATGTAGTCTTTAGGGCAATGTTGAAAGGATAATTTATATACTACATTTTCACTGTTACATGTGATTTCTTCTGCTATAGAATATGTATTGTGCGTAACACAGCTTTTGTAACAGTTTGTAGATTGCATCATACTACATATTCCACAGCGTGGTTTATTGCACGGATGGCATTTGTGTTTCAAATTTTAACTGTTGTCTTTATATTTAATATATTTTGGATGAACTAATAGATTTTTCAAATTTGGTGGTCTTTTGAAAATAATTGTAGGAGGTCTATTAAAAAGATCCTTTGTTTCTGAAGATTGTTCCAATATTTTGTAGGCGGTCTTTATAATTCCATTTACTTTGTGTAATCCAGTATGGTACTGAGTTACAAATTTGGCATCTTTTTCAACAACACTTAAAACATGGGTTGTATTTTTAGGCTTAGCTATTTCACTGTTAATCAATTTTGTAGGGTATCCTCTGTTGACTAATGAATTTGATAATGTTGTTACATAATTTTGGAAGTCAGCGTCATCTGTACATAGATTCTTAGCTCTTAGAGCAAGACCCTTGGGTATAGATTCCTTTATATACTGTGATGGCAGCTATCATAATGTAAATATTGCATACTGTTTGTGTCCTTGACATGAATTTTAGTTTTTAAAAACGACCGCTATTTAATAAAACGTCTACATCAAGAAAGGTCACAGAATTTGTCGATGTTTTCCAGGTGAAATTTAGTGATGAAAAATCATTTAATTCTTCTATGAATTGCTTCAAATTTTCCATAATTTGCGTAAAATATCACTATGAACTCAAATATTTAAACGTAATAAATGTCATTAAAAACCAATATCAATTTTTAAATATCAATAAATTAAACTTCAACACTTAGCAGATAATTTATAATTGTTTCATATTATCATTATTATTAGTTTCAAATACGTCTGTCTAAAACTACAGCGTAATTTTTCTACACCAGCATATCTGTGAGTAGAAAAAAATAAAGGGTTAAAAATAGGCTTAACACAAGATTTGGTTTGAGTTAAAAACATGTCGTATTCAGGGTAATATTGTAATATTGTTTGTGTAATATGTTTTATATTTATGTGATATATAATAATATTAAACATAAAAATGTTAGTCAGTTTTAATTTTGGCAAATTCTTTGAACATTTGAAGTTTATTACTCAAAATGATACAACTCGAAAAGTACTAATACAGCTATTTTTTATTTACGGAACACCTAGTATAAAAATCAATCTCTGAACAGCTGAGAACGTTGTTATTGAATACAGCAGAATTGAATCGAGTCACCTAAACTTTTCAGAACTCTCGAGAGATTCAAGTGAACGTCACGTTAGGCTTTGATTGTTGTAAATAAATCTTGTATACCTGCCACTAATTCGTCAACTTGACCATTTATTCTGTTTATTGTCCGATATTATCCTAGATTAGCATTAGTTTATTTTATTACAACAAGTTAAATATTGATTTTTCAATAAATAACTTATTAAAAATATAATTACTATTTTAAAGTGAAAATGTTTATAGATAACAGTTTATTATTAATGGTTGCATCAAATGCTTATAAATAAAAGTATTGGACAAGTGGCAATGGTTCAAGTTAATTTCTCGACCCAATATCCTTCCCTTTAGAAGAGGCTGCCTCACCGCCACAAAGCCGTACTTTTAGTACATGATGCATAGGATTAAGTCAAGATATGTTACAGGCAGTTTTAAAATCGTATAACTATGCGTTGTCCTTACCACATGAACATTGCTCACTATAATCTTAGCACTTCACTCAAGCTGGGGTCAAAATCGTATTCTGCACATGACCATAGAAATATTACATAACTTTACACAATACTATTCGAATGTTCTTTGCGTGTATATTACAGTAAAACAAAACCTATAAAGGAAAGGAAAATGGGTCGATAATTAATAACGAAATTAGGATTCAATAGGACACCTACACTTAGACCAATAGCATTACTACGAAAATAAAAATTATTTTTAGTGCAGAAGAGCACACCGTTCGATTTTAAATACCACCGTATTTCTACGATGTTAACACTTATCAATCGTTTCTAAGGGCGTAATTTATGAAAAAATTCTATAATCCATGGATGGAAAATGTTCGAGTCAGCTCAATCATAATGAATAACTTTACAAAAACCAATGTTGTTTATGAAATAAATCCTAGAGGTTTTATTGCAAATTTTAAATTACGCGGGGTTTAACACGGAGTTTACAAAATCAATTGGCGTAGAAACCTCGAAAGAACATAGTGGAAGCATCTAAGGTGAGGTGGAGGCATCATAATAGAGCTCTATAACACTTTTCAAGCAGAAGTAGACTTATCAGGTACATACTAACTTAGTATCAATAGTGGAGGGACTTAAGTGTTAAGTAAAATTGTGCCTAGATCTTTTTAAGTTTTGTTGTATGTATAGGTAAAATGTATACATATAGTTCCACAAAACTTCTCTTTGGATTAAATTTCTGTCTAAAGTATCTAAAGTGATATATTTAGTTTGCATTCGTTTGTCAACGAAAGAAATACATAAATTACGTATGACTACAAAGTCACTGCGGTCAAAAGAGTCAGTTCCGTCTGATTAAATTCAATTCCGGTATAATTTTTAATACCTCATCAAGAGAAGATATACATAGGTCGCTTTTAAAGAGTCGCATGAGACAAAAAGCATCTTATAGTAGATCTTGTAATTTTTTTCTGGTCAAATTTGTTTCAAGTTCCATAGTTGGTGTTTGCAATTTTGCAACTGGTTCTGGCGGTTCTGGCCATTTGAATTCACTCCTGGTGCAATTTATTTCTAATTATATTATTGAGTTTATATTGTTGCGCTGACAAAGAAAGTAAACACTTATGCGTGTTTTGGAGTCCAACGTGGATTAACAAGCGTCTATTTCCTCTATAAGTCCTTTTTCCTACTATAAGGGAATTAGATTTTTACCACTATCAAGAAAATGTATACGAACGTAACTTTAAAATACTTCTTCAGTCAAAATGCGTCTAAGTCCGTCGCTTATGTTCTGCTTCCGGTATAAAGCGAAGAGGGTGCTTGCCATGCCTTTGTTTGTCCTACAACTACAGTAAAAATGTCATACGCAGTTTCAGGGAAGCCAAACAGTTTACATTACCTCATGTGCAAAACTTTACAACTTTGTTTATTAAGGTAGGTTTTATGACAGGGTTTAAATAGTATGTCCAATGTATTTGTCATTGGAGCAATCTAAAGCAAAAATTGCATAGTAACTTAGTCTTTACAATCTACATTGTACTAGTAATCAAGCACTATCTATTTAATTACTAGTTTATAAACATTAAATTTAAACTAAACTTTCTGCCTTCATATTCAACCTCAATTCAGCTGAATAAAAAGGTTTCAACAGCTGTTAATTATCAGTTAACTTTGGATTACGAGTCATAAATTTATTAATTATTTGTTACATTTTTTTATATTACGAGGTAGATTTCTTTTTTAATGCTATTCTTTTCATCAAGTCCCTTCTTAAATACTGGTGTTAAAACCTTGTTTTGTTTTGTTGTAGGTTTACAAAGTTTGTAAAATAAATAAAACACTCATTGTTATAATAATAATAATATTAATTATAATACTGGTAAATTGTTTTGTAAATGTCTGATCAGTCTACCTTTTAATAATATTCTTGGCAACATACAGCTAAAATTGCGTTGCTCGTTTTCAAGAGACAACTTAAAGTTCTCATTACGTCCATAATGGTATTTTAAAACGATAAATTTAATTTAATATATTTTACTATACTTATTTGCATAAATACAATAGGTGGTTCTCTTGAAAAATTATTGTGTCCCATATTTAGCTGAAACCTGAAAATCTGTATTTCTTGTATAGACGAACAAAGTTAAAGTACAAGAATTAAAATTGAACTCGAAAATATTAAAAAAGTAACTTATCTGAAATTATCGTTTGAGGTTATTCGACTCTACGCGAGAGGACATATTTGAACAGTAAAAAAGACATTTATATAAAAAACACTGGGTCCATTTTATATAATACAGTCGATGCTAGTTTTGGTTAAAATCCAAAGATCTCTTTTATATTCGTCAGGACTCTTTAGTAAAAAATATGATTTTGCTCCATTTCACTTGTATTCAAATCTATGTTACAAATTAACCTCTACTCCAGCTTGTTTTAAATGTGTTTAACGACCAGATGTCTAGTATATTGATGCCCTAGGTGTAACACGATTAGCCTCAACTATGATCTCTACTTCCGATTTTCGTTTTTGAACGAGTTAACTTAAATACTTCAAAGGGTAAAAGTCTGGCTTGAAACACAATTTACCTATTAAAAAAAAAAAAAAAAAAAAAAAAAAAAAAATATTTTTGAGTACATTATATGCTGTTCTTGACCATGTCTTTAACTTTCATGTACACCGTCATATGTAAAAGTAATATTTTTCTCTCTATTCTTTTATCTTTACAATTTCTTAGCTTTTTCTATTTTTTAAACTCTTGATGGTTTCAGTCTATGGCTTGGCACATGCCATCAGAACTGTTCTAATCCGGGTAGTGGCATCATCTGTCACACTTACCCTTTTCAATGTAAACCATCCCAAGAGTCACATTATCTTATACCAGCCACAAAGATTGCCTGTACCAGCGTACCATGTTTTTGGCCCTTGACAGCCACTTTAGCAGGTTAAATAGTTTACTCTTTATCGAGTACTGAAGCTATCAACCCCTGTTAAATTGTTTATTTATAGTTTATACTCCGACCATCGTTTTGAGTCATATGCCATATTGGATCTCACTATTTAGTTTTAGACTGCAAAGTTTGTTGTATAATATTTTTTGGTTGCACCTGAATGACAGAAAATCACTCAAGAAAATTCGTCATTAGATTCATCATTATGCACCTAACAATGGTGAGTTGGTGAAAAAGTCTATCTAGAGAAGTTCCTTTCTCCAGTAGTTACAAACTCTCCGTCCAACACAAGTAAACATGTGGTTACCAGTTCATGTTTTTTAGGTATTTGTCTTATTCGTTTAAGTGTTGTTGAGTCCTATTATACTAAATATTTTTGTTTTAAAGTACAACAACGAAACGCTAATGCGTGTGTAACTGATGATGTCACAATTTTTGACGAAAAGCGTCGCAACATCTGGTAAATTAAGAAACTCAGAAGATACATTTTTGGTTAAAATAATTCTAGAACATTTATTATATACTTGTTGTTATATACAGTAGAACCAATGCAATATTAACTGTCATAAAATTGCTAAACATTATTATGAATTTATTATTGTATGGTAAAAATAACCATACTATTTAGCACCTTTTAGTAGGAGATCTAAAGATTGTTATACTTAATTTTATATACGCAGGTGAGGGTTAAGAGGATATCACAATTTCTTAAATGGCCTTGTCTTTTTATGACACATTTTGCATTTTTGTACATATTTATATATTGCCTTTATTAATGGATAAATAATATCCTAAAACTTTTCATCGCTCATTTTCTATATCTGAACATTGTCTTACTCTTTTGGCAATACAATATTTGTATCACTTACACACTGCCCCTATTTATAATGATATCCCCTAATAGATCTTACAGTTTAAAGAACGAAATTCACGCGAGGAAAGTGGATGAACTTAGTTCAACTTAAATTCCATTTTAATACATGTTTTAATTTTAGAAATAGTGGTGCTATTCTAAATCAAGGAAACTTTAAATATTGTTCTCTAGGTTACGATCCGTAACAGTGCAACCGCAAATTTATCTCTTATTTATTCAATGTGCCTTTCAAGGTTGTAACTGATAAGGAATTCTCATATATTTTTTTACGTTTTAATGTATAAACAAAAATGTAAAAATAAAATGACTGTTATTTAATGTAAAAATAAAAGTCAATACATTCTTCTTTAATTGAATCGTTGTAGGGCATTTTTGTCAGCAGTGTAAAACATCGTTTATTTGAAACAAAGTAGAAGAAAGTCACACCACAACAGTCTTCGATGAAACTTCATGTAAATTAAATCCTAAAGTGTCTTACTGTAGTAATCAGTTTATTAAAACAAAGCTATTTGTTCTACAATATTCTCGTTTCCCATAGTTATCCATGTGACAAATTGGAAAAATAATTTCACTAAACTGAGCCAAATCCGATAAAATAACATGCACCACATTCAACTGAATATTCAATGTACAGAAATGAAACATCGAACATAGATTAAGGACTATAGGTCAGTTCATTTTTTTGATATCGTGAGGAAAGATAGAAATATATACCTTAATCATAAATTAAACTATCATTCCCCTGTGTCCTTCCCTAAATATTTTTCTATGATTTGTATTCATACTTGGTGGAACACTATGTGGCTTACCTCATTACAATGTATGGGTATGTAGAGTGTGTTCTTCTTTGGCTAATTATAATGCCACAACTCAAATAAAGGATGACATAATACGCACAACGCTGATGTTACCAAGCTAAACACGGCTTTCCTCTACACATGTGACATTCAAAATTTAGCACTACATTTTATGCATGAAAGAGAAAAAGAGAAACCATCGGATTTCTATATAATAGTATAGATTATAAAACTCTATACATTTACTGAAACTTTTGATTATTAAATATAAAAAACAATTTTAATTAACTTCTCTCATGTGTATTTAAGAAATAGTTTATTTACAACATCTAGTCAAATCTTAGTTTAAAAAGTTTTTTTAGTGAATTTTGGTATTTTAGCGTAACTATACCAAGTCCAAGAAGATCTAATAAATGTTTGTAGTTTTGTATTAAATGTCATCGTATACATCTTTGTAAAGAGTATTCTTGTAATATCGACTGTCTAGAGAACAATGAATGTTCTCAATTGAATGTTAAATACACTTTTTATGTATTAACCTTTTAAATCTAACTTTAAAATGCATTTCTTATATAATGCTTGTATATTACAAATTTTTAATATTGTTATTATATTAAACTTTAATTATTAAAGAGATAGCCGTGAATGTTTGGAACTTTGTAATAGTAATATAAGGATGGTGTAAAGTACTTACTAGTATAATTCTGGCTGAGTTATCATACCTATGGTAAACTTTAAAACTTAAGAGCGAATAGTAGGTACAGCCGTGTGAATTATGTGTATGTGAGTCAGAAAACTTGATCCTTTAATTAAATACTGTATGTCACCAGCTAAGTTATTGAGCTTCTATTTTTGTCGTCATATACCTTTGTTATTTATAGCAAGTTTGATCCAATGAGAGAAGGTTATAACTATTCGAAAATGTATAGGATTTTAAGATTAATATGTAATAAGTATATAATTATAACCATTAATATATTTATGATATACTTCAATTATAAGTAAGTAAATATGTTTATTCTTCCCGTTGGAGGTTAAGTACTCTAATTTTTAATTGTGTACGCGCAAATCCTTAGTGCCGTGGATGAAGTATATACTATGACTCTGAAATAAAGAAATTATAAATAGGAAGTGAGCTCAAGTTGAATGTAAACTTAAAAAAAGTAACAAAACTTATGGAACTGTCAATAGGTAAAAGGTCTCTCTCTCTCTCTCTCTCTCTCTCTCTCTCTCTCTCTCTCTCCTCTCTCTCTCTCTCTCTCGTGGTTAATTTACCGTGTACCATCATCGTCATATGATAATGCTCAATAATTTTTCTAACAAACCGTCTTAATTTTCTGAGATTCGAATCTGATATCTTGGCTAAATATGGGACTAATTTATATATTTGTGTAATACAGCCATGTGCACAATGATAAGTGAGACCGGATTACAACAAAATAATCAAAGAGTATATTGGTAGGTTTGCTCTCTATTGAATCCAACAGTAGGATTTGGATAAGGTAATTGTAATTGGTTATTGTGAGTGTCGACATCAATCATATCATTCCGTTCTGCATCATCGTTTCTGTGGTCTATACCAAAATAGCCACATTTAAGTAGACATTAAGCGGTTTGTTGTGAAAAAAGATATCTGTTAGATTATAGTAGCCCTACCTAAATGTGCTTTTCTCAATGTATGACCAGGGAGAAGCTCTATGTATGACATTATTACATAATGTGTTAATAATGCAAATTATTTTACTTAAAATTATATTAACAAATTTATTTTCTTCGGGTTATTTGTAATTGGTGTTATGAATGTGATGTTAATAAAGCAAAATATATTCCAATTATTTATCTGTATTAAATAGTTTAATTTTTATTACTAAATGCATTAAAACTTTCATTTAAGTTCGCTATGGTACAACAAGCGGAAAAAGTTATTTAACTTTGTCTGATTTATTTTAACCATTATACATGTTTTACCATTTATTGAGCTTGTATTTGTAACCTGAAACAATACCTTGAACAATAACTAAAATAGAATGTATAATATACAATATTCTAAATGTAGTAATGTAATAACGTGCATTAGTTTTCTATAATTTGCTCGAGTTTTACTTCTTTTTACTTTTTTAAACTTCAGAAAAGTATGCGTTATATAACTGTACCCTCTTAAAGTCATTTTAGACTACGCTGCAATAACCAACAACTAAAAACAAATATAAAATAAATAAATAAATAAATATTTATTTCCAACATTTACATTCATGTTTACAAATAAATGAAAAACTTAGGAAGTCACTGACCAAGAACAAGTAGCTGGTCAGTGTAACAGATACACAATACACAAATAAACAGTTTGTAGCTTGCTCTCACATAAAAAAACTAAAAGGTCAACAGACTGCTTTCCGCGACGTCTGCACAAGGCTACAAAAAAACCACAACCAAAATAAATACATATAGCCGACGTTTATATAATACAGAGTGACTAATAATTAATTAGACACTAATTAGACAATGCAAAGAGTAACAACAAATGTTTTGACAAAAATACAAATATACAATCTTATGTACTAAAATCATAAAAAGGTTTACAAAAATGTATAAACCAATATATTGAATGTATAAACAAATATATTGAATGTATAACAAATATATTGAAATAATGGAAAATTAAATTAATTTATTACATAAAACTACATACAAATATCAGGAAAATCATATACGTACACTTACATGCACACGATAGAACATCCACACTCCAAAACATACATTCACACGTACACAATACTATGATTATGATAGTTTTACACAAACAAGTTTAAAATTATGTAATAATGATGTAAACAATATAATAGGTGGTTGCATAAAACTTAAATTAATACACTCGTTAAAAAAGCAATATCAGGTTTTGTAAATAGCCAGGAATTTAGTAAGGAGCAGAATTGTTTTAAGTTATTACTCGATTTGATTTCATCAGTCATTTGATTAAATAATTTTGGGCCCACGTATTGAATGGACTGTCTATATAGTTCTTTATTAACTTTGGGTAACCTGAAGATTCTACTTTCACTAATTCTAGTTATATACGTCAAACCACTTGTACCTAAATTTCCGCTTCTAGTATAAAATATTCTCAAAACTTTGTATACGTATAGATGTTCTATAGGCAAGATTTTCAACTGCACATATAGTGGAAAGACGCTATCTCTTCTGCTTCTATTTAATATAATACGGATGAAATAATTTTGTGTTACTTTTATCTTATTTATCAAACATTTATACGTATTTCCCCAGAAACTAATTGAGTACTGTAATCTAGATTGGATTAGGGCAAAATATAAAGTACGCATAAGATCTGTATCGCAATAATTTTTTAGAAAATAAAAAGTTCTAATTGATGATCTTAACTTATTATGTAACGCGGTAATATGATCCCCCCATGTTAATTTACTATCTATTACTACTCCAAGGTATTTGTAACTATTTACTCTTTCTATACACTGACAGCTACATGAATTTACGTTACAATTTATCTTGTGGTATTTTAAGGCCTTTCTAATTCTAAGTCTTTAAATCCAAAGATTATATATTTAGTTTTTGATACATTTACCTGCATTTACCTTTTTTTTGTACATTAAAATACGTAAATTTACCACCAATGTATTTTAGTTATAAATGTTTTAAAAAAATAAAGGGAATGAATATAGAAAATGTAAACCAACAAACAAAGTCCACTCTGAATTAATTATCTTGTATTTGCAATTATCTAAGTTAATGATACGCTGTAGAGAGTAGTATGAATTAATATTGGATTCCAACACCACGTGTTCCAATTCGCTTGCAATAAGCTTTCGTTATAATCAAATTAATTAACAGGGATTATCAAACTGGGCCTGGAAGATCAATTTTGATTAGTAAGGGCTTATCGCAAAGACGTTCACTTCAGGAATTCGTGTTTATGTTACCAGACACCGTCGCAATGACATTGAAGTTGTACTCTGATAAATATTGAACCACGCTATAGTAGAATTTATACCTGATTGAGGTAAGCTATAAAAATATGTATAGTGTAGTTTTAAATTTATTAGCTAATTAAAAAGATTCTTATAATATAAAAATATGGCATTACAAAATGAACATTTGAAAACAAAATAAAGGTTTATTTAAATGTTGTAGGGAAACATGTCGCAATAATTATTTAAAAATGTCTACATTTTATGTGAAAAGAAATATATTATATGGAATACCCCGGAGAAAACCAACGGTTTCTTTCTCATGACACAAATGGCACCTACTAATGATAATATGAATAAAGTGTATTATGTAAAATACATTTAAGCAGTTTATAAAAAAAGGGTTCTGAAAATATAAAGTTATAATAAGGAACATAATCACTTGTAATTGAATGTTAGTATGTAAATTCGATAGAAAACAAACAAATATCTCCATAATAATACAACGATAGTTTTCTTTATATAAATAAATTTAATGTAAACAAAATTCATTTGACAGGTATTTGGTCTTCCAATCATATGTTAGTTTGGTTATTTAAACGCATATGTGACAGATATGGCCAAATACAAATTAATTTTGTCGTAAAAAGTGAGGGCTCTGTGGTGTAATGGTAGCCTATTCACCCGGTAAGTGAGAGATCCGGGTACGAGTCCCGGCGGAGCAAGTACTTTTTGCGATACAATGTTTATTGTAATTGTATATATATATATATATATATATATATATATATATATGTGTGTGTGTGTGTGTGTGTGTGTGTGTGTGTGTGTGTGTGTGTGTGTGTGTGTGTGTGTGTGTGTGTGTGTGTGTGTGTGTGTGTGTGTGTGTGTGTGTGTGTGTGTGTGTGTGTGTGTGTGTGTGTGTGTGTGTGTGTGTGTGTGTGTGTGTGTGTGTGTGTGTGTGTGTGTGTGTGTGTGTGTGTGTATGTATACCATACTACGACAGATTTATATGCTATGTAATAACAATATAGCCTAAATATCTACAAATAACAAAAGAAAAATATTCTAAATATCGGTAAAATAACATACGGTCATGAAAGTTGTCATCTATTGTGTTTTGGGCTATATAATCGGCATAAATTGTCCATGAGAGGAGACACAATTCTCACCCTAGGAGGGTTTGTGAAATCAATTCAAAGTTCAGTATATTGAACCTTTGAATTAAAATACCTCATAACCCATCATTACAATAAAACCCTCTTAAACTCATACTTATTACAAAGGATTATACTTTTGTGAACACTTTCCAAAATTATGAATAATTTAATAGGTAAAATATTGTGTAAAGCAAAACTAACGTGTCACAGCTATTTTTACGATTATTAAACGTACCGTAAAGACGGTCTGTCTTGTGATTTATTTTTAATTTATTATATGTTTGATTTTATGTATAGAATAGTTATAATTACATATAAATGTTTTATAAAAGTGTCAAATATTTAAAAAGTGTTTTATGAAGTTTATCTTTAAATACTTATCTGAGGTCTTCTTACTTATAACACTTGGATAGTTTATTCAAAACATGTTAAAATACATGTTATTTATCTTCGATTAATTAAAATATAACATTACAGAAATACGAATATTATATTCCAATTTAATATATAAAAAATTCCAAATTGTTGCAGTACACATAATTTGTATATTAAGATTTATTCCCGTGCGAGGTAATGTATTACAACGTAACTCTACCGCGAGGTCTCCAGAGGGTACTACACAACTCTGGTTATCCCAGTTTTATTCTTGAGATATTTCATTTTTATCAAGATCTTTCAATTTTCTTATTAGTTTATTTACTAAGCGTTACTTATCGAATATTAATCGTAAGAATCTTTCGTGCAGAAAAAATTACAACATTAAACAATACTTTTTCCCTATTAATTCCTATAATGTTATTGTTAAATAGGAAATTTAAGATGGTTCTATTTGTAAGGTATACTTTTACATAATGTTTAATATAAGTACGTGTATATATATTTTATATACACGCTTAGGCCACAAAAAAAATCCTTAAATTAAGGACAAAAAATTTTACTATGACAGTCCTGAAGTTTTTCATGTAATTTAAATTATATAATATAGACACCATAACCATGTTATTTTTAGATGGCATAGAAACTCCAGTGATAAGATATGTTCCAATATCCTGTATTTGTGTGTAAATAGACTTTAACTTAAAAAATAATTATTTAGGTGCCTCGAAGGTAGAGAGCTATCAGGTGTTAATGGTACCAATGAAACAGCTGCATTATTAATAGCTAGATATAGTCAAGGTGAAAATATTTTAAGAGTCTATAAACTTTGCAGATTGAGAAAATATGACTTATTACGTCTGAAACATACGATGAATATAAGAACATGTCTGAAAAGTCCTGTTCGGTTAAAAGCCGTCTTCTGCCAGTGATTAATCTGTTTATGAATGATATATATATATATATATATATATATTATATATATATATCTGTAATCTGTATATATATATATATATATATCATTCATAAACGATTCAAAAAAGATTAATCACTAGAAGAAGACGGCTTTTAACCGAACAGGACTTTTCAGACATGTTCTTATATTCATCGTATGTTTCAGACGTTGATGGTCGTATTTTCTTAATCTGCAAAGTTGTGTATTTTCTTAATCTGGACCGTGTAACCTACTTCCAGTCTACGGTATATCGAGGATCGTGGTGTCATTTGCATTCTTGCCCTGAAGAAGCAAATATGCAGCCCTGTAAAAACCT
The DNA here is from genome assembly GCF_021130785.1 of Homalodisca vitripennis. Lineage (NCBI taxonomy): Eukaryota > Metazoa > Arthropoda > Insecta > Hemiptera > Cicadellidae > Homalodisca > Homalodisca vitripennis. The sequence continues at coordinate 157,542,837 of NC_060208.1, forward strand.
ACTTTGGAGAAAAAGTGTGAACTTCCTAAGCCTCAGTTTTAATATACTTCTGTGTAGGTTATTGTGGGGAAGTTATTCATTTTAGAGTACTTGTATCAAATTTAACTCCAAGACGTCGGGAACAATAATTAGTTATTTACGTGTTGCAACACTCTTTAAAATCGTATTCGTGACTGATCTTTATAAATACGGCATTGTGTATTTATTTAAGTGATAGAATGTGTGAAACTTCATCTCTCTAAGTCATCGTATGTTGGAAACATAAATAAAGTTTTTTTCTTTCTTCTTGGGGGAGTTGCTATCATTTTCAATCCTATTTGTTTTATTTTAATTAGAAGAATCTACTATTTTTTCAGTCAAGAGTACGCGTGCGGTTGTTATCAACTTCCTGAGATAATGGATAGTTGAACAATCAATGATGATTAAGGTCCAGTATTTTTAACTGTTTCTTATAGAGATCAAGTTGTGGGATACATGTAATTATGTTAATCACTGGACATATATTTGTGAAATATTTTTAAAAACCTTCCTTCTTTCGTCTGTAACTCTAAGTGCAGTATTTTATGCCTGTTAGTTTGAAAATTAAGTTCTTTTTTGAACCCAATCGGTTTGAAATTACAGCAGCTTAAAATAAATACTAACCAAATAGATAATATTCAATTAAAAAAATTCTGGGAATTAAATAGGGCAGTGGGGTGAGTCCTAGGTAGAAAATATAAATCTTTAGTGCACCTGCTGGGCACAATTTAAACGAATGTACAGAATGTTATGGCTCTATATTTCATAGTTTTTCGTTGGCGTTGTTGAATCAGTCAGTCAGTCAGGAATTTTTCGAAATTTTGTTCTATAAATGTATGTTTATGTGAATGTGTAAATATGTGTATGTTTAAAAATTTTCTCAAAATTGCCACTAAATTTCGATAAAAGCATCTTACGAAACACACGCACACGCAAGCTCGCATGCAAACACAAACACACACCCATTGATATATACTTTAAAACATTACTATATTTTCTACATAATATAACAAAATTTAATACATGTTTCTAAGAGCTTCTCTATATTAAAGACGATGGCAATATTAGAAGGGAATGCACATAAAAACCGTTACTGACGGTATAAACCGAAACCTCAGCTGATAATTGTCGTAACAGCGGATATTGAATATCGATTACGGCTCGTATGGCGTATCTATCTTTATGTATAAATTTAAATGTTAGATAGTATACGCCGATGTAAGTCATAATAATTAATTATAGCATCTTCTTAATTGTTAAATATAATGGTTATAATCAAATATTTTCTCCTGCTCAACCATATTTAAGATAGGAATAATAAAACAGTATATTAACATTATAGTGACCAATTACCTTAAAACAAAGAACATCATTGATTATTTACTCAGACAAGCCCGACTAAGTGTATTCATTTGTATAATCAGTCCTAGCTCCCACTCCTCTGTAATTATGAAACTCAGTCTGTTGCTCTCAAACAGTTATTATCTTCTTATAGCTTTTCCCGGCTAGTTTCAATTTCTGCTTTATCTTTTTAATAGTTCCAACAATATACTTACCAGTTTTTAAAAGTTCTTAACTTTATTCAGATTTATAAAATTTATATATTATTTAATAATATATTAACTTTGTTTAGTTTGAATGTAGAGTTTAGCCCCCGTTCACCTTCCTCTTAATGTGGCGTCTAAAATCTGACTGTGTCAGACTCGGGTCCTGGAATGTAGAGTTATTGTCGTCTGAATAGATCCATAAAAAACTGTAAAGATTAAGTGCAAAATTAAATATGTTCATATTTTCTATATCAAAGACACCAGGAATACAAAATATAATGTAATCTATGTAAAAATGTATTCCTGTTGACTCATCAGGTGCACAATTAACTACTTCCTTTTCATACTAATGATTTGTATGAACACACACACACACACACACACACACACACACACACACACACACATACATATATATAATATATAATGTCAATGTCAATGTACTCTTATAGGTATATAAAAATAACAATATATACATACACATACATACATATATATATATATATATATATATATATATATATATATATATATATATATATATATAAAAACAAAATACGTTTAATTGAAACATACGTTATATTAAGCTAGTATGTAATATTGGTTCAACTTAAAAATTACTGTTCATGTTATAAGTAATTGTAATATTTAGCAAGAACATTTATATATATATATATATATATATATATATATATATATATATATATAATAGAGCAATTCTGCATCATACAACCGAAGTGAATATATATATATAATATATATATATATATATATATATATATGTTCTTGCTAAGATTTTGTTTTTTATATTTATGTTTTGGTCTTTCATTACTGCTTGTCTCTGGTTATAAAATAAACATAAACCCACTTACTTCAATATGTTTTATAAATTACATGTTTCTCTGCACATTTCTTTCCCTGTAGTAGAAACTATAGGCTTAAATAAAAAGTAAAATAAAAACCTTATGTATCATACAAAGTAACACACGTTATAGGTGGAACAAATTTCCAAATTAAGTAAAAATGAAGTTGATATTATTGTAAATACTAATACATAAGTACATATAGCATAAGTAGGGTTACTACAAAGCCAAGTGACATGTAACAGGATTTCCTAAACTTGCATTTAAAATTTGAACTTCATACCCATAGATCCCCAAGACATAGAAAAGAACATTTTTTTCAGCATACTGAATTATTGGTTGCAATCACGCTTGGACGATTCCACGGGTGTGCACGCCTCGTCGTAGAGTTTATTATATATTAAAAAACTCATTCTTATTTATATACAAATAAACAAGAATGCCATATTTAAAGTGTACATATTAAATAGTTCTCGAGGCGTTTTGCTACATGGTTCACTCACATATCTGTTGAATAAGTTGAATAAGTCATGTTAAAGAAATCTTAGTCATCATACCATATCACCAAAAGACAACTTTGCACGTCCTAAGTTAAATGATTATGTGTTTAATATTTTACATCTTAAAATCTCATTTAAATTTACTTAAATTATTTTAAATTTCATAATTTTTCTATTATCTCCCATAACAACTTTGTAAAAATATTTACCGACGCTCAGCCAAATCCACGTAGTGACAAGTACCAACTACGAACTCAGTGTTGTCGATTTAAAATTAAGCATTACGCTAAACTTGAAGTACCTTGGTCAGTTTTTCGAGATCTCTTGCAGACAGAAAGACAGATACAAATACATACAAACAGACATAAATGAAGTTTTCCTGTCCTTCGAATAATAATGTTCACTACAAATCAACCATTAACCAGTGAAGAATAATTATAACTTATACACATGTACTAGCAGTTACCTGCGGTTTTTTTAAACAATTTTCTCTGGAAAAATACGAATTTATATGTATTGTGAACAAAAGAGGAATTTTTTTTCAGAATTTTGCCATCGTTCGGTGAAACAAAATCAGTAACACTACGTTTCGAGATCTCAAATCTGATCTTTTCTTCAGGTAAATAAATAACCTAACACATAATTACAAACTAGGATAAAATAAACAAATCATACCAGAGCGTTGTGACACGTCTAAGTCATATGTTCTTCAGTCCTGAAGTCGTAGCGTAAAACAGGTACTTAATTATCAAGTACTAAACCTAAGAAATAAGTGTCATAATATAATGTTTAGTTACTACAGCTAATTAAGTATTGAAAGGACTTTTAAACTAATAATACATGTTTGCTGCGTATCTCTGTTTTCTCATGGGAATTTTTACACCTTTAGTGTCTATTGGAGAAGATCCCTGAGGTTAGAAACAAAACGTTCCTCAGTGCGCCTGTAGGCCAAAAGGCAAAGATATGTATAAAATTACATGTATCTAAATTGTATGGTTTTGACTGTGTCATTGAAGAGTCATTAAGTCTCTCAGTCAGTCATGACATCTCTTTATATGTATAAAAAAATGAAAACATATAAAATGAAAGAGCACACATGCGAATTCAATACGGTTTTATATTTACTATTATTTATGAATTATATTTTATACTACATTTAGATTCAATATCGATACAAAAATAAATTTTATATCCCCTAATTTTATATTACAATAGGATATTATATTTCTTATGTCCCTTATAAATTGGAACAATTAAGTATATTGTATAATCGTCTTTGGCCGATACAGCATTATAGTGTACAAAGTGATAAACCTATCAAATATTATTTACAACTCTAATACTTACTTTTAATTTATAAATACTTAAAATAATTGAGTGAGTCCTATAAACGCAAACAACCTGAGGGAAAATCGTATTATGAAAACTCCTGGAGATCTTACAAAGTCGTTAAGATGAGAATCTACATTACCATACCAGACGACAGTTGGAGCCCTCTATTATTTTCTCATCGCGACTCCTTCTCATAAATATTTATTGTTTAATTTCCTTATATAATTACAACTTTGTAACTTCATCTGTTTGTTTCTTATGGAATGTTAAACAATTTTAAGCTATGTTACTTCTTATTTGAATCTTAGTCTACTTAAAAGTTTTAAAATTAATTAAATATAGCTTTAATAAAAAAATATTTAGGTTCAATTTGTCCTGGAAAATTTAAAACGCGAATAAATAAATAAAATACAGGTGGGATACGCCCCACTCTAAGATTTCTACAAAATCCTATGTTGGCTTCTAAAGTTGCATCACAGCAAAAATAGAAATTATGGAATGAGTTTGTAATGTTTTCTGTCTTAACATTGTTTTCTGACAGGGCGTTTAATTTTATTCGGCCATGCTTAAAATACTTCTACCTGTTAACATTTCTAGTCTTCAAAGCATAGAGTAAATTTGGTAGAAACAAAACTTTTTTCAGAATTTTCTGAAACTTCTCTTGAGCAAAGTTTAAGAAAATATCCAGAATATATACTTTAAAGTTTGACTAAATTATACTTTTAACTAGGGATTTTAGAAAACATTAAGTATCCATTGCTTGGTGATTACCTTAATGCGGATATAAGGGAAATTAATCTCTAAAATTAAGTATAAATTTAAAGACTAAAATAAACCAAGTATAGTACAATTTTTTTTTGACCGTAGTAAAATTATCAGACCTTTTTATGTCTATGTATTTTAATGATAAAGTAACCAATGCAAAATCAACAATATTACCAAAAATATTAAAATGGAGTACATTATAGTAGGTAATAGCTATAAATGTATACCCTTTTATCAATTTCCATAGCATCGTGGCAACAAGGCAAACTCAACATTGGCGTCGGAAATATAATCCATTTGAACTGAAAGTGCCCATTCACGTGCTAAACTTATGAAATTGAAGGCTACTTATAACTGCTAGTTAATTTCTATATTATGTATATACTTTTCGGCCACATCGAAATACATTTTATTGGTATGACAATATAATGGTCTATGAAATACATTTAATGGAAACAACCGATATAATGTTACTCATACGTAAGATTTTACACTCTGTCAACTTTATATTCAGGTCTGAGCTTGTTTATTTTACAAAAATAAATTAATGTAAGATAAATTATATTCTTTAAAATTACTTAAACGTTTAACTCATCCTAATAATTTTAGAACTTTGTTTGTGAACTATGGTATAATTTTTTCACAAATACCTACATATGTATATGTAAATAAATCATAACATATCATACATAGTGATGTTGCTAAAATTACTATGGACTTCATATATACCTTTCTATTTAAAAGATAGCTCACTAAAAAGATATTTCAATAAATATACGAATTTATAGGCGGGTAAAATGTCTTAGATATTGTATCATCCGCTTACGCGAAATAAACGTTTCTTTCCAATCAAATCTCTGTAGAACGTGAGTCGCTCGGAAGTTTCACGACTTCAAAGTTTTACCAAAACGAAGTAGGATTACATTGGTGACCAAAGCAGTTTGAATAAAATTCATAACATAATTTTAACATTTAAAATTGAACAATTGCTAAAAATGTTTGTACGTGTAGTTAAAGGCCCTACAACACTTCCCATGGCATATTAAAAAAATTAGTACTATATCACAAACTGATTAACAAACTAACATACTCCTAAATGTGTTTATTTTATTCGTTTAGCCTTAAAAACTATATTATTAGGTTTATGTGTAACATTTGAAAGTCTTGTACGAAATTCTGTTTTGAAAATACGTTTTTTATTTTAATTTTGAATACTAAAATTCATGTTCATAAAAAGTATCCGGATCAACAACTGCTTGCAACTCTTAGATGGCTTTATGTTTATTTGAATAGCCAAGTTTTAATCTTTAAAAAGGCAGAGCATGATTGTTCAGACGAAAGGAGGAAGGCCAATGTAACTTTTGCAATTATAAGAAAATAAAAAGTGTAGAGTATGAGAAAAATCAATGCTTAGGCTTTGCAAAGCTTATTGTAAAATTTTATTACTTCTCATTGACTATACATGAATTGACATACTTTCTGTAACAAATACTTCTGAGTTTATAATGTGGAAACCTAAATCTACTCTATACTCCTTTGTAATATCTCACAGAAAGCTCCCTACTCATTTAAAGCATTATTTCCTTCCCTTAACTAGTTGTTTCCTCCCATTTCGTGACATGGTTGCGTACTAAACTGTGACTTAAAGTTTCAGCAGGAAAATTTTAGGAGAAAGAAGAATGGAGCACTGTAATCATGATAAACTGTAAGACGCCGTTAGATAATACGCGTATTCTGTGTCGCAATATCGTATACATACACAGTTAAACAATAAATGCGTTCTAAATTATGTTAAAATTCCAACAGAAAGAAACAACCATTTTCACTTTTTTTCCGTAACAATTACAACACCGTCCGCTTATTTGTTCAGGAATGTTAAAAATCAGTTTTGGAACGGAAAAATACCATTAAAAGAGATCCGAACGTAACCATCTTTTACAAACGTATAAGTCATATAGTATGTAATTGATATTATTGTTAAAATTTTAAAAAGGTAAGGTTTTCTTAGTAAATTTTTAAATTATAATTTTTGAATTAATAAATTCTTAGGCCGAAAATGAATTAATCGAAGTTAAGAAGAATTATTTTAAATCATTGACGTATATTATGCATCCTTTTCTATTATATCCATACAATAGGCTTGTGGCTATGAACTAACACCATTGATAATTCGAGGCCGAAAACTTCAAGAAAACTATCAACGTTTGATCGATTCTACATTTATTTCAATTTTCATATTTGAAAGTGTAAGCCTTAATGAAGTTATTGCATCAAGAATAGCATATACCTTTATGTATGTACTGGTATAAACTATTTTACCCCTAATATTTGTTTAAGAATATTTTTCTGTTTGATAACACTTAGACTATATTTCATCTGTTTTCATAACTTATTTATATTCGCCTATCGGATATTTTTATTTCGGTGCTGAAAAGAAAAAAAAAATAAATAAAGACACATTTACATTTATGATATTACCAGCATATCCCATAGGTTCACGCGCAATTTATATCCAAAATGCTGAATATTTGATTGAATAGCTGTTACAATTTCAGAAAATTTTTCTAAATTTTAGAGCGATATAGCGAAAATCCAAAGTCAAAGTTAATAGCTTTGAAAGCACTTTTAATGTTATACGATAGGGTCCTATGATTTGTAAAAATAGGATTATTCTTTTATCATGCATTAGGTACCAATGTCTTGTTTTTTATTGAGAGGATCACTAAAAAAATGTAATACAATTATTTCAGGTTTGCAATTTCAGTTCTAACTATTAATATTTAAAAAACTAAATTGGAGTTTATTATTACATATATTATGTACATATGTATGTTATACATATGTATATATTTTTAAACTCATATATATACAATGTATGTATACAAAATTTAATCAGGCTGCATTGAAACAATACTTTTTGTTCTATCATTATAGATATATTTTTTGAACATTAGAAACTAGAACCGAAATCAACAATACTGACACATTTAAAAATTTACAATTATAACAGTTGTCATCCGTATGTAAAGATTAGGTATACAGTAAAGGCCATGTTTCTTGCTATCCAATTTATGTTCACAATATCATGCTATTTTGTAGTATAGTCCATAGACTGTATTAATAACTACAGCTTTGTTTAACGTCGCTCTAATTATTCAATTAGGCCAGCATTTATATAACTAATGAGCATTGTACACCTCATCAGTGAGAAAAGAGTGCGATGGCCCTTCAACAATTTTCTGCCATAAACATTTCATTTAGTGTCTCGTGTATTGCTTAGTGATTTTACTTATTATCACACAATCAGCGCCCGGTTTGTTTGCTTAAATCGTACTCACCAAGCAACTAGTCCTTGAATTAAGCTAATTTACAATCACTCCGTTTTTGTTCTTTCAGTTACTTTAAATATACTGTTCCACAATATCTAACGAAACCAAATCCGATAAATTTCTAATTATGTTCATTAATTATGACCTGAAATACATAAATGAGTTTACCTTGGTGCCAAAATGTTAGAAACATTTATTATTCTAACTTTTTATATTATTTTACTCTATAAATGTAAAGAATTTAAAAAGTGGTTAAATTATTTAAATATTCAGTCGTACTTTCAAAATAAAATTCCTGCACAGAACAACTAGTTATGTTTAACAGGCTATATAAATTCATATTAAACGACTTCAGAGACCAAAACGGAGTGCTTACAATATCAGTGATGAGTAACCCAGAGAGAGTTTTGAAGTAATAATAGGCCTTTATTCATCGCAGAGGCCCTTAAACATCCGTGTACCTTTTCAGTGGAATTGGTTAAATCGTTTATGCGTGAAATAAAATCTATACTATTTAAAGGATTAGAACGTGTTGGAATAATAATTACAGCTTGGTTTAACGTTGCGCTAAAGTTAGATTTCTTGCCATCTAGTGCTTATTATTTACCCTACGGACTGTGTAAATTCCACAGGCCTTACGCCATGGATTATCGTATATCGCTGGACAGGATTTATCACACAAGGGGAGGGACTCGCTATAGCGATAATTTCAGCTAAGCCAAACTTCTCTGTTCCATTCGTTCCAGTTAGTTGTATTCCCCGAGAGCCAAACCTATTTCTTCGGGTCATAAATTGTAAAGGATTCTTTTATATTACAACAGATTTAAAAGACTAACTTTTTACTTTTGTTAATATAATGTATGGGTAAACATTATTACAGAAAGATAACTGGTTTAAGTAACTAGCTTATTTTTACCTCAAAAATATATTTCATAGAAATATGATTTTAATCAAAAGTATAACAAAAACATAAAATAATATAATAACAAATAACATAACATAGGTGGAAAAAATATAATACAAAATAATTCATTCGAATCACTAATGCATTACATCAGTAAATGTTTTGGAGAGTTATTTTAGCAGTAAACGGATTTGTTTAGTGTAGTTTTAATTCTTAGATCCTTAAGTAAGGATAAAGAAAAGCAGGCCTACATCGACATACAACGCGATATTTACGGTCAAAAATGATTGAAATCGATTGCAGTATATTAATATATGTAAATAAAAACAATTAGTTCCTTTGAATGTTTAATTTAGCTCCAGTTCGCCTGTCTTTATTGCAGTGTTTGCTATCTGACGCTGTCACAGACTTGACTCCAGGGATCTGGGGTCGTGTTCGTTTGAAGAGATGTAAAGGTTCGTTATATATCGACTCATTTTGAGAGGCAATAGTGCGTTGTGGACATCAGTAATGATAGTATTATATTACATTACAGATGGTGCCAAGGACGAACTCAAACCACTTAGTGTATTATTACATTACAGCACTAATATGGCTCAACGCGACCTATAACTACCCCAGTTTGTGGAAATAATAGAGCGCAGCAAACCCGTTACTATGAAAAATTTAATAGAACTTAATGCATCGGACACATTGTTATTATTTGACAGCCAAAAAACCATCTTAATAGTAGTCAGTCCGTTTTCTAATACTATCTCAGCATTTCTTAGATGCATATTTTAAAATAATGTGGTTCCCGTGAAAAACTTTGGCCGTGAAAAAAATATCTTGACATATTTATGAATTGAAAACAAATACAAAATTAAGTATCGATGTACTCTTAGATATTAGAAAGACCCACGTGCAACCATGACGAACGGAATTGTATATAAATGGTACGCGTAATAAATTATTGAATGGATGAATATGAAAATTATTATTGGTCATGGTATGACACAAAAGATCTGGTCAGTAAATGCAGCATTTACTAATTTCTTACGCAGTATTTCTTCTGTGAGGTGATACGAGCGTATTATAATGCAATTTGCATTTACTTGGAATACAATTTTCCAGCCAAGATCAACTTAAACCGGTATGTCGAATATGACGTCAGATTTCTTGCTTATTTATACAAATTTCTTAATTTTTTAAAGTATTTACATTCTTAAAGTGCTAATTTATAGGTATACTAATTCAAAGTATGAGACAAGGACAAGCCTAATATTTATTGTGTTCAAGCACATAAACAATGGGTTATTGACATTTTTTTTTTAATCCGTAGATGTAAAGTTTTATAAACACAAAAAGATTGTATGCAAATCTTAGATATTCAAAAATTGGTTCAATATATGAGCTAATTGATAGAACTGTTCTTATCCGTCATTATAATTTGTAAAACATCCAACATGAATGACTAAATGAGGTAGAACTATTTGCCGTGCTCATCACAGGAAACAAGTGGCTCGACTGACTGACTACTAATAGTGACTGAACCAAAGTCTGTGATTACGTCACCGTGACTGAATAATTACAAATTAACTAGTGATTCGGGATTAATTAGAGACAGCTCGTTACTGGGAATCGTGTAACGCAGAGCACTTCATGCGACGTTTCGTTCTGTTTTGAATTCCAAACTCTGTAAGATCAGCCAAACTAGTATTACAATTAGGTAATATAAACGAAAAAAGACCAAATGTAAAATAAAAAAAACTGATGAAATTAATTAAAATATTTAATTCCTTACCAACGTTTATATTTTTTTACTATAACACGGGTAATGGTTGACCTCACTTTTCCTTACTGGATATTTTTGTTATAAAACCCATTTATCATTTACGGCCATTTTAAATTACTCTAGTCATAGTAGCTTTTCGTATCATATTTGTCTTTGCTTTGTTTCCTCGATAAGGAAATATACATACATCCATAGGCCTGAGAAACCTAATTCGGTCATAACATTTATTTTATGGTCTTATACTTTGCTTTTGCTACCAAATATAAATACATATATTTATATTTGTATATTATATATATATATATATATATATATATATATATATATATATATATATATATATATATATATATATGTATATATATATATAATTTGGACACAAAATTATAAAACAAGTTATTAAAGGAATCAACCACTATGATTAAAATAGTGTTTATTGGATTTTGTTTTGTTTGACCGAAGCCTATTATGCAAAGTCAACTCTTATTGTTTACCAGTTAGTATGTAGAACACATTTAAGTCTAATTACTGTGTCAAAGTGCTAAAAAATGCACAATCTAATCAGCCATCAAACTTTATAGAGTAACATTAGATACCTCTAATTTGTGGCTTTCTTAGAATGGATGCCTTTTTGAAATTGTAAGTAATATATAAATTTTGATTTTAATTATTTAACATAAAATATATTTTTATGGGTAAGTGTTTGAATTAAGCGGAGTAAAGAATTTTCTTTTGGTGAATAGCTGCAATCTTGAGAATTTGTATAGATTAAGACTGTTCTACGGACTTGACTAGGATATGAGCACGAAATGCCTTTGTAGATATATGGGCATGGGTATTTAAACAATTAGGGAACATATCTTATGTTCACATATGTATAATGATTACAACCTCACATTATACTGCAGGTTACTGTCGTAAAAAATGCAAAAATACTTACGAAGTTTCTGTAGTGAGGGTGGCAAATAATAAATTATTAACTTATTTACAGTTTAAGATATGTCAAGGCACCAAACATTGTGAAATACTTAAATACACAACTTCCATAAAAAGATGTCTTAAAAATGTTCTTTTTTTTTGTTTTTAGTTATAAGGAGAGTTTACAGAACTGCTATTACTAAAATGTTATGGGATAAACTATGAGTTATAGGCCTACTTAAAAAAGACCTATCACTAAAATACTTCTGAAATGTATATTCAATTTATTACAAATTTATATATTACAAGAAATTTAAAGAAACAGCCTCTTAAAAGCTATGGTTCGTTTCAAAACAAGAACTTATTGTAACAGACTGTAAACTTGTGGTATAAAGCGATAACATTATGTTTTATCGCGTATGCTATGTTGTAATTCAATCGAATGGAGTTTGATTTAGCACTATAGTAAAAAAGTGTCTTATACAAAGTAATAAAATTATACATATATTAAATTTCCAAATAGTAAACCGTGTGTAGAACTGCAAGGAATCTATGATGTCTGGTGTTTATTCATTAATCATTATTTATTTATTTATTTTGTTAAATAGCTAAAGGAATATTATCCCAAAACAGCTATATTGAAAATAAAAGTTAATAATAATTATTTACAATATAATATACTATAAGTACGTATATGAAGAAACTAAATTACAAAATCATTATTAGGCTGAGTAAAAATTAACTGTTTCTGTTACAGCACGAGAAAAAATAAAAATATAATATAATACATAATAATCATTTAAAACTTTAACAAAACTAGGTTACAACCTTAAGTTAAAAAATAATATTTAGCTTATTTAAAAATGAATTAAAATTATTATTAAATATATCCAATTCATTGTTATACATGTTTAACAACCTAATACATTTAAAAAATGAAAAATTATAAAACTGCACTGTATTACAACGTGGTGTAAAAAAACCAAAGAGGGTCTCAGATTATTTCTTGGGACATGCAGAAAAACATTACCAACTAAAAAAGAACTATCAACTAAGTTATGTAAAATTTTATAAATGTATAAAATAATAGATCGGTTTCGTCTTGTTAACAAAATTTCAAAAGAAAAAATACTTCTTAAGACAGTTGTTGACAGGTTTTGCTCACAAGAAACATGAAATCTTTTAAAATATAAATAACTTAGAAACTTGTTTTGAATTAGCTCCAGAGAAGCAATGCTGTGTAACGAATAAGGGGTCCAAATTATTGCACAATACTCCAGCCTACTTCTTACGAATGCATTGTATAGTTTAATGATAGGATTAATTAAATGAAAAAACATCGTGTTTCTAATTACAAAACCCAACATCCTATGGCATCCATTTATGATACAATTAAGGTGATTTTCAAACGTAAGAGCCGAGTCAAAAATTACGCCAAGATCTTTAACATGAGTCACTAGTAGTAGCTTAGTGCCTTTTATAGAGTATTCTGGTAGAGATAAATTTATTTATAATAATAAATATATAATATTTTTCCTAGTATAAGTCATCGCAAAACACTTCTTTACATTTAAAAATAGGTTGTTCTCTAAGCACCAAAGGCTAAGTAAATTTAGCGTTGATTGCAGTTCAGCAACGTCGTGATTGTCTCGAATCTTTCTATATATTTTCAAATCATCGGCAAAAAAAAGGCATTTAGACCGTGTTAAATAATTAGGAAGATCAATAATATATATCAAGAATAGTAATGGGCCTAAGTTAGATCCCTGGGGAACACCTGAAGTGCTAATGTACTTTTTAGACATAGCGTTAGACAACATAACAAACTGACTGCGAAGCTCTAAATAAGTCTCAACAAAACTAATAAATGGCGGGTATAAATTAAAACAAGATAATTTACTTAACAAAATATCGTGATCTACTTTATCAAACGCCTTAGAAAAATCTGTATACACTACATCAACCCTGCCACCAGTATCCAATTTAGATGCTACGTCAAATGAAAATTCCATTAGATTAGAGACTGTTGATTTACAAGGAAGAAAGCCATGCTGCTGGGTAGATATATCAGATTTTACGTTATAAAAAATATAGTTATAGAGAAGTGATTCAAATATCTTAGCGAATGTATTTAACAATGAAATCGAACGGTAATTTTTAATATTTTCAATGTTTCCTGATTTAAAAATGGGAACCACATTAGCTTCCTTCCATTTCTCCGGGAAAATACAGGTTTTTAAAGACAGATTGAACAAATAGCACAAAAAATCACACAGCACCTCATCACAACCCTTTACTATATATGTAGGAATACAGTCAGGTCCAGAAGATTTCTTTGATTTCAATTTTTTGATCCCTGCTAACACATCTAGAACTGTAAACAAAACCCCTTGGCTGTTTTCCCTTCAGTACTAATATTCTTAGGTTTACTTCCGGAGTTAACCGAGAAAACTGAAGAAAAAAAGTCTGCAAACGAATCGGAAATGTGATCAACTGGAACCACTTTGTCTTTCAATTTCATTTCGAAAGAGCCCAAATCTAAATTAGAAGAAGAGCGTCTGGACTTTATAAAACTCCAGAAAAACTTAGAGTCTACATTAATGCAATACTCAATGTTTCGAATATATTCTCGATAAGCCAATTGTATTTTCAATTTAACACCTCTCCTGAGATCCTTAAACAAACTTTCATGGAATTTAGAGAATTTCCGTTTCTTAGCACATTTATTCTTTATCTTTATAGAATTAATAATATCCTTTGTAAACCAACAAGGATATTTACTTTTAAAGATTAATGGTTTTTTAGGTACACATTGATCAAAAACGGTAAAAATTGTTTTATAGAACACATCCACAGCCCTATCTTCGTTATTTATACTATACACTTCATCCCAATTACATTCTCTAAATATATTAAACATACTGTAAAAATCAGCTTTCTTGAAAGAGTAATAAGTGTTGAGTATCAGTTTATTTTTAGTTAAATTATTAATAAGGAAGGATTTGAAAGGAAAACCTACACACAACGGCGGATGGTGCCCGTCTAGAGGCAATAAAGGACCGTTACAGTAATCAACAGACAGTGATTTGATATTACTAATTATTAGGTCAAGAGTAATACTGTTACAGTTAAGAACATCGTTGTGAGATTTAAGATCGTGCATTGCCATAAAGTGATATAGATTTGTAACTTATATTATAGTCTATGTAACTATAATTATAGTCTATGTATAAATACAGGTACGTCATTTAGACAAAATTGCAATAGTTATTTACAGGTTGTTATACCCCGGTTGTGGAATAGCGAGTTTGTAGCACTCTGCCGTATAAAAATAATGTTTAAAGAGAAAATTAACGATAAATTTAAACTATGGCGGTTTTGACGGAGATATATTAGGCATCATGTTTTTGGTTAAGATAGGAGGGTATTAGCTATATTACCATAAGGCCGTGTACAAGTGTTAAATATACTTTCTACGGATGCTACTGTTGTTTATAACAAAAAAAGTATATTTTATGTATTTGTAATATATATGACTTATGAACTATAACAATATCAGCACAAAGTGATTAGCACATGGTCGGCAAAATCTTAGGTGGTTTGCATAGGTCAGTTATTGATTTAGATTGCACTATATCAATTAATAACAATTACGTTTTTCTTTGCACTCTAAATCCTATTTAATAATGGGTGTGTATTATTTATGTGTTTTGTAAATAGTATAAAAAACAAAGTTGAAAATAAGTAATTTTTACTGAATTATCATGTCTATATTGTTTCAGGATTCATGGTTAGAGGTTCTGAAGTTTTAGTGGTTAGCTATCCTGTAGACACACTGCCCTATACGTTTTGTAGTTAAATATACTTACTTTATATTATTTCAAAGAATTATAATTATCTGTAAGTGTTATGATTAATCAACATTTTACCGTATTCAGCAATGAACTGCGTAGGAACCGACTAAGTTATAAACCTACTTAACAAGGTTAGACTGGTGTTTAAGTGATACAGTACCTTTTTAACGTAATTAAGGAGCAACGGCGCTTATATACGATTAATAATTAGATTATTTCAATAAGCGGAGTGTAGTACCAGAATATTCAGTGTTTCAAGCTGATTAAGTCTTGTGATCGATTTCTATCACCTGAATAATATCAGTCACTGAAGCATAACTCATATATTATTAAGTAATCGTTATATTTCATATTTTAAACCTATTATCTGTTATTGTTATTATACTTAACATTTATTAAATTTATTATTAAATTGTCTTTATTTAATTCTTAATCTATTTTAACTGAGTTGGCATGTTTAAATTTTTAAACTTGAACGTATTAACGCTCTGGCTGGATGTGAGCAGCAGAATATGTACTGCCAACTAAAGAGTTACTTGACTACCAGTCCTTCCAACCTCATCCTGGTCAATTCCACTTTAGCACATCGCCACGACTTGCCTGGAGACTGAGATATCAACAGGAAATAATACTCTTGAACTCCTACAGCCAGGAGCTCGTCACCAGATATAACTTTCAATTCCTAGACTTAAATAAGATTGGCCGGAGGATGTTCAAAGTATGCACCTGTTGCAGCGAGGCAAGAGGCAACCGGGTGGCTTGATACAGTTGAGTCTAGACAATATGCACAGGTTAAATATTCGCCTCCAGCTATGTCCTAAATGCTCACTTGCATCCTCGGGTGAATCGCCCTCATTAACGTCTAGGCAGATGCCGCTAACCGCTACCGCTTCTGAGAATCTTCAGAAATGTCCAGTAACCCTATGTCACGAGTCCTGTCCGGATGCAGTGAAAATTAAAATCTGTGAAAGTGGTCACTGAAATAAAAAACCAGAATGTTTGTAAAGCTGGTGTTTTAAGATAAATATATCTGACCTAGATGTAACCCAATATATTTAAATTTTAATTAAATTCTGACAAAAACTCCTTTCTAAATATAAAACCTAGTCCATGCACAACGAAAATCGTCTCCAAATACAGAAATAGTAGTCAGCTCCATGGACGACATTTGTCCTAAGGAGTGATGACCCTTAATAATGGATCAGGTAAAGCAACTGATGATAAAAATTTATTTAACAAGTGGGCAACTTCCTTTAGTTCTCAATAATATTTTAATTAACATTAGTTTTAAATTTTGATTTTTTTTACTTTGCAATTTTTTAGTTAGGTTATTAATAATATTCTAGGCTGTTTTTGAAAAGCTATACTTTTGTTTTAAAATCCGATTAGAGGCATGAGCTTTTGCTGCATTGATAACGTTTCGGTAAATTCTTTTGTAAAATGTATGAAATATTTGAAATTTTCATTGTTACATTTAATAAAAACAGAATGATAAAACTTTAACATTTCTCTTTAAACAAGAATACTATGCGTGATTAATGGATTATTTTAGGGAACACCGATTTCTTGACCCTTTTGAAAGAACCCTAAGCCACTAAATAAAGTTTCAGACCGTAATTAAACGATTTAAACTGCTTTGCCGGAGATTCCCAGTTAATCAAAAAGTAAATGTTTTCAGCTTTTAGAGCTATTCAACATTTGCAGGCTTAAACGTCATTCTCGATTTGAAGGAAAGTGCTATGGGTTCCATTGTACATTCGTTACCAACGACCTCGTTCGCATATTGATCAGAGATAACTGGTTTAAACAAACGGACTGAAGTGTTTGGGAATAATTGTAATTATGTTGTCGATAGCAGTGTTCGATGATGCAGTTAATCTAGTCAGTACGTTCACTCACCAATTTAGATTTTATCGAAGGATATCGCGAAACCATTGAGATTTAGGTTTATGTGGTATATACCATTAATATTTAAGTCCTCAATTAAATTAAATTGTAGTTTGTTTGTGTATAAAAATTTTTAAAGCCAATATATTTAATAAAAAAATCATTGCAAAATTCACTTGAAAACCTATACTGACCAGAGTGTAACAGTTTTCTAAGAGATTTTAAATTAGTCTGACTCAAATTATAAATATGAGCTATGGTTAATTAAAAAAAAGTTATCTAACATATTTCGTTTACTAATGTTTTGCATAACTGCATACCTTCCCAAGAGCTTTACATTCGTCTTGCTGATGTTGTCAGCTCTGATAGTCAAGTAACTCTACAGTTGGCAGTATAAATTTTGCTACTCACCTGCAGACAGTTCGTTAGTACCCGCTATCAGTACCTCACAGTAGGTACTAGCTACAGGAGGAGTCTTCCTCCAGGTTTGCAGAAGCCTGTCACCTCGGAGTCCGTCAATTCCATCCAAGTGCTGTCCATGGCTATCCCCCTGATAACCACTGTATTATAATCAATGTTTTACTGTACATGGTACTTCTCACAGACACAGTAAAAATGTTGATTAATCATAACACATACAGATCAAAAGCTTCAAAACAACATAAAATAATTTTATTTGCGGAGCGTAGTGGGCAGTGGGTCTACAAGATAGCCTGGGGTAGCTAACCAATACAAAATCTGAACTTCTTAACCATGAACACTGAACTAACGTAGACCTGAAATAGTCCTACTTCTTATTCAAATTTATCATAAGGTTCTAACATATTGTATCATTAAACTAGCTGAAAATAATTGAGTTGTTACTAAAATTGTATCAGCTATAAAAGTATAATGGAGTGAACCAGAAAAGTTTTGGTATATCAATGAAATTGATCAAAGGCTTCGTAAAGAGAAAATCATTTGTTTTATATGTATATACCCTCCTATCCCAACCACACATACGATGGAAAAAATCCCTCCGTAAAAATGCTATAGTCTAAATATATTGTCAGGATTATCGTTACTGTTCTCAAAAAGAATTATTTTATACAGCAGATTGCGGCAAACACGTTATTACACAACCTGGATATAAGATCCTGTAAATAACTATTGCATTTTATTTTAATGGCGTATTATATACATATAGTATAATGGTTCATTACTATACACCAGACGGCATAAATCCCTTGCAGTTCTACACACGTTTTGTTATTCTTTAAAAATTTAATATTTGTATAATTTTAATACTTTGTAAAAAATACTTTAATTTTCTATAGTAAATTGCGTTTTTTTAGAACTATCTTTGAAATAACGTTTAAAATTAACCTGGCATATTTTATGTTCTAAACTAATTGTTTTTAGTTAAATTACCATATAAAATTTCAAAATAGTATTTTCAATACACTAGGTGATTGTTGCTAATATTTAAATAGTGGTATTAAGATGCGAAATAAAATGTGTATACTCTAGATGTATCCTCACATGTTATGGAGAATTTTCAATTTATATACAAGTGTTCGATGTATGCTAATATGAATTAAATGGTACGTTTGCACTCGTTGGTAAAGATACTAACGTTTAAAACTGTAACAATTTATAAAATATGTCAACACTTCAAACTTTCATTTTATATATATATATATATATATATATATATATATATATATATATGACATATTTTATAAATTGTTACAGTTTATATATATATATATATATATATATATATATATATATATATATATATATATACAACTAAACGCCATAAATTACAAGTTGTATTCCACCTTTTATAAAAATCAACTGTTCCAACAAGATTGAATTAGAAAAATTTCACGTCAGCTGGACTTTATCAAATGTTATGCACTGTGTTTACATTTTATGTTTTATTAATTCTTGTTTACATGTTATAGTTTTCTATTCATTTTTATTTAAAACTTCCTGAAGACGGGGGTATTAAATCCCCCGAAATATAGAAGTGAAAAATAGTTTTTGTTTTCTTCTATTCAACACAGTGATTAGTATATACAACTAAATATATACATAAACATACATAAATAATGAAGCATAATTAAATATATATTTTTATGTCTATGTGTGTCTTAGGTTCAACGCTATGTTCGGAGGTCAGATTGAGCTTCAGCTGACACTTTTTGATCTATTACGACAAACGTCACTCCAGATTCATGGAGTCAAGTCTATGACAAGTTCAGAATGCAGGCGCTGTACCCAGCAGGGGCCACTTCTCTCTGGCTTATACCATTCAGTTGAAACCACCACTAGGCCCAGCAAAATTTATGTGTCACTTAAATATGGGCAACTTGTTGGATGTCCAGGAGCGGCACATCACTAACCGCAAATGTCGAGATGCTGGGGTTTATTGGGAATTTGATAGGTCTAGTCTACTGTGGAGATTACTATTGGAGTTGGTGGGGTTTGTTCCCTAACCTCAGAGGTTCTTGCTAGCCTTAACAGGGGTGTGCCACCCCCTGCCTACTTTGACTGGAGAGGCTGGTTTAGAGCTGGCCTCCCCTTCATCCGGGGAGACATGACTTTGAGATGTAGTGCTCTAATTCTTCCTCATGGCCTCGATAAGAGGCGGCCCCTACTCCCTTACCTTACCCATCCTGAATATCTTGTCACTCCGGAAGCAGCGCAAAGGTTCTTACAGGACTAAGTGCAATTTATAAGCTTCTTGTCCTAATAGAACAAAAACAAGCAGGCGCAGCACTAAGAGGATGGTGATTTGAAAGAAACTCTCCATTCACATTGAATATACCCAATCCAATAAGGCTACATTATACACATTCCTACACAGGAATCTAGAAAGCTTTACCATGCATAAATTTACATGCTATAGTTTACCTTATTACAGTGTATTTAAATGTAGAGTGTAGTTTTATTTGGCTAATTATAATTCTACAATTAAAACAAAGCGTGAAATAACATGTATTATAGTGACTTAATAAGAAGTCAATAATTTTCTATGAAATTTATTTAAAATCTTAAACACTACCAATAATATATTTTTGTTGAAAAACAATATTTTATCTATGCTAGTAATGAATATATTAATCGTAGGACAAATGTTACCCTAAAAATATCATTAGATAGTCATAATTTATATGTATTAATTATATTTTGTAGCGAAATACAATGGATTGATGCTGGAATCCTACACCCCGTGCTCCACTTCGATTACCGTAAGCTTTGGTGATAATCATATTATTTCACAGGGATTATCTGATTATGCCTGGAATATCGGTTTTGATTAGAGGGGGCTTATCGCAAAGACGTCCACTTCAGGGATTCTTGGTACCGTTACAGACTCCGTCGTAATGGCACCGCAGTTGTACCCCGATTTTATTGAGTCAATATAGTGTACAAGTACACATTAGTGTGTACAAAGTGTACTAGTTACTTACAAACAAGACAGAAGTGTACAATTAATACATAAATTATAATTTCATTATCTAATGTATTTGCTTTGTATAACCTGTTTCCCCTAGAATGTTTTTTATTTAAGATATTTATTCAGTTATATATTTAAAATATTTATCAAATTTAATTAAAATATTTGTGTGATGGTTTCAAATAGGTTTTCATTTTGATTATTTAGTTAAATTTTCTTTACATACCAGCAAATTCATACTGCGAAATGAGTTGTTATTTAGTTTTTATTGAGGCACAACGTGCGTATATATATATATATATATATATATATATATATATATATATATATATATATATATATATATATATATATATATATATATATATATATATATATATATATATATATATATTAATACGATTTTTGTTATTTAGAGTGAAATATAGTATATCGTTACGCTTATGATACAAAATATTGGATTTAATTTAATTAGTATGCTATATCATACTTTACACATACTACGTTAACTAATTAATAGTATTCTTCTATGTATGAAAAAATTGTTTCAGCAATTATAATTGCCGTATACTGTGTTTTATTCCCGTGCGACATAATGTATTACAGCATAACTCTACCGCCAGCCCTCCAGGGGGTAATACACAACCCTGATTATCCTATTTTTTTCTTGTTGTATTTTTTACTCACCAAGAATTTTAATTTTTATGTTCTGTGTATTTAAAATTATATTTATGAATGTTACTTTCTCTAACGTTATTAATAAATATTACTTTAAGTTGCATAAAATTTTGAAATGCTGTGAAGAGAAGTTAATTACTATAAATATCTAATATTATCATGCTTCACATCTTCCTTCTTTAGATAAATTACCCGAACAATATAGTTATGCGATTGATAATGTTATACAGTCTATTGCATTTTTACAAGCAAATAAAACAACTTTGTTTTGTATAAAGCATACATTAAAAATTAGAAACTTAAGGTTACTAAAAAAAGTAATACATTTGAAATTTGAATACACGCCACAAAGCTATGAAGAGCACGTGGTGTGGTTAATAAAAGTTTCCCTCAACTTTTGCACGAAATTTATATATTTAATAACAGGGCTGTTACAGGGATAGATTGTTTGAAATGGTACATATAACTAACTACTGATAATACGATGGTTACTGGAAAATAATCGAATAGTATAATGTATTTGATTATAAATGGACTTTTATTTTAAGGACTTGTTTGGCGTCTAGAAATCCGGGTATAAACAATTTTAGTACCGATAAAGTAAGTTGAGTTACTATAAATCATATCTCAGTTATTTTTAATATCTACTTTAATTTAAATAATACCTAGATTATTTATATCCTGTAGTGGAGGAATCCTGAAGTTTAAGTCCGTAATATATTTTTTAAGGAAAATAGTGATGTATAAAGATAAAGCTGTGTGTTATTATTTTATCGAAAGGTCTAATAGTCAAGATGTACACAATTCCAGTAATTATAGTTCAAAAGTAAGAACATAAATACATAAAAAGATTTGAAAATCCCATTTTGGTTAAAAACTGTTTACTTCCTCACATTATAAACTATTTCTTGGCTAAGGTATGTCTGGTCCCTTATTGGCCTTTACCTTGTTGCCATCATCAAGAAACTATACATGTATATTTATACGTATATCTTGTCGCATGTCTTAAATTCTACTTTGGTCAAATACCTTCAACTTCCGACTAGTTTAGTTTCTGGTCTAATTTACTACGGTGCTGGTACTCTGTTTAGAGCATGTGCTTTAAATTTAATAATTCCAAGACGTAGGTGAGATTGGAACAAATACACAGTTCGTGTTAGAATCCCCTTTCAAACCATCTTTGTCGTAATTTTTCATAAAAATGGGTTGTTAATTTTTAATACAAGTAAGTAAAGTTTCATATTTCCATGTTTAGCCACATTTAAATGTTTAGGGCTGGTCAGTGTTCAGAAAAATCTATTACTTTTGTTGTCAAAATCATAGTGCCTATAAACGTCACATTTTATCGATGTGGGCCATGGGTAGGTATAAATAAAAAATATAGATCTAAATCCTTTTAAAATGCCTTTTTCTAAATAATTGTAATAAATGTATTAAAGCCACACGTTAGATATGTAACAAAACGTTTTCAAAATTTATCTAGTTATCGTCTGTAATTTTGATGGCAGTAAGCACTACTGTAAGTCCCATTTATCATTAATATGGTTGAAAATTAATTTATTTATTTGACCCAATCGTATTGGAAGGGAGTAAAGCCTACAGGAAAGATTTTACCCGACAATTACCGTTTCACAGGTTTTATCTTTAATCGATGTAAATATAACTGTTTGGTTTATATAAGCTTATCCCACAATATAAGTTATATTTCAATGTTAATTAAAAAAGGAAAAGCAATAAAATAAATGAAATTAAGTATGTTCTGTATTGAAACAGGAAAGCCCATACCCATATAACATACCACACATACATATATAAATATATAAGTTAAAACACAAAAGTTAAAAATACATATGTCCAATATTTAAAGAAAGTTGTCATAATAATTTAATGTTTAAGAATTTAGGAAAGCCTTAATCTTGTATTTTTCTTAATATATAAAAAGCGTCTATTTTTAGATTAAGGTTATTACCAAATAACTAACACAGGCAGTGCCAACGGATAATACGTTTATGTATTATTTGTATACTTTACTTGATGGAAATAAAGTGTGAACTATTTGAATACAAGAAGAAGCTGTTATTGTAGAACTGCTTCTTCTGCCTAGAGTAATGTTGTTCCAAGATTGGATCTTTGAGGCATTATTGTTCAATTCACTGTTTCCCTTTAATCCACTGGTAAATAGCTCTATCACAATGTCAAGGAAGCCCACCAGTTTGTATGTACTTGTAGGGAGAAATAATTCATAGTTTCGTTTATTAAAAAAAAAACCATTTTAACATTGTGTAAGTAGTATTTACAATGTAGTAATTGATTTTAATTCGTAAATGTTGTAAACTAGAGTAAAATGTTAGTGATTTACATTGAATTTGTTATCTGCAATACACTACTGATCAAGCAATGTACAATTAATATTTTAAAACATTTCAATTTTTATTTTGTCCGAAAAATTTGGATAAAAAAAATTTTCACAATTTAAAAACATTTCACGTCACTTTTCTTGCCTAAAACCTTCCGTTCTTTCTCTTTTGATAAACCTTCACAGATTGCAACGAGTATTTTATAAATGAATGAGGAAAATTGCTCCTATCGTTCTAGTGGTTGGTTCTTAGATACACGTTTTGGGATTATATTTATTTATACGATATAAGTATTAAAATTGATATCTTTATACAAATTTTGTTTTATATTTTGATTTACAATGACTAATAATAAACTTAAATAAATCCATACACTTCCATAAATTACGAATTAAAATGTCTATTTTTAAGTCAACATTTTTCTTCGTAATACAATTATAGAATACATTTACATATGGTTTAAACCCCATAATTTTTGCACATTTTGGTACTTTTAAAATAAAACTGATAATATCTCAGTTCACTCTTTTTCATTTACATTGTTTTGGATTTTAAATACTTATTCAAATGTTGTTATTAAGCAAAAATTATTACAAGACAAAATATTATAATTAAGCAAATGTATTTCTCATACTTTTCGATGAATTGTTTCACATGCTATGTAGTAATATATGTAAAATTTCATTCACCATCTTAAAGAGTAGCTCAAATTCCACTGTAAAGACTCATTGGTCAATTTCCTATAACGTCATTTACATTTCTCTGTAACTGTACAATAGTAAATAAATTGTATAAACTTTAAAGATTCATATATGATTTAATAATAATATAAAGGATGTTATTTAATGGACTAAGTTTCCAAAACATAATAGACAAAATGAGCTCGTCAAAACTTACCAAAATTTAGAATATTTCTTGCCTTAAGTTATTGTGATACTATTAACATTAATCGCAGTACAGAGATCAGTTATATAAGTAGGTAAGGGTTACATTTATTTTGTTATTTACATTTAATGTGATATATACAATCAAGAACGTTTTGTTTTATACAGAACAAGGTGATTTTTTATTTTGTTATTGTGTGGATTTTGAATTGTTCTAGTTAAAATCTGTGTTAAAAGTATTTGATTGCAAAAGAAGGTTGAATTTTTGTATTTTAAAAGATTTTAAATTTTCTCGAAGACAACGTCAACATCTCGTGCATTTATACATATGATATGTTGTTGTTGATAGTTCAGCTAACTAACCATGGTGACACAATATCTCTTGCCTATCTACGTGATACCCTAAATAATTTAATCCATCCAAACACATATGAAGTGGTCAAGTGGTCTTAGTAAAAACAATTATTTTCTGAACTAGGTAGTCATCAATTTCATGTTTGTATTCGGGAGACATAGGGGTAATAATAAAAAGGTAAGTTTTTATTTCACAATGTTCAACTTCATTTTATTTCTTTATACTGTATAATTATTTGCTTTTATGGAGAATAATAATTGTGTACTATAACAGGTTGCCTTATATGGCGAATACATTTTTGTTTATACTTCACTGTAAAAGATGTACAATTTAGTAGAATAGCTTGATGTATAGCATGCTCTGAACCACACAAGATAAATGTGACAGGAGTGTCGTGGCTGTCAGCTGTATCCAGACTGTTTGTCTCATAGACTACATCTTACAGAGATGTAACATTTAGGCAGCGATTTCTTGCATCACTGTTAAACTATAGCAATCCGTTGTCATTTTCCAACATTGGAGAATATAAATAAGTGCAATGTAAAATTTTATATATACCGGATGTTTAGAACAGCATAAGATATATTTAATATGAATATTTAGTGTGTTGGGTGAGTCAACCTACTATTCCCGTATACTAAATCTGACAGAGATGAAACGTGTCGACAGATAATTCTATTGTCATTGTAAAGTTATAGAGATTCGATGTAGCTTGGTAACATTGGGGCATGGAAATAAGTACGATGTTGAAACTATTCAAACACAACATGTTCAGAATCACAGCAGATAGATGAGACAGGTATATCGCGGGTATTATCTGAATACAGATCATTTGTCTTGTAGAATAT
This sequence comes from Homalodisca vitripennis, assembly GCF_021130785.1. NCBI lineage: Eukaryota > Metazoa > Arthropoda > Insecta > Hemiptera > Cicadellidae > Homalodisca > Homalodisca vitripennis. The sequence goes on from NC_060208.1 coordinate 157,569,098, forward strand.
ATCTGGCAGACATTTAACCTATAGATAGCTACTACTTTTGTCACTGTAAAATTATAGAGATACAACGTAGTAAAATATTTATATAACTGCGGCTTTTTTCTCTACATTACTCATATATATATATATATATATATATATATATATATATATATATATATATATATATATATATATATATATATATGTACATAAAATGAGTTATAGATAGGATAACGCTGCAGTTATATAAATATTAAGTTACAATGCCTAAGAGTTCAGAATCATTTCTACATATATAACCTCATATTTTATTTAAAATTAAATTTCATCATCAAAGCTTTGCCATGCACCTAAAAATTATTATAACTCTACCATTTTTGCGTTAAATCACAAATATATCAATATACCTAGTAAGCGGAATGTTATATGAGCAAAAATTTTCAGTTTCAATTAGTAAGATTATTTTCTTTGCGTTTTAGTCTAGACACTGTAGCCAGTTGCTGATGAGCTACGAAATATGATTTCTTGACTGTTCGCAGAAAAATTATCGAACTGGTGGAGCAAGAATTTTAATGTTAGACGTAAAAATCTACCTCTTCATTGCTATTGAAAGTATAAAACACCGGTCCATGAGGGGTCTAAATTATTGTTAAACAATTATACCATGTCTACGTTGGTCTTTTGGATAAGCATGTTGTATACGAAAAATAATTATAAACACGCCAGTATGTTTTAAATAATTATAAAGTTTACTTTAAGCTTCATGAATTGTAAACTTACAGTTTATGAAATTGCATTTTATCTGTAACCGTAGCATTAAACGTTATAAATGTATTCAAAGCCGAGAATGCGGACTAAACTAAGCCGTCAAATGAACTCATTCATTTCAACTATCGCATTATAAACTCTAAAGCTTAATCTCAAGTGCAATTACTGTAGCTTAGGGATTACTATGCATAAATAAAACTACTTTATATAAACCCTTAGAGGTTGAATTACTGGATGCATGTAATTTCTCCCGTTACTGGACGAATTAACTCGTTTATCAACAACGCGTATTTTGTCCGAAATAAAAAGTAAATAACTACATATTTGTTAAACTTTTATGAATTGTTTTATTTTGTTTCATATAGTGTGCAGTCTATTATTTTTTCAATAAGAAAATACCACATTACTAATAAATTTATTTATTATTGACGAATCAGAACAATTAAATGAGTAATTCCAGTATATATTAAAACTAAAACCACATAAGTTACTTCGTTGTATAATGTCATCATCAGATAACCTTAAAATGTACATGTCCATAATTCCCAGGCTCTAACGTTTTAAGAATGGGATTTTGTAATCTAAGTCATTACCATGTCTTTTAACACTTTTAATTTGATTTTGTAAGCTTTATCGTATCTGTTTTGATGCAACATATTTTTTTTATCAAAACATTGTACCAATAATTAGCATTGTGGCTCTTTGCCACTGGTAGCTCAGGAATGTTAATATAATAGTATTTATTACTGGTAGTAATATTATAATAAGAATGCGAAGACTTTAATGTTAACTATGGGTGATAAAAAATTACACGGCAGATATATAGCTTGCATTGAAGGTTCAATAATGTGTAGTTATCAATACACGTGCTGTAATAAAAAGAAAGAGCAATAAAAATCAAATGAAATATTCACATGCTAACTGCCTTTATTACTGGTGTGATATTATTGTATGTATATGTAGTTTTGATGTAGTCAATCAAACCTAAACTTAGCCAGATTTTTAACTTCTCATCTATATAAATATTATTTCTTTTTTTTTCTTTAATTCACTTCTAGATAATTTTGTGGGCTGATCTACGCTTTTAATAGATAAATATTATTATTATTATATTTTAAAAATCTTCACAACGAGGAGGTGACTGCACTTCGAGCTCCTCCCTGGCCTTTATATCCCTTTAACAATACAAGATAGATATTTAGATTATTCACAACCATCAACATAATTTTTAACATAATTACACTAAAAAAAAAAAACAAAATGTGGTTAAAAATTATTCGGATTTTTAAGTAACGTCACAAGTAAGTTCTATCATCGATGCGCGAAGTAATAAAATTTCTAAGGTAGCCATTTCTTGTACCTTGCAAAACAACCTGCTGTAAAGACTTAGTCACAAATTTATGGGATGGGGCCTTAGTAAAATCAAACTGTAGTATCTGTTTCGATTGTGACAGATTATTGTCATTTGTCACATTCTCCATAATTAGTGGAGATGAATGGGAAAGGTTAAGCCAGTCTATCATTTCTATGTTTTTTGAATTAAGGAAGTTAAATTTTATTATTTTGAAAAATCTTAGAGCTGTCTCTAAAAATTATGTTATACATTTTTGAATTTAAAAACCTTATGTAAACCACCTCTAATAGGATATGAGACTATCTACTGAGGTAGACAGTAATATTTTTTCTAAATATGTGAAATAGAAATTATGATTTCTTACCGGATGACATTCACATGCAGATTAATTTTGGTTTTAATAATTTAAAACAGGTTTAAAGATCCGTTTTCACATAAATATTTCTTTAAAAATGTAAACATTCAGGTGTTCAGAATAAATTCATAGATAAGTAGTACCACTCGGCTCATAAAGTAATGCTGATATGCTATCCCGTTTAAATCTTACATTTCATCTTTATTTTTAATAAAGTACTTTCTTTTCGTGCCAAAATCTTTCAAATTTACATAATCTTTCAATTATCATAATGTTTTTTTCTTCCGTCTTATTTTGTAAATTAACGGAGTGGACCACACCACATCAATTAGTTGAACATCCTTCAAACATATAAATATAAACAATAATTGTAGCTGTTGCTCTATTTGATATTATGGCCCCTTAACAATATATATGGAGGGAAGGGTTCATTCAATGTGAATGTTGAATTTAGAACCGGTTCACCTTCCTCCTAGTGCAGCGGCTGGAGTCTGAAGCATTCACAGATTAGATCCTACAATCTGATGGTATTTTGATCGGAAAATAAGAAAACCGGCTACGAAGAAGCTAAAAATGACCTCTTCACACTAATTCAGTATCAGATATTACAGACGCTGCAATTAGAACATTCTCAATCTTCATACCATTTCCAAATTATTAATTATAAATAGGTCACGATAGGCAACAAATAGACTATATTATATATTATTAATTTTAAATATATGCTTCAACAAACCATGTAGGGGATAAATTGAATTCGTCTATATTTCGTGAGACTAGGTTTTTATGAATTAAATTTTATCCTCTTCATAACGTAGTACCTTAATATATAATTTTATTTTAATATTTTAATAAAATTAACAAAATTTAAGTTATTACGGCAGTAGAATAGAGACAAAAGTCCTGCTGAAACAGTGAATAAATTGTGAAAGAAAACCATATTGAAAATTAATAGTTTTATACTGGACATTCTTACCCAAATATTGATTTGATAAACATGTTATTCGAAGGAGGAACGTTGAAATTCTGTATTTATATTAGACTTTGTTCCTTATTTAATCTGTATATTACTTTATATATTTCATTGTCTTTGTATTTTTATTTTAAGAATGCTAATTTTAGTATTGATTTTCAAAGAATATTAAAACCTGAATCGAAAAACGAAAGAATCAATGCGTATGTTATATACAATGTATTTTGTCATTGCATCGTATGAAATAAAGCATAGAAAATTGTGGTAGGTATTTTCTTAAATAAACAATGCTTATTAATTTACCGTATGAAATTAACATTATAGTCCAAGTAGACTATCAGTTTCTCATATTATCAAAGCATGCAGGTTCATTTCTGCCGCTAATGGCAACACCACAGTCACTGGAGTAGTTGGATCACCTACCGCATTCAAAGATTCTGCTTACGTCCATAGTCCTCTGCTCTTGACCTTGTTTCTTTAAACACGGAGTTAGAGTTAAAAAGCACTTCACGCTATTCATACATAATAAGACCATATATATTTAGTTTTATAAGTGTTTTATAACTGTATGTTTTAGTTGACTTTTTAACGAGGTCAATACTGTGTTATACACAACTTAGATTAATGCCTTACGATCAGATATATTTGAACAAAAACTAGCACGAAGCTGCATGTGATAGGTACTAACGAAAAATATATGTCAGATCCTTTGGAACAATACTTCATTCTAATTAGTTTTTGATAAGATGAATGTAATCAAACTAAGTATAAACAGTCTTTCGATATAAATGTGAGGTGATAAGAGCTTTCCGAACCTTTCAGATGCTAGAGAGCGGAATCTGATAGAGGCATGGACTTGTCCGAGACGTTATGTTTGGGGCAGGAATTACTTATTTTGGACCACTCAGAACCTCCCAGAGGTTTTAACTTACCAGAGGCTGGAAGGTCCTAGGGGCTGAGAGATTCCGGAGGTCGATACACGAGACAGTGCACGATCCCTAAGAAATTGGGCCTACAAGATGTCGGGAAATGCTTCAAAGTGGGTGTTGCCAAAGTGTTAAATATTAAGTGTCAAATTCTACAATAGTCTAACTTCTTATAAATATAATTATAATAATTAAAAAAGCATTTTAATTTCTGCCTAAATCTTACGCTATGTATTTTTTTCAAATTTAAATAAACTATCATTTAATACATATTTAAGCTATAAAGAAGCCAAATTTGTTTGATTTAACATGCCAGTATATTACTATACGGCATTCTAGGCTCTCTCCCATTAGAAACTATATAATTAGCTATGAAACTTAGTTAATTACGTTGTAGCATAAGTTGTAGGAAAATATTTAACTAATTAAGTAAAATGTTTAAAAGAGAAAGTCGCCTAAAAGTTACTATGTTCTATAGCCAGTTACAAAGCGAAAGTGCAGGAAGCTTAGAGCACTGCGCGTAATGGAATTTTTTTGTAATCTTTTCGCAAATTTTAAAATAACTAGCCAATAATTTAAAAGTTGATTTATTTAAAAACGAATTAGTCTTAAAGAAGCATATCGTAGAAGATGGGACGAAGAGATTGACGTTTTATTTGTGATGAGAATAAAACGTCATTTTTAAGTATAAACGTAAAATTAAAAAAATGTATTGTATTGAGAGTAAAATAAAACTAGAGAAAAGTATAAAATATTTCTCTTGTACTTTTCATAGATTGGAATTCTGTAACACAAATATTTACTAGCCTGAATGTGTAGATCAAAACATTTTATTGGCAATTAAGACATGTTTTATTCACTATTTTAGCACCTATTTCAGCTACATCACATTCCAGAGTGAGCAATTGTTGGACAAATTTGGTTACGTTATCTATACGCATGTCTATATTTTATTTTCATAAACTCTTACGACAAATGTATGTGAAGTAGTCAAGCCGTAAGTTCTAGTCCTGTTTCTATACTTTTTATATTTGTGTTAGGAATAAAAAAAATAACAAACTTTCCCAATTAAAACAAAATTTACTATGTTAACAATAAATACATGAAGTTCTGTTATTAGATAATGAAATCTTAACATACACGTTGTATACATTAACATAAACTGTACATAAAAATGAATCTTATGAGCTTGAAAGTTGAGTTAAACCGGGTTGGTGTTTTATTAGATGTCTCATGTTACAACACTAAGGCGACTAGGACCAATATAACTGTAAATGGTTCACTTCTAGCCGACAATCTCCAACCCATTGCAGACTTTATAATGACGGCTGAATGTATCTTTCTTTTTATTACACTACTCGTGATAAAAATAACCGTTGACTATAGTAGGAACTATTAATATTTGATATAATAGTTTTATCAAAAGTAATACATGACATAGTGCAACTTAGCCTAATTAAATGTTGTGTCGACCAACCATGTAGTCGTCGGTTTGTGCTGGATTTGTTACAACTTATAATGCCCTTATATTTACAAAGATATAAAATATATTTGCGCAGCTACACTTAATATTGGTATCTGCAAATGGTATAGTTAAGTATTGTACACAGTTTTATGGAAATGGAGGCAATACCCTCTTATCCCGTCATCAAAATAATGGCAATGATTTCTAGTCTACACTTATCGTCATAAGTAACATATGTACTCCGGGCTTGTAAAATTATATTTTAATACTAGAGTGATTGCAAACTTTCATTGACAAGAATTAGTTTGGAAAGGCCTGTAAATGTTTTCTTTCTGATTAAGGTATATAAAATTATTAAATAAACTCTAAAACTTCGTAAATATAGACCGGATAACCATAAACTATTGCAATTTTAAATACGTTTTTAATGTTCGCTGGAAACTTTAGTTAGTTAAAGGGCATATTATTTTTAGGTCACCATAGAAAGGGCATATCAAAACCGTAAACAATAATACATTTTTCGAACAAATTATTAAAAAAAATAATCAAATCCACTTGATCGGACATATTTTCTTGTAAACCATAATAGATGGTTACAATAATGATCTGTTTTAACATCAACTGTTTCATAAAACCGCAAACGTCATCTTACAATTTTGAGAATATAATAATATTATTTAGCTATTATTATTATTAGTCGTACTTGATAAAAGTTTCAATACAACAAGTTAGTTATACCAAATAAGAATACAGAAGTTATAAAAAAGATACAAGTATTGTTTCCAGCTAAGTTATTAACAAATATGTACTTGTCTTGTAAATTGTTACCCTTTTTTTAACTTCATGTGTTAACCCATCCATCAATGTTATAAGTTTTTTTACTTAAAACTTTACCTAAAAGTGTCTAAATAAAATTAAACACGTTTTTATTTTGTCTAAGATAGTACTAAATGTAATGCCGTTAGATACATCATTGTATTAATAAAATAAAAGTGTGTATTATTATTAATTTGCATTACCAGGTTACATTACGTTATAAAAGGCTCCAATTGCGAAATTTATTAGTATTTTTTATGTAAGATGTCTTTATAAGTGCAGTATATTGTTTAATTTGTAACTTTATATTTTAAGAGCGTAAAATATAAAAAAGACAAGTTTACATAAAACTAACTATATAAAGAAATGAATTTATGAACAATTTTTGTTTATTAAAATTTTAAATTTAAAGGATGTTTGGCAGCCACTCTTAAATCATTCTGTGAATAAATTCAGATTAATCATGTATAACATAGAAATTACAATTATACTGCATGTTACTTGTAGTTTAAAACGTAACAAGTAATAGTTAACTGTGTGTTTACAATTTGATTTACTTTTGCAGGCATTCGTTGTATTTATTATAATTACATTATATGTACCAGTACTTCCAGATTGCTCTTATAGTACTAACATAAACAGATATTGGAAGAATAAAATTAATTTAAATTTAAAATTGTTTTATGTGTTCAACTAAAGATATAGAGTTAAGAAATGCTTTTTATCTTAGGACAAGAAGTTTAAAAATTGCACTTAGTCCTGTAAGAACATTTGCACTGCTTCCGGAGTGACTGGATTTTCAGGATGGGTAAGGTTAGGGAGTAGGGGCCGCCTCCTATCCATGAGGGACAATTTGGGCAGTACATCTCAAAGTCATGTCTACCTGGAAGAAGGGGAAGCCAGCTCTGAGCTAGCCTCTACAGTCCAAGTAGGCAGGGGGTGGCACACCCTTGTTGAGGTTAACAAGAACCTCTGAGGTTAGGCAACAAACCCACAAATTTCCTATAGACATGTTGACTGGCTGCATTAACTTTCCTCAAAGTTTTTGTCAGTTACCTCGATCAAAAGATGAACTTATTCAGAAGGTGTTTCCAGATGTTTCTCAAAATTACAGAAACCATGATTGGTTGAGCGAACGAGCTATACTGGCTGCAAAAAACATAGATGTAAATGAATTAAATTTCAAAATTCAAGAACAAATTACAGGCGAATTGAGGATATATAAATCAGTTGATTTGGCTACTAATCAAGATGATGTAGTCAACTATCCACCGGAATTTTTAAACTCGCTGGATTTGCCAGGATTGCCACCTCACAATCTTCAATTAAAGGTTGGATCGGTGGTTATAATGTTGCGAAATATCAACCAACCGCGTCTTTGCAACGGTACACGGTTAGCGATAAAAAATTTACTAAACAATGTGATAGAAGCAACTATACTCAAAGGAAAGTATAAAGGAGAGGATGTTCTCATACCGCGCATCCCAATGATTCCGACTGATGTGCCATTTGAGTTTAAACGACTACAGTTTCGAGTGCGGCTTGCTTTTGCTATGACTATAAACAAGTCCCAGGGGCAATCATTAAGTGTTTGTGGTATTAATCTAGAAAACCCATGTTTCTCACATGGTCAATTGTATGTTGCCTGTTCCCGTGTTGGAAAACCATCAGATTTGTTTATCTATGCGCCAGGTAATCAAACAAAAAACATCGTATACCACAAAGCACTACAATGATAATAATAATAATTATGATTCACATGATTAACAATAAAGCGATTACTTACTTTTAAATCCTTATATATGTTTTATTTAATTATTTTTCATTCACAACGCCCTATCACCAGGGTGACGGTTCTGTTCAGGAGAATTTTTTTAAATACGTAGGCAAAAAAACTGCCACATTACAAATCTTCTTGACAGGACGAAGTCTGTCGGGTCAGCTAGTAATTCAATAAAAACATTATACATTAATTATTACATCAAATATAGACGTGTTTTAGTTTGCTTCCATATCGGGTAAACAAACCGACAGCGACACTGCGATGACTCTATCAATATTTTCCTGTGAGGTGATAAAGGTTATGCAAGGGTAGACTTAAGTTCACTTTATTTGCTGCCAAAAGTTTCTTTAAACAATATGAAGTTCTCCAGTATCGATACACAGCATTATATTTTTATGTAAAAAACTTTTGTTTCGTTTTGGACGATCCTTGTCAATAACTTCTCATTCGCATCGTTTTGGGTTACAAGCGAAACAGATCATTGAAATGGGGGGAGGGTTAACTCTATTCTTAATAACCATTTATCTTAAAAAATATATTCTTGTCCTAAATATTTTTTATTTGCTGAGGATTAGGTAACTGAAACAATTTAGGTTATAGCATATAAAGTAGAAGTGGTTTAAATGTATCTCACTAAGAAGCTTTATCCAAATCTCGTTGGTAGCTGATAAGTATGTGCAAAGCTCTGAGCTGGAGAGCTCGTTTTATCATAGTTTTATCAGAGCGCTCTCCATGGTATAAAATAATAGTAACTAGGTCGGTCATCGTCGCTAGCCTGGCATCGCGAGGCGTGCTTAACCGTTAGCTTAACCAAGTTATTCAACTAATAGTCACAACTCATGGGATTTCTTGTTAGGTTTATAATAAAATTATTGATAAAGCTTTTTTAATATAATCTCCCGTTACGCTTTATCATCTGTTTTGAAGGTAAAGACATACTATATTTTTTAGTAAGTACTAGAAAGCTAATTAAGTTTTTTATGAATATTTTATCTTTCAATGGACCATCTGCAAGGTTTATAAGTAATTTCAACATATCTATTTTTGTGTAACGCATAGGTCTGTTGCAAACCACTTAAATTCCCAACTGAAAGGTAGAGAGATCAATGTCCATTTGTTTGAATACACAAAATGCAAACGTAATTGGGCTTAAAATGCTAATATTGAATGAAGCTTATTATTACAAATAACCATTAAATTGCAGTTCAGGCTTGTATACTCAATGAATTGGTTCTACTAGGATTTCATTAATATGAGAATTTGCTTCAACATTTCCTAACCGATTTATGTCTTGTTCCACCTATAAAAGAAATTCACACTCGTATATATAATTACAAAAGAAAATACATCAATAAATAAAGTGTTTTTTATTTAATGTAAATTGAGTAATTACTCTTCCATGTAGGTCACATACCTGCCTATTTAAAGGAAACGTAATGTCAAAATTATGACTCTTTCAGGAGTTTTTGCATCGATAAATTATTCATTATATTAAATTCAAAATAAATTGCCATGTTTTATCTTCTTATTTTATTACTCGGTACTTAAAGTACTATAAATGAGTAATTTGGTCTTTTCTGTGGTGGCCTATACATACATTTTGGAATTTATTTCAATAACTTTGTTTGAAAGTTCAACGTCCATAATTTCCTAATTTTTGACAAGTTATATATAACTAATAAACGTCTCACTCTATGATTTTTTTTTAATGTGCACATTGCTCATTTTAGTTATTCAGAGAGATACTCTATATTGCTTCCTTCAGAGTACAATCAATAATATGTACCTTGCCTCGAGAAATAAAGTAACCTACACAGCTGCATCCGCCAAGTGGGGCAGGTAAAATATCAAGTTACCCCACCTGCTCCTTCTACTTTCATTTGTGTTTGCTGCAGAGAGATTGAAATTTTACAGCGTTAATAGTTTATAGATTTATTTTAAAGCATTATATACCCATTTGCCTATTTGTTACTAATTTGTAAAGATAACGCTTATTTAAATTCTAACTATAAAGACTAAAGATTTTACTAAAGGAATACTGGGGGAAGTGGCCTTTATAAACTTTCATTGGTAGCATTAGTGCATATTATTGAATATTAACAGCAAATTTGATTAAGTTATTCTAATAATCGTACATATGTGCTGTAATTGGGTTTATGTTTTGATTTGACACATGCTATTGTAAGTTCAAAAGTTTAATACGCAAAAATAAACATTGCTTAAATTTATTTTCAGGAACGAATCACTGCAGTTTGGTTTAGAGGACATACTAATAAACGCAGTATCATATATATTTTATTGTGTTGATAGTGTAACTAATTACATTAGTTTGTTGGTTTGGATATTACTTCAATAAACATAGCTATAATGGATGTTAGGTAGTCTAAATTGCCTTGCTTTGGTAATGTGAAATGGCATATCTATAGTGACTAAAAATAAAAAATAGAGTGATCGAGTTATATTATTTTTTACAAAGAATTTATTCTACTATAACTATGCCAGTAATCTATATCTCCAACAAGTCAATACAAATGGCAATTCAATCACAATACAATGCACCATTTTCCAATTAGAATTAAAATTTTTATGACTAACAACACCTCTGAGGGGGCAGTGAATCAACTTTACAATAATTAGGGATACGGAACTGATAAGTTCCAGACTCAGCTATAGATATTATATATATATATATGTATGTGTGTGTGTGTGTGTGTGTGTGTGTGTGTGTGTGTGTGTGTGTGTGTGTGCGCGCGTGTGCGTGTGCGTGTGCATGTGTGTGTGTGTGTGTGTGTGTGCGTGCGTGCGTGCGTGCGTGCGTGTGTGTGTGTGTGTGTGTGTGTGTGTGTGTGTGTGTGTGTGTGTGTGTGTGTGTGTGTGTGTGTGTGTGTGTGTGTGTGTGTGTGTGTGTGTGTGTGTGTGTGTGTGTGTGTGTGTGTGTGTGTGTGTGTGTACATATAATATCCATAATTAGGTAAATCTATAAAAATTACAAACAGAAAAGCAGGAAGCCTTTGAAGCAAGCATATGTTTTGTTGTTAAACAATTTAACAACTATAATAGAAACTTTTAAACATAATGATATACAAAATTATAATTAAAACTTTCTTATTATTTGGGAATTTCATAAAATTTAAGCAAACTAGCGGATTCTATACATTCTGGTATGGTATCACATACACGGTCAGCTACAACAATAAGATAGTTTTAATTAAAATGTTTTATTTCGTTATGTGAATGTTACTTAATCAAGTATTAAAACGTATAACGAAAACGTCGTAAAAATATATTTATTTTCTAAGAAAAATTCTTTTACAAACAACTTTCCTTACCACAGTGGGAATAAAAACTTTGTAAGCACTTGTTATAGTAGGGTCTAGTATTAAGGTTATTTTTAATGTACAATAACATTAAATGAGTTTTATTTTAAGTTGTAATTAAATATGTTTAATATGTTGTAATATAATAAGTTGTAATATGTTTTTTTATAGTGTTATTATAAAAAATTTTCAACAAGCATTCAGAAAACAATCCTAACTTTACCCGAAGGGGGTAAATCCGAATACTATTGTGAGCACTGAAATTGTTTACCGTAAACAAGACTTTCATATTGTTCTCATCATTAGCATTGTGGATCCTGCATGCATTATTTTACCTCATTAACTTGATTCAAATGTTGATACATATTATGTTAAACAGAATAAATTAATTTTAAATCTTTTAAGAAATTAAATTGTGGGTATTCAAATATTAATTTGTAATAAACATGTTAAATATATGTACAATATACAGAATATTAATACAAATGAAAAGACGGCAAGTAATGTAAAATATATACAAAATTTTTGCAGCATCCCTTAACTATGTAACAACGTTTCTGTTTGAATGAATCTGGAGTCAGAAATTTAAAGATCTTCAAAAATATGGCTGCACGTTTAAGTCTGGAGAGTATTTCTTGTAAATATAAATTTTCAACTAATCCATTCTTCCATAACCCGCTTTGTAATGACCGTTTTAAATAATTTCAAACATAATTTATTTATCTATAGATATTTTTACACGAAATTTCAGTTTATATATACATACTTTATATAAGTTTCATACAAGTTGCTTAAGATTTATTCGCAAAGGAATACTGAAACACACAATAACTTCTTTAAGGGAAGAAGTAATATATTTGAGAATATTATACTTACTATAACAAGGTAAAATGTACAATGATTTGAGCTGTCTTGACTTGTACGTTGAATCTTCTACGAATAGCAGGCTACTAAGGCTGTCAGCATTCCACAGTTTCACACTTTCTGTTAGTTTTATTTCCGTTCTACACCTATTGTCGTGATATAAAAACTCTTCAATATTCCTCTAATAACATAATTTTGTTATGAGGATCATTATTGATATCTATTGGTCCCCTTTCAATTAAATTAGTTTGAAAATAATCATTTACCCTCAAGTGTAGCCATACAAAGTTTTATGTGCATTATTCCTGAAAATGGCCTTTACACCTAGATCCCTACCTCGTTGGCTACATTTTGAGTTCCTTTGACGGAGGTGCATTTTTAGTTATTTTATTATATTCCATTTATATTACTATTAAAAATTGTGGTATATAAAATATTAAATTATGGAACGTGATGCAAAACTTTACCACGGGTATTTTACGTGTTAAAAATATACCGTCAAATGTTTATTGAGAGGTTTGTTAATTGTTATATACATCATTAACTTCTGTATTCCATACCAGGCCACTTGCTGTCAAAGGATGTAACTAGTATATCAGTTAGGTTGATTTCATAATCTATGGGCTTTAGATTTAAAAGAGAATAAAACGTCTCATGCAGTGAATGTGTCATGAAATTGTGTCGAACACGGGATTAGATGATTGCTATTAATGAGCTGTCTTTTATTAATCTATGATCACTGATCCACTTGTAATTATTCATTCACAGTATCGTAACCAAAGACTTTGGTTCACTCACTATTAGTAGCCAATCAGTAGATGGAATATTTTCCTGTGGTGAGTACGTTAAATATTTCTACGTAATTTAGTATTAATAATTAGTGTTTTTTTTTCAAGTATAATGATATAAACGTATAGTTCTTTCAGAGTAGATTACAATTTCGAAGTGAAACTTTGAAAATATATCTTATAATTCAATTTTAATTTTTAGCCTGCTATGAAAGTAAACACACCAGAATAGTAACCTATTTTGCCTAAATCTATTAATCGCAAAATGTGTTGCTCGAAATATTAGGATTTTTCTTTTCCTTTTTATCGATGAAATAAAAAAAAAGTTTTAATAGACATATAGCTTTTGAGTAATCTGAATAATTTTTTTACATTAAACTTAAAAACATATTAAATGCTTAATCAATAGTGTAATAAATGATAACATTATAAATATCGTTCACCAGACTGTTGTCAAAAGACTATTTAAATAGATGTCACAACAGTCAAGGTCATTCCACATTGTCTCTTATATTTACACTGCTAGCAGTTACCCGCTCCTTTGCACTAAATTTAGTAGGCGATGCACGTTTATAAGCTCTACTGGTTTGACCGAGTTATATTTATGATGCTAATGTTGAGTTTTTCTTGCTTCTATGATCAAGAAAATATGTCAAATAGTTTTAATTATAATTATTGTACTTTACTTATTTTTACAACGTTTTATGTGCAAGTTAATTTCATATCGTTTCCCGACCGATAAAATATACATCACAGATCACAGAAGCCTACATATATCAAAAGAGAACTAAGATAGGTTATATAACAGTGTTTAAACTCGTAGTCAAAGGTTTTTACTTTTTTAGAAAATTTACAACTGGAATAGGTACATTAGTTTAATAGAACAGTCCAAAAAAATTTCGTCTTACGTAGTTCTTGTCGACTGCTTCAAAGAGAGCAATGTCTTTACAGTCAAATTCTGATCTTATGTTTTAGGACATTTTGTAAGGCAGATTAGTACTTACCTATTTGATGAAATCTAAATTCCTACTAACAAATTTTTCTCATCGGACAATATACTTACTATAAATGGAAATAAATAGAAAAAATTTTGCAATATTTACTCAGAACAGTTTATTACGATGCCAGGCCCATTCAATTATTATTTCACAACCTTAGAGAACAAAATGGCATTTTTCATATTCATCGCAGGATCCCTAATAATTTCCATTTAATATTAAGTACAATCGGTTCAGTAGTTCACGCGTGAAAACAAAACAAACAAGCAAAGGCATTTTCATAATTTTATTATAATATTCTTAGGATAATAATTTCCTTGTTTCATTATTGAATTATATGAAGTTGATACACATAATTTGTATCGTACTCAATACCAGAAAAAAATGAAATTGCTACTTCTCCGATGGTTTTCCTACACCTCCATTTTATATGGCTCGGGGACGTCCTTTTTTGTTTCAACAATATGTGGCTTACTAAATCATATTGGTCCCTGTCGTTCTGCTTCCAGATTTAAGAAATACTCGATTCATCAATACCAAAAAGGCCAAACTCTATTACTTTACGTGCACATATGTACAGTATTGTAATGTAATTACATTTTAAAGAAGTATTAGATTATCATCTATAACAGACTAAATAGCGTATTCGATGAAATTAATAAAATATTTATAATATTATATTACAATAATGTCTGTGTGTTCCTTCATCGTGGATTTCTTCTAAGATCTACCAATTAAAGTAAAGAAGATTTAATCTATTATTGACAGCCCATTTCTGTAATATAACATAAAATGATAATAAATACTTAACAAAATTAAATTGGTTATTATGGTTAGGTGTTTAGAACTTTCGTTACCGATATAAACAAAGAACTTTTCAGTACTATGGTCACAAACACAATCGCATAACTTTTTAGTTTTATTTACAGTGATAGCCTATTTAAATATTATTCCTATCGTAGTAATATTATGAAAGATTATATTCATCGGTATTATTCATGGATTGACAGTTTATGTTTCATTAAACTACTTTATGTTTTCAAGTTGATAATGAGTAACAGCTATTTATTTGTTATAGAATTCCAACCGCAAAATACAGTAAAATTTATTAAAAAAACTACTTTTGTCTACTTTTTTAAATCAGAAGTAATATAAATCAGTCGACCTCAATTTATGAGCAAAAGAAGAAGGTTTGGCTCTCGGGAAGTAGAACTAACTGGAACGAATGGACCACAGAAGTTTTGGCTTAGCTTAAATTATTGCAAAAGCAAGTCCCTCCCTTTGTGTGATAAATCCTGTCCAGCTATATACGATAATCCATGGTGTAAGGCCTGTGGGAGTTACACAGTCCGTAGGGTACATAATAAGCACTAGATGGCAAGAAATTTTAGCGCAACGTAAAAAAGTTGGAATTGTTCGTACTATGCATAAGTTATATAATAATAATATAAGCTTGTATATTATAGTAACTTATATAGTATTCACAAATAATTTCTAAAAATAAATTATAAATTAGTTTTATCTTAGTTTGTATAACTACGGGACTTGTTTGGTCATAATTTCCTAAATACAAAAGCAATGAATATCCATAACTGTATAAGTAAAACGGGGTTTTCCTCACTTTTAGCCTATAAAATAATAACCACACACACACACACACACACACACACACACACACACACACACACACACACACACACACACACACACACACACACACACACACACACACACACACACACACACACACACACACACACACACACACACACACACACACACACACACACACACACACCCACGCACGCACGCACACGCACGCACGCACGCACGCATACACACACACTTGTACGGTATATATAAATCGGAAAAAACTGACACATACGTTAGTTAGTTTTAAATAAATGTTATTTTTCAAAGGGAAAGAGTCAACAGTTTGAAGCTGTCCGCAAATACTGCTGCAGGTGGCATTTGTTGAAATATTGCGTTTGTAAATCTCTCCTCTTGAGCGAAACCGACTTTAGTACACAATATGTCGATCAAGTAATTGAATATAATCAAGGCTTTTATGTGTATAAAGTTACTATGGTTAGACTTCTTTGTAAAAGAATCATTAATTGACAAGTCCTTATAATGATTACTATTTATAAACTTGAAATAAGCTACGTTATAAAGACTGTACCGAGTTTGTGTAAGCTTTATCAGTCTAACGTGGCAGTGAAGATGTCTTTATAAAAATTATGTTCATGTAAAATCAACTGATTATTTTTAATAAGTTTGATGCAAAAAGAAGTCATTTTTTATTTTTACAGATAACTTTGTTTTTGTATGTATAATATCATTTTGAAACAATGTCACAATACCACTCGTCTTTAAGAAATCATAAGGCAATTAATATGTTAGGTTGATGAGGACGGTAATATGAGAGGTTGATGATGTTATAATCTACATCTCATATGGCGTAGTATACAAACTAGGTCCTCTAACAGGAATATAAGGAGACACCTTCTCCTAGACATTTTAGAATCTATCAAACTGTGACGTGTCTTTTCTCAACACACAACCATTTACTGTTAAGAATGACACGTATTGCATACCCTAGATGAGCCCAAATCAAGCGGGGATTCGATCCAGGGGTCTAAATTTTATTCTTTTGGATTATGTATGACAGTTGGGTTCAAATATATTGCTATCACCTAAGGTAGGTGGTAACGTTCAAGCATTTAGTAAATCATCATTACCCAAATGGCCTTGAAAAAATTAAGAATTTGAAATAAAATGATGTCGATTAAATAAGATATTTACTATCATCAATTAAAGAAAACACAAAAGCGTATCTACCTAGATCTCTATCTAAATCAAAGCTACCTCAAATCGCAACACACTGTATGCTATGTAAAATAGTATGAGCAAAAGTAATATCAACACTAAGAACAATATATAATGTTTAGTCAGTATCGTATTTACAAATATTAAGTAAGAAAAATGTAAGAGAAATAATAATAGACCCAAAGCAATAATCTATTTGTTAGGTCGTATTGCACGAACATAGATTAAGAAAGATAGTAAGTAAAGTAAAGAACCAATAATACCGATAAATAATTTAAAGCTTAGGTCCGTATTACACGAAAACATAGATTAAGTACAGATAGTAAGTAAAGTAAATAGCCAATAATACCCAATAACCAATTTAAAGGTTAGGTCCATATCGCACGAACATAGATTAAGTAAGATAGTAAGTAAAGTAAAGAGCCAATAAATACCAATAACCAATAACCAATTTAAAGGATAGGTCCATATTGCACGAACATAGATTAAGTAAGATAGCAAGTAAAGTAAAGAACCACTAATCCTAAATTTAAAGGTTAGGTCCGTATCGCACGAACATAGATTAAGTAAGATAGTACGTAAAGTAAAGAGCCAATAATACCAATAACCAATTTAAAGGTTAGGTCTGTATTGCACGAACATAGATAAGTAAGATAGTACGTAAAGTAAAGAGGCAATAATACCAATAACCAATTTAAAGGTTAGGTTCCGTATTGTGCACGAACATAAGATTAATTAAGATAGTAAGTGAAGTAAAGAACCAATAATACCAATAAACAATTTAAAGGTTAAGTCCCTATCGCACGAACATAGATTAAGTAAGATAGTAAGTAAAGTAAAGAACCACTAATCCTAAAATTTAAAGGTTAGGTCCGTATCGCACGAACATAGATTAAGTAAGATAGTAAGTAAAGTAAAGAGCCAATAATACCAATAACCAATTTAAAGGTTAGGTCCGTATCGCACGAACATAGATTAAGTAAGATAGTACGTAAAGTAAAGAGCCAATAATACCAATAACCAATTTAAAGGTTAGGTCTGTATTGCACGAACATAGATTAAGTAAGATAGTACGTAAAGTAAAGAGGCAATAATACCAATAACCAATTTAAAGGTTAGGTCCGTATTGCACGAACATAGATTAAGTAAGATAGTAAGTGAAGTAAAGAACCAATAATACCAATAAACCAATTTAAAGGTTAAGTCCGTATCGCACGAACATAGATTAAGTAAGATAGTAAGTAAAGTAAAGAACCACTAATCCTAAATTTAAAGGTTAGGTCCGTATCGCACGAACATAGATTAAGTAAGATAGTAAGTAAAGTAAAGAGCCAATAATACCAATAACCAATTTAAAGGTTAGGTCCGTATTGCACGAACATAGATTAGGTAACATAGTAAGTAAAGTAAAGAACCACTAATCTTAAATTTAAAGGTTAGGTCCGTATTACACGAACATAGATTAAGTAAGATAGTAAGTAAAGTAAAGAGCAAATAATACCAATAACCAATTTAAAGGTTAGGTCCGTATTGCACGAACATAGATTAGTAAGATAGTAAGTACAGTAAAGAGCCAATAATACCAATAACCAATTTAAAGGTTAGGGTCCGTATTTCACGAACATAGATTAATTAAGAAAGTAAGTAAAGGAAAAGAATACCAAGAATAATACGTTATAAGTAAATTTCGTGTGGCACAAACATATAAGAACGATACAGAATATTAACGAAAGGTTAATTATGTATAGTATAGTAATTGAAGTAATATATTACCAATTGCCAAGAAGAAATCGATACGTCCGTATCTCACGAACAAGTCGGCAGGAGTGAGGTTAAGATAGCAGCGCAGTGTACGTCTTATCGTCGTGATAGGATGGTGTAGAATGACCTCTCGCTCCTCTGCTGGCCGGTCCGTCTGACGAGTTTGCGTTGTAGCGCATGCGCGACTTATCGTTCATTTACCGCAACCCGTCAAGCGGCGAACATGTCGTGGCACGATAGCTGAGGCGAAACTTGTTTCATCTCGATCCCGTTAATCTTTGTTGACGGGGAAAACTAATCCCACAATAAATCTTGAATGGACGACCCAAGATAATAAAAAAATGCACTGTACTTTTTAGTACCTCACACCCCCCTCTTTCTTTCGGGAAGAGAACAAAGCGACAAAATTAAACATATTCTTAGTTAAATTCTAAAAATTTCTATTTTAAAGTGTAAAACTATAGTAGTAAGATCTAGAAACTAAATTAAACAAAGGAATTATTTACTTAAAAAATATAAAACCAACTAACGTTCTTTTGCTCTGAACCCACAAAATTGTGTACTAAATTATAATAAACATGATATAAAACAATAAAAAGAACACTCAAAAGAACACCATATGTTAATGTACACCGATAAATGTATATAAATGTAGTAATAAATTTGAAATGAAAACATGAAAACGAAACTTAAAATGGCTAACCTTTTATAATAATCTTGTTAAAACTAGAAAAAAAATAAACTGTTTTCAAATTGATAAAGAGACACACTTCACTGCAGAGAGTTTAGTTGCCTTGAACGAAATAAAACAAAATATTAATCTTCGGTTATAAAAAATAAAAACATTTCCTTCTTGGTGGCTAAAAATATACTAATGGAATAACCAATTCAGCGTAATTGAGGTGGCAACTTTCGCACATCTATTCGGACAAAAGTGCCGTCCCGATTGAATATCCGAATCCTTTTTGGACGATATCTTTTTTGTTTGTTTGAAGCAGCCTGCACGTTTCTGACCTTCAACGAGCAATCCAGGACGTGCTTTATTTCTTCTGGGGCTTCAGTTTTCTCCGGTGGTGGTGGTTGGATTGGTTGTGGAGTGTCTCGTATTGTGGTAATGCAATTGGTGCTGGAATTTAAGTTTGTCTTAAGTGACGTTTCTTGGAAATCCATTCCTAGTTCGTTGTCTACCCATTCCGAATCTTCCATGATTGAAAGGCATGGAGAAGATGCTCTCGACAACGTCACATCACATTCATTAACCACCTCAAAGTCATCCTCGGCGGCGGCTTCTTTTCGGATGTTAACATCTTGATGCGATGTGTCTGGCGTTGGACCACTTTCCTTCCTCAGTTCATCCATTTCATGGCCTGAAAGACACTCGGTTCTATTGCAGGTAGATATTGCGTTTTTAACTTCCCTATCAGGCGGATTTGAAAAAGGTAATCGAGGATTCGTTTCCTTCATAATTATTGTCGATGGCTTCCTTGAGGGCTTCCAGCATCGGGTCCCATGCCGTCATTACACTCTGACGACCTTCGGGGAAACATACTGTGAGTTCTGACGTTTCAGGCTGAGCAGAGGGAAGTCTACAATCTCTTGGGTTTGTAATTACAGCAGAGAAATCCTTGTTTGATTCCTTACCTGTAAAATCAGTTTTCCCTAATAGGCTAGATTTTCTTAAAGTCGAAAGCCATGGATCGACGGTAGAGATAGGGGTCAAAAGGTACCCCTAGCACTGCCTGGTTCTGGGAAATTTGATCTGCAAACATGCAAACATATACACCACAATCTGTGTTATTTATTCTGCTGGGCACAAGGGGGGCATTATTTTGAAACAACCAAATGTCTTCCTCGATGGGAAAAATTCATATTTTTAGCAAACTCTTTGATGTAGCTGAAGACAACTTCAACCAATTTTGGTCGGGGTTTATTCAGTGAGTCAAATACTTGAATTACATTAAGTTTTGGTCTGGCCACAACCAAAACTCAATGTTGTTCCTAGGGGATGTGAACTGGAAAGAAAACAATGTCTCTTTGGAGAATATTAAATTTCCCTTTGTCCAGCGTTTAACTCGGGGGTATCCACCTTGGATCCATGCTACAAAAAAGAATGTATCGAAAGACAAACCTTCGGCCAGATTTGGTTGTAAGAGGCTTCTCCGCTCTATTAAACCTTAAGAATCCCGACACGATCAAATCGTTTACCATAGCACCCTTCCTAAGCAGTGAAGCATACGCATTTTCCGGAACATTAAGTGGACCTCTTATTACATCCATGATTCAAGCACAGTTTCATGCACAAGCGCAAAGCAACAATGTCTATCTACAAGTCTAGAAGACCAGCACATGCAACCAAGCAGCAAGCAGAAGACTACTTGAATTTTCACCCTGTAAAACACACACCTTATTAGTATGCAGAAAACCACAGTAAGCAAATTAATACTATTTTACTACTAAGCATAAAATGATTTTAAATCTTTAGCGTGTACTGTTCCAGATGATTTTCCTCTATCATCCCTTATTTCGTACATGTTAGCACCAATTTTCTTTGAAATGACAAATGGCCCATCAAACTTTGCTGACAACTTGCTGGTTATTGCATTCGCTGCTGAAGATAAAGTGTGTTGCCGTTCAACACCGCTTGACCTATTTCAAACTTTACTCTCCCGCCTGCGAAGGTTGTAATACTTTGCTTGTTGTTTGAATGCTAACGGACAGATTTCTCTTCACCCTTTCGATTAGATCAGACCTCGTTTGGGTCCGTTGCGAAATAAACATCCTCCAGTGGTCTGTCCTGCGGATGATGCTTGGTGGTGATTAAACTTTCCATGGATGGCATTTGGCATTTTAATTTCGCGTCCAAGAGTAAGCATTGCTGGTGAGAACTTGGTGGTGTCATGAACCGCTGAATTCATTGCAAAGCGAAATCAGATAAATGCTCATCCCAAGTTCGATGATCATAATTCGCAAATTGTGCAATCATAGTTTTCAACACACGATTAATAACGCTCAGTTGAATTCGATTGAGGGACTATACGGAGCAGTGAATTCCTGTTTAATGTTCCACTCAAGAGCCAAATCCCTAAAGAGTTTCGACACGAATTTGGGTCCTATTATCACACCTGATAGTTTCCGGAGCACCATATATCAAGAACACCAGGTCCTTGATGTTCTGTGTGACTTGTTTGGCCGTCGCCATTTTCAATGGTGCAATTTCAACCCATTTTGAAAAGTAGTCCTGAATGACTAGGGCAAAACGGTTTCCTCTTTTAGAACGAGGAAGTGGTCCTATTATGTCGACTGTGATCATTACCCAAGGACCTTCAGGTTTTTTAAAATACATTTTTCCGTATGGTTTATTCTGTTCGACTTTAAATTTTTGACATACAGGACATTTTCTTACATATTTCTTAACGTAATTTTGCCATCCAGGCCAGTAGTATCTACTAGAAGAGCCTGAGCATAGTTTTACGTATTCCAAAAGTGGCCCGCTTCTGGTCTATCATGATTTTCTTGTAGGACTTTAAGTCGAAGTTCTGGGAGTACACATAGTTTCCACTCAGTTGTGAAATCTCCTTTTATATTTCCTTTAATATTTATTTTCTTTAAAAGTCTACCGTCTTCTGAAATTGTATAGTTGTTGTATTTATTAGGGTGTTTACTGACTTGGGGCTAACATTCTCTGATACCATCTCCGATGCCGATCGTTTCCTTGAAGTACGGGTTCACTCTATTTCTTCGTCCATTATTTTCTGTATCGCTGGATTCAAAAAGTAATGTCTCTGTTTAATCGGTATATCGCTCTTTTTAACTTTATAAAATGCTCTACTAGATTAGTTCGTCCATTAACTTCATTAAATAATGCTAATTCCTTGTGTAGAAATGAGCCTACCGTTTATGTTCATCTGCCCTCAAGTTTGCGATTAAGTTTATATTGATATTATCGACGTCATTTTGCGTTTCACGTTTGGAAGACGGTGTGTTGTTTATGTAAACTAGATTTAATTCCTTCTATTATATCCATCCCCAATACTAAGGGACGTAGTTGAAGGTTTGGAAATACAAGAGTTCTGCTCAATGTGGGCTTCGTTAACCTCCAAGTTAACCAAATACAAGTGTTTCACATAGGTTTTTAAAGCCATTGGCCATTTGCAAAGGTATATTTGTATTTTGGGGTTTTATAGAATTATA
Source organism: Homalodisca vitripennis (assembly GCF_021130785.1). NCBI lineage: Eukaryota > Metazoa > Arthropoda > Insecta > Hemiptera > Cicadellidae > Homalodisca > Homalodisca vitripennis. The sequence goes on from NC_060208.1 coordinate 157,592,265, forward strand.
TTTTAAGTGTTCCACTAAATCTTTGCCTCCTATGCTAACCATAGCACCCAGTATCAATCAGTGCCTTCAAATGTTTTTCCAAGAAGGTTAACAGTTACATACGGTCGACAATCACGTAGCTTCTTAAGTCCGAAACTACCCGAGTAGTGTGTTAATTCTTTCGGCACAGGAGTGTTTCCCGTTGGAGGGGCCGATAGTTTGGAAAATGGTATCGGGATCTCAGCTAACCCTAGAAAACCTCCTCGGTCTGGGATCCACAAAGCGTTTCCCGAATTACATCGGCAATTCCGTTGTTTTGATACCTTCCGTTTTGCAGTTATAGCAGCGGAGTCTCTTTGGTTTTTAGTACACTCACTGAATCTGTGTCCAGTTTCTTCGCAGAGTTCCAGCAAACTGGAAACAAGCCTCTTACGGATATTCCTAGTAGTAGGGAAGGTTCACTGTAGGTCCTGGTAGTCCGTGAAATTCGTTTTTGTAGTCGTGAATTTGACTTTACCTCGCCGAGCCTGTACGGTTTCTGGATCGTTTTGTAAAGTCAGCCGCTTGTGAATATTGCACCGTTTAACCAAATCCATTGGTCTAACCGACTGCCTTAATATGTTGGCGTCCCCCGGTTTATCCATTATCTGTCCATATTTTTGGGAGTGGGGTCTTGTTCACTGGCATGTCTCATTCTCATTCCATGCTTACCTGTCCTTATTTTTGGAATAGTATGCAGTTTCTGGGACCAGTGTTTGTGCCGGGTTAGGTGGAGGATTGTAAAAGAAGACGCTCCCTTTCGTAGCTTTCGTAATATTCGGCTTCTTTGATCATATCTGTATAGACTTTATATTCACTCTTCTAATAATTAGTTTATATTCTGGTTCATAAAATGCAATAAATACGATCGAGTTTTTCGTCTAATTTATAACCTCTTCGTCGCCGAATTAGTGTGGTTATGGCCACAATAAAGCTACGAAATGGTTCAGCCTCTCCTTGTGTACGCTGGCGAATTTCATCCTCAAGATTGCGTCACGGTAACCTGGTGGTAAGTATTGCATTCATTGAATTCCTTTCAAAACTATCCCAAAATTCTCTATGGTTTCTAAACCCACAAACAGGGCTTTTCCTCGTAATAGTTCGGGGAAGTGCTCTTAAGATTTCTTCTTTGGATATATCGTAACATTTCATTAACTCGTTAAGTCGCTCTAAGAAAGATACTGGATTTTGGCTTGCCGGTTGTAAAGTTTCTTGCTGAATATGATTGATTTCGGATGAAGACATATTTATTAAATTAACTAAAACTCTTTTTACTGTTTCTGCACTAGCGCTCTGAGAAAAGACCCAAGATTTCTCGAAAAACTGGCAATAGTTCAAGTTGGGAGGAATCTTCCATTCTGGTATTATAGAGTAGAGGCAGCAGAAATAGTTGAAGTACCCTGAACCTCAGTTATTTTCAGCACTTAAGTGAGTCTATTATCTAAACCTCTTTGTATATTGTAGAGAGGGAGTTCGAACTAATCCTTGGCTCCTTAAGAAAGTCACAAAACGAGAGCGTAGATCTTCAATATTTCCCTCGATTGGTAACCCATATTTTGACATTTCTTCAATCAACTCAGGCTTCTTCAGATTATAAATCCATTCCAACTTTTTCGGAACTTCCTCATCGTGGTTTGTTTCCCTGAGGCTAATGATTCAGTAGTAACGGGCAATACTTTTGGTATTGTACCGGAATGGACTTGACTTGTGAGCAGTTTCTAGACGTTTTAGTCGTTAGGTGGAGTTTGTAGCAACATTTGCGTCTTCGTAAGAGGGCTCGTAATAGCAACATCTGTAGTTAAAGTTTCCAGTCTGTGAGTGTGACTAATTATCCACACTATTAGGGTCAGTTAGTTTTCGAACGACCAGTAGGCAGTATATTTGAATGAACACGAAGGCATAAGAGCCTCCAGATTCGGAGAGAAAGCTCAATGGATAACATGATGTGTCAATGTTGATACGTTAGGACTAAAATAGATATAAGTCTAGATATTTAATTTTTTATGGGTTGTTTTTACGTGACGATCACTGTAATGTAAGACAATCAGTCGAGTCTCTCTATATCGATTATTCCGTCCCTGTTCGGGCGCCAAAATGTGACGTGTCTCCATTTCTCAACACAACCAATTACTGTTAAGAATGACACGTATCGCATACCCTAGATGGGCCCAATCAAGCGGGGATTCGATCCAGGGGTCGTTAAATTTTATTCTTTTGGATTATGTATGGCAGTAGTGGTTTCAGATATATGCTATCACTAAGGTTGGTGGTAACGTTCAACGGCCATTTAGTAAATCATTTATTACTCAACTGGCTTGAAAAAATTAAGAATTTGAAATAAAATGATGTCGATAAATAAGATATTATTATCATCAATTAAAGAAAACACAAAAGCGTACTACCTAGATCTCTTATCTAAATCAAAGCTACCTCAAATCGCAACACACTGTATGCTATGTAAAATAGTATGAGGCAAAAGTAATATCAACACTAAGAACAATATATAATGTTTAGTCTGTATCGTATTTACAAATATTAGGTAAGAAAAAATGTAAGAGAAATAATAATAGACCAATAGCAATAATCTATTTGTTAGGTAGTATTGCACGAACATAGATTAAGAAAGATAGTAAGAAAAGTAAAGAACCAATAATACCGAATAAATAATTTAAAGCTTAGGTCCGTATTACACGAACATAGATTAAGTAAGATAGCAACTAAGTAAAGAACCACTAATCCTAAATTTTTAAAGGTTAGGTCCGTATCGCACGAACATAGATTAAGTAAGATAGTAAGTAAAGTAAGTAAAGAGCCAATAATACCAATAAACAATTTAAAGGTTTAGGTCCGTATTGCACGAACATAGATTAAGTAAGTTAGTACGTAAAGTAAAGAGCCCAATAATACCAATAACCAATTTAAAGGTTAGGCCCGTATTGCACGAACATAGATTAAGTAAGATAGTAAGTGAAATAAAGAACCAATAATACCAATAAACAATATAAAGGTTAAGTCCGTATCGCACGAACATAGATTAAGTAAAGATAGTAAATGTAAAGTAAAAAGCCAATAATACCAATAACCAATTTAAAGGTTAGGTCCGTATCGCACGACATAGATTAAGTAAGATAGTAAATAAAGTAAAGAGCCAATAATACCAATAACCAATAACCAATTTAAAGGTTAGGTCCGTATTGCAACGAACATAGATTAAAATAAGACTAGTAAAGTAAAGTAAAGAGCCAATAATACCAATAAACCAATTTAAAAGGTTAGGTCCCGTATTGCACGAAACATAGATTTAGGTAAGATAGTACGTAAGTAAAGAGCCAATAATACGAATAAACCATTTAAATGTTAGGTCCGTATTGCACGAACATAGATTAAGTAAGATAGTAAGTGAAATAAAGAACCAATAATACCAATAAACAATATAAAGGTTAAGTTCCGTATCGCACGAACATACATTAAGTAAGATAGTAAGTAAAGTAAAACCACTAATTCTAAATTTAAAGGTTAGGTCCGTATCGCACGAACATAGATTAAGTAAGATAGTAAAGTTAAAGTTAAAGAGCCAATAATACCAATAACCAATAACCAATTTAAAGGTTAGGTCCTTATTGCACGAACATAGAAAGTAAGATAGCAAGTAAAGTAAAGAACCAACTAATCCTAAATTTAAAGGTTAGGTCCGTATCGCACGAACATAGATTAAGTAAGATAGTAAGTAAAGTAAAGAGCCAATAATACCAATAACCAATTTAAAGGTTAGGTCCGTATTGCACGAACATAGATTAAGTAAGATAGTACGTTAAAGTTAAAGAGCCAAAAATACCAATAACCAATTGAAAGGTTAGGTCCGTATTGCACGAACATAGATTAAGTAAGATAGTAAGTGAAGTAAAGAAACCAATAATACCAATAAACAATTTAAAGGTTAGGTCCGTATCGCACGAACATAGATTAAGTAAGATAGTAAGTAAAGTAAAGAACCACTAATCCTAAATTTAAAGGTTAGGTCCGTATCGCACGAACATAGATTAAATAAGATAGTAAGTAAAGTAAAGAGCCAATAATACCTATAACCAATTTAAAGGTTAGGTCCGTATTGCACGAACATAGATTAAGTAAGATAGCAAGTAAAGTAAAGAGAACACAATAATCCTAAATTTAAAGGTTAGGTCCGTATCGCACGAAAACATAGATTAAGTAAGATAGTACGTAAAGTAAAGAGCCAATAATACAATAACCAATTTAAAGGTTAGGTCCTATTGCACGAACATAGATTAAGTAAGATAGTACGTAAAGTAAAGAAGCCAATAATACCAAATAACCAATTTAAAGGTTAGGTCCGTATTGCACGAACATAGATTAAAGTAAGATAGTAAGTAAAGTAAAGAGCCAATAATACCAATAACCAATTTAAAGGTTAGGTCCGTATTGCACGAACATAGATTAAGTAAGAAGTAAGTAAAGGAAAAGAATATTAAGAATAATACGTTATAAGTAAAATTTTCGTGTGGCACAACATATAAAAACGATACAGAATAATAATGAAAGGTTAATTATGTATAGTATAGTAATTGAAGTAATATATTACCAATTGCAAGAAGAAATCGATACGTCCGTATCTCACGAACAAGTCGGCAGGAGTTAGGTTAAGATAGCAGCGCAGTGTACGTCTTATCGTCGTGATAGGATGGTGTAGAATGACCTCTCGCTCCTCTGCTGGCCGGTCCGTCTGACGAGTTTGCGTTGTAGCGCATGCGCGACTTTATCGTTCATACCGCAACCCGGTTCAAGCGGCGAACATGTCGTGGCACGATAGCTGAGGCGAACTTGTTTCATCTCGATCCCGTTTAATCTTTGTTGACGGGAAAACTAATCCCACAATAAATCTTGAAATGGACGACCCAAGATAATAAAAAAAATGCACTGTACTTTTTAGTACCTCACAAAACATCACTGAAAAGAGTAATAAATAATAATAATATGTTTTATAATATATATCAATCACAAATTGTAATGAACTGTAGATTTTACATGTGTTTATTACTGGAGGAAGCAAGTGTATTAGGGTTATTAATAAAAGACTGTCTTTAGTATAAACTTACACTTGTTACGTTGAAAATAGAAACAAATGAATTATAATAGTGTGGTGGAAATCTTTTATAAAATTAAGAGATATTTTTATTTACAATAAATACAATTTTATGATAAAGTTTACTCTGCACTCGTTTAAAAATCATTTGCTTTACGCAATCCGCAAGCTTACGAAATCCGTAGCTATATAAAACAGCTAATTCGCAATCAATGAGTCAAGGTTTGGGTATTGCGTCCTTTGATTTAGCCCAGCTTCATAAACTTAGCATGCTATTCGCCCTGTAAATTATAGCGGTTCGAACTCTGAGATAACTAAAGAAACTCTTCCAGAAGAAACCCCAACCATTGCGTGAGGGGCAGAGATCCACAAACACAACCAGTTTCAGTGGTATACTCCATCTGCCAGCAGCATGGCTGGGGCTGAGCCAGTCCCCTCTCGCAATCACCTGGAAACGTTTTCTATAACACTACAATGAAAGTATTCTTTGTAACATACAAAGTAGTTTTATTTATGAATCGAATTGAAATATAATGTATTAAACAAAGCGTATTTCATATTTTGTCCAGGCGTTAAAATATAATTCTTATATCTCTGTTTTATGTTATGTAAATATTATTAATGACATTACAAATTAGTTAATTGATATATAATATATATGATATAGGAATGTGGAGCATGAGTTAAAGCCGTCTGAGAAATTATGTAACAGAAAAGATCACAAGCAATATTTTGATTTTTTTCTAATAAATAATCAAATAGTTTAGGTACGTTACACGATTGATTAGTTTTATTGAAAGATAAAACTTAACTATATGCCCTGAAATTTAGTTTATTTGGTTACAATTATTTATATATAAAATAATATTTATTAATATTATCATTTTTACAAAATGTACCTACTCTTTCAAATGAACAGAAAGGATATTTAAAACTTTAGTTTTAAATCATCAGAAATATTTAATTTTAAACATTACTGTACATATTCGTAGCGTTTAACCCTTAAATTTCTATGCGATTTTATTTTCGCTGCATCATTTTACAGTGAATGTGATATCACAGCTTGTGTCCACTATTTAAAAGATGCGTAAATAAGATTCACAAGGAAATATTAAGATAATTTTCTAGATTTTGAAATCGGAGGTTTTATCCTGAAAACATATTCAAAGGAATAAAAGTTTATGTTATATGTAAAATTTATAGTACTACTTTACTTGTATTTTAGTACTGAAATAAATAAACAATTTATAAAAATGGTTTCTTTTAAATCTACATTTAATTTATATGACAAAAACTAAAAATTAAAATATTCATCTTTTTATAAGTCTATAAATTTATAACTCATAAGTAGGCATAGTATTGTTACATCAACAAAAATTAATTTATTAAAATAATTTTAAAACATTTATGAATTGAAATAAAACAGAAGAAAGTAATTTCTGATTTATGGACACGGATCCGAAATATTGGACAGGTGGAGTTACTTAGAAAAATTAAATTAACGGATAAATAATGCACAAAAAATCACTAACCATGCACCAGTGTATTCTCGTATCAGTTACAATTTTCTATGTGAACGTTTTATTGAGTGACTTCTCTAATTTAACCTGATTACTAGGAAAGAAGAACTCATGTATCTTAGTCTACTTAATAAAATAAGCGAAGTATGATATGTGGATGATTTATTTGCAATATTTAATATCTAAGTTTGCCTATATAACGATCAAAATTCGTTCATATACATAAATTTTTTGAAACATATCATGTACTCTTTGTATCTCACACATTTCAGTCACGCTCCAATACACTACTGCGTGGACTTATTTAGAAAAAAATGGCAAATGTTATTGATACAAAACCAATTATGAAACATATTTTAATAAGATCTCTACATAGCAAATAAAACAAATTTGATTGTTACAGATATCACAGACTACCGGGAAGAAACGACATATACTTGAAATTTATTTTTATCTTCCTTACCTAGTATTTTACGTTACTGAAGAGCCGTACTGAAGATAATATTCGATCCCCACCTGTTCCCACATCCTGCTATGCCAGTTCGACGGCGGCGGCGCGGCTGTACAGCTCGAAACTTGTTAAATAAGTGTTAAATGAGGTGCTAATCAAAAATCTAGATTTCCTGTGGTTTTAGGTATGAAATTTTCAACAGTTTTGTAGTGGTAGTTTTATAAGAAATTGATCTAACCTTCTTGTTGAACACGTTCGACACTTGTCGAGAACAGATATTTTATATAAATCGAATTTATATCATTTCCTAATACCATGAGGAACAGTAGAATAAGAAGGAATATGTATGAAGTTTTAAAAACCAGTGTGATATAAATCTAAAATACACTACGTTACGCTATACAAATAAAAGTGAGGGATTAAGGGAATGTGAGGTTTTACCAACATAAAAATGACCGGTAAAACTATCACGTAGGAAGCGAGGGTTGCGGCTCACGTTCACAGCAGGTAGCCACATCAGCTGATTGGCCGTACGTCTCTTCCTGCACCAGTTGTTACAAGCGTTTTAATACGTTTGTATCAATTTATAAAGGACGTTTATACGATAAACTAAACTTCGTATCCGTGCAAATATTAAAAAATGCTAATAAAAATATTATTTACATTAATAAGTAACAATTAAATTGAGAAATATTTTAATGAGATTTGGATACTAATAATACTCATTCATTGAAAGTAGGGAATATATAATAGCATTAATTTTTCATGTATATTATATTATTTAAATGGCTAATAAATAATAAACATCTGTTGTATACTAGTGAAACTCTGTACGACTATTTGTAGAAACTGAAATCTATACTCTAAGTATAATTGCTATAAAGAGCATAATTTACAATTTATTTCGCTTTTTAGATATGTTTTTAGTACAACAAAATGGGTACAGAAAACCTGGCAGACATGAAAAATAATCACAATAACAGCTAACTTAACTGTAAACATTCAGTTTGTTTTTTAACTAAATGTTAAAAAATTTTATTCGAAACACTGAAAATTTGCTTACTATCCATTACAAAGTGTTGTGATTTTTATTTAATTTGTTTAATAAGGCATTTTTGTCTTTTAAATATCATAAGATAGCTGACAGTAATGATAGATCTGTGGTTTACAGGAAATGGAAACAAAATTGCATAAATTTGGCTATTTTTGGAGTGCTACTTGAATTTTATTGCTTAATTAACTTTAAATCTTCGACTGAAATATTATTAAATGCATACTAAAAATCAAGCAAAAGATAAAAATGTAAGCAGAAAAATAATAGTTTTCTAATAGGTATTTCCAATAGGCAATCGCTACTACGGTACCATTAATACCTTAGACAATGAAAATGGATTTATGTTACGTTATATTACAGTTATTTTCTGCTTATATATAGCGTTAAATTTATAAAAGTATCTTACATTGGTACTTGAGAATTTGTTGATGAATTTTTAAACAATACAATATTATTTATATGTATTTATAATATGCGCATGCTAGAGTTGGAATGAATTTAAATGGTAAATAGTGTAAATTTTAAAACAACTTTATAATATCCCAATACTTTGTTTATAACGGTGTGCGGCAAAACATAATTAGTATAATGGTATAGTGTGGATGAATCAATGTGAAACGAGACTAGAATACGGATTTCTACATGTCAAATGTAATATTCATTTACATTAAAATATGTACATACCAGAAGCGAAGATTTTACATTTCGAATAATAATGTAATGTGAAATGGTTAAGTATATGTTTAATATTCGCTAACTAAAGATAGCGAGGTCAAAATATTTTTGGAATTTAATTAAAGAGCTATGTTTTGAAGTGGTGCCAATCAGATCAATTTTCTCCGTACATATATTATAAGTATCGCTTACAATATATCTCTGTACAGAATTCTAATTAACCACATATTTATTAAACGATAATACAAATTGCATTATATCACTTTTTTAAAAATACACACAAACAAACACACACTGCAATGTACTACACACCTTTCAGGTGACCTTCTCTTTTATGATTATGATTTGTTTTATTCTTAACAGTAGAGAGTAACATGTGAATATAAGTCTGACTATAACGAACATGTTTGGGCTCCGAATCTTCTGCTAAATTATTTTAAATTGAAATTTAATGTAAGTATGGTTATTTTTTTCTCATTTAGTTTTAATTGTTCTTGTTTTTATATAACAAGCATTTGTATTTTTATTTTGTATTATTTATATTTTTTAGTTTATATTATAACAATGGAAGTATTAAAGTAAAAGTGATTTGTTTTATTCTTACGAGTCATGGACTGACTGATGATCTCCCTCCAAGCATGCAGAAAATATTATTTGCAGAAAGATGTTCCTAACCATGTGTAGATATAAATATATAAACTGTTGTGTACTTTTGTTGGAATGTAAGAATACACAAACTAAATGAATATTCATATATTTCAGGTGACCTGTAATATACTAAAATTTCAATTGTATTAATTCTCTTCCAGCATGTTATGGGGTATTATTAGAAAAGTAAGAGCCTAAAGATGCAATGTGCCTCAATTGTTTACAAAAGTAAAAGTATTTCTTAATCTAAACGCTCCTTTTATCTTATAGTCCCACCTTGCATTTGGGAGAGAAATAGCTTAAAACATGGTTAGTATTGTTCTAATTATTAATTTAGATACTCTTGGCTCACCTTAGCCTCCATTCAATATAAAATAGGCAAATGCCCATAAATATAGTAAATATTATATGTTGACAAAATATGTCAACTGGTATCAGAAAACGTTTTATGAAAACTTCAATAATTTAATAAGTTTTAAGTTTATGACACTGTTGTTGCCACAGATCAAACTGTTCTTGGTTGCAATCTTGGGTGTTTCTTTGACAATTAAATATTCTCACTTTATCTTATTGTTAATTCTGAATGTGGCCAGTGCAGCCCGCGCTTCTCAAAATGTATTTCAGACTAAACATATTCTTTAATCCTTTATATAATAGTAGAAAATAATATCATATGGAAGGAAAACTACGAAAATATTTAGATAAGGAAACAAAAAAATTACAAAGTTTAAATAACTTTTAGGCGACATATGTAATGAACAACTAACAGACGTTTATAACAAAGTGATGGTTTATGAGTTAAATATAAATTTAAAAAAGTGAATCACATACACTTTATAAGACTGATTAACACTAGTCTAAAATGCTTTTAAGAAATCGTTAAACTGCACGAAAGTCCATATTAACCAAATTAAAAATTAACTGTCGCTAGTATTTAAATAGACTTTAGGGCTGTGAGTTTAAAACATAGGGGTTATAAAGGGGTAACGTTCTTTTTTATTTAGAAGAAAACTTTCATAAAAACTTGATAGGGTTTCTAATTTTGTTTATTATATTTTAACTGTCCTATAATCATTGGAACTCAGAGTAAAATACAATAGCGTGAAACATTAATGACGTTTTCATGGATTTTTATATCGAGGTTTTTAATTTAATAAAAAATATCTTTGCTTTTGTCGGTAATATGATGCATTTCATCGTCAACAAATTTAAAATTTCAGTGAAATAAATGTTACATAGAATGCTATATTACTTTAAAATATAAAGGGAAATACAAATCTGCGCAGCCAAAGTAGGTAGTATAATCCCCTACTTGGTGCTATAAAATCAAACGCACGTTGACCAAATTAGAAATCCTAAACCTCAATTGTTAACTTAAATAGAGACATAACTTTATGAGCTAAAACTTGGTAAGGTCTTACATCATCTTAAAGTTAATCCTTTGTCAAGTTAACGTGACAGCTTATTCAAACAACGTGGTAACACTGGAGAGTTACAATGTAATCTGCATATCTCCTATTACAATCTTCCCTGAAGAGCTTGTAGGTTAAACATCGTGATATTTCTTATAAGAATCACTATATTTACTTTATTTTGTCGTTCTGTTCCGACATATAACGTGTATATATTTATGTTAATCTCTGAATTCAGTAAGGATTGTTTAGTAATCAGATTCTTAAAAATCTAAATATTGAAATTCTCAATATTTTTACTTAACACTGTTTAGTATACCTTACAAGAGTTATATTTACCTAATAATGTTTTATGCATATAAGATCAGTTTATAATGTAGATATTTAACTTATCAAACGATGATATTGATTTTTATTTTTATTTCTTGTTTAGGTTATTTTACTATATTTTTTTAAATTAAGAATTTGGGCGTAGATTTTGACATATCGGGTTAGTACAATCTTTTTCTGTCCCTGATTTCTTCAAAATAATGGCGCCGACCCGATTGGACTGCGGTGTGCGGTAATCCGTTTTACACTGTCTTTACTGCTGCAGCGATTGGGTTTGGTACGAGAATCGCCTGACAGGTGCTATATTCACTCTTACATATTTCTCTTTATCCTCAATAACTTGGCATATTTTTATCCACTCATTTTATTGTCTTCACAAACGACTAACCTCTCAGTTATTTTGCTGAAATGAGTGACAATTTCTTCAAAGACGATTAATATACTATACAGAAATATACCTTAAATGTATTATTTCATGTAAACCTATTTTAAGGATGGTGGATCTGCATTGCAGGAAAATGTGTATAGTGAAGCTGATGATATGGATTTGAATTCGAACTTTATCCCAAGTGGTTAATCCGTTATTCCTTTGTGACGTGGAAAGATAATATTATTGGATATTTTGTAGGTCCTAGTGATGATGAATAATTGTAACCTTTAATTAGCAGCGTTATTAATAATGAGGCCAGTGGTCTAATAATTATTGCTACTGGAGAAAATTGTCAGTGCAATTATAAATATTGACAGGTAGATACATTTAAGTGAGCAATACAGAGCTTCATGGTATAAACATGAAAAGGATCGTTAAAAGAGTGAAACTGTTTAAGTGACAAATATTTGGGGATAACTAAACAATATTGTATTTACAGGAAGCCAAATAAATTGTTTCAATCTCCTAGCAAACTCTCAGACTATAAAATATTGTAACGATTATCTGACAGAAGGCATTATCAATCATATGGTTATTAAAAAAGGGAAAATTAACTACGATTGAATGAAATATGTAATTTAAATTATCTTTTGAATGGGCCTAGTTCGTCTTACTTAAATATCTTAATAGAAATATTTTGTCTAAAAATGCTCTTATTAGAGTTATTCCCTTCGTTGTTTGCTGATGTTTTAATTACATGTTTTGCGTTTATATTGTGATATGTTTTATAATAGTTTTATATAAAGTTTAAATAAAAATATATAATTTATACTTCGTAACTATCACAAGGCACAATCAGTAGTAGATACGGGGGATGTTGATTATCGCGTTTGATGACGTCATCTCATGTTGACTCACAATCAACATAATTAGAGAGCTTATTAAGAACAAACGGTGACTATATGTATCTCTTCTTATTAAGATATTTTATTAATCACGAATTAAAAATATCATTAAAGTTGTTTGTATACAAACTTCGTTCTTACCATTTATTCTCATGTACCATACACAACTTGCAAATTGTGTCCTATTAAGTGTTCTTTCCAAAGTTTGAAATTAAAGTAGTTATATAAATTTCTTATGATTAAACGATATCAATTCATACATCTAACATGAAACAGTAAAGTGATAACGGTAAATAGTTTTTCTGTCATAGTACATTTAAACCTACTGTATTTATAACACGTTTATAGAATCTACAATATATAGAATCTAATACCAAAATAAAAATATGCAATATATAAATAATCTAAACACCTGACAAGGTCTACAAACCTGTTACACATGATGTAACGCACTGTAAACAATATTATGTAAAAAATGAAATAAATTTACGTAGGCACATTATGTCTAAGAACAGGTAGACTATTATACATCCAATCATTGGCACAATTTTAAATTAGTATTTATGAGGGAATTGAACAATTTATTAAGAGATTGAATATAGTTTGAATTGATTATATTTTAAAACAACAAAAGAAGTACATATAACATACTGTATGTGCTAATCGAAGAGCAGTAAATATGTATACCTTTTAAAGAACTACATGTATATTTTAAAGAACATATATTTTAACCTATTTTAATATAACAGTGATTAGAATATAGAGCAATATAAACAAGTAGAAAATAAAACAAGTCATCTCCTTTGAAATGCAGTATGTCAGTTTTGAATTAGTTGCTGATCTTAAATATATTTATTTTGAACAATTTTTAATTTAGCCTGCTACATTGCTTACACTTCATAAACAGTAATATTATCTCATATGAAACAAGGATTATAAGTCAACTACTGCCTTACATTAGAGATAACAACTATTTTTGTTATTATAAATTAAAAGCTCACGTAAAAGTATAGCATTTCCATAACAGAAGGTTTTAACAAATCGCACCCGTTATTTATTTCTGCAAAATTTCCCATGAGCTGGACTGCACAAAGACAGACGTATGCAAACAAGAAGTCCGGCAATGGAATTTGGCAAGTGAAACTCAAAACTGAGAGTAGATCATCGGACTTTTAGGACTCGGGGTGAAAGGGATTGCAGACATTTATGCTAAGATAAAACAGAGATGATTTCTTAAAAAAAAAGAATATACTGCAAACAAGAATCTTTCTACGAGATAAAATTTTATCTTATCTTCCAAACGGAGTTACGTAATTACAAACTCAGAATTAATAACACATAATTGACAAAGCTACGATTAAAATAATAGATTGCGTTAGAAAATAAATCAACGGGATTTGAGAACGAAATCCGGCTGGGACAGTTACTAATGGATAGGTTGATAGTACGAAATAAATAAAACTAATCATTCGTTTATTAAGAGAGAGAATAAATTAAAAGTTGTAGGCTTTAAAAAACTAATGGATGGTTAAAATTAAATAAATACATTATTTTTAATTTAAATACAAATAAATACTGTATTCAGAAGTGTTTGGGAGGGACAACGGTAGAGTCACCGAAAAGGGTGTTTAGTAGGATTGCTTCTAGTCATGGAAGACTAAGATAGTAAAATGTATTTAAAATAATTAAATTGTTACATAAATACACTACTTTGTACTGGTAATTGTTATGGGAAAGTAACAATTTATTTTATTGTTAATAGTCCATATATAATTATGTATAATTCTTACAAAACATATAACGTTGAGCTAAATAATGTTCTATATTTTCCATCAAAATTTAATAAATAATCTATAACTCAATTTAAAATGTTCATAATTTTACGAAATTTGGTATTATAAATTATTATAAAGTGTTATTATAAATAGCTAATAGATTCTACGCTACTTATAACATTACAAATGTAATTATGCATTCAGGTATAAAACTAATATAAAATATAAAAATTATGTTTTACACATAATATTAATATTACAAATTTGTATTTTTTTTTTATTTAATAACAAATTCGGCCTACATTGACTCTATAAAATTAGGATACCAATGCAGAGTAAATGTGTCAGTGTCTGATAACGGGAACAAGATTCCTTCGAGGAAACGTCTTTGTGATGAGCTCCTTCTACTCAACGTTGATCATCCAGGGATAGTCTGATAATCCCTGATAATTAATTTCATCATAACCAAAGCTTACTGCAAGCGAAGTGGAGCACGTGGTGTTGGGACTCAATATCAATTCACGGGACTACACTACTGAATACCATTAACTTTGATAAATTATGATTATCGGATAAGTAGTTTTGTGGATCATCGTTTGTTGTTCCACATTAAAAATATTCCCTTTAGCGCTTTTGGTGTTTGGTACTGAAATTAATTAGTGATTAGTATAAATGTTGTAATTATATTTCATGTTCAATTCGTGACTATTTCAGCCTATTTTTTGTAAGAAATTACCGTAGATTATTAAAAATATATAACGTGTAACAGCTTAAAACGTGGTTTGTTAAAAATAAAACTACTCGTATGTAGTCACATGAAAGCTATCACATCCAAAATCAAATCAAATGAAATCAAATCTTTAATTGCTCGCAACAATTTCTTCACATTGTACGGCAAACTTAATAATTATTTCTAATTTTAAACTCTCATACCACATAACTACCACATTCAAACTTACATAATTTTTCATACATTCCAGTCTCATTCATCCTTCGCCAATTTCAACCCACTTACAGCGCTGGAGTCAGTTATCGAATTTGGCGGTCTCCCAGTTAAACGCCAGTAGAAATTCTACTCGTCAATGCTGTAGAATGCCATTGACACCAGAAAGCGCTTAAGTCGAGATTTTGACGCCTTGGGCGTTTGGGCGTTTTTAATAGAATTTGGCAATCTGTTGATGAAGTGAACACCTGCCTGCGAAAGCAAGTGCTCATAAACTACCGTTCTGTCTCTTCCAGTTCGATAGTTAATCTCTGCCTCTAGTCTCATACCCGTGTATGTCACGTCCCCTGGTAAGGGCACATTTAGATACTGTAAACAGAACAAAGATGTTTCTAAAATTTATGGACTGGGCAAAGTCAACAGTTTCAAATTTTTGTATGCTGTCCTGCACGACTCTCTGAAATTCAACTTTGCGATAATACGAATCGCTTTTTTTGTAATTTGAACACCCTCAGGAAATTATTGCTTGCACAGGCCCCCCACAATAGGAAAGTTGAAAGTGAATTAGCCCATAATCCCATAATATGCTGCAATCAATACCTGACTGAGGAATTTTATGGAGTAGACTTCTTCCAATATGGAATCTGCCAACATGACAGTAACCCACATTGGGAGTCCACTGGGCGCAGTGCGAAATTTAGCACGTTGGATTTCGAAGAATTTGTTTGAAGGTTTGAGGCTGTTAAAATATTGAACACAATTGTTGATATCGACAAAGTTTTGTAGTTCCAAACCTTCTTGTGAGTTATCTCTGAAATAGAGAGTCGTGTCATTATCATACTGCACGATTTTCCCATGCAGCAGTGATGAATGTACGTCGTTGACATACAACAGGAAAAGGATTGGGCTGAGTATAGAGCCCTGGGGAACTCCATAACTCAGTTACATTGTTTTGGAAAATTGGTTTGAGATCTGAACCACTTGAGCTCTCTGACTTAAAAATTATTTAAGCCATAAGAGCGGCATGCCTCTGATGCCATGAGATTGTAGTCTGTCAAGCAGTATTTCATGGTCAACGCAGTCGAATCCTTTAGAGAGGTCAAAGAACACACTTAATGTGTCTCTCTACAACCATATCAACCAGACTCACTACTGCGTCTATTGATGATTTATTTTTCCTGAATCCAGATTGGTGTTCAGAAAGCTGGTTGTTTTTATTTAAGAAGTAAATCATTCTCGCTAGAAAACGTTTTTCAAATATTTTGCTTAAAATAGGCAAAACTTAGACGGGCCGATAGTTATTTATTGAACAAGGGTTTTCTTTCTTGAAAATCGGATGCACTTTTGCAGTTTTTAGGAGTGAGGGAAAAACTCCTGAGTTAAAAGTCAAATTGACTAATTGAGTCAGTGGTTTTACAATATGCCTTGAGCATTTTTTTTATTAACCACATGGATCTCAATTCTAGATCATTTGATTTTTTGGCTGGGAGTTCTTGAATAATTCTATCGAGCTCTTCCTCAACTATGGGATTCGGAGCCATTGAGGCTATTGGACTCTGTCTACGCGTGGGGTTCCCCTGTGGCATTGATGGAAGAGGGCTCCGTCCACAAACAACAGACGCAAAAAAGCCGTTAAACTCGTCGGCAACCCTAGAAGCATCACTCACAATTAGTGTGTCCTCAGTTTTGACTGCGATTTGCTTAAATTCTTGATGTTTATTGTTAATGAGGCCCCATACAGTTTTGGAAACGGTTTTTGAAGATATAATTGATTTTGAGACATCATACGCTTTTGCAGCTTGTATCTCCTTTCTGTAAACCTTTTTATTATTTCGAAAAAAGATTTTGAACTCTTTATTGGCAGATTTTTTGTTTATTTCGGAGAAACACTTGAGTTTTTCTGTCGAAACCAGAATACCTTTGGTGATCCAAGTATTGTTTACCTTCTTTGGACGAACTTTAACCGTTTTTGTAGGGAAACAGGTGTTGAGGTGGAAACTCAAACATTCATTGAAAATTTGGAATTGCTGCTCTACGGGATGTGACAAATTTAGAAAATTCCACTTTTATTTTGAAAGGGAAGTGTTGCGGTGAGCGATATTTTTTGGCCTTGTGTCTCTTATTGTTTTGATAGTTTTTTGTTCTCTCGCGATTTGTTTTCCACTAATGACAGCATCTTGGCCATAGTGGTCCGAGCGTCACTGTGACATTTTCAATGTTCGTAATGATATTATCAATAGACGACTGTGTTGTGGCCATCACTCTCGTTGGAGTTTTCACCAACAGTTCAAGGCCAAATGACCTCAGCAGATCGACTAGTCGCTTGGTGGATGGATGGTTGCTGCCCATCGCATCCACGTTGAGATCTCCCATCAAGACGTAATCGTATTGATGGTTAGTCAGGTCAGTGAGTAACGCTTCGAATGTTGAAAAAAACTGATCTTCATTTCCACTGGGAGACCTGTATATCCCTATCACAATTAATGTTGACCTGTTAGTTTTTACTTTGATCCCAACTACTTCGAAATCTTTCACTGTAGTTACTTTGATTGGAAATTTTTGTGAAAACTAAATTTTGTCTCAGAAAAATTGCTACACCACCTACTTTGGAGGTCTGGCGACAGTACGCTTCTGCCAATTTGTAATTTGGAATTTTGCATAGTTCAATGTTTTCGTTGTTAAAACCGTTCTCGGTTACAACGAGAATGTCTGATTTAAGCTCCTCACAAATCAGCTGAATTTCCAATTTGTTGGTTGCGTACTGAGCGTTTTGGTGGAGTAGTCTTAGGGAACCTTGAACATGTAATTTTTGATTTGTCTGATTTTGCCGATTTTGGTCTGTCAATTTAGTCCTTTGCTGTAAAGTGGTCTCCCTAAAAAAACTGGACTTTCCTTTAAGTTTGCAGAGCATTCGTTGCTCTGCAGAATGTCAGGACTGGGGGAGCGTCTCACGGCGTCCGCGTAACGGTTAGGATATTACATAATCTCGTCAAAGCCGTTTAGAATATTAGGTTTTGTTCCCGTTAATCTTCTAGATATTATTGCAGATTAAAATGACAAACTCGATAAATGGCTAAAAGATTAAAATATTTAAGAACTCAATTAAACTACATTAATGTGATCTTTTGATCCGCACACACACCAGCGCGCACACACACACCCGTACGCACGTACATGCCGGATGTCCCACGAAGAGGTTTAAACATTTGATTTTATATTACTTACCCATTTATGCACCAAACATTTTTAAAGTATATACAATTTAATACACAATACAATACAAGTATAAAAATTGGTGTTAAAAATATTCTGTGAAAATTCCAGCTCTCTAGCAATTGGTGAAACAAAATGGTGGCATTTTGAAAAACTTAAGTTTAAAAACAGTATTTTTTGTTTTTTTTTTTTAATTATTTATTGTCATTTTCTACAGACACAACGCATTTCAATCTTAAAATTTAAACAGATCCTATTAAGAAACCTAAAATTACAGTCCACAATTGTTCAAACAGTAATCCATCCACAGCGACACACTGATAACAGCGCTTAACAAATGATGCGTAAGCTCTTTCAACGAAATTCTGCAGTATCCGGATAACTTCCTCTTCAATTTATTGTTTTAATTACTTATTATTATTGAAGTTACGAGTATAAACTTGTTCCTTTAAGTAACCACATAGAAAGAGATCGCACACAGTTAAATCTGGGGATCAAGGTGTCCAAGCTAATAAATAACTTCCATGACCATTCCAACAGTTTTGAAAGTTGTCATTTACTTATTGCTTAAAAGGATTTGCGAAATGAGATGGAGGACAATCCTGTTGGCAGATTGATTGACCCATTTCTGGAACAGTAAAATAAGGTAAGACTTGTTCATTTAAAATCTGTTTATAGCTATTCAATCATTGTACTGTCTGAAATGCCGTATGATAGAAACCCATTACAACTGACAGCTGCCCAAACCGCAATTCCTTGTTTCTTGATATTATTTATAAATGTATGCTCTACATACACCATATATTACCAATGAAAGCCTGTCGCCAAAGATCTAGTATAAAAAATAGTCTAAATAATATCTAGTAGTGTTCTGAACACTAGTTTTTTCATCAGTCTCTAACAACTTCTTAAATACTATATCGTTAATGCAGAACACCAGCACAGAGTGTCACAAACAACGTCATGGAGCTACATTTTACCATCAGTTTTGATAGCGATATTTAATGAGGCAAGAGACAGTCTGTGAAATAGGTTAGTTTACTTCTAATAAAATATCCAATAATTATCTTCCTATAAAGGTATACGTTGTAATTAGAATACCGTTTTTGGGATCGAAAAGAAATTATCAACTCTTAATTCGTAACTCCAACAGAGTTATACGAGTATTCTAACTCTTATGAATATATATGCTGTTCTGAATTTTACGGCAATAAACGAGTTCAAAAATGTGCATTACACAAGGTATAAATACACCTTGAGGTTTGTGAATATGTAAAAAGATAAATGGTATTAGCTAGTAATATTTTACAGCTACTATTGATCAAATGAGTATTAATCGTTATAATTATACATAAAACTTGCCGTAATAACATTACTAAGTTAGTAAGTTAGCAAAGTAATTTTAAGTAAACAATGAATAGACAAAAACCTTCCAAAATAAATAAATATAACACAATAATATTATCATCTTTATTTTGTAATACCTTACTCTTTGATTCCCTATAATAATAGTATTTACAATAGTAAATCTAAAATTGTTAAATATATTATTCTACTCTTATATCCCTTAAACACATAAACTCTTTTAAGCGCAAGAAATAAATTTTTCTTTCACTCAAATACATGTATGTTTGTCTGAGAATTGTTAGTCAATGAGGCTGAATAGTTGTGTGTTTACGTTTGCTCATTTAGTATTTTAACAGCTTAACGTTGAAAAGAACATAAAAATCAATGTATCCCGATTATACTAGCCGTGTCTTCCTCATGATTACTACTTGTATGCAGATACCCTTTAGCGGCGTGGCGCTTGGAACGTCCCATAAGCAGCGAATAAAAAAGTTTACATTAGAAAAGTTTTATATCACTTTTACTTCCTTTCCTTTTTCTTATTTCTTTGCATTTCTTTTTACGTACTATATATGTGTTACCATGAAACTGGGCGTACGAAATAACAAAAGAGTGTTCAATCTCTTACGAGAAAAATAAACCTGGTTTAAGACTTTAGAAAAATAATTTCATGTTAAAAAATTATTAAATATTATGAAAAACCATAGTAAACTCTCGGACTCTAATAGGTTATAAACAACACAATGAAACGACTCACTGTGTACATATCATTGAGTAGCTGGGATCATTAATCATCAAGAGGATCTCTAATTATGGAAAGTCCCTTCTAGGAAGCGTTCCAACCCTCTGAATATTCGTTGTCCCTGGAATAGATCGCCATTGCAGACTATATGACGTGGCTAGAGGGATACGGCCTCAATTAATACTTAGTATCTTTAACACAGTTATTCCTCAGTAGTATAACTTTATCCATTATAAATAGACTGACATTAAAGGGTAGTTGGAAATAAATTATCACTTTTGTTTAATAAAATCATTATATTTTAAACAGAATATACCAAAAGTTAGTACTGTAACCTAAAAGTTATACTTTTCCAAAAGTTCTGATACAATGTGCTATACATAAAAACTCCCTTTGATAGTAAAGGGTATTATTATTTTAAATATGTATAAAACATAATAATCATTACTAATTACATAGGAATTCCTACTATATGACAACTCTTATACATTTCAAGGAAAGCTCTATATTGCTTCTTAACTAAGCTAGAATTGTAAATTTTGTGTCAAGCTTTATTTGAATTGTAGCTGTACAAGTAGCCCACAGATCATTTTAATGAGCTAAACTACAATTGTCTTAGATTAGATTTACACAAACTATTAAAAATAAATACGGCTAATACATGGGCACCGCAACAAATAATTTGAAAAAAATGTTTTTCCTTTACATTATTACATAGAATAAATAACCATGCATAAACCTAAAAACACTTAAAAGTGTTTAAATATCCTAGAAATAAATAGTGACTAAGTTACAAGCAAATTTGTGAATATATGATTATAGGAATATTCTTGATTAGAGGTTTAATTTTATTTGTGTATTTTGGATGAATTGCATAAAACCGTATAAATATATGTAACATAAATATTATTTCATTCTTGATAAAAAAACATTGTATTCTGACAGTGGCTAATTATTTTTTAAATATAGTTTAGGATATTATATTTATGTATTATTTGTTTCTTATTACAAGAACTCATTTATTGATAGCTTATCACAGATGTTTTAATTTTAATGATTTAAATATTATTAAATTGGCTCTTGAATTATGTAAAAGCTACAGGGCTTATATTTATTAGGCTGTCCAGGCTATACATAAAGGAGTTAAGTAGGATAGGGTTGATTCATGGTAAATGTTACGTTTAGCTACAGTTCACCTTCTTCTTCAGTTCAGCGTCTGAAATCTGACAATGTCACAGATTTGACTATCCTTGTCTGGATAAATCCAAAAAATCTAAGATGAATAAGTTAAAAATAGACTATGTACATAGTTTCGATATCAGAAACACATAGACAACAAAATATAGAGTAATCAAGTTTAAGAGTCGATCTCATAAGGTGCAGAAATTATTTCATTAAGATGATGCATAATTTAGATAATGTATAACTAAGATGATTCGTTTTCTGTATATAACTTAGCTACGGTGGAAAGCGTTGCCAAAGGGTTGCCCATTCAACTTTAATGTCTACTTTAGTTCCAAATTAACCTTTTCAATATGCAGGTTCAGAAATGTAACGCTGTCAACTGAAATCCGGAGTAGTGTTTGTCTGAACAGCTAAAACGGAAGAAGCTCAAAAATAACTCCCTATGTAGTTTTTTTGTATTCAATTGGCACCTATATCTAAAAATATGGATTCTGTGGAGTGATGTGCAAATCTCGGTTGCTCTACTATGTTTTGAGATCGTGTCTGAAAAACCATAGTGTACGTTATTGTGAAGCTGAGTTTAGTTTGAGATTCTTGGTTACAGAATATTTGGATCATGTCAGGATATTATGACTCCCGTTTCCAGAGTCAAGTCTGTGGCAGCGTTAGATTTCAGATACAATAAGAAGATGGTAAACTGGAATTTAAGTAAACATTTACAATGTACCACTAAGTTATAAACGTTTGCTATATAACACATTGGACAACATGTAGATACAATTTAACCTATAAGTGAGTGTAAATTCGTTTTCAGCCTCATATAAGTGTAAATAATATAGTTATGTGTTTAGTTACATTTACAGTTTCTGCCAAACGATATTCTCGTTAGCAATTAAAGAATATTGTGTCATTTGTGTGATTATGTATATTTTTCTCTAGTTTTTCTTATAAATATATCATAAAATATTCCAGTGGATTACCACATAATAAGTAAGGTCACAATATTTCGCATATATTATTTGGTTAAATATAAATATTTCTTAACACTACAAAGGAAGATAAGTCATGTTTAAATTACTACTTTTGGATCAATGACTCTCTTTTGGCCATCTAAAATATAATTATACTATACCCATACAACGTTTTTATAATCATAAAATCTAACTGTATAAATATAAAAGGTCCATATTGTTTAATTGTAAATAAAAATGATTTAGTTTTGTATTAAAGCTATTTGACTTATAGAATTCAAACTAGGGATACTTCACAGATATATCTTTTTTTTTCTTTTGCAACAATAGATTGTGCAGTTCACTACAGCGTATCAAGGAATGATGCGGAATACTGGCTGGTTGAATACGAATGGGTGAAAAACGGCTTATGACTTATTGACCTTAACTACCACACTTAAGAAACACTTTCCTGCCGGTTGATTCCGTAACGAAGATCATTATTTATTTTATTTTATTGCAAAATCATTATTTATAACTTATAAGTTGTTAAAAATAACTACTTTGTTATAAACGTTCCTTTTGTACCACAAGTCCGTTCGACACAGTTTAACGTAACGCTATACATAATTCAACTTAAAACCAATTCACAGTACAAACGAAACCAGTTGCTCCACCTTGAAAAAGTCAAACGTAACGTAATCTGAGACAATGGATAAAATATTAGAAGTTGTTTTTAAGAATAAAAATTAAACGTTGTGTAGTATTAATTATCGAATCGTTTGTTCCAACAACGGTGCAGCGTGTGTTTACAATATGCTTGTATGAGTTTTACGATTGTAGTTTAAATAAGAATAAACATTTCAAAGTCTTAAGCCTTAATCATTGGTATTGCATGTGTATATTGTAATAATACAAAATTTACTGATCACAGAATAAATGTGGCGTTTTAAAGTATTTAAAGGGAAATAGCAGGAGAAACCAATGTTTGATCACTATCATTACCTAAAACCTTTGTTTATTTACTTACTTTTATAACAAAACTCTTACGCTTGTCTTCATTACATAAATAAATGCCCGACACAATAGCATAGTTAGCTGTATTTACTGAGGAATTGTATTTAACAACATATGCCATTTCATTTATAACTTCTCGCATAGTTGGGATACTGGTTCTGGTACAGTTACAAAACTATGTCTTCCGTTGAAACTTAGTGGAGTATTGGAACTAAATTGTCACTTTAACAACTGACTGTGAATGTCACTTTGTTTATTGAACTTGCGAAATATAAAACATTATAACCCAGACATTATTGTTTATTTTTTTATTTTTATTCATGTCATAAATAATTTAAGCTATTGTAAATTTTATTTTTTAACACTTGTAATATAAAGAATAAACTACATTAAGACACATTGTAATAATTCTTTTGTTGATCCAAAAGAAAATAATGGATATATGTTACTATTCAAGGTAAACATGTTATTAAAATATATTCTTAAAAAGGTGCGTTACTGCATGCTGTTGTATAAATCAGAGCCTAAGCTTATAGGTTTTATAATATATATGCAATATTTAAACAGTTAAATAACATAAAATGTAAACAAACTGTCACAGTTTTCTGGGGTTATTTAATCCATATTTTCATTTATTTTCAGACTGCTCGAGACTAGGTTTGCAGACGTTGATCAATATTTTGTGTTTAAATCTACGCATTATAATATTATTTTATCTTGTATATGATATTTATTACATGCAATGCAGTGTACTTACACACATTTAACAAATTTTATCTAAGTGAGAAAATATTAAATATTAAAAAAATTTTCATACAACTCGGAATACATGTTTTAATAATTTAGTCCTTGACGAATTTATATCACAGGTTAATTGGTAATTTCCGGCAATAAATCTATTAAATTATTATGTATAAATAAATTTATACCTGACTGAATATTTTTAAAATATATATCAAGTATTGCCTACCACTTCAAGTAATTTATGAGGAAAAGGAAGTAGATATTACTTTTAGGACATGGTAAAGAAAAATTACAATAAATTTAATATTAATGCCTCGATGTATCTAGAAATTCTTGACGTCTGTTGTATTTATCTTCACTTTGTGGTTGGATCACGTGATATTTATATGGGTCTAAAGTCCATGTCCAGACCACGACAGTAGAAACTACAAAGAAATGGATATGAGTAGATATAGGGTAGTTCAGTTACTTAAATAGTCAGAAATTATATACTACTATAACTATTAACTACTATAAACACTAAAATCATATATACCCTAAATTATAAATATTACTAGATTTATATTATTCACCAGTTCTGCAGTGTACACAAATATTTTTACAAACTAACGGCGTTATATTTTATTTCATCAATAATGTATATAGTTACGATGTTGAGAACATACATTTAATATAAACAGCCTTTTATATTAAACGTATTGTCCTTTTACAAAGTTTTTTAGGGTTTCATGATATAAGTGTGTAAATATAAAATTAATTGTATCTTTTGCTATAGGATTAATATACGAATTACTATCTAATTTATCACTAAAAGATAGTAAGAGAGATAAAATATTTTAAAGTCAAGGCTATGGCTTTGTTACACTTAGCCAATCAAACAATAGCTGAATTTTTTGCCTAAAGTTTGTAATGGGGTTGTTTGTGGAAAGTCTCAAGTTGAATACCACTATCGTATTCCTTAACTCGTATATTAATTGTTGATTTGTAAAAAATCAATTCGCTACGCCAATCTTGCTAAAACGTGGTACAACGACAAATAACGGTATTCGTCCATGTTATGCTAAAAGTTGCCTTTAGTTATTACGTGTGATCTCTAATTATACGACTGATTCTGCTTTTTAAAGTGTGTTATATTGGCCATTAATGAAAGGTCCATAAGTGTAAAATTGTATGTGTGAATTAAATTTCTGTGATATGAATTTCAGAAAGTTTAGATTAAAATCCATGAGGTTTGCTATACAATGTACTATTGTCGCTGCAATAAAACTGATATGATTTGATTTAGTTGCAAAGCATAAGTTCTGCAATCGTACAGCTGTACGCGATTTTTTATTAAAAAAGTTATATAAGTTTCAGACAACTACTGAAGAAGTTAAGTTTTCTTATTTACACATACTTTTTAGCTTATATAAACTAAAAAAAGAAGTTGAGATTATCGTGTTATTTCGTCTTATAAATGAACGTAATTTCCAGTTGTCGACACGTATTATACAATTGAAATAACTATATTGAAGGTAATATAAACTTGAGCAAAGTATGAAATAGTTCTTCTACATCTAACTGACATTGCAATATTAAGCCAGAGGAGAGATAATAAATTAAATGTGTAGTAAGGTCGAGAATCAAGATTGGATATTAGGATATAATTTATTTACAGTTGTTCTCTGCTGCTTCTTATCCGTAAGAGCTACTAGCCAATAACATATGTGGGCATTGCTCGTTGAGATTTATCATATTTATTTTTAAACCTGTATAGCTTACTGTCGGAAAATCTCGTTAAAAATCCTGGGTGTAATTCTTCTTCTTTCTCACAATATATGATTTATCAGCACTCGCACACACATTTTATTTCAAGAAGTCCTACAAAAACATTTTGTGGATTAAGATCCACTGACAGGCGGTTACTCAATGGTAACTCTGCGACCGATCCAAAGGTTAAAAAGAGCACCGAAAAATAGTGATATGATAGGGTTAGGTATTGCTAAAACCATACTGAATCGAAGTGTGGTCTAAGATGGGCCCGAACTGCTACCAAAATAGTATTTGTCAACAAATAAATATAGATTTTACCTGTTATATTTCCATTTATCACAAATGGCCATACAATCGTATTCTTTACTATTCCAGCCCACACATTCACTTCTTGAGGCCTTTATGTGTATCATTATATCGTCCAATGTGGATTATGATGACCTATTAACCTATTAACAAAACCTATTACCTATTAACAAACGTTATGCCTATTAACTCATCTATTAAGAAAGGATATGCTTCATCCAAAAACAGTGATATGTTAAAAAAACTTCGGATTTCTCGTCAACTATTTGTTACCATTTTCTCGGAAAATTCAGCACTCCGCTTAAAATCATCAAGTAAGATTTATTATTAATAGACGAGATGGGCCTGCCTCATCTATACGGTTTTTAAATGCTATAATTTCTTTAACACTTTTCATTCTCTAAACAAATTTGGACATACTAATTAGGGGTCTATCGGGAATAGTAGAATTAAACAAATGTGCTGTTTCTTCATAGGAGCAAAGTAGATCAACGTAATATTTCCAGTGACATAGTTGAAGTAGCCTTGTTGTCAAGATGAAGGAAATATACTTTCATACTTAGGAATAAGAAGTATACTCGAATAAAATAATATCTACTTCCGGTGTAAAGCGAAAGTCCTTGCGAAATTAATGCAACATTATAGTATATGTATGAATGGTTTTGACGTTTAGGAGTCTTGTTTTTCGAACTGTAGCCAGGAAAGAATAGCTCGTTGAAACATGTTAGTGTAAACATGCCACATCACTTCGTCAAGTAAGCCAATCAATTTATAACGGTGTTTTAATACTATCTTCAGGCACAAAGCATAGCCCAAATTTACTATTCATTGTATGTTTATAGGTATGTAAATATTTATTCGTTGGATAGGTCTAACATTATAGAGCATAACTGATATTGTTATTGCTTTACACTACTGATAAAACACTTACAAGTAAGGATATTTAAACACATGCTGCAGTCTCTTAAAATTAACTAATTAACCAAAGAAAGTTAAAAGTGTCAACAGCTGATTAAATTTAATTAAACTGGGATTATGATATATAAATATCATAATTTACAATATTGGTTAAATGAATTAAAACATATGGTAATGATATCATAAAACTAAGTATACAAATAACCAAATTAAACAGGGTCTTTAAATTGTTAATCCCCAACTTTAGAGACTGGATATCGGATTGTTTGCTACTCTTTAAATTTTACCCTACATTAGTAAAGGGTAGTCTAAAAGGATTTTCCAGTATAGGTATAGTTATATATTCATAAAATAAGTATAGGTTTATATTCATAAAAGGACTATAATAATGTCCATGGGACATTTCAGTAGAATCAGTTTCTACAATCAAAGGCAATTCCGCATTTGTAATACAATTAGGATATTAGGCAGCCAATATGGTCAATGTTCACATGCTATAGAATTTTTTTAAATTAAATACGTATGATTGTTTGTCTGTCCCAAAAAGAAATGGGTTATAGTTTAGGACTCGAGAAAGATGCAAACTTTTAAAAATAATATTCATTACGAAAGACTTAGTTACTTCAAACTTTATGAAATCAAAGTCCTTATCAAACATGTATACGTTTGTATTTACAATGGTTATGTGGTATAAATCACGTACTCTTACAAAATCTTACCTTGTGCGTTAAAAAAATACAAATTACAGCTTATAACATGATATTTAACTGTGTCTATAATTATTTACACCTTTTTTGGCAGTTAATATTATATTTTATAAAGTAATAAATCGTGTTTTTGCTGGGTCTTATTTGTACCTTTCTATGAAGTCATCAACATTAGACCTGAAAATCTAAGAAAACATTTTTGAACACATTAATTATCATTTTTATCACGTGCCAACGTAAATATATAATGGAATAGTTTGATAAATTTGAAACTATAATAATTTTAAGTATCCATAAGATTGACGATAAAGCAAATTTACTTAAATTTAATTTATTTACTAATAAAATGATGATAATTTAAATTAACTATAAAGATAGTTACCAAGATGACGTAATTTGTAGTAAAATTATATTTACTAAAAATATTCTAAAATAAGCTATGATGAATAAAAGTTGCAATTACCTTTTCAAGATTTGGTCGCTAGTACTTGTAAAATTTACATTCCTCTTTAAATATTTCAAAAGTTTCAGCAAATATCATGGTAATTAATTAAGTGTTATTTGTTTTTATATTGTTTCAATTCATACAGTTTATAATGATACATCGTATACGATGATATTATGTACATTAAAAATCCTCAACCACTATTACATATATATCCAGAAGAAATAGATCGCTATGAACGGTTTAGTTTCTCCACGACCTACAGTACTTAGTCTATTGAAGTGTTTCAGGGGTGTCACAATATCGCTAAGCTAAGTTGTCATGTTCGCCGTGATGGAATTCCTGTAGTTAAACCAGTTGTTTCTGCTATTATAAAAAATAAGCATCGTTAACACGTTAGGCAGATTATTAGTCCTCCATTAATAATTAACTTTTAAGAATTATTGAAGACAAAAACACTACAAATCTGTATTCTTTAGACAAATAAAATTAAACAGATTGGATGTAAAAGAATATGGCATTGACAGTCTCTGAAAAGTGACGCTTGACTCGGAATAATACATGGATGCTTATACCCGTGTACCTGTTGACGTACTTCAATATGTTTTCCGATGCTCCATCGGGAATACTGTGACGTACCGAGGTATTGACTTACCAAGGTACACCAGTCTCTTGACTCTAACCGGCCTGTTTATTTCATAACCACTGATCGTAACTCTCAATTCCCAAAGTAGAGATCATTATTGGCAAATTCCCTTTAGAATGTATCACATTTATTAATACAGATAATTATATTATTTGCTTAAAAAATGGGTAACTTACTTATATTTTTCGTGTGAGTAGCTTATAACAGATATAAAGTATACTACCTTTAACGACTATGGGTATTGGTATTTAGTATAAAATTAAAGTGATACAAGTAGTGAACGGGTTTCAACAAAATTATAATTTCATAAAATTCAGGAATTTTTTACAGAGGAAGATTATTTGTCGCGTATTTTGTGACACTTTGAGAAAAAATCGTGTATTTATCACGGATTAACATACATTAATAGGATTATCAAATATATATGAATATACTTGCTTAAAACTTTAAAACATACATACAGCGTAAATATTCACAGCACTCCTGTTTTCATAGAATTTTATTAGAACCAGGGAACACTGCTTTATTGTTATTATGGTCGATGAAGATTGTCCCTAATAAAAATAACAGCCAAAATATTACATCAAGGACGACACAAGAAAAGAAGTTTCTCACTTCCCAATAGCAAACCATCCATAATTGTAAGACCCAAAAATTAATCACGTTTTTTACGTTTATCTGTGCAAAAATATTATATAATTATAAGTTTTTGTCAACAAGTTTTTATGTCTGTAAATAAAATATTAGGAAAACTCGACTATATTTTGACTAAATTTTGTTTACTATATTTAGCAATTGTACCTCTGATATCCTGAATTTGAAATTATTTATTATTTATTTTTGCACATTTAATAATTTTAATTATTATTATTCATTTAGTGCAATGAACTTTAATTTTAATATACATTTGATGTCTGCTTGTCCAATTAAATATAAGTATACGCTAAGGGTTTCATGCAGAAAATGGGAAATTACGGTAGGTGTAATTTAAAAAGGCCACCGTTTTATTTAGACAATTACGAAATAGCAAATAGATATAAATAAAGATATGTTAAAACAATGCAATCTAAAAGTAAAATAGAGCTATTCTCGACTCTCGAAACATTCTTAAAAACACACTTGGTTTTAATTCATATTTATTCACTATTGTTCAAGGTGGCTTCCACACTCTCCGGGATAAAAATTCCAGTTGTAAATACCAGAATTATTTCCTATCTCTTTCCTCAATACGGAAGTATATTAAATCAAATTCAAGTTCTCGTCGTTGTGGTTATCATATAACTAAAATAAAAATGAAATCTATAGTTTCACTCTGCTTTAGGTTACTCTACGTAAAGTATTAGTAGTAGGTGCTCGCCATGATCGTGCCTGATGTATTAGTATGAAGTTAATTAGTATGTACTTCTGAAAGTACATACTAATCTGGACGGTGGTTGATAAGCGAGTTCTAGATATAAGACAGAAATCTGGTTTTATCAAAGTTCAATCGGTGCATTCCACATGTGATAACGGTAACTAGGTCGGTCGTAGTTTATTAGTAACTAAAAATATGATATAATAAAGTCATCAATATGATGTAGTAAAGTCATAAGGCAAAGGCTTTTAAGGATTTTAATACATTTTTTTACTTCATATCTAC
The DNA here is from genome assembly GCF_021130785.1 of Homalodisca vitripennis. NCBI lineage: Eukaryota > Metazoa > Arthropoda > Insecta > Hemiptera > Cicadellidae > Homalodisca > Homalodisca vitripennis. The sequence continues at coordinate 157,623,078 of NC_060208.1, forward strand.
TTTAAAGGAACTAACACATTTAAAAGTTATTCAACATCTAGGTAGATATTGTAGAAAATTTTTTATGAGTTATTTTACAATACAGCGCACAAATTAGTGTTCTAAAATTCTTAGGTAATTTCCAAACATGTTTGTATTTACGCACTTTTTAAAACTCGTTATATTTTCTTCCATTAAACGTAACACATATGTAAGTAGTACATATCATTGCGAGAGTAAGTTTTTAAATACGATTATAGTGAACACATGCTATAGTTCCATGTTTATTCAAACTATAATTGGTGCAGGAGACATATTTGTATGTAGCTTAATTGAGTTTGTTTGCCAGCCTTAACGAATAAAATGTTTCAAGATGGTGGTTATTTACATCTGGGTATAAGTTTTTATCCACGTATAAATTAAAATACTTTTATTAAAACTTTAAATCAATTTCAACCTACATTTCTTCTTACTTTTTATTAGATATCTCTTTAAATGGGCATATTTAGCGTTCCTTGTTAACACATAATCCTGCTCTTACATTTATTGATCTCTTTGGACTACGACCAATGGATATGTAGTATTGCGAAAAAAAGTCTTTGTCTCTAAAGTTTTATTACAGGACAAAAATATTGTTAATTGAAAAACCCTGGTAAATAAAGACAACTGTTCTATCTAAACTTGTTTTATAACAAGAGAACCATATTTTTAGTAAATGTAACCACTATCTTCATCGTGTTTACATTAATTCAGACTTGACAGCATAGGGTAACTTTGACAGTAACAATCTTTTGTAGTTTTTTTTGGTACTGCTTCAGAGAGCACAGAGTCAGAAAATGTACCAAACAAATTTAAAGTTTAAGAAAAAACAAATTAACAGTATGTTTAAGCTAATATTAGGTATTCCGTGCATAGTCAGTATATATTTTAATATATCAGTATATATATATATATATATATATATATATATATATATATATATATATATAATGCTACATATGTTTTCTCTACACAAAACTGTATGTGAAAGAGAGATTAAACATTTCAATGTGTACTGTACGTGTTAAAACTCAATAAACATATAAGTTAGTAAAAAAAAAATTGTATTCATACTTTCATTATTTCACCTTTCGTCTTTTGAAGTCCTACTACTTAATTAAAATATTAGTTAGGCGCATCCTACAGATTAAATAATTCAAAACAGAACGAAACGTTGCATGACGTGCGAGGTGTTTTAGGTTAGACGATTGCCAGTAATGAGCTGTCTCTAATTAACTTGTAATCACTAGTTTATTTTTAATTATTCAGTCATGGTGACGTAATCACAGACTGTGATTTAGTCACTGTTAGTAGTTAGTCAGTCGCGCCACTTGTTTCCGGTGATAAGTACAGCGAATAGTTCTACCTCATTTAGTCTGTTTATAGATAGCTTACAAACTATAATGATATATAGGTATAGTTCTTTTAAAGTAGCTTCTATTTTGAAGTTAATTTTTAAATCCTTCTTAAAGTTTACTGTCTAATTGCCAGCTAAGAAAGTTAACAACGTCAATAGTAGACGTATTTCCCAACATTACAAATACTTTTAATCGCTTATAATGAAAAATTAAATTTGTAATGTTAGGTTTAATAATAGTTCTTTATTGAATATAAACAATAAATATAAATAAATTGGAATCATATATCCTAATAACAAACACGTATTCATTCATAAAGTACCGAATTAAAATTATTTACTAATCTATTTACTTATAAACAACCCCTATGTATCAGACCCTGGAATATGCCAGAGAATTTTACCACAACTTAAAATTCATTTTAGCGACACATATATTGAAATAGTTTTAAAATAACAAAGATTTCCGTATCATATTTTAATTTTAATACAATTTTACATCTACACGTGCGTACAAAATCTTACTCGAGTTTACCTGCTCGAACACGATAATTATTCTCATTTTCATTTGTCTTATAAAAATCTGTATATATCTTCTTTGGAATATCATACCAAAATATTAGCAATTTAAAAATAAAAAAAAATAAATAAAAAAAGTCCATGGTAAATAAGCTGTACTATTTATTATTTTGAGGTAATCCTGGTACGAAAATGATATCCAAGGTAAAGAAAAACTACATTAAAAACGCTCGTATGTTCATGGAAGAAATAATGTCTGGTTATATAGCGTTAGGCATGGATAACTGCAGCATCTCCTGATCACACATTTTGTGCACACTTCGTCTTCAGACCTTGATTATTTCTTACACGTACGATTTACATAGAATTGCACTTATCAATGTTCCACGCCGGTTACATTTTTTTTCTCACATATAAAACGGTATATTGAAATTAGATTTTTTCATTATTCTTTGAAATACATAGAATAATAAAAATATTGAGACGTATTTATTCAATTACAACACGTTTTAAAAGCTACAATATCTCTTCTTTCAGTGAAGAGAGCTGTGGATATTTACGTATAGGCTAAGGGTACCAAAAAATGTTTGGCACCCTTGAGATTGTGTATGGCATTTTTGTGTGCTGAAAAAGCAGGGTGATGGATACAAACATTGTTCAGGAAGCCATTCTTACCCAGTATGCAGTCTAAAAAAGCAGACTTCTATCAAGCAATACCTATTATGAGTGATTATTTCAAATTTTCATTGACCTTAGCATATAGGATTCCCTATCATCTCCTTAATAACAACGAAAGCAACACACGGTAGTAGATGCTTTTTGACAAAAGCAGTGTTTTTAAGTTAGCGTTGGCATATACCGTTGGATAAGAACTCGTACCCAACTATGGCACATAAATTAGATTGGAAGTAAATTTTAACATTGTGAATATATACACTTTTTTCTGTTTTTGATAAATAGACCATAGACGTAAAATTCTCAGTCCTACTTATGTGGATATTTTCTTTATCAGGACATGAATTGAGTCTCGTTGGGGTTTTCTTGAAGATAATGGGATTAAGAATGTATGTGTAGTATACAGGTCATCGCATGAACGGTACACTTCACTATAAGCTTTGGATACTCTTTCTTTGTTAGAGAAAGAGTATAGGCTGTAGAGGTAAACTAAATTATGCGACCAAAATATAGATTTATTGTCAATGAGTAGTAATGAAGCCAAGTACCTTCAAATAATCTAATGCAATACAAATACATAATACAAACATGACCTTAAACAACTACTTGTTGCTCCATTAAATGAGACATTGAGTGTGACAGTAGCCTTCTCCACAATATTATACCACACTATCGTTTACAGGCCAGTCGAGCTAAAAACGACCGGCGTCATTGATGCAGCAGTTATCAGGAACCATATACTGTAGAGGTGAACATAGTTCAGCATAGTTGGGGCAGACCACAAGTTGGTATATTGTGGTATAACAGTTAAGAAAGGTAAAAATGACCAAACAATATTACTTACAGGAGTTTTTATAACTTCAATCTAGAAACTGTTATAAAAACTTCGATCTGAGATAGACTAGTTGAAAACAATACACACTGATGGGGTAATAAAATTTCGTTCTTTATCACTATCAAAATCAAAAGAATATTTAATGAACATGGTCTAATCATAAGCAAGAAAGTAATCCAAAAGAAGGGCTTGTCAAAAAATATGTCTTTAACAGTTAAATATAAAAAAACAGCAGACTAAAAGAAGAAAAGACTATAAATATATTGTAACGTCAAAGATAACAATTGAGATATTTATAAAAGCACACGCAATGAATTAAAAGGCTTAGAGTAGAGAGTTATTTACTATCACGCTCCTACAAGTGCAAAAGATGAACAAGTAATAAATGTATTTAACTGTAAAATCTCTTAGCCATAGACACTGAAATAAAAATTACTAGATATATGCTGTGGTATATTTAAAACCTATCACATGGCTCCACCATAATGCATCATAAGATCTATCAATTAAAAGACCAAGGCCAACCTTAAAATAGAGTGCAATGCCGCAGGTAAATGATAGTCATAAATAAATCATATATTGATTAGGTTTATGTAGGTTATTTTATATGTGTAACTTACCGGAAAATAGCGCCTACAACGAGAACATTATAATAAATCTTTTTTCAAGTTTCGAGACATCAAAAATCACTAAATTTTGGAAATAAAGATTATTTAGATCCATACAAAGTGTCAATTTGTGTTTCAAGATGCATTAATACAATTTGCAATATGTATTAAAACAGTTTTTGGAGATTATTCACAAAAAGGATCTTTAGATACATTTTTATAAATAACTAGCATAAAAACCAATGATCTTTAGTTGGATATTGGAAATTTCTTGGATAATAAAAACTTCTTGAGTTATGATAACTCAAGAAGTTTTTATTATATAGTGTGAAAAGTGTGATAGCTATACAACGCTCCATCTGTCTAAAAGAGCGTACTTTTTTAGTTACTCTGTTTTAAGCATATTTAAAGTAAGAACTAGCCTTCTCTTACCAAGAGGTAAGGATGACGGGTAACCACCAAGCTGTACACAGAGAAAACGCCCATATCAGTGGTGCAGCCTCAAAAGTATTTACGTATTGTGGTTGATAAACATTTGAGTTTATCTTCCCACACTGATTCTATGTGCGAAAAGTTTTAACTGGCACATTTTTACGAGCATTATGTATTACGGAGGATCCGTGGTTACAAAAGACATATATTTATCAATCACTGATTGGAGGTTCAAGTATTTTAGTATCCTTTTAAGTTGCACAGCTTAAAGCACTTAGGAAGTTATTCATCTTACAAAAGAGAACAATCCGCATCATGGTAAATCAAAAGAAGCACTTTCACAGAGCTTTGTGTACTGACGATGACAGTGCTACCAAGAAGTGATAGTAAAAGCACGTTTCACTGTGACGTCACTGCTGCAAGATATTACATCCAACAATACAACACCCGTTTTAGTAACGTACTCAACGTGCTACCAGGGGTGAGCCAACCCCACCCTCAATCACCTATAAACTTGCTATGTAACACCATCTACAGTATGTAAAAGTGGTGTATAGTTCTAAGATTAAATTAAAGAGCTATCTACTCGACAAGTTGTGCTACTCTGTAAAGAAGCTTATTTCTTGGTTTCATTAATGTTATATTTTCACACGGTTAGTTATTATAAAACAAACCATATAAATATGTTATTTTAATTTGCAAAATTTAATATTAAGTGGTTTTCCTTATATACAGAGTGTTAATTAAGTCTGGAACCTCTTTTTTAATTTTTTAAACCACGATATAAAAAATACCAAAGTTCACACGTGCTTACTGGTGATAGTAACGCATACATCTGCCCAATTACCGACCGGATAATCCTTTGGGGGACGGTCCACAAGGAGTCAGACAAAATTCTTAAATAGCAGAATAGGTCAAGTTTGGTATCAAAATTAAAGGTCTCACTTAGCAGAGTACAACGCCCGCAAACCGGACTTCAAAAGGTGGATTCATTCAGTAGGTATAGTTATTTGAATTTTAAAACAATTTGAACAATGTAAAATATTAAGCATTACAAGTAAACACCAATTTTTAAGTACCTGTGATCAAAGTAAGTGTTCAACATGTTCCCCTCCCATCGTCTGGCAATGTCCTAGGCGGTTGTAAAATCCATCCACTGCATTTTTGAAAGTAGTCACGAGGAATAACTTGAGCTTCTTGAACTATAAGATTTCTTAGGTGCGCCAAATCTCGAGGCTTAGTACGATAAACTTTATCTTTGAGGTATCCCCAAAGAAAAAAATCCAGCGGAGATAAATCAGAGGAACGAGCAGGCCACTCTATATGCACCACGTCTTCCAAATCCATCTGTGAGGGAATATTGTATCCAAGTATTCTCTAACAAGGAGAGCAAAGTGTGGTGGCGTGCCATCCTGTTGGAAATAAATTATTTGAAATTGTCGACCAAGAGCAGCTTTTAGTGCAGGAATTATCTCATTTTGGAGCATTTGCTAGATACGAGTCACCATTTAAATTACCATTGATAAATAATGGGCCCCACAATTTGATTTCCTATAATGCCTGCCCAATCGTTAAGTTTCTGTGGATGCTGTGCATGGATCTCTTCTTTCCAGTGCGGATTGCTGTTGTGCCAATACCGACAATTATGTCTATTGACACTTCAATTCAACATAAATGTTTTCCTCATCAGAAAATAAAATATCGTTCAAAAGGAATTGTTTTCGGTCAATTCTATCCATCATTACTTCACAAAATTCAAGCCACCGATCGAAGTCGTCTTCGTTCAGTTCCTGAATCAGATGTACTCGGTACGCCTTGAAAGCTGCCTTTTTTAACACTTTTCTGACTGACTCATGAGACATTTCATAAGTTTCTGCAGCAGATCTAACTGATTCATTTGGATTCTCGACGAAAGACTGAAGAACATCTAATGATGCGGCTTCATCCGTCACTGTTGTTGGTCTTCCAGTTCTGACACGATCGTTAATGCTACCAGTCTCTATAAAACGGACCACTCACTGTCTTTATTACTGTATCCTATCTCTCTGGAAAAGTATCATAGAATATAAATGTTTAACTGCTTCATATGATCTTTCATTATCTCCCCACCCACGCATCATTAAAGGGGGGTTATCCTTTCACGCTCACTAAGTGACATAACGGTAAATAAACAAATTAATAACCAATTTTAAAAACTTTGAGAAAACCCAAAGAGCCACTTTTCACATTATAACAGTAGTTGTGTTATTGGTAATAATTATTGATTCCTGGCTTTCGATTACTACATTGTCAGATGATGGAATGGGAACATTTTGAACACATACTTTGATCACAGGTACTTTAAAAATTGGGTTTTACTTGTAATACTTAATAATTTAACAATTGTTCAATAGTTTTAAAATTCAAACAGCTATAACTACTGAATGAATCCACCTTTTTGAAATCCGGTTTGCGGAATTGTACTCTGCTAAGTGAGACCTTTAATTTTATACCAAACTTGACCCATGCTGCTATTTAAAGAATTTTATCTGACTCCTTGTGGACTGTCCCCCAAAGGGATTATCTGGTCGGTAATTGGGCAGACATGTGCGTTACTATCACCAGTAAGCACGTGAGAACTTTTGGTATTTTTTTATATTGTGGTTTCAAAATTAAAAAAAGAGGTTCCAACTTAATTGACACCCTACACAATAACGGTTTTTTGTTTCCTGTATCGTTTTTAATTAGTGAAGTAAACATGACATTAGATTTTAATGCATTTGTGTATTATTACAAATAATATTATTTATTTATTATCCATGTTAAAACAAGGAAGTGAATGGATACACACGTACTGTACAATAGAAAGTTTTGTAAATAGAAAGATTATGTATTGTACAAGGCGTATTTTATATTTACTCCAGGGATTACATACCTGTTGAGCTTATAACTTTTGTACTGAGGTGCACCAAACTGTAACGCAATGCTATTTTATAATTTATAGAAAGGGAGGTCTTATAAAATTATAGGAGACATTAAAGAACTTGTAATATTATGAACTAAATAAATAATTTTGGTTATTTTGAACTTAAAATTATTTCTGATAAAAACTAACGTGCCACATAAGTTTAAAGTTTATAAATACACAAACATATACGCGTTCGACTGGATATGTATAATAGAAAACTCTTGTATTTATTTTTCATCTTATAGTAATATTATGAGTTAAAATTTAAAAACTAATCTATAATATGTGAGATATATAAGAAAGTGTTGCATGAATTACAAACATCCAAAAACCGCTAGAAAAGAAATCACCGCAAAACGTTTACGCTTGCTTCCACTCAGTAGACATTTAATGGAATAAGTCTATATGAATATAGTATGATATTATTCCGAACCTTCCAATAAAATGAGTGGAATTTAATATAAAGTGAGCTCTCCTTAATAAACGTGTTAGATGAACGAAGATGAACAAGAACGTGAGCTTACTGAATCGTAGTTTTATACGAACGCTGTTGGTGACATTATTGACTTTTATTTTTAGTACGCATACCTTTTAGTATAAAAATTAGTTTATATTTTTTCATCGTAGTGAGACAGTTCTTAAATGTTGTAAGGTATGTACTAAAACAGTTCTAGAGCATGTAAGGTTGTTGTGGGTTTGCATCCACAATGTAAAGTTGGATGTTGAACTTTACATACACACACTTACACATACACACATATAAATAAATAAATAAATATATATATATATATATATATATGTATATATATATATAATATATACACTTTTTTATTTACTGATATATCAAAAAATTGGCACATGTCAAGAAAATGTGTTTACATTTTTTGTAATAACGATTGAAAATGATTTCATTTCAATAAAGATTGAATTACTAAATAATATTTGTTTTACTGAAACTCGAACCCGGATGACTTAACTAACATACGAAAATGCTATCACTTTACCTCAGAGCCTTTACTTTTAAGAATTCAATTTATTTTGTTTTTTACACTATCTGTCACGTATTTGTATCAATAACCAAAGTAAAATACGATGGAAGACGAAAGACTTGTTAAACAACTATCTTTAACTCATTAGATTTTCAAAAACGGCAATATCCGAGTTAAATGAAGAATTTGAATTTAAAAAGTATTTCCTTTCTGGAACTTTTACCGCGATGTCTCAATAACTGGGTGAAAATAATACAACTTTTTTTATAAAAAGGAGAAGCCGATCTCCTTTTGCCTTATTCTGCCCGTCCACATGGGCCACTGGCCTGTGCGAGGATCTTATCAAACAGAATAAGGGGGAGAGTCGATACAGTACAAGGTCGATGGTACTGATAAAAAGTGCAACGGTCACAGACAGGATTCGAACCTGCGCTATCTCTAACTCAGACTCAAAGTCCAGCGTCTTAGACCACTCGGCCATCGGCACTCCCAACTACATTCTTACTTTTAAAATTATCAGTTTCTGTTGCATATGTGTTTAAATAACTAAACACACATATAATCGGAACTAATATCTTTCATACGACTGTTTTACGTTTATTAAATTTGTATAAATGGTATCAGCCTGATTTTATTTCAACTAAGATTAAATTACAAAAAGTTTTGCTGCGCCAGGACTTCAATCGGGATGTCTCAATTATTACCGGGCGAGAATGCTACCTCTTCGCCACAGAGGCAATATATTGTATTGGATTGCTATGTATTGAATTATAACACATAATAAGGGATAATATCCTAAAGTTTGTGTAGACAGATTTTTATCACCTCTGTTTGCATATATGCAAACAATATTATTCCTTTTTCCAATATTTATTCACAAAAACCTTGCTGCGGCGGCAATCGACTATTTATACACTTCGCACTTTGCATTTTACATATATCTTAGGATATTATTGATACAGTTTATTCTATTGAAATGATATCTAAAATAAAAAAATTTTTTATGTTCACATTTCCCTAGGAAGAGAAATGATTTGTTAAGACCCATGTGTAACCAATACAACCAATGAAAAAGGGTTTGCTACAGGTACAGGATTTTTAATCGCAACTTATCACGGGCTTTTCTTGATCTAAAATATTGTACGTTATTACACTCATACAAATTCAGTCTAGACAGTCAACTTTAAGGTACGTTGACCATCGAGTAAGTAGAAATCCCAGTCAAAGGTAACATAAACACATATACAGTTCTCTTGCCATAACTACATCAGACTAGAATGATATTTAATACACTTTCTACTTAAAGTTGTGCCCATATTTTTGGTTTCCTTACGTTAAATAGTTCTAGAAATAATGGCTTTACAAAAAATACAAAAAGGGCGCCTAGCGGCTGAACGAAATTTTTTCGACCTATACTTAAAGGACATTTGTGCTTGAAATGAAGAACACTGTCATCCTTAGAAGTTTGTGGCACACTTTTTGAACACCTTGTCTTATAGTGGATGTAATGTCAGGTAAAACGCAAAACGCCATTACTTAAATTTACTTTATATATAAACTTAAAGTTTTTTCTATACTAACATTCTATCCTTTCTTAACAGACGTCAAAATAGAAATATTTAACATTTCATAAGGAATATACAAATAGATTTAATTACAAAGATATTATTATACAGGGAAATGACTTAATAAATATTTATGAGAAGTAGTCACGATGAGAAAATACTGTAGGGCTCCAACTGTCGTCTGGTATGGTAATGTGATTCTCATCTTAACGACTTTTGAGATCTCCAGGACTTTTCATAATATGATTTTCCCTCAAACTGTTTGTAATTATAGGACTCACTAAAATATTTTACAATTTGTAAGTACGTTATAAATTTTTAAATAATACATAACAAGTCATATCAGTTTATACTATACATATAATATGGACATAAAAACGATTATTTAAGTAATGCTTCCATTGATAAAGAACTTATTATTATCATCTTCATGTGGAGTATTAAAGGAAGGAAAATCTATGTTAATTTAGTATAATAATTAAATGCATACATATAATAAAATAGACTTAAAAGATTATAGTAAATATAAAGAAAACTATTATTAAGTAGTATTACGTCCCATGTGTGCAATTATATTTTATATGTTTATCGTTTTTATATAAGGAGATAGCTGACTAAATACATGACTCATCCACAACCTAGAAAACCCATTAAAGTTAGATAGAAGCAATTTGGTACATAGGCTTATCTTTTGGCCCATTGTCACACTAAAGAAAGATTTTTGTCTCCAACCTCAGTGATCCACTTTTCACTATCTGACTTCATGACTCTAAACGGCTGCTTAACATGAAATCTAAAATGGATCATTAGATATGAATACCTTTAAGTAACTATCAGTTATCTCAAGAGTGTTTAGAGTTTACTTTAAATATATAATACCAATGTTATTAGATATTAGGTATTAGCTTTTATAATATACGTATGTTTTTAATGTGCAGGTATTATGAAATCAAACTCTAAGATAACCATTGCATTAAAGCTTATAATAATCAAAGTATCAACCATCCAATAATTTTTAACTTGAAAAAACTTTAATATCTTCTTAGAACCTACAAGCATTTTGTGCAAATTTAAAATGTATGTATTGAAAAATTTAAACAATTATTTATGACCACCGGTAGTCTGTTAACAAAAATATAGGTGATAAAATTAACCCATAGTACATATAATTGGCTAAAATATCTTGGTTACAGTGAAGTCTGCATTGGTAAGATTCATGGTAGATCCAAGGTTAGAAAGCAAATGACTAATAACGAAAGGAAACAATAAATTGTACACCTAATGAGGTGGTGGGAATTCTCATTTACATAATTATATTGCACTATATTTGGTGCTCAAGGTGTCTTTGATATCGATACGATGTGAAGAGTTCATTTTTACTTTTAATGGTCACTGGCATTTTTGGATATCTTCAGAAGAAAATACCTTTAATAAAGTCTGTCACATTGTCATATTTCAGTAACTACATTTTGAGGAAGGTGTTCTGGGGCTAATTTTAACATTCGCCTTGAATATAGTTATTATATTTTCAAATCTGAAGGTATTTTCAATCATCGCAAAACTTTAAGTATGTTACAAATGTAATGAAGACATTTCAGTTAGCCAGAAATATTGTAAGTAAGATATTGAATCACTTTTTGAGAGCAACTGACCTAGAGTTTTATAATTACAGCGGGTTGAGTGCTAGGACTAATAAAACGAGTAAATACTCTTAGTCGGGTTTTCCTGCGTAAGTAATCAATGATTTTGAAAGTAATGTTTCATGATTACTATCCAAGACATGGTAATGTAAGAGATATGTTTGGTTAATGAACAAAAACTTTAACAATTAGGAAGAAAAAGAAGTTTATAATTACGTCCTTTAACGGAAAATACGATCTTAACTTTAAAATGTATATATAAAGATAGTTACGGCCTACACGTACGCCACGTAATCGAGATTCAATATCCGCAGTTACAACACTTACCAGCTGAGTTTCCGTTTTACACCGTCAGATTCCGTTTTATGTGAATTACTTTGGTAACATTGCCTGCGGCAATAGCCTTATTTAATTTCAGTAAATAAATAAAGGAGTCGTTTGACAGGTATTTGGTCTTCCGATCATATGTTAGTTTGCTTATTTAAACACATATGTGACAGATACGGCCAAATACAAAATAATTGAATCGGAAAAAGTAAGCGCTCTGTGGTGTAATTATATATATATATATATATATATATATATATATATATATATATATATAGTCTCTTAAAGCAGTTCAAAAGAAAACTACAATTATTTTGTACAATATTTCGTTGTAATTAACAACTTTTTCAAGTACACTTAATAGACACAGAATAAAATTATATTAATAATTCTAAAAAAATAAAAAAATAATAAAATAAATAAAAATATATATATATATATCTTATTTATTCAAAGTAATATGTATATATATATATATATATATATTGCAAAAAATGTTTTAAGTTGGTTCAAATTGCGTCCTAGTGGAAGAAATGATTTTTCTCCCCGTCCGCAAGGCTCACCCTCCCAAATAGTTTATATAATTCCAAACATAACAATGATTCATTATTATCTTCAGCTAAACATAATACCTGAACATATACAGACTAAATGAAGCCAAAATACCATTAGGTTAGCACTGAAATAACACAGATAAATATACAGCACCTATGGTGGGATGGGCTGATTCGGTATGAATGTTGAATTTTGCTGCAGTTCACCTAAAATAGTTGGTGACGAAGAACGAAGACGCTCAAAACGACTCCCCCCGCATGTTTTCGACGCCAGAGACACAAATACTACCAATTTTAGTCCAATATATGTGAAGAAATATTCTCATTGTCTCATTAGGTGTACAATTAAACTCACTACGATGTGGACTGACAAGATCCCAAAGCACGGTAGAGCAAGCGAGTCTTCTACACATAAAGCAGCTATGTGTAGCAGTAACAAAATTCATAGCTGCTACTGTAAGCCAACATAGTAATGTCCCATTCCTGGACATCCATAAGGCTGTAAATATTCATAATTTTTTGCTCTGCCCAGTGGTAAGTTCAACTGGAAGGTATAAACCAACCAGAAGTGATCCAGCTGAATATATTGAATTACTTTGATCATAAAACTATAAATATTCAATTAAAAGGATACATTTCGCCTCTGAAATTTTCAGTTGGGTATTACATATATGGTGTGCAATATTCCCAGCACCAGTTTCATTGCACATATTGAACCGTGTAGATTTAGCCGATATCTTTCAAAATTATAATTTGTATTCTGTTTTGATTAAAAAGTTAAATAGATTACAAGTATCATGTCAATAAAGTTGTTGTTGCTGTTGCAGATTACACACAAATTTATTTAAAACGAAATAATAATATAGAAAATCTCTTTTACATATTTATGAAGAACTAAAACATTTTCTACGGTTAAGACAAACTGTACTAAGCTGTAACCCATAAATTTACAACAGTAATGTGAGTGTGAAATTTATGTTTTAGTGGAACATAAAATAGGAGGAGATCATTAAGTAAAGTAATCCCCTGGCTTAGCGCTATCTCAAGGTCAGCTATAAACTGTGTTAACGGTCAAACGTTTAGCGGCAAAATGCCTTACACATTTCAATGAAAGCAAATAACTCAGTTATAATAATGTAATGTTTACAATTGTTTAGCACCTATAACTGTAGCATTGTTTATAATTGATTAGTTATTTTACAAATAAAACGCCATAAGAATTATTTACATTGTAATGCACTGATGATTAGTTTGAGATTAGTAATGCTAATAAATTCACAATTACATTTGAAAAAAGTGTATTACCATTACAAGGTATTTTTTATATATCGTTAATACTAATTCTAGGATATTCATTGGTATATATATATATATATATATCTTGGATATTGATATTTCAATGATTTACTAACGGTAATGTTAGTATATTATTTCACTAAGTAAATTTGTTATAAAATCAGTGAAAATATATTATTAATATTATTCCAGGTTTTCTTAAATTGTAGCATTTTGTTTAAATTCAATAAAAACGTTCACTTTAATTGATGATCAGATGCGTTTAGTTCTCCCTGCCAAAACAATTACTATTTCAAAGCACTATAAAATTAAAGCCTTCATAAATTTTTTAATATTTATTTATATTTCAATATATTTGACAATACGTTGAATATATATTTAATGCTTAGTTTCGTCATTGCTACTAAACTTGATTCATTGTTTCCATCAAAGCGCGTTGGCCTTCTGCAATGTATGAACTAGGAACGTGATTTTTTTAACATAAATCTAATAAGAAACCTTTTACACAATAGTTGCTTAATAATACATTTATTGTAGGATGCCCCCGTTGAATCCGATTCTTCAAAAAATATACACAGAATACTTCCTTTAGATGTATATATGTCTGAAAAGCATATTTTAAAAGTATTTTACTCAATGTACAAAGTTTAACTTCTTTACGTTTATCACACAATTAGGCTTTCGTTACAGACGGTAAACAATACTGGACCTCAAACATTACTAATTCTCCAACTACTCAATATCTCAGGACATTTAAACTAAACGCACACATGTATCATGACCTTAATAGAAAAATAAAAACATGTTTATTAAGATCAAATGTCCATAGGGGATTGAAACCAAATATCTTTGTCTTTAGGGTGTCAAAACACTTACACATTTGATAAGTTCCAGTTCAACACCCTAGTAAACAAATCTAGATTTATAGTTATAATTTAAACACTACTAATTTCTTTCATTTACTCATAAAATGGCAAAATATTTTTATTGGGTTATAATATTTTAATCGCTTAGACATATTATTCAGTTACTTTATATACATGAAAATTGTATAAGATATTTTAAATAATAAATTTGTCAAAACCGCATTCATTTATAAAAGCATATCGATATATTTATATAATCATCTTAAATATCGTCGTTACCAATCCCGTGCAGAAAGTTATAATAACATATTATCCACTTATATATATAGTTTTTATTATTTGTATATAATAGTTTATATAATAAGCGTTTTTTATGAAATATAAATTGTATAAATTTGACACAGAGAAATATATATATATATATATATATATATATATATATATATATATATATATATATATATATATAAATATATATATTTCTCTGTGTCAAATTTATACAATTTATATTTCATAAGAAACGCTTATTATATAAACTATTATATACGAATAATAAAAACTCGTGGTGAATAATGAAATACTTCAAGAATAAAACTGGGACAATCAGGATTGTCTATTACCCTCTGAAGACCCAGTGGTAGAATTACAGTATGTTGTAATACGTACCCTAACACGGGAATTAAACCTGCTATACAGGTATTAAATGGGCTGCAAAATTGTGTGTTTATATAATAATTTTAATATGATATTTATATTTCTATAATGTAACATTTTATTTACTCCTATGCCAACAAAATTCAGTAATGAAAGTAACGAAATAACTGAAAAGTATCACTTAAGATCCTAATTAAATGACATTAGATATACGTATGAAAACCACCATAAAACAACCTTACATAATAAAACATATTGAAGTAACTAGTAGCGTCTAATTAATCTAATCGAATAACAGTAAAAATAGCCTGAATTTCACTTATATAATAATAAATAAAATATGTAATGTTTGGTTTTCTTTCCATTAATATTTCTATTTTTTTATAATAAATGGGTAATAACCAGGAAATTCTTTATTCGAATTTCAAATGTTTGTATATATTTACTTATATTGAGAATGTATATTTTTTATGGATAAATGATTATTTGCCAATTTAAATTTCTACTTATGTGCTCTATAAAATTTACATAATTAACTTTAATTGACTCAAATTGACATACTCAAAAATGATTTCGTTATTTGTTATTTTATGTTGACAATTAATAACATTTTAAATTAATAAGACCTTGCTAAATTGTTTGTATGGAAAAATTAACATTTATTTTACATATCAAAATTATACATAGTGTCATTACTTTTTTTATTATACCAGTGAAAATGTTTATGAACGAAGTTAAATATTTATTCCGTCATATCGCATTCAAACCTGCTGTATTTAACGTGTACGTAGTGTCACATATGTCTTTAAAAAAACATTGTACCAATATTTGTTATTTTAAAGAAAGATCTTGTTTTCTCTGGTATATTACATTGTGGTTATTTATGGACATACACTATAGAACTTGTGTGGTAAATATTGTGTCATATTTCCCAAAAAACTTTTAATAACTGGCAAGTTTAATATAATTTTTTAATATTGTTGCAATATTGTTTCTTGATTTGAAAAGCTAATGTTAATTGTATGCAGTTAAAAAATTACTTCTCTATACACTTTTGTATAGTTCCTTAGAATCAGGTAACAAAATGAGTTAATTATATTAAAATATGATTCAATATTAATCTATTTACAGTACATCTACAGTCCCATCGCCACATACTCTGTTAAAGGTAACAAGAATCGATCAAGTTAAAGTCCTTGTGATAAACTACTAATAATCAAAACTGATCTTCCAGGCATAGTCTTATAATTCCTGTTAATTAATTTGACTATAACGAAAGCTTACTGCAAACTAAGTGGAACACGTAAAGTTTGAATACAAAATTAATTCACAGTACTCACTACAGTGTACCATTAACTTGGATAATTGCGAATATCAGATACTTAATTCAGAGTGGACTTTATTTACTGGTTCTCATTTTCAATATTCCTTTTAGATTTTTTTTTGTATTTTAAACTAAATTACATTTGCGGTAAATGTACGTGTTTAAATACATTTTGTTTTTAATTCTTGGTCATTTTGACCTAGTATGGAATGATATTATGTAGGTATAATTAGGTAATGCTTAACTGTTAAACTTAATGTGTGGTCATAATAAAAACTAGTTGTGGTCAACTGAAGCATATAAAACCACTTAAAGATTATTACATTAAAGGCTAAAGGATAATGTATACTCTGTATATTCTATTGCAGTTGATGTTCAAGATATTATTGTTAGTCAAAGAAATATCTATGGACATATATTGAAAATAGCATTTCTATGTGAGGTTAATATATCCATATCTTATTTATTAACGTGTTCTTAAATATTTCCGATTCATGATGGCTTGCAGAAACGATGTTAAAGAACAAAATGATAAGATTGATGTCGACTCTCACAATAACTGGGCTCCAATAACCTTATCAAATTCCAACAGTTATTCATAAGACATAAAACGCAGAATATTTTGTTGCATTCGCATTTTATTTACCACGATGCTTCCATAAAATTTACAAATGGGTTCCATATTTTTCCACGCTATCAGATCTAAATCTCAGGAATTTAAAACGGGTTGTGTGCTAAAGATTGAGGATTATCATATGACGATGATGCTACACGACTTCAAATCTGTGTTTTATGAACCAATGAAATTAACTGCAAACCACTTTTATTTGGTTTGTAAGTACTAAAAAAGGCAATTTTTAAATATATACCGTAAACTTATAAGCACTATTAATCATATATATTAACAAGTTTTCATTGTTTATTTCATTCTGCTCTTGTATCATCAAACTTGGATGTCTGTGTGTGTGTGTGTGTGTGTGTATGTTTTGGCCTTGGAAATTTTCATATGCATCGGGTAAACATTACAACATTTTTACATTAATTCTGAGTTCTTTTTTCTTTTTTTACAATTTTAAGCTTAACTAAAATACTATAACTACGTTTCCAGGGTGATGCGAATATACAATAAAAATATATATTACGGGAAGAAAAAACATTTTACAAATATATCATAATAATATATAACAAAGTTATATTCCAACAAGAATAGAAGCTCAGTAACTTAGCTTGCGGCACAGGGTATTTAATTAAAACACAAAGTTTTTGGACTCACATACACATAATTCACACGGATGAACCTACTTTATTGCTCTTAAGTTCCGTGTTTACGAGAGGAATATTACCCAACTAGAGTTATACTTGTAAGTAATACAAGCGCCATACTTAAATTTTCATTAACAAGTTTCAATCATTTTATTTATTTAGTATGGGAAATAAATTTATCTTAATAATAATAACAAGTGATTATATAAAATTACATTGTAAGGTTATTGCAAATTGATTTAAAGTTTGAAACGTATACAAAATGTTTATAACATTAAATTTCGTTTTATGTACTATATGATATGTACGATAGAACAAGAATATGCTTCAAAATTATGTGTATGAAACCATCTTATATAGACATAATATAATTACTCATTAATTCTGTCCAAAGAATATGTACACAAATGTTTTGAAACTTTGAATATAGTATAGAGTTATATAATCTGTATTAATATATAAAAACGAATGTTCAATCTCTATTTCCTCTTACTTTCCGTCACTGCCTGTGTGTGTTGTTTTTGAAAATAAATTTATTTGATTGATTAATTGATTGTGTTACTCAAACCACACCATCCTGACAATGCCCTAATTGTCTCTAAATATGGGGACCAATATTATATGCAACAATTTAATTATAAGAAATTATTTTTATTTATTCACATAATCTGTTAAATTTAACTAGGTGTTCTGCGTAAAAATGTATTTTTAGACAGCAAAAGTATATGATTAATTAATTTTATAATTGTTATAAATTCGTTTACATTTATAGGCTTGAAAGCAATGAGTAAGATTGATATTAACAAACGTTACTAAATTTTTTTTTTTGAAATACTTTTAAGCATAAGGATTATCCAGAAGAGGGAATAATGTTTAAGAAGTGTTAGGAAACATTACTTTTTGGCTATACGATTTAGCAAAAACTAAGTAGAGGAGTGCTACGGCAGTACTGTATTGTAGATATAAAAGACAATGTTACCATCTCACTTTTAATATAAATTTAAAGATTGTTATACAACCTATATATTGTTTTTGACAAAAGTAGTTTTCTCAGCCCTGCTTATCTAATTATATCTTCTTGATCAGGGGAACAAAGCAAAATCAATATTGGCCGAAGGTATAACGTGTATGACCGAAGTAAGCTTCTAAGACCTATCTATGTATATATAAAATGTCTTTATTGAGGAAAGAAGGAAAACTAAACATTGGTATTAAAATATAATTTATTCATAGCTGAAGTGATCATATACGCGTAAATGCTAAAGAATTCCCACATAATTTCGAACGAAACCACGTTAACTGCTGGTTTTATATTAAAGTCTAAAAATTCTTTTGTAACGTGGCCCTTTAAATTGCTGAAGAATGATATGCTTTGGGGGATATTTATATGACCAACTGAGGAGGTTTTTCTACGTTAGAAAATGTTTGACTCAACCCCTCCCCAAAAGTGGGTTATTTTAGGGGAAGTGAAAACTTTTAAATAGGAGACGCTAACAAATGATACCTTACTGTAAACGTATTAAAGAAGAAGATTGACGCAAACTAGAGATCTCTAATATTACTATATTAAATAATTTTAGGGCCATATAAAATATTAATTCTTCATAAAACCTTCACATTTTAATTTACATATTGTAAGGCAGGAAAAACAATTAATCATTAGTTATTTTAAAAACTTGAGACGCAACTTCATAAACAAGTCATTAAAATAATCAACAAAAGTCTATAACCATGTGTAATACAGTATTTATTAGGCTTTGTTTTGAAGCTTGTTGGGAAATCCTGGGAATATAAATAGCTGAATTTGCCGTATCACCTCTTACTATAGTAAAGAGTGCCAGTGTCCAAAAGATAAACATACCATACTGCAGAAAAAGTAAGAAAGTTTCAACACAGGGAAAATGAATAATGAAAACTATTAGGCCTATTATATATAAACCGAAACCAACAAATCACAACATTCTAGTGATAAAAAGGCATTCTTTAAATATGACACTGAAAAATAATAGACAGAAAGTAAGTTAAAAGAGCTTAAAATATATGTTTGTTGATCGGATTTCGTTGTAGATCGTATACATGTTATCAGTCAGGGTACAATGAAACCTAACTATGGCACTGGAAACATCTTAGACAAAAAGTAAGTCTAATCAGAAGGAACTTCAGACTCTTTTTACAATATAAGTTTTTTCGAGTCTTATATTTATATATTTTTTTAAATAATATAACATAAAATTGAACACGTTAAAATGTTATTGAATCTTTAAATCTCTCACCCATAAATACTGGAATAATATGTGCCCGATATGTCTACTCCTGTTTGAAAAAATATCATAGAACTTAATTAAATTACATCATTACGCTTTCACTACCAAGTCTACGATTTTCGAATCGATAAACAGCATGCAACGCTAGGTAACTGTTAGTTTTTAACTAAAACATTTGACATATACTTCTTAAACAACATTGTTTTCTGTCACTGTCACAAATCACTGATTTTGATATAGCTTAGACTAGAATCTCATCTATATATTACAGAATTTTTTCATTAAACACATAATAATAGCATAGGGGTATTTCAAACCATACAATGTCCTTTTGTGTACCGAAAATATTTAATATATAGTTTGTAATAATAGTAACCTTCATTTATGTGTCCCATTGAATATTAATTGCATATTTGTTTTTCGGCTCTTTCAATATCTTAAAAATTTGTATTTATTGTATATTTTCTTATATACTATCACTCTAATATTGGAGTGTATCAATTTTGTATTACACAGAGCATTCGGCTAGTATTGTGTAGGGTTGTCTGCTGATATTTCTATAGGTATGTGCAGAATACGGTTTTGACACCGGATTAATTGAACTTCTAGGATGATAGAGTGAAATGTTCCATATGATACTTACACAAATTTAAACTGAATATAATATATCTGGACACATCCCATGCATTGAGTACTAAAAGTAGGGCTTTGTGGTGTTGAGACATTATGCTCTGAGGGGAATAATATGGGTTTGAGAAATTTACTTTGACCATTGCCACTTGTCCATCACTGTCGTTTAGTTTATGAATATCTGATCTAATTATTAATAGAAAATTATGAGAGTGTTATCAAATGCCACTGTAGAGTATTAATTGTTGGTATTAAAAAAAAACGTGTTTAACTTTTGAACATGTCTAAACTAATTTATTTTTTATTTTGGAAGAAAATAAACTAATGCTAAATTACGAAAACATTGGACGATGGGTGTTAAATCTGGACGGTCTCTTTGCAAAGATATATAAGAAACATGTACAACAACCAAGGTCTAACAAGACGTTCACTTTGGTCTCTTGTGAGTTGTGGAAAGTTGAGGTGGCTCGATTCAATTTTGATGTATTCAATCAAAACTTTCTCGGGTTTCCAGAGATAGATCTTTAGACTAGGTATTCCGTAAACATGTAAGAATTGTAATAGTGCTTTAATCATTTGATTAATAAACTGTTACTTTTTAGTTAAATGTTTGTTAAAAGCATACTGATGAAGAATAACATTTCTATGCACATTAAATAAATCTATAAAACAATGCTACGAGGAATACAATTTGTTTTTGAGTCCAACCTAAACTCTAGCTAAAAATTTTAATTTTTTTTAATATTTCCTATTTCTTATGTTTGAAACTATACTGGTATAAAAAAAAACCACATTTTATAGTATTATACTACAGTATTTAACAATTTATGGATAATGGAAAACACATTCAGTAAGTTTTAAACTTTGTGTTCAAGTTAAAAATATTGATAGTTATAACTTTTCGAGATTAGTGTTTAATTTTAACCTTTACTTTTAAAAATCTTAGTTATTAACAACATCATATAAAATGTTAAGCAAAGATTATGCACTACTAATTGAAGATGGAGAATATTATTATAAGATTTTATTATTCTCTAATTGGAGGTAAAAAACAGGGTTGTTAGCAATACAAATATCGTTAATTAGACGTTCTAGTCTTCCGCTTTCAGGAGGAAACCAGAAAAGATTTTATGATCGCATTTGTGTTTTAATAACAACCGTGTTTTTTTTAATAACCACGTTTTTATGAATAGTTAAGCTACTATTATTATCTTAGTAAATCATTAGTAAAGCATTAAAACTAGTTATAAGGATTGATTTTACTTCAAAATGTTTACAGAAGTTATATTACTGAAACTAGTTTTGTATCTATTAAATTATGTGATGCTATACGTTTCAATGTATAACTATAAATTAATATAACTATATATCTAAAAATATATAGTTATATTTAAATTAAATATTTTTTTCTTTTACTAGGAGTATTATTTAATTTATTTGCAGTCAAAATGGGAATAATATTTTTACTATTTGGTTTATCGCCCGATATCAAACCAACCAAAGTTGAGTTCAAACGTTTATTATATAAAATTAAAATAACTGCTCTATAATAGCATTAGATTAAGCCTAAGAAGGTTTTATTTAATATTTTTAACTGTGTAAATGTATACTTATTTAACAGGTTTTATTGCCTTTAACTGAAAAATTAAGTCCCATTCTAATACGGGTCATTAGAGCTTTATATAATTCCATAATAATAATCCTTTCATAAAATATTTAGTTTTCTCTTATATATCTTTAAAACACCATTATAAAACATATCTTAATAAACATAGCTGTGAATGTTTTCATATAAGTTAATACAAACTGGTAGGCTTCCCTGAAATTATGATACACCATTTATCAATGGCTTCATAATCAAAATCAGGAATGATAACTAAGGTATTTTAAACGAACAAAACTTTTAGGTCCGATAAACTGCAACACTTCTAAAAAACAAATCTCTGTATACTTTGTTTTGAAATTTTGCATGAAATTAGTAAGGATTTACCTCTCATATAAAAGGTGCATATAATTTTAGACCAAAAGAAGATTGCAATAGCCGAAAATAGACCCTTTTTGACAAATGAAGGTTCCTTAGACCTACATTATTGTTTTGATCAAAATAATAAACAAACTCAAATTTGACACCATAAATTAATTAGACTGGAGGTGAAATCAAAGCGCCTGATATAGACGCTATTTGGCCGAAGTAAGCTTCGCAAGTCTACTTTTTTAACATTGTAAAAAAAAACATTGTATTTATCTAGACAACGTGTTAAGCTGTATTAGGGAACTGGAAATATCTTACACCAAAATAAGACTGCAATAGCTGAAATTAGACTATTTTGACCGTATGTATTTGTATTTTATTTATCGGGACAAATAAGGCCCACAAGACTATGGAACTTCAAATATTTTTAAGCCGATCACAGTGACTGGAATTAAACATTTTTTATCGAAGTGGGTTTGTGAGACCTATATTTATATTATCTTGGTCGGGGCAACAATGAAAACTAAGCTTTGATTTCGGTATGATAATTCATTTAAACCAGAAATACTCAATAACCTACCATTCCGATTTAAGAATCAGTTCCATAATCTCTGATCGTTTTACCCATGAACGGTGAAATAACATTTACCTGATGTATGCTTACTTACGTTAAAAAATATCAAAGGACGCTATCATATTAGATCATAAGTGTTTCATTCACGTACGCAAAGGATTTATAATAAAAAATAAGTGCTTAACTTCATGTATCAACTAATACGAAAAAAAATATTATTTTGTACACTAGATATGCAAATAACGTAAGACTTTGAAATTGGGAATATGTTTTTAAACTTATACTAGACATAATATGCAGTATAGCTTAATACTTAACCAGTTTGTTTTTAACAAGAAGAGGTTAGTAAAAATTATATCGTAGGTAGACAAATGAAATAGTGATAATCTATGAAGTGAACAACAACATAGAGTATTGACGGTTTGGTTACACAATGATGTATTATGCCTAGAAATTGTATCTAAAAATAATGCAAATATTAAACTGCTGAATATAGTAGGAAATATAACATTTTCGTAGAAGTTCTTGGCTTACATTTAAACTTTATTGTTTCTTTTTTTAGTAACCACCATGTAAAAATTTTAATTTTATTACATTTTAATATAATATAGAAAACTTAAAATTTCATATATATGTGGATACATTTTAAATATTATGTTATTTTGAAGGAAGAAATTACTAGTCTAGATTAATATAAGTTAAGGCTAATGATGTTTTGATAATACTGATCAATATTTTTCAGGTATTGTGTTCATGTGTTCTAATTATGTTATTATTTGTGTGAAAAAGGGTAAAAAACTTTATTATAGCTGTGTAAATCACTGAAACAAGTTGTACTAAATATGAGATTCAAAAATTTCTTTTTTAATCATAACGAATATTTGTGTCATCAAATACTTACTTATGCTTCGGTCTAATCAAGTACACTATTGTTTAACGTATTACTTGGTAAGATCTTCTCATTTAAGTATAAATTCTTTAAGGGGACCTTGTAGTCCCTATACTGCGCATGTTAAAAATGTAATGTTTAGGTACTCTTAGAACAAGAACTACTTGCTGTGCACATGTAAAACTTTGTACATTGCTTATTTGTATCTTTCTGAATAATGTTTACTTATCCATAAGTAAATATAACGTTAAAACAAAAAAATTACTTAAAAATAAAAAAACCACTAAAATTTTCAAATTTTTGATTATAAATATTTATTTTTAATTTTTTTCTGACAGTTTTAACAATTTAATTATAGTTAACATTGTAGGACACACAGATATACATAACATAAAACAAATTCAGGCTGATAACCAAAGAGGGTTATGAAAAAAGTGTACCTGAGTGTCATGAAAAGTGATTTTCCGGTAGGTGCCAAAAACTACAAACTTGTCCTTTTGTCACACTAAAAGAGTCCAGCACCATACACAACAGTTTTTTCTACTTCCATATCTTCCCTTTTTCTTTTGGCATTTCGTTTTAGTTTTCTTTTATTTTTAAAGCATTCTAAGGCTGCTTTGTTGGCATTTAAAACCCTATTTTGATCAATTTGTTTTAGGCCGACTACACAATTTTCTCCAGCAATACCACATACTTTCTGAATAACTTGCACCTTACCCAGAGCACCACAGTTACATGCAATTATGGCATCTAACACTCCAACTTTTAATGTTTTTATTCAAACAAAGTTGTTTTTGGGAATTCTCGTCCAGATGACGTTATTTAATGACTCATTCGGATTTTGTGTGCGGCCATAAAGACATTTTTGAAGTAAATTTGTATTTGAAAGGTCCTTAAAAATATGTTTTATTTCCAGCATAATAGGCTCAGGCACTGCATTTTTATGGGTATATTCATCACCTGAAAACAGGCACTTTTGGTATTTGCACCATGACGATTCACCCTTTGGGCAAAGTTCGTGCTGGGGAGAGTTGTCAGTCGAAAGCAGATTAAAATATATCGCCCACACCGCCTTTCTCATTTTATCAATATTTTCAAGGTTGTCTCGGATTGCTTTAACATAATATGTTTGAATACTGTCAATAATTGCATCAGTAAGCCTACCACGTCCTGAAATAGGTTTCCCATCATTTAACTTTTGGCCTCGTAGTTTTCAATCTACGTAAACGACTACCCTTCCTTTTTGGACGTGTCCTTATACACTCCAACTTACTGATTTGGATACTATCACCATATGGCTTGGCCTGCTCAACAGATGAAAAAGCAGAGCTGTCATCACCACCTAGATATGTATTTATATATATATATTACATATATTATTATTATTATTATTATATATATATATATATATATATATATATATATATATATATATATATATGTTGTTCTGACACGATGGCTAAGTGAGATTTGAGAGGTAAAGGAAAATCTAGGTCGGTATGGCATTCTTTAAATATTTTTTTTAAGTGTAAATACACATTAGATATCAAAGTGTTATATATCAAAATGCTCGGAAATATATGTAGAATCTAAAAAAATATAAAACTAAAATTTAATTTTTTTTTTTAATTTTTTGACTACAAGGTTCCCTTAATGCATAAGAGACTCTCAATTTTACTTATTATTGAAATTTCAAGTCACATATTGTCATGTCTAATACTATATATCATAACTTTTATATTTGCCATCAAAAAACATGAGATATAATGTGAAGTTTCCATGAAAGAGATTGCAATGTTTGTAAGTCTCTCTCGCGACATGAAGCCGCCGAGTAAAGAGAAAACAAACATTTTATTCATTTCAAGCACCTGCTCTACTCTTTATGTTCTCAGAGATTCTAAACTGACTTCTGAAAATAAATATTTTATGCTGAAGTACACATATTCTCCCGAAATATTCTGGTTGTAGTAAGTTGTTTTATAAATACAACAATAAGCGGTAGAAATATATTATTACATTAATATTAAATAACTGTATGTTATGAAAATCATGAAATTTAAGATTTGACACTGTAATATGTGCAGCTTTAACAATAGATTGTGCTAATAAACGAGATTTCGTGCAATCTCAGTTGAGCTTGTTACGTGACACGAGGTGGCGTACTTCTACTTCTACGTTTCTTAGTTCTTAACAATCAAAAGAGATAAGTTTTTTAAGGCAAATGTTTCTTACATATAGTGTAATCTTCAGATTCATACACTCACTCAGCTTTAAAATTTATTTTAACCTCCTCTACACAACTATATATGCAACCTCATAGATTTATATTAATAACAGTCCCATTGTAATAACCTTTGTTCCTAGAAAGCTGGCAGTTTTAGAATTTAAAATGTCTGTAGGAAACCACTGTAAGAAATATTCCTTACTGTATTTACAATTTTTCCCAAACAAAATCACAAATATTACAATCCAGAACATTTCATGTGTGATGAAGAGTCCAAATTAAAGGGCTAGGCATATCTGAAACACTGCAACTCTATTATGTACCACATGAGGTAGAATCTGAAAATAAGACATAAAATAAAACGAGAACACAAAAAAGTATGACACTATTGATGTTAATAAATAAAACTATTTTCCATATTTTAAACAGTTTACTGATATTGAATATGTTACACTAGTATGCAGTATACGTATGCATGATTTAATATTTTAAAATTCGTTTTACAGTCCATCATGGTGATTAATAACTAAACTAATATACGATCGACTAGTGGTATTGATAATTATTTATTTGATAATTATTTAAATCATTATTGATAGTTAATTGATAATTAATTAATTAACAAACACTTAAAATTTGGGGTTTTGAATAATACAATTTTTAGTATACAATGTTCCATTTATCTTTAAAAAGCACCATAGATTTTAAAATACTCATTTCTTCGATTCTTAGTAAAAATTCAGAATCCACTGACATCTGTACGACACAGATTTCTTTTAAAATGTTGCATAATTAAAAACAGTTTTAAACATATATATGACATGCTCTTAGCAAAAGAATTAGTATACTACATTTTCCAAAAGAATTATTGAAAAATAATCTGCATATCCAGAGATCTCAATTAGATTATATTTTAAAATTGTTTTATTTGCAGTTAAAACTGTCCACCTAACGTCACTTTTGATTTTTAGTAGCAGTGCATTAGCATAAGGAGTTCATAGTAGATCTCAACAACCCATCATAAACCGTAATACAGTGCGGAAAACGTCGTTTTTGTACTTTGAGCCATATAATGAATAAAGAACGTCTTTAAAATGCGTTTTCTAATAGTGATCACAGGCATTGCTTAGGAATATACAGTTAAAAGGATTAATAAGCTATGAATTTTTAAAATAACGTACAACACAATATTTTATATTAGTGTATATATGGCCATATTGAGGATTTGTGGGGGTGACTGAGTATAACTGGATCATATACAGCCTAAAAAGCCTAAATGGATAGATTTTTAAAATTAATTCTCCTGGAAAAATATTGTTACAACAAATCGTTACTAGAGTAAATGAAGCGTGTATATCTCCAGTGGTTTGTTATTTTCGTTTCTATTAATAAAATGTTTTATAATATTGGTAAAGTACATGGTATAACGTATTTAAATTGGTGGGCTGTATTGAAATTTATCCCCAAAGTCAATGGTAGTATCATTATTACCGTATTAACTACAAATAAAAACTTAATAAATTTCTAAATTTAGATAACTATGTATTTTTTTATTATCAATATCTTTAAAATAATTAACTTTGCATTAAGTTTATGAAAACTACTAACTTATAAGGTTATGTAATCTTTGCGAACATGACATTCTGAATATTTTAAGACTTCTTATGAGCCTGTGATATTAAAAGTAATGTTAGTTATATTTTAAATATCACGGATTTATGTTGAAGTACATATATGAAGGGCAATTCTAGTCCTTGAAACAAAGACGTAAGCCAGATTCGAGAAATGAGAAATGTAATGGGCTGTGAAAAAATATTAAATAGTCTATAAAATCTTAAAATTTAAGATTTTAGAAATTTATTAAAATATTTTACTGGTCTAAATATTTGTCGCGTGACCACAATGCAGCTGTGGAGTAAACATAATAATAATTTTCAATTACGTTTACAATCTTTCCTGGATTCAATGCTCTTAAAGGAACCAAGAATTTTAAGGAAGAAATGGTTCAAAAGGAAAATAGATCATAATTCATAGTTTACAAACAATACAATACAATATACTTTATTGCCAGAAACAATTTTAACATTGCATAGCATGCGTCATATAATAATAATTGTATATTCATTAAAATAATGAAATGTCTTATGCTAACGATTTAATTTTTAAAATATTGTAAACAATATCGATTTTAGTTAACAATAAAAGTTGTCAAGCAGTAAAATTAATATATAATAAAAATAACTTTGGGTGTCAGCGCCCCTGTACTACCGCACATTGGAGCTAGTGAGATGGTCCATGAATTCACCAACTGTATAAAAAGAATGAGACACTAAAAAGTGTCGCAATGTAATTTTGAACCGATTTAGATCATTTATTGATTTTATTTCTTCAGGGAGCCCATTTAGAAACTTTATGCCGGCTTGAGAAGGAAGTTGCTCGTATCTTCTCAATCTATGCTGAGCAGGTCTGACATTTTCTCGATACCTCGTATCGTAGTTGTGAATGTCACGACCTCGAACCATTTGGCTCTTAAACCGACAATGTACAGTAGTCTCCAGTATATACAAACATGGCAATGTTAGTATTTTGAGCTCCCTAAATGAATTTCTACACGACTCTCTAAAGTTTAATTTAGCAATAATTCCAATAGCTCTCTTCTGTAAGACAAAACGTCTGTGGAAGTCGCCATTTGAACAGCCACCCCACAATATAATACCGTAGGATAAATGTGGGTGGACCAAACCGTAATATGCAATTTTCATTATTTGATCTGAACAGTATTCGGCAAGACCTCTCAAGAGATAAATATTACTTGATAGTTTCGCACAAACACTGTCCACATGGTTCCTCCAAGTCAACCCTCTATCGAGGTATATTCCCAGGAGTTTCGTACAGTCAACTTCATCCAGGACCTTGTCGTCCAACTTCACAGTAGGTCTGTACTGAAATGGTGCAGTGCTTCCACCATATACCATGTAATTTGTTTTCGAACAATTAAATTTCAAGTTTATGTTTTCAAAGTATTGTGTACATACATTTAATTCTTCGTAAGCTTGAATTTCAACTTGAAATTTTGATTTGCATGTGAAAGAGAGAGTCGTGTCATCTGCATATTGGACTATGTGTCCTTTATGAATCTTTGAATTCAAATTGTTTACGTACACCAGGAACAAAACTGGTCCGAGGATGGATCCCTGAGGGACCCCATATCTAAGACTGGTTGTACGTGAAAATGAATTTTGAACTGATACTTGTTGTTGTTTTCTGTCGGAGAGGTATGACTGAAGCCACTTTAGCGGCAAACCTCTAATACCTAACACCAAACCTCTAAACTACACACACACACACACACACACACACACACACACACACACACACACACACTACCGCTACCTCAGGTATATATGCTCTGCGCAATCTAGCACAATTTTGTTCCCCAGAAGTTTTAAAAATGGCCTACTATGGCCTAATCCATGCTCATTTTGCGTACGGGATAAGACTTTGGGGAAGTTGTGCAAAAAAAAAAAAATGGAGCGCGTCTTTAGACTCCAGAAAAAAGCTGTCAGAATCATTAAACATTTAAATTATAGAGAGTCGTGTAGGGAATCTTTCGGGGAGTTGAGATTGCTGACTTTGCCTTGCCTCTATATTTTTGAGGTGATCATGTACTGCAGATCAAGGTGCACTTTGATTCGTGGCAGGGACGTTCATCAATATGAAACTAGAGGCAGGGACAACTTTCGCACGCATCAACACAGATTGACTTTAGCGCAAAATCTACCGCAAGAAGTTGGTGTCAGATTAATCAACAGGCTCCCTGAAGAAATCAAAATTTCCAATAATCAAAATCAATTTAAAACGCGTCTCAAACTCCTTTTGGAGTCCAAGGCTTTCTACTCTGTTGATGAATTCATGTCAAGCCGCTGGGATATTTGAGATTGCTGGATCTGAGGTCAATGCGATTGTGACCCGAATGAATGTAAGAATTGTAAGTATGAGGTTGTGTGAATGTGTGGATGAACTCGTGTAAATAGACTTATAAAAACTGTTGACGATTGCGATACGATGTAAAAATTGTTAAAAGAATGCAATAAAGAGATTATTATTATTATTATTATTATTACACACACGCACGCACGCACACGCACGCACGCACACGCACGCACGCGCACACACGCACGCGCACACACGCACGAGCGCGCGCGCACACACACACACACATATATCTCACTCACTTTTCTATTAAGGATTGAATACTTTTATTTATTGAGAAGAATTAGTTACACTTGATAATTATTACGATTATTTAAGTGTTGTTAATCTAACACATTATTAATACATGAAGGAAAAACAGTATTTACTAAATTTTAAATTGTCTTTACATAATGCCGTTTTTTTACAACACGTGCAAAGCCAATGTTGATCTTGATGGGTACGGCTATATTTTGTATGCATCCCCTGCTCTGCCGTAAACCTTACCCCTACATTTTATGGCAGGTAAAGGTTGCTGACTTATACAATTTTTTTCCTGATCTTTTTATTATTTATGTACAGATAGTCCTTATTTTGCGTAATGTACAAATAAACTTTTAACTATTAGTTTTATCTCTGATTTAATTAAAATGTATCTGTGATTAAAACGTGCCTGTCCCCTTAAAGGAAATTATTTTTCAAACTTCATTTAGGGTTTTTAAAATAAAAAAGGTGCCAACATAAATACAAACAGACTAGATATTTATTTTTAGTTCCCTAATGTATAATACAACTTATTGTTTTTAATTATACACCAATTACAAAAGATATACTACATCATTTACAGACCAAATTCACATAATTTGTTTTTAATTTAAGTTTTTGTGCATATTTTTTACTACTAAAATGTATGCTTTCCAAACATATTGACAGAAACACCAAACATTTTATAAATGTAATAAAAAGTATGTTTCGCAATTAGTGAATGGTATTAGTATAAATAAATTTCATTATATGTTGTCATATTGAAAGGAACGGAGTAGAAAATAAGTGAAATATATTATTCGTGTGGGTTTGAAATAGTATAATTTTAAAGTATGCAAATTATTCTCGTATGAAACTCTATAAAGTGTTTTTTTAAACATTGACATTTTTTTAGATTCACAATCATTATATCAGTGTTTCTTAACCGAATTCAAAAAATAATTTAACTGAATTTTAATATTATTTAACATATGAAACATTTATATTCCTTCATTGTAATTAGTACTTGCCTCCTCGAAGAGAGTAATTGATTCTATAATCTGTGAACCTTATCATCGTAGGCTGTAGGCCAGACAAAGTCTCTAGTATATGTATTTATATTTCATATGTTTAAATATTTGCAACAATGTATTTTGTAGGTAATTTTTTATTAAAATTTATTTAATTTCTTATTTTTGGATTCTTATGGTTAGACATAGTACATGGATTAATGGTTAACTCGATTCATCGTTAGCCATAATAACAATATAAAAGTGTATAATCCAGTTAAACCTAAACAACAAAAGTCGATGTGTCACTTTTATCTGAGAAACCCTAGGGCAGTTAAGAGAGGAAAATTACTAACCTCAAATGTCAAGATATTTGGTTAAAATGAGGGATTGATAGGTCTAGTCTAATGTGAAGGATGACTACGAGAGTGGATGTTGCTCTATTTTTGTTGAAATTCGTTGGTAGACTGGACAGGAAGGATTTTTAATTACTCCTTATTTCACTAGCGAGAAGTGCAATGAGAAGTTTATAATATTTGTCTGTTACTACAACAAAATACATATCAGCACGGCAAAATAAATATCCGGGTTCATGTTCGCAATACAGAAAGTACTGGATTGAATGACCCTTTAGTAAAATTTTGGTAGGAATATGACATACCTTGTGTTATGTCACATTATTTCATGAGATTGAAAGGAAATTTTAAATAGTAGAGATACAAGCGTCAGAAGTGAAGCTTTATGCAAACTTTAGTCTGTAGATTAGTTCTCACTTCAGGTGACCATGTGTTTATATACTATTATTTACACTATTACTGAGGATGAGTTACCTTTGTAAAATGTAAATAGTGAACGTATCTGGATGTAACTTTGTACTAAAGCGTATAACAATCAATTCATAATTTCTTACGGTAGATGAGCCACTTAATTAAAGATGGTAATTCAACTAGTAATTTCTTTAATACAATGTTACTCTTTTTTTTATAAATGGATTACGCACTCTAAGGTGTACCATACATATTATAATGTAGTCAAACCTGTCCTTACATACAACCTAATCATGTCTGAATATGTATGTATTAATTAATGGTAATGTTAAATTTTAACTAATTTAAATAAATTAAAATAACATGAGGCTAAAGAGAACATATTAGATAGTACTGTCCTTTTTTAAACAGTTATTCTTTGCAATAACACCATTTAATCCAACATATAAAGTTACACAAGAAAATATATGTAATGTAAAGTGTAAATATTTGCATAGTGATAAAGCATTTTTAAACTGTTCATAGTTTGGTGCAAAAGAACCTTAAAGTTAAAATGTACTATACAATACATTAATTAAACTCATATCTTTTAGGCTTCCTTCACTGCAGAAGTGAAATTATTTTATCAAAAGATCTCGAGATAGGCCTCTGATGCTTAATTGAAATAATATTATTACAGATGCTAAGGCTTTGGCGTTTTATAGAATTTCTAAAATTTATGATTATAAGTTTCAATTTGATTTATTTTCCACCCACACGACCTACAGAGTCCCTCTAAGTCCAACCCCTCGTCCTCGTCGTGAGGGACGGGCAACGGCTCAAGAGACGGCTAACGGGGCTCTGGTGAAGCTACGTCAGGTCTAGCAAGCCGGTAGTGGATAAAACTTGCTTTCAAAAAAATAAGAACAGCCTCGGAAAGGATGGAAATTTACGGCAACGACCCGGCAATTGTTTAAGGTTAAGATTTGGTACAATAAATGTGTTGTGACGCTTAGGAACAAGTTAGAAGAGTAGTAGAGATGATGAAGAGAAGAAGAATAAACATAATGGGAATCAGTGAAACAAAGTGGAAAGGTAGTGGAAGTAGAGAAGTGGGACAGGGATACAGGATTTGGTGGTCTGGAGGAGAAATGTGGAAGAAGAAATGGAGTAGCTATAGTCATGGACAAAAAGATGACAAGCAGAGTGATGAAAGTGGATGTGGTAAGTGAAAGAATTATTAAGGTTACGGGTCAGAATGGAGGGGGAGATAATGGACATAATACAGTATACGCACCACAAACAGGATGCACGGACGATGAGAAGAGAGAGTTTGAAGAGGATCTGGAAAGACAAGTAAAAGAAGAAGAGAACAATAATAATTGGGGATTTTAACGCACACAAGTGGGTAAGTTTAGACAAGGATATGAAGAGGTAATGGGATGTTATGGAGTAGGAACAAGGAATTTAGAAGGAGAAAATTTACTGGATTTTTGTTTAAGGAATGATATAGTGATAGGGAACACCTGGAACAAGAAAAGGGATAGCCACAAATACACAAGATACAATTGGAATGGTGAAACAGCCAAGTTTAATAGATTATATATTAGTGAGGAAATGCCTGCAGCCATACATGGCAGATGTAAAAGTTATACCCAGTGAAAGTATGGGAGGAGATCACAGGCTTGTGGTAGCTGATTTTCAAAAGAATGAGGTTTGGAAAGGATACATGCAAAAGACTAACAAGAATCAAGACATGGAAGTTAAAAGATACGAAAGTTAGAGAGGAGTTTGTAAATAAACATTAGAGGAACGATACCCAAGGGGGAGGTCAAAAACAGGAGAGGAGGAATGGACAAATTTCAAGAATGCTATAGTCAAAGCTGCAGAAGAAACATGTGGACGAACTTCAGGTAAAAGAAGGGATAAAGAGACCCCTTGGTGGAATGAAAGAATTGCTGAAGCAGTTAAAAACAAAAATAGAGCTTGGCGAGAATGGTTTAAGGATAGGTCAAATGAAAAGAGGGATAAATGGAAGAGACTTGCAAGGGCATCAGCAAAGATGATGAAGGAGGCAAAGGAGAGAGGACATGGAAGGATTTTGAAGAAAAAACTGAAATCAAACTTCAAAGGAAATAAGAAGATTTTTTATGGGGTGATAAGGAACAAGACGACGAAACCTAAAGAAAATGTTGTGACTAAGGTGGTGGATGTTTCAGGGGGAAATCAAATGGGAGGTGAGAAAGAGGTTTTGAAGACGTGGAAAGAGTATTTTAAGGAACTACTGGAAGGAACAGAAAATGAAGAGGAAAGAAGAGATATGACAGAGGAGACAGAAGATGAAGAGGATTTTAGTATGTGCGAATTGGAAAAAGCGGTTAAAGAGATGAAAGAGGGGAAATCTGCGGGAATAGACGAGCTGACGGCTGAGATGATAAAGGCGGCGGGCCCATTTGGGAATTCAATGGTTGTACAGAGTGATGAGAGTGATTTGGAAGGAAAAGAAAGATACCAGAAGACTGGAAAATGGGAATAATAGTGCCTAGTGCCGAATTTTTTAAGAAAAGGCAATAAGCAAAAATGCGAGAATTACAGGGGGAATAACTTTGTTGTGCCATACACAAAAAATTTATGAAAAAATACTGTTGCAGAAAATTAGACCAGTACTGGAAGAAACAGGAAGAGAGGAGCAATGTGGTTTTAGGAAAGGTAGGTCAACGGTGGATGCTATTTTTGTGATGAGACAAGTGTTAGAAAAGAGGGTGGGGAATACGGAAAAGATACAATGGTAGCGTTTATAGACCTACAGAAGGCATATGATAAGGTACTGAGAGAAAGGATATGGGAGAGTATGAGAAAGAGAGGATTGCGTGAGGGAATAGTAGAAAGAATAAAGAACCTGTACGGCATATGTAAAAACAGGGTAAGAATTGAAGAAAAATATACAGATACTTTTAAAACAGAGAGAGGAGTAAGGCAGGGAAGCATATTGTCACCTTTCCTTTTCAATATTATAATGGATGAAATTATTCTAGAAGTACAAGGAAACAGAGGAGCAGAAGAACTTAAGACAATAGCATATGCGGATGACATAATGATATGGGGAAAAATAGGGGAAGAAGAGTTAGAACGAGAGTTAAACAAATGGGCAAAAGTGGCGAAGAAATATGGTTTAGAGATGAACATACAAAAATGTAAAGTAATGAAAGTAGAGAGAAGGGATGGAAATAAACAAAGACGTGTTTAGTTGAAGGAAAAAGACTTGAAAAGGTGAAGGAATTCTGTTATTTAGGAAGTATCATAACAGATAGGGGCACAATAAGAGAAGAGATAGGAAACAGAATATGGAAGAGTGGAAAGTTTTTCAATATGGTAAAGAAGATTGTGTGGAGTTGGAACATTGGGAAAGAATCAAAAAGTATTGATGTATAAATCTTATTTCCAACCAATTTTATTATATGGAGTAGAGACGTGGACGTGGACTAAAAATGATTTAAAGCAGATTGCAAGCTGCAGAAATGAGATTTTTAAGAGGGATAGAGAAGACTACAAGAAGAGATAGAATAAGGAACGAAATAACTAGAGAAAGATTGAAGGTAGTTTCACTGCAAGAGACAATGGAAGGAAGAAGAATACAGTGGATGGGGCATGTGAAGAGGATGGGAGATAATAGAATGCCTAGAATAGCACTGGAGAAGGAGGAAGGAGGAAGAAGACCAAGAGGAAGACCGAGAGGAAGATGGGAGGGACCAAGTGTTGGAAAGACATAGAGAGAAGGGGACTACAGAAAATACAGGTGGATGAAGAGGAGACCTGGAACGATAGACTAAAGTGGAGGAGGCTGTGTACGACGACCCGTGAGAAACGGAAACGTCTGACGATGATGACGATGATGATGATGACGACCTACAGAAAGCGGAAGTGTTACAAGGAGTTTAGAGAAATTAGTTAATGAAATAACACTCTTTCAATTACCTTTCATACAAGATTTAAAGGTTGTATCCTTCTATCACATTACAGTGGTTATAGTGACGAAATTATATCTCCCTTCGTTCTTCTCCAAGATTTATTTTTTTAATATTAGTCTTTTGCACACGTTTCAGTTCATATTTTTGCATAACTATTTAAAGTATCAAAATCCGGTTTTTATTTTAATCCTCACACATGATACTAAACATATCTATAAGAGGACAAAGATAAGTCTCTTCTTCAGACTTAATAATACCATCTATAAAAATTACATGTATTGTCCGCACGGTGAGAGTGCTGACGTTCAGCGCCTCGTTACTCTTTCATACCACAGAATGCAAGTAGCCCATGCGGCCACATGCAGTAACGTTATATTGCTGCTTTAAACCTTCACTGAAAACTTGTATACCTGCATCAATATATTCATTTTTAGTTTTCAAGAATCGTATTATGTCTTCTTTTTATAGTTACAATTTTTAAGTTACCTATGTGAACAGATTAAATTACTTTCAAATAAATGTTAGTTTGTATTGCTATTTACTACTAAATTTTAACTTGCCTTCAAACCTTAAAGCCAATCTGAAGACTTGGCTAAAAATTCACTGATTATTTAAAACATCCACTTAACCTGGTCATACATGAGCTGTTGCTTAGGGTTAGTGCAACAGGTATCACATTAAAATTTTACCAACCAAGCCACAATAAGTTGAAATTAAATAAAATTTAATTCAGTTTCTTTAGAAAAATTACTCTTAACAAATTTGCGAAATGTCTCATATGGAGACAATCATTTTCTTAATCTCCATTTTTAATCGGAAATGATGAATTATGTTTTCTAATATTGTTTGAAATTCATTCAGGAATCTATCGAAATTAATCTAAGAGAAAGTGGAAGAGTTGTTTGTACGTGCGTGCGTGTATACGTGTGGAATTTGTTAAAAGCCGGAACGCTTTTCATTGAACTTTAAGTCATTTTTCCCCACCATCAAAGTTTAAAATGTAGTATATATGAGCTCGTAATTATTTTAATAAACGAATAACTTTAATTTTATATAAATAGAAAATTGAATGTACAGATATAGAAATTATAGATAATCAAATAATAGCCTTCCCATATGAAACATAAAGGAAACGATTCGAGTTTTATAGTATGAATTTTATAAGATTCTAAGAGTCTTACTTACATTCTTCAATTATTTAATGCTTTAACAATATTTTAATAACATTGTATGATTGAGAATTACACTGTAAATACTAACTATAATTTTCTGGTATCTCATCACATATTTTACTAGTATTTGTGAATTAATATAAGTAGATAAAAATGTATATAATGTTTTTGTATTAACATATTAACTTATATTTATTGAGGATTTATTTAATATATGCATAACTATCCTTCCAATTTTAATTTTATAACCACAAACGTACGAGCAATTAAAAAATATGCCTCCAGCATAGAGAAAAAATATAAGCTGATAAAACATCCTTGAGAATTCTGGTTAACGAGTAGTATTCAGAATAAGAGACCAGTTACACCTGATGAACTGTTGTTATATAATAAACTAATACTCTTTGATGGAAAATTTTACACCTATACTTAGTTTGTAAATGTGGAAAAATAAAAGAGGTATTGTTATGATTCCTTCTCGAGTATCCTTGTCGCTTAGCATTTACAATTATCCAACGATGGAGAATAAAATGTAATTTTATAAGTTAGGCACGACATAGGTTATAAGTACATCTAATAGTATAGGCTCACATTTAGAAGTTACAAGTGTGCCTAATAAGTTTAATAATCTATAACATAAGAGGGAGTACGCCACATCACGTAACATTTTAAAATAAGGCCTGTGTAAATAATTCCATGGTGATTTAAAATACCATGAAAATAACTAAATATGTGTTCCAATTTCACGTTCATAGGACAATGGAGAGTGATGAATAGTTATTTGCAGTGATTGGTCATTTAAGTAAGGCCATGCAATTTTTATTTTAAAACCCAAATAGTTTCAGTAATACCAGAGTTCTATTACAGTGACATACTCAGTATTTACCAATAATTTTTAATTGGCCTTAAATTCGTTCTTGTTTATAGCTCAGTTACAAACAGGAATGGTATAGAATGTCATTATTTACATTCCAGTGGACCCCACGTAACCGAAAGATACATTGTGTTCATCCACAACAACCAGCATTTGAGATTCAACCAACATTGCAGCTTCTGCCAACATTGACAACTCATTTGTGGCAACGGTTTCAATATCAAGGTTCTCCCTAGTGTCAATTCTAATAACTAAAATGCTACAATACCAAATCTGTCAGGTACTACTGTAAATGGATACCTACTCAAATGGGTTCTCTCAACGCTTTTTACAAATCAGTAATTAATATGAATATAACATTTTATAAATCAACTTAGATAATTCTTTGATAATTTAATTTACAAGTATATTATCTTAAAACGTATATTATTCAAAGAAAACTTTATAGTGGCTATAATTCAACCATAAAAAATTATTCATCCATGATTTGCTATTTATTAAATATAATTAGAAAGAGAGTTTAACACATACAAATATACAGAATTTCATACGTACAAATAATAAAGATAAATATTGATTAATTTTTTACAAACTGTAAAATACACTACACAATTATCATAAACGACACAATACAAAATAATAAATATAATAAGTTTAAAAGACATATTTGTAAGTACATATCAAATTAATCCAGATTATTTCATTAAGTTCACACAGCCTTAGAAAGGATTTTTGAAATCTTTGTAACAAATTGCTACAGCATATTAAATAAAAATTAAAAATTGAAAATAATGAAAGACATTGTTTATTCTACATGAAGTTATAGACTTTGTGGCAACCTATTTAGTGACCTCACGTAATCAGGTCCTAAGAAATCTTTTTTCAGATATTGGTATGTAGTGTTCATAATATTTACATGGAAATAAATT
Source organism: Homalodisca vitripennis (assembly GCF_021130785.1). Classification (NCBI taxonomy): domain Eukaryota; kingdom Metazoa; phylum Arthropoda; class Insecta; order Hemiptera; family Cicadellidae; genus Homalodisca; species Homalodisca vitripennis. The sequence continues at coordinate 157,662,414 of NC_060208.1, forward strand.
TACGTAAAACTTAGACATAACACATAATAATACAGTATCAATACCTTCTGCAAATCATTTATTAAAATATGTAAATGCCCATTTAGAATGTTAGTACGATAACTCAATTTTCATTGTATGTCATTAAAAACATATTACATGAATAGAATATACCTAATGTATATAGTAAAAATACGTCCTTATTTATCATTTCGACTGGGTAACAAAACTGTCTAAACTCTGAATAATTTCCGATACGTATGCCTTGTTTTTGCAGGGCGTAAATTCTGTATATTTTTTAAAGGATGTTGTCTTGAAAGACTACGACGTAAAATTGAGCAATATCCTAACAAGAAACAAATTACACCATTTTTGTATTGAAATTTTAGTAATAAACCTAAATTAACTACTATATAAATATTGCTATTACAACATTAAAAAATTGTATAGTATTTTTATTATTTTGTAACGCAAAAGATATAATCATATATAATCTTACCACTTCGAAGACGGATATTTCATTAACTTGGTGGTAAACTTTATTCACCCATGTAATATATAAGATGTTTTATAGCACATTATAACACAATATATATATACACACACACACACACACACACACACACACACACACACACACACACACACATATATATTATATATATATATATATATATATATATATATATATATACATATAAAGTTATACAAAAACAGAATATTCAGTGCTCATGTTTAACTTTCGAGTTCACAGAACCCTTCATCAGAACCACACTGAATAAAAACATACAAACAGAACTCAAACCAAGAACAAAAGATATAACCAAAATAAAATGTAAAAAAATAAATACCATAAACAACAAGATTCCAATCAGCTGTGTGTAGAATGATTGTAAATGTTTACATAGAACTCAAATTTTTTTTATAAGAAGGAAAAGAAAATAATAATTCTATATTTTATAAGCAAATATAATCTCCTAAAGAAGTTTTTTAAGTTTAAACTAACACACAAAATATAAATCAGATTAAATTACAAATTTTTTAAGTATTTGTAATAGTATTGAAAGAAATATAATAAATCAAATAATGTATGTATATACTGGACTAGATTTAGTATCATGATGCTTTAATATTACTTGTGGAGCCCTGGGGTGTGATGCACATTTCAAACAATAATTAAACAACATTAAAATGTTAAAAGAATAGTAGCATATATTAAAAACTGCAATCAAAATAACAGTTATGTTTAAGAATAACTTTGTAATAAACGCAATCATCTTTTGATAACCTAATGCAAGTCTTGTAAAACAAAAACAAAACAAAATATATATATATATATATATATATATATATATATATATATATATATATATACATATAAATATCTATAGTTTATAATATTATTAATTATTCCTAGAGAAATATAACTTTATATATCTTACAAAAATGTTATATTATTTTTATATGAAGTAGATATATTGAACAAAACATTTTTACATTTCCAGTTAAAATTATCAAATATTGATGACAAAGTTTAAAATTTTTTTACTGCTTTCAAATTAGTTACCATACGTAATTATTATTCAAAACATTTTCATTTAAATTGGCAGAAAAAGTTAACATGTTGAATTCGCACGTTTCATTATTATAATATATGCGAACGTGGTATGTGCTTTAGGTTGGAAAATTATAATATCCCAGTTCAAATAAAACCCCAGTATTACACGCACCGTGGTAATTTAATTAGCAAATACAACACGGGCTTCAATTAAATATTCGAGACTTTAGCATCAACATACTGCTGTCATGGTATTAATTACATTCATGTCCACTTAAAATACATTCTCTGAGCGATTCAAAAACTAATATTGTAATAACCATGATATACAGTACTTTAATAGTGTAATAATCTGTTCCTGTCGCTATTCAAAACCAACACCTTTAGCACGGCATTCCATTGCTTATGGCGCGTGAACTGCTGTTAAATGTCCATACAGCTCGCTTCCATAGCTTATGTTCCATCCACCGGCGTCGTATCTTTAACCCCGAAGTTTCGCCGCGTACGAGGGATCAACCATCTGAAGTCTCCAACCAGTCCCTAGCAGTGTGCTATAGAGATAACTTTTACCGACATTATAGCTGTGTTACACCAATAACATACCGATCGTTCTCAGAATATATCTTACAGTCTTTGCTGAAAGCGCGTTACCCTTCGTACGGTTGGCGCATCTTCAACAATCATGTATACTTAAGCAGTAATAACTGGAAACATGGCTCATGGCCATGGGTTGTGAATGAAGATTAACTCTGTAAAATGTGAAGCAATATCCTTATTTAAGAAGACTTGGGGACTAGTCCTCAATGAGAGCCTTTATCTTCTGGGTGATACTATGTACCTTGAAACCCAAATAATTCGGAATAGTGTTCAACCTGACCATCAAACTGGCCGTCATCTCCTTCACCAAAAAGAAGGGAAACCCTCACTTCATATTATGAATATCAAACTAACATCTCCCACTTCTGACAGACTAGCCTGCTGATATGTACGGTTATTTTCTGCCTCCTTTTACCAATCAACGTCTGCCGTGACCTAGAACACGTTAGAAGACTTACAAAACTTCACGCTGTGTTTTTTGTATCGATAATAACACACTAGTTACATTTCTTGATATTAAAACACTTTTGATGGGATAAATATTAAAATATTAATGTATAAACTAAAAAATATGGGAATGAGAGGTAAGATATAAGACCTATTCAGAAATTGTCTTGAAAACAGATTTTATAGTACACAAATTGGAAATAAATCAAATTTATAAATCACCAGTATTGTTTCTCAAGGAAGTTGTCTAAGTTTTCTTTTGTTCTAATCTATATTAATAGTATTGCAAATCAATATTAAACAGAGAAATAGTAATGTTGCATATGACACAGACAGTCAAAGGTAATCAATTATATAAAAACACAAACGAGGACTTGGCCCAAATTTAAAGTTGGCTGCAACGAAAGAAGTTAACGTTAAACTTAAAAAATAAGTGGATTTTAAGACTTACTTGTTAAACAATAGTCTTAAAACTATTTAGGCTACATTATCGACATACATTTTACTTTTAACAAAAGCAATAAAGATGTAGAAAAACTTAAAAGTCTCTTAAGCCGTTACATATTTGTATAGAATAAAATTTAGAGAGATACTTTATAAATTATGCAATAAATATTTATTATGACAAGATTCAAGATTAAAATTTCATATCAATAACATATTCAAGAAATAATCAATTTAGTTTGTAAAAATAAGTATTGAGTAACAAAATGAAGTTACTTTGTACTTTAAATTTACCACTAACTTTACGTTTAAGTGATGCAACATTGAGAACATATTTTAATTGTAAATATATATATATATATATATAAATTACTCCGAATTTTTTTATAAAATTAGAATATTACTTTATATTTAACACGTATTTCAAATTCTGTATGTTCAGTTTGAGTTTACTTCTATATTATTACAAAATAGAACTCATTTAACAAATGTGGTTAAGTGGTTTCACTGAATCTTTCTAATACCGTTTTTAATTATTTCATACACAGACAATTAAACACCATGTTGAGAAGTAAATAATAAATTTCCATTTATGAGCTATACATTGCTATACGATAGCTATCCATGAGCTATCCATCCTGTTATCCATTTTTGAGCTAGGTTCTGTGTTTTAATATTTGTAATTAGCATATTTGTTGAGAAACAATAAAGAAATATTAATTAATGAAGAAAATTATTTTCATAAATAAAAAAAAAATATTTTAACAATGTAATTTCGTTAAACACTTTTCACTCTGTTTTCCCTTGTTTTATGAATTCATTGTTTACATATAACACCCGTGTAACCTAAGTCACTTTTGGCCAGAAATCTCACTCAATAGTTATAAAAAGGAGATTCTTTTATGTAGTTTTATGCTCTAGGTCTTTTAACACAGCAACCAGCGAGAGAGGCATTGCTTAATGCTCAACCAAATATGGTATACTTAATAACGAATACTGTAAAAGATGCCTCAAAGTGAAAACAGGAAAGGAATGTATTCAAGAAACTTGCTCAGCAGGGAGCTGGTTTGAGTGAGATTAATGATTCTACTTATACAACGGTGCGGCAAGGTTCTCCTCTCTTCAGTATACAATTTATTGATGCGTAATATTATAATAGTTTCATCTTTAATATGGTTTATTAACGAAACTTTTAAATATATTTTTATTACTTAGTAATAACTTCAATCAAAATATGTATTACTTACAGAAAATATTTAATAGTAACATAACATTTTATACTAAAAACTCTGGTCTAACACATTCAATTTACCGGTTAATTTAGGAAATTAATAAAATATACAACGAAGATATGTATATGTATATATGTATGTACCATCCATCGTCTTACTTATGCAAAAAAAAGCTGGAAGCAACGGTAATTTGATACTAAAAGAAGGTCACCCATTTAGAGCAGGCTATGGCTTTTATGGTTAGACGATTTTACAATTAATACTGCAGTGTTACAGAATGGGATTTCCCTCACTTTAAGATATTAATCAATATTAAGGGAGAGGTGAGGTGGAGACACGTGGTCAAGGTCAAGGTTATCGGCCCGCGCGGCGTCAGTGCGCACACGCTCTCTCAAGTACCTGTGTTTAGTCCATCTAGAGAGTCAACATTTTGAACCTACGATCCCTTTTTTTCTGAAATTGTGACCATTGGGAGATTATAGGAGGCAAAGATTTTCCACTAAGTAAATATATCGTATCCTGTAAAATGTAATCAAATGCGTGATCAGACTGTGCTGCTACATATGGGATATTTTACGAATTAACGTAGGGTAACTTGACCAGGTCTTTTACCTGCCAGATCTAACCTGTAAGTTTCTTACTCTTTACCGGTTTATTTTGCTGTTTTTAGTTAGTTAAATGTTGTAATGGAAATTTGCTTCAAAAGAAGTGCTTCCGCGAAGAACGAGGTGGATTGAAATGTTTAAAAAATTCTAGAATTGCAAGTTTGGGTTCATGTCGCTCGGTAAAAGGCGCAGTGTGTTACTGTTCGCTGAATCAAAGAAACCGTCGAAAATGTTATCTGTAATCCAAACATTGTGTATAAACCGGTATGCTTTCTTGAACTATTTTCTTCCGTTACTTTTCTGTGGCCCCCAATTTAGCCTTTTGCGACCCTCATGGGGATGGAGACATTCCGGTTTATAATCACTGTTCTTTAGAATAGCAATGTGCTTGTCTAAAGATAACGTATATTACCTTTTGCCTAAGATATCGTAACTAATACGGAACGCCCATATTTTTTATAATATTTTGTGTGTTTGATAGTTAGAAATTTCTAATAGGCGGTAAAACAATCTAAATAATATTTTGTAATTACAGAAATAAAAAAAAAATACTTTAACATAGAATATTTCATAATGTAGATGTAATGTAAATAATTCGTAATGTATAATAGTAAAGCATCTCTATCAAATTATATAATAGAACACATTATATACCTAACTTATCACTGACTTGCAAGGTAAACCTAAGACGTACCTTTCATAATGAGAGGACGATCTCATTTTAGCCTCATTATTTCAAGGATTAAGGGCAAAGACACGTATGTAATCTTAGAATGATAAACGAGAGAAATGTGTGTTACAGTTTTAATGAAGCTTTACTCCTTTCACGGTGTGAGGATGAATCCCTAGATTATTATTTCCACATACTTTACACATCTCCATAATATGCCAATTTTAAGCTATGCGTAAGGTGTGATTAATGAGGTATCAGTTAAATGTTGTTCCTAATTATGTAAATTTTAGTTCGCAACTGTCAGATGTGTTATCTATTATATATTTTGTTCTTTTCGACAGTTTTAAAATTTGCTTTTGTGTAATAGTTACTAGATGTATCGGGACGTAAGTCACAACCTTAAGGACATAAAAACACAGAAGTCAAATTACGTTAAAAATATTAATCAAAAAATTTTACATATACATGGTAATTATTTAAAAACTATGAGTAGTTCTACCACACGCGCACAACCACGGACACGAACCGGCCGGTCGGCAGTGATATATTTATTTAAATGTTTCCTATTAAATCATATAAAAAGTGCTGGTCAATTTTGGTTCTATATCGTATAAATAAATTTTACATCATGTTTTACCACTTTCGGTACAGTATCAACAGAAGTTATTCTTTTACAATTACTTTAGACAGTAAATTGTGGTTACCTTTATATTTTCTTGTCCAATTTAATTTAAATGCTGCGTTGTTTTTTTTTAATTTGTACGATAATATCAAATATACTATAAAATAATGGAAAACAAAACGTACAAATATAAATACGATTGATAATTGCGTAAAAAATAACAGCATAGTATTATAACTTACATCCCCAGATGGTTCACTTCTTGCTGGTTTATACCTTTCAGTTAAACCCACACTGCGTACAGTAAAAACCTATGTGTCATTTAAATCTGGCCAACCTTATGTACAGTATGTCCTGAAATGAAACATCACTATCCGCAAATGTCAAGATTCTAGGGTGCAAGGGTAATTCGATAAAACTAGTTAATGCGGGAGAAGACGGTTATACTACGTAGGGTTCGTTCCCTAAGAATCAAAGTTTCTTGTCAGAATATACATACGGGTGTACGAATCCCTTACTGGAGAGGCTGGTTCAGAACTGGCTTTCCCTTCTTCCGAGGGTAATTGACTTGAGATTAGTGCCCTAAATGTTTCCTTATTAACCTCGACAGGAGGCTGCCCCTACCCCCAACCTTACTCATCCAGAATATCCTGTCACTCTGAAAATAGCGCAAAGATCGTAATAAGACTGGGTACAATTGTATAATCTTCTTGTACTAATAGAACACAAAGAATTATAATTGACATTTACCTTTATTAGTATTTAGTTAATACATTTTTGTTGAACTAATAAGTATATAACTTAATACACTGTTGAACTATTATTACTTCGATTACTGAAAGGCGAACACGTTTACGTATGACGGTACTTAAAAAGGATAAGCTCGCACACAAAGGATGTAATAAACGCAACAACACAATAGTGAATAAATTACAATGATCGTTTCTAAGTAAAGCTCTTTACAAGCAAATCCACAGACACGTGTAGAACTTTAGTGCCATTTCTGGTATTTAAGTGTAGTATAAAATGATGTAATCTTATTGCATTATTTATACCTCTAAATGTTTCCATTTATCACTTTATAAGATTATCATGATTTTATATAAGGATTAAGGTAATAACTCGTGATAAAGATATAAATACGTTTTTACCGGCAAATTAAAATACTTATTACAATTCACATTTGATTAGTTGTAATTTTTACTTTTATTAAATAGCTATTTAATTTAGTTGACAACATAAATCCAAGCTATGCACAAAATAGAAGTTACGTGAATTGACCTGGTCCAAATCATTAAAATAAACATATATTTCTGTTTTTACGAGACTATTGTTTAAGAAACTATATACACAGTAAATTAATGTACGCGTATGTTTTTGTTCTTCGTTGTTTAGAATTTGTCAAGTCAAAAAAAATAAACAAACGATATGAGAATTATGGTAACAATCTTTCGCTGCCATAAAGCAATGTGTATGGTCAGGTTTATGAAAGGTAAACGGCCGCATACAAAACACTGCCTTGAACATCAAGTTCGACATTACCTAAACACGTGGCGTCAGAAAACCGATTTGTAATGTTTTAAACTTCGTTATAATTTAAATGTCTTTCACCTATTTCACTGTGCATATAATCATACAGTATATTATTTTGTTGATTTTAGATGAGTTTAAATTTCCACCAGACTAAGATTAATAGTCGAGCATTAACGAACCTATCACTTAAAAGCCTGGAAATATTTGATAAATGATATTTACAAAACGAACTCACTGAATGACCTTAAATTTCACATACAACTTCATTTTTATAAATGTTATAATTAGATTGATGATGATGCATGTCATTCAATAGAATTTTGTTAAGCGTTAGACAATATATTTGGGTAACTATGATGACCATGAGAAACTTAATTACAATTGTAAATAGGCTGTTTGTAATCATATGAGAAATTAACATATGACATTTCTACTCAAAAAATAAAAATAAAAAATTGATCGTAATTTCAATTTAAAGATTCGTTAAAAGGGTTTATTCAAGCCTACACATGCTTTTAAATAACCAAATATAGCTTAAGGGGAGCACAACTTCGCCCTATCTTCGTAATGTTAACATAGGTACACTTATCTCAAGAACTACTTGAGGTATCTTCATAATTCTTTTTTTCATTTAAAGAGGGCTTCTAGGGGAACACGTGGAACCAAAAAAAATTTTTTTTGGCATATACCCTAAAAGTTATATATTTTTGTTTTAACGCTTGTCAAAAACCTATATAAATATGTGTATATGTATGTATATAAATATTGAACTCAGTGAAATGTGATGTTTTTAGTGGTTCCACATATGTAAAACAGTGCTACAAACATACAAAAAAAATTTCATTATTCCTACCATTTGTAGTTTTTGAGAAAAATGTACTTTTGTATTGAAAAACCGCAACTTTCGGAAAAAAAACACAAAAAAAAAAAACGGAAAAAATACTGCTTTATTACCTTTTTCAGTACATTCCAGGTGCATAGGCTGGCTGATCTCCGTCCTGCTCCTCATATTCATCCTCCAGACTTCTTTTTTAGTAAGTTTTTTCTTCTGTCTAATTTTTTTCTCTATATCTTCTTGAGCTTTCTCTGCCTTCCAAATTCGCCGCCGGTCAAGCTTTTTCATTGCTGTAATAAAATGCTGCCCTGGTGACACTCCTAATTTCTTGAAATACTTTGCATTTGCCAATGTGTAGCCATCATTAAAAGCTGTAACAGCTTTCATATATGCCCAAATTTCAAAGTTTTAATCTCCACAAATGTTCTTTTAAGGTATGTAGGTCCAAATGACATTGTTGAGGGACTCATTGGGATTTTGAGTTTTTCCCTTAGTACATTTGCCAGTAGAGTTGGATTGGGCTAGATCTTGAAAAAATAGGTTTTTTAATAAATGTCATTAGGTTTTTCAGGCAAGTGAAAATGGCTGCCATGATCATAGTTTTTCATTGGATTTTACGGCTTTGCGGTACTTACACCAGGTTTTCTTCATCATCTGGACATAGTCCATGTTGAGGCCTTTCATTAGAAGACATCACATGGAAAAACTCTGCCCAAATGGCTTTTTTCATGTCTTCAACAGAGTTTGTGTTGCGTCTAATTGCCAATCCGTAGTATTTTTGGAGCTGAATAATGGCAGAATCTGTTAGCTTGTTCTTGCCGCCAAGTCGTGAGCCGTCAGGGAGTGTTTTTGTTGTCTTAGCTTTTAGATTTTTTAATCTCGATCCCATCCGTTTCTGGACATGGCCTATGCATTCTATCTTTGTTATGGCAGTAATCACCATAGGGCTTGGCTTCGCATACACTGGAGTACGCCTTGCTGGTCTCCATCACCAAGGTATTCAAGGTAACGAGCCTCATACAATGCCTGCGAGCGTGAAAAAATTGCGACTTGCTCCAGCAACTTCCATGGCTCCACTAGAACCTTCAAAGTTTGCGATACAGCCATCACCATGCGTGTTGTTTAGTCTATTAGTGCATCTTGCAATATTTAGATAAAATCTCGATGTCTAGGACCTTACCGGTTGATAAAGATGTCACTGATACCACTCCATTTAGTGAAAGGTGACAGCCCGCTTCTGCCATGAGCCATCAGCAGCTATAGCGAGGTCTCTCTGCAACCATCATTATCCGATACAGCTTCTTGCACAGCACTTTGCATTGACTTCTTACACACTAACTCAGCAATTGAAACAAGTAATGCTCATGTTCATGATATCTCAAAGGCGGAGGTGTAAGATTCATAAAAGCGCAAATTTTCTCCGCAGCCACTCTACCTTTGCCTATGTTACGCATAGCATAAAACCAAACGAAGATTTAGGTCATAAAATGTGTTAGGCCTATCAGACTTTGCTTCATTCTGATTAGTGTTAGGCCTGACTAATTCAGAGTTTGTCACAGTAATAGTGTTTTCACAATCAGAACAGCTTGACTATAATTTTTTGATGCTAGGCCTACAATGTGTTTTACTTTGTAAACAAGTTGGCCATGGCAATCTTTTTACACACTGAAACGTTACTATAGAGCCTCATTCAAACATTCCTATATTAACTATACAGTTTTCAGACTCATCATTTTCATTCAATTGGTACTGTTTCAAAAAAGGACTGACCTTTCTTAGAAGATGCACTTTGAGGTCTTGGCCTATCCACATTTGGGAGTATTGGTACCTCGATTGTTACTTGATCCTGAGAAAACTAGGCCTAGGACTAGTTGGAGGGTTATGTTGATTTCCTTTGAAAAACGCGTTTCTTGAAAGCAGGCTTTGAACGTGGCAATTATAAAATTCACTACACTTATAACAAAAAATACTCAGAACTCTCCACAAAAACTCACAAAAAACCATAATCATTTACCGTAATTTTCACTCTCTAAAACAGAAATGTCAGTAACCAAAACAATGTATGCTACCTAGGTTATATGCAATGGTTATAAAACAGATGTTTTGTTGGTTAGTGTAAGTTGTTGACATAACAAACTGTCACTGCCAACCAAATCATGAACATGACTGCAACGAAGTAGTACTATAAACAGCACCATTCAAAGTGTGACTGCTACAGGCCCGAAACTGCCTGCAGGCCTATTTAAAAAAAAAATATTTCGGGACACTTCTAGTCATCATAAAAAAAATTTAATACCACCATTGTTATCGGGAAATTCCAAACTTTAATAAAAAAAAAAAAAAAAAATTTGTAATTTTTGAGATTTTTTACGAAGGTGCTCCCCTTAACTATTTTATTATTTTAATGTTTCTATGTAACGTTTCCTAATGAACAGATTATGAATTTATCACGAGATATCTCAAGAAAATCTTCATTTGTACACTTTAAATTTTGCAAGAAACTTAATGGAACTACATAGATACTAATAAGTACTTAGAAGGTTTATGTTCAACCATGGAAGTTAATCGAGCCAAATTGAGGCCTATTATTGAATACGCCATCACGAATTCTCTTTCCTTGCCTTGTGGTGCGTTAAAACTTATTTTTTAGGTTTTTTTCCTGTCAAGAAGACTGCCCGTATGAAATTTCTTGAGAATGAAATTAACTTTTTATTTTATTTGGTAAGTAATATTAGCGAAGTCCGTTACGCTACACATGGTGTTGCTCATTTCCGCCTTGTGCAATATCAAGGTATTGATACATGGTAATTAATACAAACTGTTAATTCCATTACAGATATTGCTATATTTACTTGGAGATAAATGAAAAAGAATCCCCGTGGTAGGAGGGTTAGCCTTTTAGTAAAGTTTACTATAAAACAAAATATCTATTGATTTTGAAATAAGTATTATTTCAATAATTAATTTTGTTTTTATGTACCACTTCTGATTCACTGCACCGAAATAAAATCAAGCTACCTAAACTTTTCAAATCTCTCAAGAGGCAAAGCTAAAAGTCAAGTTAGGCCTGGGTTATTGGAAAGGTTCCCAGCCTACGTGCTGCCAGAGACCTCTATATTTTTACTAACCATGCAAAATTTGTATTTTTTCGTATTGAATCGTTTTTGGCAATATGAAATTCATAGGATCCTAACAAAGTAACAGGCACAACTATAATTTTGCTCATACATAGATGCTATAAACAATGAAATTATGACCTTTAAAGAATTCATTTTATTTAGTCTTTACCTTTTCTTATGTTAATGAAATGTTATGTTTTAAAAAAGAATTTTTAGCAAAATCGAAATTAAAAGTCAATGTATCAAAATAATAACCAAATTAAGTTGTTCAATAAACTATTCTATTTAATTTTACTACTAAGACACTGTCAGTCTCTCACTTCTTCCGTTGCGTGTTGCATGTTCTGTGTGGTGTTTATGTTACAGTTCAGTTAAAATTTGAAATTCTCCAGCCTGCTATAAACCACAGGTTTTTTGTAAATTCGTGTATTGATTTATGCCTGATTAACCTATGCAGTATCGTTCCACTTTACGAAGAGGACTTTTTCCAGTTATTAAAATTAAGCTTTCTATACTTTGTTTAATATGGTTATTGAAAATGGATTACTGGTCAAACATCGCTATCTCTACATGTTCCTAAAATGGACATTACATTTTGGCCACTAAGGTTCGTTGCGAGCTTATTCGTCGCTTTTATTCTTTTCCTTTATAGGGAACAATAAAAAATACGGGTTTCATTAGAATTCTCCACTTTTCCTAGTTTGTACCTTTTATGAATACCTAACAAATGAGAGATCAGCAGAGTGGTGCTTAAAAGTGGCAGTATTTAGCTGCCCCAAAATTTAGTTATTCCTATGTTGTAAGTAGTTAACTCTGGTTTATAAAATTTTCAATTGGCAGTAACTTTTTACTGGGTTAAGATATAGACCTCTAGTTTGCGTTGTTTGTTTTCTTTTATCAGAGGGTTAAAAATCAAACTCTGAATTTTTATTACTTTTAACAAAGTATATTGAATAGCAAAAGTCATGATTTTTACTAGAATTTTAACATTTATTCCATAATGCTACATTCACACTGTTATAGTAACAAAGAGAGAGGTATCGTAAGTAGCCCGTTTCTCCATGGACACCGGTCGACCCTCTGGAGGCCCTGACCTGGGGTGCTGCTCTCGTGAGCCAGGCACAAATCTACAATAACGTCGATAAGCTAGCATCATTTTACCTTTCTTAATCGTCACCAGTAACTATAAAAAACAAAGCGGTATGTTCGATTGCAAAACGTAAAAATCTGTTCCTGTATTTGTTTCTCCAAGTCTGTATCTCTGTATGTTATAGTTGATTACTGCAACCATCTGGTCAATAATATTACATTTTATGGACCAAACCAATTATCTAAGCGAAATTGTGCTCTCCTTTCAGAAATGTATAAATATCATTAATTGAAAAGTTACCTCCACACACAGCCATGTCTTAATCCTGTATCAGTCTCACGAAATGGCTTAAATTATAATTTAAATGCTCAACTTAGTATTGTTGAGATTTCATGAGGAATAATTTATGTTTGTAAAAATCCCTAAATCTATTAATTCTTTAAAACACTTATTTTTATTTCATATGTTCTAAAGCTTACAAGGTAGAGCAAACGATAAATATGTAAGTATTTCCTTTAACATAACTAAGTTATGCTACAACTTACATAAAGAAAAGTTAAAACTAAATATATTATTTATTTTGCAGTAACAATACCAATAGTCAGTAATTTACATACTAACTGATCTGCTCTTTTTAAAACGTTTTTGCAATCTCTTAAATGTAATTGTAAATAAACTCAAATATACCAAGACTATCGATTCTACGAAAAATATATTCCTCAGCATATAGTAAAAACATTGCTAACTGCTTTGTATTTTGAGTAATATTTCTTTCATAAAAATGTTTTATTCTGCAAGAGTTAACAAATGTTTGCTCTGAAATTATTTAAAAGAGAATTTTTATCTAATGGCGTATTTTGTGGAATACCCATCATCTAATTCATGGTTAATGAGTTCACCAACATATTTACCAAGATGTTGACATTATTAAAAACAGAATCTTTTTATTTGGGCTAGGAGGCTAGGTAAATTTTCATATAATAAACAATTATACTAGGTTAAAACTGTGGTTTATGTGCATGTTACGTATATTACGCAAATATTGTATATAGCAAGATAAAAAAAAACTTTCCTCATATTTACAATCATTAATTTACAGGAATATATTTACTAGAATGCCATGATGATGTTTACACTGTATCAGTACGTCAGCATTCCTTGTAATTTCAGAAAAAAAGTAATAAAACGCATGCTTACAATAGTCATATTGAAATGTTTTATGAAGTTTCTTTCTGAATAAAACACAGTCAGTGCATAAACAATAAGGTAATGTTATATTATTATACTTACAGTACAAATGTATCAAAGTAAAGGATAGAACTTGACCACTTAAATTAAATCCATACAATCAAGCTCGTTATAATATTGTACCGTTAGTTAGTTCCATTTTATATAATGAAACATTTCACAACCTAGTTAGCCCGTACAACTTGATATTATTTTTTATCCAATGTTCCGGAACTAAATTATCGACGGGCTAACTACCTAATTGGCACGCTTATGAATATTTTATTGTAACCCTTTGTAGCAGCCCAACTACGTGACAGATTTCATCTCGAGCGCTATGTTCGTAAGTAACATTTGTATTTTCGTATTATTAAATTTGCCCTTTGATGCCAAAAATATAAAAATGAATGTAACGTAAAGTAAAGTTGTAAATAGTAAAGTAACTAACTCTTGAAGATCTTTTATTTGCTTGATTGAAATAGATACAAGTTGTGGCGTCGTCCTTCTGACGAGCACGTTGTCGTGATAAGTTTTTTGTCTAATTAAATGGCTAATACCGTCGAGAATTTGTTTTAGGCGAGCTCACGTATTATTTGAGTAGATGGCTACCACTTTCATAATTTCTATTCCTCTTCTAGTAATTACCGACTAGAAGTAACCCTTCTTAGACTACAGCTTCAATGTCTCGTGCCAAGACGCCGACGCCCGGGTTGTGAGTCTACATATTGGGAAGGGAAGTAAAATCTTAAAGTTTTATAAAGTAAAATATCGTAGGCATAATTCCATAGATCATTGGATATTTTAGGCCCACCTATCAGATATACGAGTACATTTTTAGTCCTTGTACTCTAATTGGCAGCAACGTGGCAAGGCATACATTTAATTTACCAACTAAAAGTGGTGCTTGTAAGTTTCATTAATTAAATTGAACTTATAAGTAAACTTTGCAATTCGAGTATTTATTACTACGACCTCAGAAGTCACCACCCCCATGTGTTATCGTCATTCGGTACAATATATCATTACAAATATTAATATATCATACCATAATACTTATACTTAATATGAATACTTATATTTTATACGGTCTATTATTAGGTATTTAGGTTTACGTATTAATATCATCATTGTTTCTATAACATACAGACTAAACACAAACTTTAGTTCAAATTTATGGTGCAGATAATATTCAAAACAATTCTGCATTGCATCTCATTTTGCGGAAAAAATTTAATTATAAAGCATCTAAATATTAGATAATCATGTCTCGTAACAGTAAATAATAATATTTTATTTCGTTATTTTACTTCAGGTATCTCAGAATGAACATACTTAAGAGAAACCCTACAAGCCAGTGGTGATAATAATGATCTTTTTTGTAATTTAAACTAATAACATGCAAATGTAAATATAGCATAACTAATATCTCTTCTTTTCACATTACTCAGTCGTCAGTTAAGAATTAATACTTATCTGGAAAATAACGTAATATAACGTTGAAAATATTTCATATGTAAAATGGCATACTTGCGGAAGAATTATTTTCTGCTTTCAATGTATAATAGAGAACCATAAAAAATTTAAAATTAATAAGAAGTACTTAAATATCGTTTGAAACTTCAAAACATGAATTTAAGCGTGGAGCAATAAAGTGGGATCAGCCTCGTGAATTTTTAATACATGAGACTGCAAACATTACGAGTTAATGAAATACTGTATTAAAAGTCTCAACAAAAGTTATTACATTTGTGCCATAGTCATGTTGCACATCTATTTTACTGTTATTATTTGCAGTTTTAGATAACTGCGTACGCAAAAAGAGAATTTAACAAATCTTAGACCTGTATATGGCTTTCTGATGACAAATTCATTCGTCTTATATGTGCTCTTATATTTGTTCTATATAGGTGTCTCAAGCTAGTACAAGTGTAATACAAAATCATGAATGATAAATAGAAAAATAAAGGAACTAAGGACATATATAGAGTTGGAAATATCACGGCATAACTTTAAATTTTTATTTAAATCATACTGATGAGGATTTGATAATTTTAGTAAGTATTTTGAGATATTACTATACAACCCTGTTTTATCGTTGTATTTTTTTTACCTAAGTCAAAAGATTTTTAACTCCATGAATTCCACAAGCGATAAGTATGTATGATACAGATATAAAGCTATTACAGCCATAATTAACTTTGACGCTCTGGTCTACACTATTGTTAACTACTCCATGTGGGCAAAGAGGACTTACCGATAGACACAAATGTTCTGTGATTAATATAGTAAGACAGCACACCACAACATGTGTCATTTGCTACATGTTTTACTATGTCATATGTTAAAATGTTATAGTTCAAAGCCTTTTTACACTGAGGCAGTATTTGTATGTAGTATAGACCAGTTCCATTGCCAGTCTTAATGAATAGAACATTTAAAGATAGCAGTCATTCGTATTGAAGCGCTATTTAATTTTAGATCGTTTCATTAGACAAATCAAAATGGAAACTTTTTTTAAATTGTCAAGGAATTCCACATAATGCCTACTTTTTTGGTAACTTTTCAGGTTTCAAGTTCATATTCATGTAAATTTATAGTAGTTGAACCGATAAAAGTGAGTATATATAAAACATAGTTTTTTATTAACTGTTACTAAATCAAGTAAATGTCTTACCAAGATAATTTATATACTTGTAAACTTCAATATTTATAAAGTTTCATGGTTATGGACTTTCTATGTTTGAAAGTCTTTTGATTGTACTAACATATCAACACGGAGGGTTAATGCTCCATCAGAGTTGCTCGAATATAACAACGTAACTAATATTTCATTTTCAGTTACCCAATTATAGATGACATCTTCATGTGAAACCCAACATTCTTCCAACTAAGTCGGAAGGAATATTTTAAAGTTAGACTGATACCAGAGATGAGTGAGAGAGCGCGAAATAAGTATTAGTATCACAATACCTCGTGAGAAATGCCGACTAATAAAATCTTTAAATTTTCCATTTGTGTTTTCTCCTCTAATCTGGTGTTGGTGCAATGTGGGAATATTGGCTAATTGCTTCTACTGATGAAATGCAATTCATCCATAAGAGATTATTAATATATATATATATATATATATATATATATATATATATATATATATATATATACTCATTTTTATCGGTTCAACTACTATATATATATATATATATATATATTTATATACTATATACGGAAATACGATTATTATAAACTTAATTTCGTTGTGCGTCGTATCAAATCTTTTATTTGGATATATTAGGTATCGGTTTTAGTGAATTTTATTTGCACACTTCTATGTTGGCCCTCTACCACAGGTTTCTCACCACATATAAAGATGCAACTGTTCGTTACTATGCCATGTACTGTAAATGTGTGTATCACCTAAGTTATCTTATTTTTACTCCTAATTTTGGAATTTTATCCATACTACTGCTCCGCGTCTTATTTAACTGGTTTCATAATGGACATTGGCTTAGGTACTGATAGAATGAAAATTTTAATCCGGTGTCTTAGACAAGAAACGACTAGTTCCACCAATCTCATTTTCTCTACATACCCAGCTACAGCACACACTTTTACAACTTACATTTAATCATAAATAATTAGATTTACAATGGCCGTTTAGAATAGGAAATCTAATGTTTAATAGTGGCAAATGTAGATCTTAAACCATTATAGAAATATTGTAATTCATATTTCACGACAATTGAATAAAACATGGAATTTAGTTTAGTACAAACTCACCCGACAAAAATAAAGGATAGTGATAAATAAAATCCTTCTTTTAAACATATTACCTCATATCGACTTCTTACTAGAAAAATACGCCTTATTAGCCACATAATTTAGCGATCCAATAAAGTCTTCAGACAGTATTAGAAATGACATGCTCAAAATTATAAGCAATGAAAGTACAATTATTTGATCTTTTAATATTAACAAACACATGTGAAACATATATTCATTACAGTGTATTTTGCAGGTCTTGTAGTATACATTCTGATCCTTACGACGGAGGATGTAGACGTTGACATGATGCGTTGTTGATAAACTCTCTAATGATGTTGATTTTGTGTCAACAGGAGCTGATGCCGGTTAACGCCATCATTTAACACTCACAACCACTAATAAAATTAATACGACTTCAGCCAGGCCTTTAGGATGCATCCATTTTATGAATGTATGCAATTTTATTTATTTCTTTGCATGTGCTGAATGAAATAAATGCCTTTGTATACTGTAATTTGAAACAAAGAAAACATATTTACAGATTGGGAGCAAATTACCGCTTAAAAGGAAACAATCTAATATATTGTTAAATCGTTTGAAGAATTTCTACTCCCCATTTTATTTATGTTATTTGTTATATGTATATAACCAAAGTAACAAAAATTAAGTATGCAGCTTAAAAACATTATTAAAAACATGTCCCTAAGAACAGAAGTTTTTATTCAATTTTAAATATTTTATAAATGTAAACATTTATAATAAACTCAAATTTAAATATTTTAATCTCAGACACTCCTTTATAAATTTAAGGTGAATTATAGTTTGTTTCGTAATAGATGGAGTGATCTGTCACGAATTCATATCAAGGCCTATAACCGTAAGGAAGTTAGGGAGCTCTTTATAAAAAAATACACGATAGATTAAGTTATCTTTATGTCGTCAGATTGTATATATGTATGAAGTTAAGCTGTACAACCCCTTTAAAATTATGGATGTTTGTGTTTCTGTTATTAGTATAGGTGTTGACATATAACTCTTGATGTCCAGCAGTTTTAGACAGTAGTAGACGTGTTTTTCAGTGGTACTTATACAGTTTTGATGTATTCGCAACATAAAACATTTAATTTTTTTAATAATTATGAGTCCTGTAACACATTTTTATTTTAAAACAATACTTTGCAGAGATTGGGTTTTACAATAAATTTATATGGCATTAGAACACAGTGTGGTGCTCTGTTGGGAGTTAGAAGTTTTATTGGTTGGCACTGCACGGACTCTAGAGATTTTGTTGGCTCAGCAACATCATGATGTATGGTTAAAGTATGTCTTGATCTAACTGATAATTTATGTACATTAATTTATATATATATATATATATATATATATATATATATATATATATATATATATATAAGTTAAACTTTTTTATTATATTGCCATTTCAAATGAAACTTGCGGTTTCTTAGACAAGACACACATACTTTTAAAGTAATGAGTTATTTAATAAGATTTTGTGAGGAATTTATATCATATCCTGCATTTTTTGTACTACGTAGGAAAAACTGTATCCCATATGAAAAACCTGTGGTACCTTTTTATAACATTAATGTTAATCTCAAATGTCACATACAAGAAAGCACAAAAGTATTAGATCAAAAAAAATACTTTTGGATCATCGTGCAACAATAAACCCCTCTATATTACGTTTTAAACTCTTATGTGTATAAAACGTTTAAATTTGTTAAACTTTCTTTATATATTTTTTTTTTGGGTTGAAGTTTTAAGAAAATGTTTCTTTCCACCTGATTTAAAACATTTTCTTATCAAAATAGCTAGAACTTTTTATAGTACCAAAAGACAATCATCTTATTCTCACTAGTTTAATAAAAAATAACTATCGAAATAACCCAAACCATGCATTATTTATATATAATTAAAAAAAAACATTGTGTGTTTTACTTTTGAAACAGCTGTCATTTACTTTTACATTTACACTAATTCAAACAAATAATTTCAACATACCGCACTGAACAAAATTGAATTTATATGTGTGCATTTTTCAGGTCATTTCTATTAGGTTAAAAAAAAACTAACAGAAGGTTATAAAAATATATTGCAACTTCAAATTTAAAACAAATTAACTGTATGTATTAGTTACGTGCACCTCTAGGGTTGTTTTGTTTGCACAAAAACACACCATACTATATATCACAGGGGGGATTCTGAGAAAGATTAATGACATGAATTAAATGTGCCAGTGCCTCATTGGAAATGATTTATCTCACCTTATTTCAGGTTTATAAAGTACACAAAAGCACACCTGGTTAAGTAAAATTTCACAACATGTTTGAAATGTTTGAAGAATCTATTTGAAATAATGCCTGACTAAAAGATTACCTAGTTCATCTACTTAATGATATAATAATTGATTAATATTTAAATATTACTCCAGTGTAGGAAAACACTTTGCCTCTATATGGATGTCTGTTCACTTGTTATCTTAAAAAGGAATTGGTCTGCAGACTTGAAATTGTGCATGCAGCTTCAAAGGGGGCAGGATTTTTTAAATATATTTTCAATAACACGATAGTCTGTCTGGTCTGTCTATGTGTTTGCAGGGAATCTAGGGAAAATGGGCTAAAGGCTTAAAACTGTGTATGAAACCTCAGTGAATCACAGATGTGACAATAGCCATATTCTACCTGGTAATTTAAACAAATCGTAAACCAATGCAAATTATTTTACAGAATATGCCGGATATATAACAGAATGTATAAAAACAAAACTTTTATTGTATTACTATATATTTTTAAAATATTACAAAATATTCATATGTCAATGTCATCAATACATTACCGAGTCCAGCCGAACCGGTAATTATCACATAGACCTCACCACTCTTCATTAAAATTTTCACACAACCCATTATCTCTATTTCACCTCTACTTTTAAATCCCAAATATTATTAGACTTTACTTTGGTGCTGATAACATATTTAATCCTTACATGGTAAATTTAATCCATTAAATCTTGTTAAATCAAATTAGGAAAGTGCGTATTAAATTATACAATAGAACTGGCTCAGACCTAAGTGCGATATTTTTCTTAGAATAGAATTGAATATAAATTAATTATTTTTATCCATTCTCCTTACACTGAATGAAAATTAAAAAAAAAATTTGATTAACTATTCAATGTATTTAACCTTTGCAAAGGTAATTATCTCATTTAAGAAAAAAATCTGTATACGAGTCTGATATACCTTTATGTATACAAATATGTATTAACTTTGTTATTTCAACTTGTTTTACTTTTGAATTTTCTCAATCCATTTTTGCAACGCTAATTCTGAAATATTAAATGATATTTAATCTAAGAAATCACCTTCTTATTTATACGTGAGAACCTGAGTGAATAGATTTATACATAATAAAACCACTTTATGTTAAATGAGGTAATGGAAACAGTGCTGATTAATATTAACTTCAAATGTTAACTTAAATAGCGACATTATTACATAAAAAACGTACTTCTGAGTTAAAGTTGTTCTATCGTACATCGTCTTAAATTTAACCAGTCTTAACTTCAGACTTCCACAGTTTATTTAAAAATTGGAATAACAAGGGTGTTTTATAATGTAATCTGCTTATCTTTTTTTATCTAATTGTATGTGCCTTCTTCTAACATTTACTTAATTTATAAATAATTTCTCTATATGTACTAATGTTTTTCAAAATACATCCTTCTCCATCAATATTGTCAAAAATAGGGAACAAGAGACACACAACGTTTTGTTATATTTGTTTAGTGCAAAATATCTTTAAATTAAAGTGTAAACTAAAATTTCTTACAACAGCTAATCGTATAGTCTTAACTAATGCAAGTTGAAGGGAAGCTTTAGCAATTATTTAGAATAGATACCTAAATTATAATACAATATATATATATATATAACATAATTGATTTTTAAATAATTTCGTCTCATTGATTTGCATATGGAACATACTTTATTATCTTGCATCCACGTAGATTTAAATTGTTAAATTCACCTTATATTTTCAATGACATATATAGCATTGTACATTGTACTTAACACTTTTATTTGTGCACTAAAACTATAAGGTAAGTTTACAGAGAAACTGCAGTCTTGGCTTATAAAAACTTGATGAGGGCTGGACTGCAGGGCCTACTTAATTAAATTACTGTACATTTACCTGTATTTATTTGTCCTTTTACAAAAATGGATTAATACACTCATGATCGTACGATGACGGAAACGTGCAATGACGGAAACCTTACCGGAAATAAAAATTTCCCTTTTATTACTACACTACGATGAATTAATCCAAAAAACTTTACTAATTTTTGGTTCTGTAGTTTTCGCCCATTTCCTATACAATAAATTATCCTGTGTTCATTAAACACCATAAGCTATCTCTACAAAAATTCAACAAGAAATCTCAAAGTGATGTGACTGAAGTGGCATATCAAAATACGTGTTATGTTTATTTTATACAATTATAGTCTCGTAATCAGTTTAGAGGACAATGTACGTTAATGTACGTTTGTACGTGATCGGTTGTGTGAAGTACTTATACAGTCATAAACTTGATTGTTTATTCCAACTTTATCATCGCTTGCTGATGAACGAAATGTAATGTATGTCTGTCTGTCGGCACCTATCCGGTAATCTAGAGCAATGAATGTTTCATATACAACCACCAGTTTTATTTTTTTTTGTCTAGATGTTGGTTTTATTACATTAACCCATGTTGGTAAACAGAAAACAGAATAAATAACTATCAAACAAAGTGGATTGATAAGGTAAATTAACACGACTTTTCAATAATTTATAAACACTAGCCAACTCATTACTTATCAATAATTTTGAGATATTGTGAAACAATACATCCAGCCTACCGTAGAGGATGACTCAGTGGGTTGAGGTTTCATAGTTTTAAAAGCTGTTGCAATCCTAAACGTAGGGATGAGGTAAGTAGTACCTTACGTTAACTACCTACATATGGAAAAATATTGGAACACTAGCTTTCTCTTCTTCCATGATGACATAACTTAAGATATAACATATCAATATGACATAGCCAAGATTGGAATCTATAGAGCTTGCTATACTAGATGAGTCGCTGGGAGGTCTAAATTTGCACAGTATTTAAATAGTCAGTTTGTATGTGTTTGCTCTGGATCTGGAGTCGGTATGTACAGTATACGTTTGCTTTGGATCTGGAGTCAGTTTGAATGTGTCTGAGCGAATGTATTAATTGTAAGTGTGAATGTGTATGAAGGTATAGTTGGGACTATTTATTTTTGTTTATGGCTATTGCGATACAGTGTTAAATTGTTTAAAAAATGCAATAGAGAGATTATTATTATACTAGCTCGAAGGATCTCGAAGGTACCCTACTGCTCACGTTGGTAAATGCCTAAGAGCAATGAGCGGTTTCCTCAGTTTCATGACCTAAATAAAGAGATTAAACTCAAATTACTCGCTTACCAATGGGTAGGCTTCTGCAAAAACTAATTAGTTTGTTGATATCCTGAACCTACTTTAAATTTTAGTAACAATTTCTTTCTCATTATAAAATAGGCCGGATACAATAGACACTTATGAACTTATGAAATAAGCTTAATAAAATAAACAACAATTTTCTTATTTAAGTTATATTGATAAAACATTTCTACACATAAGCTACAGGTAATTAACTAAGTTTAGACAGAAATCCGTACTTGACGCTGTAAAACGGAACTTCAGCTAATAATTGTAATAACTGTTGATACTAAATATCAGTTACGTGTAGTACTAACTGTAGGAGCTATCTTTTTGTATCAATTCGTATACATAACAATATTAGGGATCAATTATTATGATATATTATTAAAAAAAAGAAGTAAGTTGCTTTTACATTTTTAAGTTATACCGAAATTTGGAGCCCATTATTTTTCATGTATGAGGACACACAACAAACAAGCTATTTGTTTATTTGTCACTTGACCCTAGTCTCTTTAAAATTTAACCATGTTTTCAAAATTCTACACTTACTTTCTTAGGCGTTGTCCAAACATCAAAAGAAATGGATTATATTTAAATTGTTGGCTACTATGATTTTACTTTTTACTTCACAGTTAATTTTGAATATATTCTTAAATTGGTATGTAGAGTTTTCGTACATTAAATTTGAGTATTGTAATTCATATCCTCTAAAAAACTAAATATTTTACGAAACAAAACAACATTTTTGATGGTAATGGAAACTCAAATATGATATTAATAAAGGAGCTCTTTAGTTTATTATTGATGTCACTAAGCATTAAAATATTTTAAATAGTTTATGAAAGCCATGCTTGGAATTGCCTCTATATTTATAATAATACTGCTCTAATCTTCCTCATTGTTTAATGAGCTGCAAACATAACCCGTGTTTAAAATTTTTGACTCCCGCACTAAAATGTATTGATACCTTCTTTTGGTTTCATGAAAAGTTATTGACATTTAATGCATTACATTACACTATTGCAGAAGAGTTATATTATCTACAAGGTAAATTGATTATAACAGGAACAAAAATGAATTTTTAGATTTCTTTCCATTTTATGTCAAACCAGATTACTGTAAATGTTAGATATCTCTTAGTGCTATTGTACATACAAAGTATAACAGTAAGTAACAGCGTGTAACATCGTATTTATAGAAATCCTTGTTACTAAGTACGCGGTTATAAACAAAATGTTCACTAAATAATGTCAAAGAATACATGCAGATTACATTGTAACTCTCCGACGTTACCTCATTGTTTGAATAAGATGTCAAAGTCTCAAGTTGGTTAATAACTTTAAGATGATGTGAGACGGAACAACTTCGCCAAGCTTTGGGACACAAACTTATGTCGCTATTTATGTTTGAGGTAAATTTTATACGTTATGCGTTCTGAATATAAATGTTATATTCTTATGTATTTTTACTCAATTGTGTATTAACATATTTTTGTCGTATTCACATCTTAGAATTCAAATACATTGAAAGTTAGTTAAGTTGAATTTATTATTATTTACTAAAGCAAACAAAAATTAAAAATATATAAATTTTATTATC
Organism: Homalodisca vitripennis; assembly: GCF_021130785.1. NCBI lineage: Eukaryota > Metazoa > Arthropoda > Insecta > Hemiptera > Cicadellidae > Homalodisca > Homalodisca vitripennis. The sequence continues at coordinate 157,687,245 of NC_060208.1, forward strand.
AATACGACATCTTACCATATTGATTTGTAAAGAAATTGCTAATTATTATATAACGTCATATATTTTGCAAGTTCTTAACACAAACGAAATGGTCCAAAATGCAGATTTTCTTTCATATATAACTTGTCTTAAAGCCAGATTTACGGAGTTAGATAAGTAAGCTTTTGAGGAAAAATATTACAGGATGAAAATTTTAATTCTTGGTGAAAAGGATCATAAAAAAACCAAATTGAGTTATTCAGGGTATTATATTCAATAACAACCACAAAACCTATTTGCTAGAGCTTTTACAGGATAAAATCCTGGTCCGGTGAGAAACCTCCAAAATACTGACCTCAAACATTTCCATTTTGGTCCTAAAATATTAGTTACAGGGTCTCATATTTCAGTTAACCCGTTTAGGGCAACTTATTTAAACTTTAACTTTCAAAGAGAAAGACACATAAATGCAGATAAATTTTTTCACAATAAACTGGCGATAGTGGCTCTGCTAAACAAAACAAAAAAAATAAATGTTTTATAAGTAAATTTTCAATAGATTTTAAATATGTTTTAAAAATACAATCCTACATATTTAAATCAATACATTCACTACAATCATTTTCCTTTACACCATTTGCGCACAAGTTCACTTACTTGGAAACTTACCAAGTTCATTCGTGTCTGTAAAACAATGAAAATAAATCAAATATTCATTACCCGAAAAAAATATCTATTGATTTTTAGGTCGCAGAGAGTATTCTCTCTGTTTTACGGGTACTGTTCTAGTAATATGGAAATGTGTTATGAAAAATAGTAAGTTGCACTTTATGTTACTCTTTCACTGTTCTGAGATATGTTTTAAATTTTAAAATGACAAGTCTTTACTGACAAGTAAAGAGATGGTTTTAAGTCAGTTAAACGATCGTATTTAACAGAAGTAAAGGGAATTAATAAAAAATCTTGAATTAATAAATACTAGATCTATGTTCCGTTACTCAAATTTATAAATAATCCCTAAACTATGTTCAAGTACAGTATATATTTCCTTATTAGTAAATACTTGACCTTGTATTATGTAGTAAAATCCTCAAGCTTAATATAAAATCAGAAAGTTCTACAAAATAACCAACTCATATGTTCATAAATGCTAATTGATTAACTTACACAAATAATTGCTTAATAAGTATCTTTATCTTGCCTAATATGGTTACCAATAAACTTAATATAACAAAAGTCATTGTTTTGCAGAACACAGATGTGCACTTTTATTAATACCAATTAAGAGGTGAAGTTTCACCTCACTTAAAATCTCTACATGACCTTACTCGTCTTTTGCTATGCGTAAACACAGACAGAAATCAGAATTCTACATCAGCTACTGGAAGATTTCTCTAAACAATTAGAAAATAATTTATATTTATACAGTGAGAAAAAACTTTATGCACACTCAAACGATCAGAGAAACATATAAAGGATACGGCAAAAAGGAAAAAGTTTCATGTAATAACCTACAAATTGATGTTGTTAGTTAATTATAGGTTGTGCCGTTCACTCGCAGCGCTAAAGAAATGTGTTTGATCAAAAGATTCTAACCTTTACTAGTCTATTATTAGTATATATAATGAAACCGTAATTACTTGAAATCAGTATGAAATTTGTTCAAGTTTTTAACTATATAAGGACAATTTGTTCAAGATTATCAGCCATATGGTGTAGGGTTTGGGTAGTTATTTTTAAATACAACTAAACATTTTTACCTAAACAAAAGAGATTAAGTTTTTACGGATTTTAAAATACCATATATGTTATATTTTTCTTGTGCATTTTTATTAATAAGATATGAACTCCCGTTTGTTTTATCGTTATTAGATTGGGTTTTAGATGTACTATTGATAATCCTGATTGATATTTCACTTCGTACAGTAGTGGAATAAGCAGTTTAGTGAAACACAGAAATTGTAAATACAATTTTAGTCTACAAATTACTGTTACAAGTTACTATAATCTTTATGACTGATTAGCAAAATAGCATGCAATTTATATTGTATGGTATTTTACAACCTTAAAAAAAATTCAGTAATCATATAAATATTAATAAATAATGTAATTAAATGTTAACGCAATTATTATATTCCAATTAAATTAAAAAATACAAAATGGCTTGATTTCTTATACAATAGAAACGTAAACGTTAAAACTCACTTTTTAAGTAAGTATCATTTTACTAATGGTTTTCATTATGGTCATCTCTGCATCATGCACATCCTAAGATTTCAGTACTACATTTTACTCTGTTGTGTGAATTATCTAGATAACAAATCCAATAGCTTCAAGTCTTGTAAACATGTTAATGAGCGTTAATTATTAAAAAATGTTTTATTGTAATACTTAGAAACTAGAACAAATTTAATCAATATTTTATGGAAATAATTTCACATTTGAAGGGTATTAATAAAAGGGCTGTAATATAGTTGCTTATAATACAGTTTTCAAAGTTTGAAAGTTTTAACCTAAAACTGTTTTATGAGCAAAGACAGTTGACCACATTGATTTGTTAGACTTCTAATTTCGCAAAACACTGTAAATTTAAATTTATTTGTATCTGTTTTTAATTTTTAAGATCCATTAAGAGTGCATAAAATGCTTAAGTTTATTAAAATAAACATTAGATAACAAATTAAATTAGGCTATTGCCATTTATACTAGTTAAATAAATGCAAATAAAATTCGAATTTAAAAGAGATATTTCGTTTCCCAATCATATGTAAGTTAGGATATATATATATATATATATATATATATATATATATATATATATATATATATATATATATATATAGATATAGTAAAGTTTTATTGCACATGCTTTAAATACTACATATAAGACTACTAACTTCTGGGAAATCATTAATTATACAAAAGTGTATTATTCTAGACTTCATAATATTTAGTAAGTATCAGGTGTACTTTAAAAAAATTACATTAATAAATTGTAATCTACTTAATATTTAATAAGTGAAATATGAATTCAGGTGTAAAATCATTCTGCGTTACACTTTAATACACTCTGTACTTAGGTGTTTAACAGCATCTATTTATTGGGGTGTCCATACCTTAGAGGGCAACATCTAACATCATAGAGAGCAGCAATCTTTCACAGTCGTAAAGCTAAGTGTAGGGGTCAGGTTTATGGCAGGGCAGGGGTTGCATACAAAACACCACCTTGAACATTAAGTTTGACATTGTCTGTACTTGTGGTGTCGGAGGCTTTACATATATATTTTCCTTTTGTAAATGCCGTCTTCCTTTCATCTCAGAATCATGTTTATGCGGACATATTATCTACAACAATCTCCTGAATAAGTAAATGTATTCAAAACATATAAATACTTATCAAATTTATTTAATTGTTACCTCAGTATTATCACCAATATTAGTTGTTAAGATATATTTTTTGCTCATTTGGGCTGTTAAGATTTATTAACACATATGGATTATTAACGCACACTATAAGTTTTATTACCTGCATTAACAGAATTTATTTTTCTTCGTTTTTTCTTGTAACAGGTTTGCATAAAATTTAAAATCAGAAATACACATTGGCTAAGAAAGTATTTTAGTTTTATAAGATCGCAGATTGTTTTATCTGAGCTAATCGGTCATTGTGGTATAATGTTTAAAACTTCTGTAATAAATTGCAATGTGGATTTCGTAATGCCAAATAACTACAACTCACAAATAGATTTAAAAATACGTAAATGTATTCAATGTATTTTGGAAATTGTATAAATTGTGACATACTGCAACATCACATATTCATTTTATCATTGGTATTAAAACGGTTTATTACGAAAATATAAGAAGTTTAGATAATTGATGAATATTTTGTTTTTATTTAAGTAGCTTTACGTTACTTGCGGCACCAAATCAATAACTAATCAAAATATAATTAAAGAAACAAAAGCTTTTTAGAACAAGAAGACAATCTGGATTTAACGAGACAATTTTGGAGCTGAAGGTAATCTGCTCAAACCAGTTAGCATTGATGTGATGTAAGTCGAGTCTCATTGTGACAATATACAAAATCCGAACACGTTACAAATTCTATTGAATACTTATTAGAAATACTTTTAATGTTTTGAAATGGAAATACACTTAGCAGTATTTTGTAAAATTGATGCCTGCATAAAATTTATTTTAAAATTATTTTAGAGCGAGTAAACTAAAAGTGCTGAAAATAGAACGAACAAATTATCAACACAAGATACTACTTAAACCATAAACTGGGAGCTTTACATTAGCAGAAGGTGCGGGAAAATGGATGGAATAGGAATAGTAAAATAATCATCCTGTGCTTACTTTTTATATTTTGATTTTTCAAAAACATTTGATATACAATTCCAAATAAAAAATAGAAAACTGTAAAAAAATACGTCGGTTTCTCGTTTGTAACGACTTGATTAATGTAAATTATATCTAGAATTATAAACAAATTTAATGCATTACAAAAATTGGCAATGTGTAAAAATATCTCTACCGGATTAGGGGGAACACACGTAGATTTAATATGAAGGTGTCACTTCAAACTTAAGACGCATTACTAGTATAGACATTTGATAAGCAGTGATGAAATAATAACTCACACTTTGAAACATTTAGCACGTCCCAACATACTGAAACCTTATTAGATAAAACTTGTGACAACCATACACATTATTTTTTTAAATCGTGGGCTAGGTTTAGTTACATTTAATCTGAAATTATGTTTGTATTGTAAATATAATCACTTATAACGGTTGAATTGTATACTTATATAACGTAAAACGGTCACAAGCTTAACACCTGGAAAGTTAGAATCTACGTAATAAGAGGTAAGTCAGAATAAATGTTGTTCGGAATGACTTGAACATTTAATAAAGGTTTAAATTTTATATTCATGAAAAAATTTAGGTGGTATTATTACCCAATTACAGATTCTCGCTTTCTTATATTGATTTACTGGTTAAAACTGGCCAACAAACCTATTCAAAATTTAAAAAAAAAAAAAAAAAAAAAAAAAAAAAAAACGGCACCTATACTAAGTTTAGTCTCTATCCATTAGAAACTATGCAGTTGTCGTGATAAATATTATTTCCACAACATTATAAACCAGTTAAAAGTTTGTACGCCCCCTATCTGGAAAATACATTTCATGTCATATACACGTATGAAGAAATATTGCAAATGACCTGAGAATTCTGAAACGATTTTCAGTATTTCTTCATAATGAGTGTTACATAACCACACCTTTAAAATTGTCGAATGGCTACCATCTTGAAACGAAGACATATTAAAAAAAGTACATTAGTAAAAGTTATTTATAATTACGTGATATACGTAAGAAAGAAATCATTTTCGGTTTAAGTTGTAAATTAGTAATAATTTTATCTCGAATGTGAATAACCGCAATCTTAAAAGTTTTTGTTGCTTAGGGATGGCGAACAAATATTGCCTATTTACTACGTTTGATCGTAATCGTAGTACTACGGTAGTTATCATAGTCACAGCTATACCTGCAATGTCATATACTACTTAAAAATTTTTACATCCTCTATTTGGAAACCATACGTTATATAAAAAGTAGGAAGGAACAAACATAATCGTATGTGACCTGAGAAATCTAAAAGACTCATATTTATTCCGCCATATTGCGCGATATGTTATACATAACCATTCCTATTCTAAAATCGAATAGCAACAATCTTAAAAGAGATCCAATAAAATTTAAATAATAAAAATTACGAAATATGTGTAAAAAGTGGACCTCTTTATGTCTAAACTGTGAATGAGTTGAATAAATTTTTGTTCCAATGTGAGTGGCCGCCTTCTTGAAACTTTTTATGGATTAAGACCGAGTAACAAACACATCCAAGCTGGAAGCAATACTGCGATTTTATCGAATTATCTCTGGCTATTTTTAAAATTAGTTAACTTAACGTGTTCACAAACTCGTGTTATATTGCATTAGCCCATATATACTTATCATATATTAGAATTATCTTGGTTTTTTTTTTCTAGGGATTCTGATCGGAGAAAATTAAAAATATATCCAGGATATTCCATCATCAGGGTGATTTCATTAGTAAAATTTATAATTAATCGCAAGTAAGTTCTATAAATTATAAATTACGTATCTTGATTAATGTAAATTATATCTAGAATTATAAACAAATTTAATTCATTACAAAAATTGGCAATGTGTAAAAATGCCAAATAAACTAAATATGCACAATATATTGTTTATGTTACGTATAACTAAAAAAATCATAGCATTCTGGATGGTAGTTTAAACTAAGATTATTGATCAAATAAGCACAATAATTTATTGTTTATCGTAACTAATAAAATGTCTGTTAAGTATTTTTGTGTTTGAATATATTTTTTATACATAAAAGGATACTTAACAATACCTATTATTCTTCTTAAGAATAAAACTAAAGCAATATAATAACTATCGTTCATTATATTTTTTAATTCTATCAGTTTTCATCTGTAATTGATCATTGGTGTACTATGTTACATATTACGAGTAAGTTAAACTTATCTCAGCATGTTACAAAATTAAATTTACATCAATAAATCTCCAAATAATACAAAATTAAAAATTCCTTTTCTTGTAAACCTAAGCAATATCGTATTGAATGATTTAGTTTTAATGAATACTTGACTAAAGTATATAAGCTATATATTTTGATTATAATAAGTCACACAATGTCTTGAGACTGCTAAATTATTACCTTTTCAAATGGCACCCATACTGTAAATGAAATTCTTCATTAATGTTTATTCATGGGGGATTCTATGGGAATCATCGTTAGGAGAAGTTAAATACAGCGTCGTAGTTTTAAGTAATATTGCAAGTAATTATTCATGATAATAGATTATATATATTAAAAATTATATTTTAAGACAATTCGATTGATATTAGTGAGCTGAGATACTGGAGTTAAACAAACACGGTACAGAAGCATTAACAATTCCTATATGGAAGGTTCTGGATAAGCTAAAAAAGAAGTGTTATAAGCTGTAAATATTCTCTAGTTTTAAATCTACAGATTACAATCCTTAAATCTTAAAGTGTATTCACAAAACATACATAGTCTAGTATTTATTCAATTACTCCTAGAACAAAAGCTTTGTCCACTACTCCAGCAGCCACATCAGCAAAAATAATACATATTATTACAACATATTTTAGTGAATTATTTATACACTAGCTTGTAACTATAATATAAAAAAACAGTTAATAGTGAGATATTGAAACCAAGAAAAGCTTGAAAAGTCAGGGTTTACCGAGAGGAAAAAAACTTCAATCTAGTAGTCAAGATCCCTGCCTACAAGGAAAATTCGTCAGGCATTGGTCAATGTACGTATGGTACTCAAGATGTATTATTCAGAGGGTACGCAATGGGATGACGTGTTGGGGAGCAATTTATTTCAATCCTGTTATGCGATTGAAGTCAAGAGGCGCACTTGTAGGAGCGTTATATGTGACCAAGCTTCTAAATTAGGTTTGCTACAGTAATATTTCTTATAATGACACACATATGAACAATGGGATGACGTGTTGGGGAGCAATTTATTTCAATCCTGTTATGCGATTGAAGTCAAGAGGCGCACTTGTACGAGCGTTATATGTGACCAAGCTTCTAAATTAGGTTTGTACAGTAATATTTCTTATAATGACACACATATGAACAATGGGATGACGTGTTGGGGAGCAATTTATTTCAATCATGTTATGCGATTGAAGTCAAGAGGCGCACTTGTAGGAGCGTTATATGTGACCAAGCTTCTAAATTAGGTTTGCTACAGTAATATTTCTTATAATGATATACATATGAACAATGGTGTACAATGATCCAGTGTTATCGATTTTTTTACGTTATGTGAAGACAAAAATATATTATATGGATAATACGATTTGCGCATTATTTTCCTCAGATTTATACAAATAATATGGTTAAACAGATCTAAACTGAGTCTCTTTAAACGCCAATATAAAATATAAAACTTTGCTTCATGTAGTATTGAGCGTTACTACATATTTTTCTAAGAAGCTTTGATCACATTTAAAGCTATAGAAATGTGGGTCACTACTTATAAGGGATTAATTTGTACTAATTTCATAATAATATGTTTATGAAGAATTCTATTATAAAACAGAATGTTCCACTCGTTGAGTATTACAGTTAACACCCAAACTTTAAAATGTTAGGATTTTAATCACAGTTAATAAACACATTTCAGTATATAATGTATTATTAGTAATAAATGGAGAACGTAATAATTAATAATAATGATGTAAAATATTATTTAATAATTATCAATATGTACAATAGCTAATCTATAGTAAATAGATTTCTCCATTCCTATTGAGTTCTGTAAGCTTTGAAGATTTAGGCTCTGTAACTGGCGACCAACTGTAGTAATTACTGGGCGTCTTGGGACAAAACTTGGTAATTAGTTCATTAGTTATTCCAGACTTACTCTTAACAACTTCGCCAATAACGGATTATCCATCACTGGTCCTACTAAACTTAGTTATTGATTCGAGCGAATTGATATTTCTCAATTTTCCTTTAAATATTTTGTTATTTTATTTTTTAAACTTAGGTAACACAACTGCTTTAAAACAAGATGCTTATTATTATACATTTTCTTGACTATAATTAGTTATTTTATATTCATAATACAGTATGTTGGGATCAAAAATTTACCCTCCCCAAGGCAGAAAGATACTATAGCGTTAATACACTTGTCTTTAGATAAAATTTTGTAAAAGTTAAAATTTCTACAGATTTAAACGTAAACTAGCGCAATATTTATAGCCATGTTAAATAAGTAATCTATTTATTTTACAACTTTATCTGTGCCAATCAGCGTTTAAAATAAATACATCATGTTATTTCCAGCAGAAAACAATAAATCAATTGAAATATTGGCTGAACTTTTGTGAATCCTATCTCTTTGTAGATCCACGGAGTTCATTCAAATATATATAAATATATAAAATTTTATATATAAAGAAATATATATATATATATATATATAATTTGCAATAATTACCAAAGTTATTTTGCTCAGCCGGGAATCGAACCCGGCACAGTAAGAGATGAGTAATTCAGTGTTTTTTTAAAATATTTACTTAGGCTATTGCCCTTTTTACAAATTTGATTAATGTCAAACATGTCTTTCGACAGCTGTTTAGTCTTCTGATCATATGTTAGTTTGGTTATTTAAACGTATATGTGACAGATACGGCCAAATACAAAATAATTGAATCGTAAAAAGTAAAGTAAATCGTGTTGTAGTGATAGGACACTCACCCGGCAAGTGAGAGATCCGGATTCGATAATTTATGTATATACAAACATATACAGAGTGTTTGAAAAGTATGGGTACGGCTTAATATTTTAAAAACCATAGGAGATAACATCTATAAACTTTGCACAGTGTCATATGGCTATGTAAACTATTTTCCCTTGCTATTACCATGACATGCCAACCATGGGGAGACGGCCCACAGAGGAAAACATGGAAATCATAAATTGAAGCACTCATTTGAAAGAGCTCACTTAGTAGAGTTGAATTCCGCAAACCGCATCTCAAAAGGTTTATCCAATCAGAAATGGCGGGTTGTTTTAGGTACACATTGTGAAGTACATTATGCGCTGCCATTTCTGACTGGATCGTCGTATTCTGATGCGGTAGGCGGCGTTTTCACTCTACTAACCAATATGTTTTCACTGACTTTTTTTAATTAGCAAATTATGTCATAAATTTATAACACAATAAATAAAACTAAAAAACGTCGGTATTTATTGTGTTAAGCCATATGACACTGTGCAAAGTTTATAGATGTTATCTCCTATGGTTTTTAAATATTAATCCGTACCCATACTTTTCAAACACCCTGTATATAGTTAGGAACTGCAAGGTTCGGCTGATGAATTAACTTCCTGTCAAATTTATTTACGTTTAATTTGGCATTGTTGAAATTCATTATTCAGTTTTTTCTTAATCTAAAATAAACTTTCCATACAATGCCTATACAAACAACCTATTTCGTGTACCTTATGTGCTTACATTAACAGCTTTGATCATGAAGGTGAGGTTTATAACAAAGTTTACATACTTAAGTATTGGATGGTTTAAATACATCTGAAAAGAATGAATTTTGGTTATGAGAATCGTGAGATAATATTTTAGAGGCTCGATTAAGAAGGACCACTTCACACTAGGCAGTGAAGACGCCGAACACACTGATTTTAACAAGAGTTCACTAGGTTACACATAATGAGTTTATGAACAGTGCATATTCAAATAAAGTGCAGAAAATAAACAGGTTACCTTTGTTTTCATGAGAGGTACCTAACCGTCGACTGCTGTTGTTGAGGGCCAGGTTGTGATCAGTAAGTGTGGAAATAGGCTTCAATAAAAGTGTTCAATAAAAGTAGCCTTTTCATATTAGGCAATAAAAAACAAGTTATTTAATGCAATAATACTTAACAACATCACTGGTGCAATTTGTACTAAACTTAAAATGGTAATTTTCCATTACATTTTACTTTAAACTAATGATCTGATCAAGTGCTGTATATTAAGTATTTTTAAATTTTTAATATAAAACAATGTTTCTCTTCCTTCGGTGATCTTCGGCTGACAGCGCCAACAGCTGTTTCCTGACAGTTAAATTTCGATTTTGTATCGTAAATATATTTTTTTTTCTAATACTACCTGTATAATATTTCGGAAAACATTTCTAGTTCGTCCTTTTATAAAAAGAACTTTCCTCAGCCAGGAATATTTTTCCACAATAATTAGCCAAATTGATTCAGCTGTTTTCTAGTTTAGCGATTTGAACACAATTTGCAATTAACATTTATTTACAAGATGACTAACCTGTTGCCATTACAATACAATCAGTGCTATTTATTAAAACATGGCAGTTCATTAGTTGTTAGTATGGAGCTTATTTATTTATAACCGAATTTTTGATACATGTAATATAAAATAGTTGCGGAAATCATATAGTGAAGGAATTTAAATCATTCAAACGTTGTATAGAAAGGTTAAAAGTGTTGTGATTATTGTAAAGGGTCTTTATTTCAAATATTGCAACGTAGGTAAACTCTGTAAGTTATTTCAAGTTGGGAAATATCTATATCGTACGTTACAACAATAAAGGCAACATTTTAATGGAAAGAAGCTTTGTTCCTTTGTTATCACTGTAGGTTAAACGAATATCAATACGGTTGGTTTATCATTGCACTGTTAACTGCAACTTTTCTTCCTTTGTATTCAAAAACGTCATTGTGCTTCGTCAGTGTTTATTGACGTTATAACCATGCATTAGATGCCAGGACATTTCATTCTACATAGCTTTATGTTACTTGAAATATGTGAGCTGTGTTGTATTTTTGAAAGCAGTTTCTAGTTTTGAGATTTAATAGATGGATGTTATTGCAGAATCAACGAAACAATCCATAATTTAAAATAAATAAATTTAATTAGTTAATTTAATAAAAATATATAATAATATATTATTTTCATTCCAATATGAACGTCACTTATGTGTTATAATGTATTTGTTGTTTTTCTAACCAATTTTCTTATCACTGTGAACCTATTCATCCAAAATAGTCGTTATTTTTAGAATTTATAAAACTACCTGTATTAAATTTTAAAATATTATATCATGCTAGTACTAGGACACTAAGTTTACACAACGATTGCTAATCGTCATATTCATTTAGTACGTGGCTCAATTTATCATTGCCGAGCTCAAAACGTATGCATATACTGAATACCTGCGATATTTTAAAATATACTTAGGTTGAAGTATGCCATTCCACGTGCAACTAAAATTTCAAGTCCAATAATTTATTCCGTTTTTATATCATGCTTTTTCACCCCCTTTTGTGACAACCACATTTAATAAGCCAGACTGTTTTTCGACGGTTCTTTTTGGTTTTATAGTAGTTTTATTAGGTAATTCAGATGTAATAAATATCTACTCTTGAGGTTGAAGATTAAAAAGAGAGTAAAACGTATTCAAAATTTACATTTGAAGTGACTTGATGATTATATATCCAGCCACGTCACTTGATAAATCCAAATCTTAATGTTTCCTAATAAGCCACTGGCAAAAATATTTCTAACCACCAACCTTATCCAGAAGTTTGTAGAATGTATTGGTCACATTATGCCATGACTGAATACAACAAATATATATTTAAACATATGATAATACAATTAGTTATTTTTTTGTAGAGCATTTGTATGCTACGCAAATATCGTGACAATATACATAAAGTTTTATAAAGATGCACTTATACCCCCGATATGAGTTAATGGGTAACGGTAAGGATTTTTTGATTTTATAATATCAGCCAGTATTGTTTTCGTTATCCGTAGCTGTACATACTTGTTTTTATATTAATGTTATATTAGCACACCAAACTTAATTATTTAATTACCAACAATATGCTGTTTATATTATATCTGGAAATCGAGGAGTTTTTACTCTCTTGCATTAAGATAACTTTTTTTGACTTTATAATATCAGCCAGAATTGTTTTCGTTATCTGTGGCTGTACATACGTGTTTTTATATTAATGTTATATTAGCACACCAAACTTAATTATTTAATAACAAAAATATGCTGTTCATATTATATCTGTAAATCGAGGAGTTTTTACTCTCTTGCATTAAGATAAAATTTTTATTATTTATTAAACACTAGTGTCATTATTATATGACGGAATGCAATATACTTTTACTTTCATTCACGCAGCTTAGCAGTACATATAATGTCATTTGATTATTATTTCCAGTATATAATTTTATGCTGATAATTTCCATTGCTTTCTTTAATATTGGTTACTGCATTTTAATATTTTTATAAACGCAAACAGAATGGTTGAAATTAAACCTAAAAGGGAAAAGATAACATAAAACTCGTGTTCACATTCCAGTACTATCCTTTTATCCCTCGCAATAATATACACGTGTCTGTGGATTAACTCGGGTTACATTAGTGGGAAATCCTTGCATTGTTTATTTACGGACATTGTACCTTAAACGTCCATTACTTCCTACTCGTAATAACGCAGACTAATTAATTGTCTTTTTACTGGGATAAAATTTGATACAAAATCAATGTTAAACAAAATATGACAAGTGATGAACTCGAGATAGTGTACATATTGTGTCTTGGTATTAGTTGTGTTTATACCAGCTTTACCCATACGTCAGAGATGTTGGTCAGTGTTTATTTGTATGACAACACAACGATCAAACAGACCGAACCCTCGAAAAGTAACTAAGTTTCAATGGATGTATACTATTCACAAAATCAACGTAAAGGCACCAATATATTTTTGGACTAAAGTATATTCCAACTCTTCCAAAAACTTATTAAGGAATAATTGAGTGTTCTACTTTATTCATTAACATTAAGTATATTTTTAAATTGGTTTGGTACTTTAATGTTAATATAGAATATAACTATTAGACCACAGAATTAGAGACAGTTGTTTCTAAAATACAAAAAAGCTCACACATTGCAATTAACATAAAGCTATGTTCAAGAAAATATCATGACATCTAATGCATGATTATAGTTTCAATTGACACTGACGAAGCAAAATAATTTTTGTTAAGGATTCCCTAAATCCGAAAAGTATCATTGTTTATATTAGTTTAAGATGATTCAGTTTCCTTCTGAACATTTTAAATCCAATGATGTATTACACTTACATATAAGTAGCTTATAAAAAAGGTAAAACATACTCTACAAATATTTACAAGCTGTTTGTATCAAAATTATGCAGAACTAAGTCTTATAGAGCTGCAATATTTTATATAGTACATACCGATTGATAATTTTAGAAAGCCCTATGATTAATCTCTGTGTGTTTGGCAATACAAATAACATATTTCATCATTTAAATATTGTGTCATCTGAAAAAAAGAAGTTGATAGATGGTAAACTCCCCAAATGTTACGACGTTAGACTGGTGAAAGTATAGAAAGCTTCAGATCGTTTAAGGTTTAGATATTTGAGAAATAACATGATTATAAAATAATTGCAGGAAAATAGGAAAATGGGCTATATATTTCCATATAGAAGCCTTAAATGAATAACCAACTCATCAAATTTGACTGAAAGATGAAAATACCTACCTTCATAAAGTTGAAATAGAAAACTCTGAATATGACTATAAAAATCATTTCAAAATATCTGAGGTTGTAACGTTAGCAATAAAGCCCCATTTTTAAATATTTAGGTATTGTCTACTTAAGGAACATTTTTTATGGAAAAGACCCCAAATACTACCAAGTCATTGCACAATATAAATAATGAACGTATGTACCAAAATGAACGCTTGTGACAATTCCTCTCTTTAAGTGTGGAGTACATTAAAGTGTTTATTACTTGAGTAAAGGATACATCTCTAAGGTTATAACTTTTATCTTTAAATATATTTCTTAAGTTTTCTTTCAATAAGGCCGTCTTTCTGTTCCATCTTGAGGTTTTACCTTCGAATTTCTTATATGGCTAAAAAATTAACATAAAACTGAACGTTGCTATCTAATACAGGAAATGTTTCTATAAAAATTTATGTTATCTTATTTTTTGTTAGACTATAAATAGGTAAATACGTACGTATGTACTATAAATATAAAAAATTAACGAGCACTCACGTGATCTGAACTTGAATGTAGCTACTAATTGTAACATGCTTATAATAACCTAGTCTAAACTTAACATTTATAGCCAAACAAACATTAGTAGATAGAGGCAGAGCGCCTCCCCATTGCCCTTATCGATCATTTTAGGAATTAAGTAAAACAGTATCTGTTCTTTCAAATTATGTAATATTGTAGGCCATCTGTAACAAAAACTCAATAAAATTGTGTTCTATGAACACGAAAGAAACCACTAGATTTGGTGATCTGTTTTGGTATGTATGAAAGATACCGAAGTACCTATTGGTCTAATAGGTAACCATGATGAAAAAAAGAAAATAGTAGGGAAGAAATTGTAAACAAACTGACTACAATAGTATGAAACTTAAAATGCATGGAATATTTATTCAGACAGTCAAATGAATAATAGGGGTGGAAAATCATTGATTAAAGTGAGTGACAAGATTTTATATTGCCGCACTATAAGGTACTCTCCCTAGGCCACCTGAACGTTTGTTATTATAAAAGCGCTATAAATAAAATAACGTCTTAAACACAAATGTGTATTTAATATGTAACAAGGTATTCTGAGAAGGAATTGTCTGTATATTTTCAGTTTTGCGTGAAATTTTATTTTGACGTAAACAATGTATTCTATGATAGAGCGTATCTAGCCTTGGAATTACTTGAAATTAGATCGAGAGTAATTTGTATGTTAAGTTCTGTTTTTATGACTGCGTGCCTGCCAATCTATCTTAAGGATATTTTGAAAATTAATAATTACAATCTTAGCGAATCAAGTTACACGATACCTGTTGTACTTCTACGTACATTGTTTATATGAAGAGACATTTATACCATGTACAAGGTTAACTACCTTCATTTAACATATAGAGAGAACAACCCGATAGTAATTTTCCAAAGGGCTTTTTACAAAACCAGCAACCATACATTATATGCACACTATCTTATTAATAAAAAATGAAACGTACGAGAATAAACTTGAGCTCATATTGCTGTATTTACCTTTTAGCAAACACCAAAAACATGTAATAATCTCTATAAAGTAAGAAAAGGTATATTAGTATGACAAAAGGAACAAGGGTATCATGAAAACATAATAACATGAAAGAAAATAAGGAATTGTTATCAAAGGGATGAAGATATATTTCATTTCGTTGTATTTGGACATTTTCTTACAATTCTCAAGGCAAAAAGAACTGAAATATCTCCATCTGCTGAAGTGTGTCTCTAGGTAAGGAAACAATAAGTAATATATTCTTCCCAAACTCATACTCCACTTTTACGAACTATACCAGAACGCTGACTTGTACTCGGGTTTTATGACAGGGTAGAAAACTGATGTTTTATTGTTTTTCACTTCTAAAGGGTTACGCTGAGTTTCGTTTGGTTCAAGTTTTATCTCCAAATATGCATACAAACAGGTGGTTAGAGGTTTCTCACCTCCTTAAATAAAAATTTGACATCACAGATTCGTAAACAAATAAATGTTATCTAAGATTATAAATACTTAGTACTACTTCTAAGGGTTACGTTTCTTATGTTATGTATACTTATAACGTGTAATCGGGTCAGGGATAGTTTATAAAAATATATAAACCCTAAGTCACCGGATAAAACAGTCGAGAGGGGTAAAATCCAGGGTTCGAAAGGGAGAGGTAGTTTCCAAGTTCAGCTCAGAACCGAATTAATGTAAAACCAAAAAGCCGAAGCAAATACAGCACCGATGATCAACGGATCAACATGCTTTCATCATCGCAGGCTCAAAAACGAAAGGGAATAAAAGGAAGGCGTCAGCATTTGCTTTAGGATGACTGTTCCACTACCTAAACGTCCCCTAATACGACAGTTGATAGTTCAACTGAAGCTCGAAAACGAGGAAAGCTGGAGCAACTTACGTCAAGCGACCCAGCGGCCTCGAAAATAAACTATGAACTAAATAAAAACTAAATGCAAACACTAGTTCACTCAAATTCGCGCCTAGCTCGACTCGAGCTCGAAACTAAGGAGCGCTGGTGCCAACGTACGTCCAAGCGACCCAGCGGCCTCGAAAAGAAACGATAAACTAAATAAAAGGTAATTGTGAACACTAGTTCACTCAAAATCGCGCCTAGTTCGCCTAGAGAGCTCGAAACTAAGGAACGCTGGTGCCAACGTACGTCAAGCGACCCAGCGGCCTCGAAAAGAAGAAAATAAACTAAATAAAAAATCTTAACTAAATAAAAGCTTAACTAAATAAAAGCTTAACTAAATAAAAGCTTAACTAAATAAAAGCTTAACTAAATTACGTCTTGCCCGATGCTAAGGAACGCCGGTGCCAACGTAGTCAAGCAACCCAGCGGCCTCGAAACTAACGATAATAATATGTGAACACTAAACTACGTTCAATCCTAGTCCAAAATTCAGGAACGCTGGTGCCAACGTACGTACGTCAATCGACCCAGTGACCTCGAAAAGAAACGATAAACCAAATAAAAACTAATTATATCACGCCTAGTCCAATACTAAGGAACGCTGGTGCCAACGTACGTCAAGCGACCCAGTGGCCTCAAAAAGAAACGATAAACTAAATAAAAACTAAAAGCGAACACTAGATCGCTCGAAATCGCGCCTAGCTCAACTAAAGCTCGAAACTAAGAAACGCTGGTGCCAACGTACGTCAAGCGACCCAGCGGCCTCGAATAGAAACGATAAACTAAATATAAGCTAAACTAAACTACATTCACGCTTAGTCCAAAGCTAGGAAACGCTAGTGCCAACGTACGTCAAGCAAACAGCGAGCGGCCTCGAAAAGAAACGATAAGCTAAATATAAGCTAAACTAAAGTTCATTCCCGCTTAGTCCAAAGCTAAGGAACGCTAGTGCCAACGTACGTCAAGCGACCCAGCGGCCTCTAATAGAAACGCGATAAACTATGTAAAACTAAATTTAAACTCTTCGTTACTAGTAATAGAATCTAATCCTAATCGTACTGATCTATTTTCTTGCTACACTTTATATCTAAAATTATATTCCATTACCAGCTTAAGTACGTAATAGCATGTACTTATCCTATCGTTAGTGACTAGGCAAGTTCAGGTAAAAGCGTGTTTTGGCAGGTAATTAAATACGTACTTACTTGCACCTTGTCGTGGCGTGTGTGGGGGGCGGCGACTCCGACTGCTAGACACCGACCGAGAGACAACGACTGAGAGAGCGAGGAAGCCAGGCACACCGTTACTTACGTACTGTAGTACTGGAGTCGTCCGCTGTAAGGCGCTTCAGCCCTTGAAGCGAAACTCCGGCGGATATATCCTGAAAACTCCGCGTCTTACTTACCCGGTCGAGCCGGACCCCGCCAGGTGACGTCTCCCGCGATGGCGTTGAGCTACTGGAGTATAATTGTAGGTGTGAAGAAATAAAAATCATAACATGTCATTCAACTAAAAACATATTCTCCTCTCAAAAAAATAAACATGCTTTATTTAAACCCCCTATAAAAATGACATGTTACATACTAAATAAACAAACTTTTACACCATTTTACATAGTTTTTTTAGAGGGAATGGCAATAAGCTGGTGAGTGCGCATCAAAGGCTTTGCTTTCAATATTTTCATTTTTATAGTGCGTTTTCTTATAGATTACTGCAAGTTAATTGTGTAAAGATTTCAATAATGTAATCGGTTGTTGTATCCATTTTAATTTCAACGTGAAAAACAGAAATGATAAAAATATAGAATATAGCAACATATATTTCAAAAGGAGTTGTATTTACCATGATGAAAGTTACACATACCAACTCTCTTTATTTTCTTACCGGTATTCTCATGTATTTGGTAACCATTTTTGGATCTGAGGTGTTATTACATTTTCAGGTATATGATGAGAAAACAGTAATAAAACAATTGCAAACAATCCCTAATTTGCTACGTTTCCTGCACAGTACATCAGGCAGTAGTTTGTTACCAACATTTGGAAACCTGTTTATGTAACATAGAAAATAAAACAACATTAAAAATAATATATTAGCTGGGTATATTTTAATATTTATTTATAAGATATTTTATAATATCAACATCTTAGGGGTTTGTTTTGTTAAATATTGATTGAAAGTGATTTAAGTGTGTTAAATATTGCATTAATGAACCATATGAAAAAGGTCCACCAGGACTTACCATTGTACCATAACTGTTATAGTTGGCACATATTCAATAACGTGGTATGAAATTGTACAATAATTAATATTTTTGGAATTATGACTATTTTTAAATAGGTGTAGTAATATTGAGAACAAAATATTTATTAATTTCCAAAAGCTTATGTAGCCGTGATGAAAACTCTGCCCTTCTCTAATAGTGCAACATTATATTATTATTTCAGAATAAAAATATATATGAAGCTTACGACAACACAAACTCTATACTCCATCATTCGATACTATCTCAAAGTACTATACTACAAATTAATTAAAGCACTGCACTGTATACACGTAATCCCACTACATAAGTGGTAGGCATTCAGCATTGGCATTGGCTGGATTACAAAGGACTGTGTAAGCCTATTGCGGAAAACCGCTTATACAGGAAGGTAGGCTGATGTGATAAATTTATAGTTGTTGTCACTTCAACTAACATTTCTCTTTATACCATATTTCTATACAAAATGTCATATACGAGAGCCATGCCTTTACTATTAAACTATTTTAAATTGTTTTTAATTATTAAACATGGTAATTTCATAAAACTCTAACTCAGGGATTATAAAACTTTTCAGGTAAATCAGGAGAGTTTTAAAAACGGTTTAGGATTTAAATTTCTCAAAATCACAACACAGGAAGAATTATAAGGTTGTTGACATCTATACGTAATAAGTTTGATTAGCTTATAAAAATGAATTAAAAATTACATTTGTTCTGGTAAGATCTTTATTTGTTAACAAACTATTTCGTAATTCGAAATTCAATAACTATCCATCTAAAACATACACGTATGCTACCTGTATTATTTTTAGTATAATTTTAAACTTAGCGCAATTACGGTAGCCACAGTTTAATTTTATCTTTGTTAAACCACATTATAAAACCTGTTTATAAATGTGACATCACAATCATAAATTTATGAAATTAATATTATCAGTCATTTAATATATACTATGTAGCAATTCCTCATTATTATAAACAATATTGTATGCACCATAATTACAAAAAAAGACAAGTCAATATTTAAAAAACGCTTTATGCTCTAGGCTGAGCGTTAATGAATAGTATTACAAGAGCGGTTCAAAAAATGTAGTTCAAAAATGGATGTGGTCTGTTTGCACGATTCATTGAGAATGAACAGGCCTTTAGACTTTTATAGACATTTATTTTTACACAGACACAAATGAGTTTGTGGTGGTTCCTACCTGTGCACAAGATGTTTGGTTGTATGTAACTGACGACTGTCACTGAGTAGCCTGTCAAAATATATTTTCTATTCGCATGGAAAATGTGAAATTTTATTTTTGTATTAGATGTTACCAGCAGCATACATAGTTTTCTAAATATGTCTTTATACTACTTAGTAAAGCCACTTTTGATTAAATTATTCTTTGATTAAGACTATTAGGGCCTCAGCAGACTCTTTTATAATTTTTTCGTGTAAAAGTATTTATAGTTCAATTGAATTATATTGCAAATGTCACAGCTGAGTCTTTCTTGTTACCGCGACTAAGCAAAATAGAAAGTAACACGTTTATTTCTAGAAATTGTCGTATATTCCCGTTCTAAGATATTTCCAATGCCGTAATATAATTTTGCTTTGTCGTCCCGTATAATTTTAGCGTGGTTAAAGACTGCCTACCTTCGGGCATTTAAATTCATTTACGGTGTCACAGTTTAGTTTGTTTTATTTTCCCGAACAAAAATCTCTGCACGTACGTATCTCTCGGAATTCTACTTTTGTAAAAAAGCATTTACTTCCGGCCTTTTTAATCTCATTTTAGTCTCAAATATATCCATTGCAATAGCTGTGTTGACCTTGTGGTCCCGATGAAGAAAATTTACATTCTGTAATACTGCAACATACATACTGCAATGTTTCACTTAGACAAACCAATAACAATAAGTACGTTGAAATGACAAGCCTGGATCTGCATATCTATTTCCATTGGAAGTGGGATATAGTTAACTTCTTGTAACATAAAAAAATCGTTTATATGGTTCTCTGTTATTGAAAAGAAATGGATGAATAAAGCAAGATAGTGATACATTTTTTGTTCTTTTCTAAATGCACGAACTTAACTTCTTGAAAGGTATGCTTGCACAAACCGTGAGCAAAAAACAAGTCACAATTTGGAGATAACACCTATATGTTCCTCCCGGCCTGTACTAGCGCCCCTTTAATGTGGTCGTCCCTAATTAATACGTACGCGGTTAACGTCTACCAATAAGAGAAGTAAAAGAGTTATGTCATAGTAATATTTATAGAAATTAATTAATTCTATCATATGAATCCAATTATGCTCGTAACATTAAATTGGTAATTAAAATTTTTAATTGCTTAAACATATAGACTACACATGCTTAGCTATAAAAATACTCCTTTAAAAAGGCATTTTCTTGGAGAAAAGGGTAAAATTGTTGTAAGTCTAGTTTGGTATGCCACTGTATTATACAGTAGCATAAAATTTATGACTTCAATGGGAGTGTAAAATTTTATGCTTTATGACATAAAAATTAGCAGATTGTTAATTGAAGTAATCTCCTTACTTATCACTATCCCAAGCGTAGCAGTAAACTGTGTTAATGGTTAAAGCTTAGCGGTAAAATATTTTTATATTTCAATTACAGGCAAACATCCTTATAGATGCTTATCTCTTGTATCAGATGTTGTGAGTCATTACCCATCACCAAAGTAATAATACTAGACTTATGCACTTTCTTTGGGTTGTTAAAAAGTACTATAGAACTTATCGATATTGTATTGTACATATACCAGTATTTGTACACACATGTAAAAAAAACTAAATAGCTTTATTATGAGTATTAATATACTTAGATATTTAAATAATATAGAAATATTCAGCTTACTAACCAATATTTGATTAATCTAACATACTTTATGATATTTTAAACATGTTATATGGTTTAGAGGAATTGATTGGTCCTATTTGTTCTTTTTGCCTATATTTATCATTACTTTATCTTATTTTATTAAAATTTCTACTAATTTTTTAGCCCTTCAATAAAATCTTAAACATTATATTATAGACAAAAACATTTTAGAACAAAAAATTTAAGAACTAAGGCATATAAGTGAATGGTGATGAAACAAATATTTAACGATTAGCTTGTGAGCCAAAACTGTACAATACAATTTTGAAATCGTACTTTATTCACATATCCATGAAAGATTATGTTTTTAATTTGGTGGTGGTGAGTAGTAAACATTAACCTAATATTAGAGCACACAATTTTATAGAAAAGGATGATGTATATGAATATGTATGTTTTAATATAATTTATTTTTGAAATTAAGCTTAAATATTAGACCAATATTCTCGATGAAGGTAACGAGAAGAAAGCAATATTCGCGGGTAAAGAGTATAAATTACCATTAGAAAGGCTTATATTTCAAAACAATTGTACGTTTCTGTGAAAGAGAATTAAATTAGAAATTTTCTACTATAAGGAATTGGCTATAGGGTGAAAATATTTAAAATTTTCTTGTAATATATACGATATTTCATGAAAATTATACAGTAAATAAATCGTTTAGAACACTAATTGTTAATCAGTGATGTTCAACCTTAACATTTTTGAACGAACCTACCAAGGTTTTTAAGTAATTTTTTATAACACTTAAATATTTGCTAGTTCAAAATCTGAAACATATTAGTTAATTTATTAGTTGCATTTTGTAATATATTTATTATAGTAAAATCATTGCAGAGTTTTTTGTACTTCGTCAGTAGTTTGTTTTGGTAGTTGTTATAGATACAAAATATAACTGGAGCTAACGGGACAGCATACATGCCAGTATACCGCAATACTTCAGGCGCAATTTTTTGTTCCTACTTTTGCATTTTTAACTCTATGAAAAATAACTATAGCATATAAATTTATTTTCAAAATTTTATTCATACAGTTATAGTAAGTTAACATGCTAAATGTCTAACAGTTAGTTTTTCTTATTTTTATGTGTCTCGGTGATTATGATAAAAGTGGCATTTTCAATCTGCAATTAATCCGTAAAATGTAGTTGTAGGGGGTAGGAGGTAACTGACGATAGAAGGATAACGCTTGGGTAATTAACGCATTACTAATCAATGTAACCTTTTAATCACTGAAATTGAACGTATAAACCTAATTAAATAGATACTTAATTTAAACTACACTGTATGTGAAAAATTGAGTATATGATACTCTTTTAGTTATCGTTATATCGGATGGTTTAGTGTGTACAAATAACAAAAAATAAATTATAATATTCTTTCTTCCTAAATTTTTCTTAAAATTATAAGCTTAGCTTTCACGAAAACAGGTAGATTTACCACTACCTTATCCAAACATATATCCATAATTACAAACAAACTTACATGTAATATAAACATCATATTATTTACGTTCATAAGGTAACCAAACTCTTATTTTCTTTTTAAGTGTTTTATACCACTTTCTGTCAGACAGCTATCATCTCAAGTCCCTCTCAAGGCAGCTGATCCTATCTATCCTGTCGTGTATTGTGCTTACTTACGTAACTTATTACGATTTAAATAGTGTGGTCTTTGCGCCAATAGTACATTCTGCAATATGGAATGAATAGTTTATCAATCTATAATGAACAGAACTTTAACAATTGTGCGATAATTGGTAATACTGAAAATTCTTTTGAGCTTGCAAACGAATTTAAAGCACTGTTGTGAGGTTTTGTAGTAATATTAGTATCTTCCAAACTCAAACTAATAAATATGTAGGGCGTAAATGAATAATGGATTATAACAAATTAAAATTACAGTTTGCATTATCTCAAATTTAGCAGTTACAGGTACGAAAGTTTTAAGTCTGAAAAAAGATTTCTATCCGGTAACAACCCCTGACTAGATGTGTCACAATAAAAAAGTTTAGAATCAAAATTGACTCCTAATATTTTTTACTCTTGCAAACATTAGAATGTTACTGAAAGTAACTCTGAATTATCTTTGATGGTATATTTTTTAGTTCTCTACAAGACCCCGATTTGTTAATTTTGAAAACAAAATATTTGCCGAGATTGGGTTGAAAGCTATGATACTCCGACCTGAAAGCTATGATACTCCGACCATCTTTTAACAGCCTCCAAATCAGTTCTGACTCGTTTAATTTATAAAGGACAACTCTCAGATGGATAAGACAACACAGACTGGCAGTCATCAGCACATGAATTAAACACCGTACCTTAATAGTTATCCAAGGTCAGCTGTATATATATATATATATATATATATATATATATATATATATATAAAACTGGTCCCAAAAAACTGTGTAGAGGGACTCTCTGACATCTATAGATTATCAAAGAGAATTTTATCAAACTATGATATTTAGTTCTACTGAAGCGATATGTATAAATCCATTGCACTAAGAGTTTTTAGACTTTAAACAACATTAACTTGGCGGAGGGCAGTTTATTGCTTGAAGAATCAAAAGAATGTGAATAATCCAATACACTCATTATACTTTTTAGACTCGTATCTTTAGTACAGTACCACTCAACAGCCATGTTGAACAACGCCGAAGTCATTATGAATCCCTTACTAAATCCAGATTGGTTTCCTGGGGAAAACATTCTCTGAATCCAAAAGAATTTACGTACTTAACGACTACATTTTCAAGAAGTATAAAAGTCCCTGATAGGATGGATATCGGATGAAAATGGTATAAGAAGATAGGATGATATAACTCGGTAGCGGAATAACCACACTCCGCTTCCAGCTACTAGGAAACTGTCTAGAAATGAATGATGTATAGTAAAGGTTGGTGACGTTATCCACATATTATAGGATCCCAGAAACATTATCTTCTGAATAGACAAACTATATACCATTCATAATGTCTATAATCTTCATTTCATTGAAATATGCAAATTTGAACTCTATGTGGATGCTTTCAGATTGATAATTATTATAGAAGCTTAATATATGTGTACTGTTGCCAAAAAACCATTTGTTTGAAATATGAGCTAATTTTTGGGTCAAAAAGACCAAGTACTTAATTTATATGTCAAAACTCTACCTTAGCAAAAAATCGCAACCTGGAATGCGTAGCTACGATTACCTGAGTATAAACATAAAACCGTATCTGACGGTGTAAAATGGAACCTCAGCTGATAAGTGTAGTAACTGCGGATATTGAATCTCCGTTATGTGGTGTTCGTACATCCTCACATATCTTTATACACCAATTCCAAGTTTTTATCGTAACTTATAACACATCTCATAATTATTGATGAATTTAATTAACATGACACAGTTATAAAATATAATCGCATATTATACAAATGTTGTAAATTTAAATGAAAAAGGCAGAGCCCAAAGTAAGAGTGCAACTTCACCGTGAAAGAGTTCACATCGTCCTGTTTTATTCCTGATAGTAGAACACACTAAAAACCGATATCTTCTTTGCATGTAGGTACTGCAATTAATTTACAGAAGCGTGAAATCATTAACAATAAATATCTAAATAATAGAGTAAAGAGGCGATAGGTCTTGTTTGCAGTTGATGGCCAAAGGTGTGTGGGGTCCTATTAATATTACAGCATTTTTAAAGCCTAAACACTAAGTCATGTGGCTTCTCTTGCATGCTTAAATAAGCTGAAACAAAGCTAGCCTCCCTTTCTTCAAAGGTGAAAAGACTGAGATAGTGCCCATTATCCAACCTTATTGTAGCTTGAAAGGAGGCAGTCCCACACCCAACATTGCCCATCCTGATTATGCTGAAAAGATGCAAGGTCTATAGGACTAAATGCAACGAAATTTTGCCTTATCTTCTTGTCCAATGTAAAATGTTTGCTTAACCATACGTATATATATATATATATTATATGATATACATATTCTATAGCTCATAATTATTTTTTATATAATCACTGCTGCTATCATAATTTATTTGTATGTATATATTTATGTGTATTTAGGAGTTGTTTTAAATTAATTTAAATGAGGTTGAGTGATATAGAGGGCTAGAGATCCTTATCTCCACCTCTTCAATAAAGGAATTTTAAAAATTCTTTTCGTAATGAAGCCTTCAATGTGTTATTCCTCACTAAAAAGTTCTTAATTACTTGAACATTGTTTAAAAATGTATGTAGACTTTATAAAGAAAATGACCACTACAGTAATATATACGGAATCATATAAATTTAAATCACAGTTAGAATCGTTTTGTTACAAAGGTGAGTTAAAATAATACGTTTTTCATAAAGAATAATAGTATCATAAAATAATATTGTTAAAAATATTCAATCGCGGATGAAAGCCGTAATAGAATAATCTAATTTTAGTATTAAACATTACAAATTACATAATAACACCAATTTCAAAGATTTTATGGGTTTAAAAAAGTGAAGATATTATAACAAAATATAGGTTTCAAAAAGCAACTAAAAAAGAATATTTCAATTACAATAATGAATTTGTTCATAAGAATATTAGTAATTTTAAATAGAAAAACTTTCTCAGCAAAGGGAATGGTTTACTTACCTATTGGATCAAATATATCAGATTGCAGAGATAGTTGAAGTGTACTGACAGCACCAACCTCAAGCATTATTATTGTAATATTAATACAGGGACGAAAGGGTAGCTTTTTCATGAACTCAATATATGTTATTGATATTTTATAAATGGAATTCCTGTTGACATCCAAACGAACCAAAATTGTACGTCGTGGATCTTTTTATTTAAATCTCTAAAAAGATTCAGGTATATTGTTATAGATCTGGTTTAATACAGTGCGGTTACTTTGAATATAATAATAATATTTATATGTTAATTATTTTATGTATTATTATAAAACATTGTTCATCACATGGATGAAATAAATGTATGTTTATGTTTTATTTTTAATGTTTATGAATGTGGCTGTTTTCTAATAAAATATGTCATTTTATGAATAAGCCTAAATAGACTTTAAAAGAAAAACTTGTTATAAAAGATAACAAAATTTTTTTAATACACCGTTTGTAATAGTTCTTTGAATATACATTTATATCACAGGAACAGATATATTGTCTAATTTTATTTTTATTTCATTACTAAAAACATACAATATAAAACTATAATTAATTTTATTATATATTAAAACGGAGAAAGTGTAAAAGTGCCAAGCTATACGTAATTACATTTAAAACTATTTAATACTGATTATATCAGTAAAAATCTAATAGGTTTATTAACAGAGATGGAGTTATGTAAGGGAATGACTTAATAAATATTTATTCGACCGAGTGCCGTTGAGAAAATACTATAGCGCTTCAACTGTCGTCTGGTATGGTAATGTAGATTTTCGTCTTAACGACTTTTAAAGATCTTTAGGAGTTACAACAATATGGTTCTTTACAAATTGTTGTAAAAGTTTGACACACTGAAATGTTAAGTTATTTTTTACGTATCACACTAGTGCGATTAAAATATATAATTTTTAAAGAAATCCAACAATGCGCATAAATAAATCATCGATAAATTTATATTTAGTACTTTTGATTTCACTACTTAAAAAAAAATTTGTAGCAAAATTATGATCTCTTTCATAATTTTGACTAAATGTACAGAACAATCGTGAGTCTAAAATAACGTTTACTGAACTTACTGAGGATCGCTCTCTACTCATACCTATGTATGGTAATATTTTAATCTTTGACAGTATCAAACATTCTGTAATAAAAAAATCATTAATACGACGACATATCATAAGGGTTAAAAGTAATTAACAGCAAATACGGTATTAAAGGGCTAAATTTGTAAAGGTGTTTCAATGATTGCCCCAATCAAGAACATATATACATAAAAAATTTTAAATCTGTCCTTCGGTCGGAAATCATCTATTTCTACTTATAGTAATCTACTTTTGATCAAAGTTTGGTTCATTGTACGTTGACATAATAGCATTTGCCTTCTTCCAGTTTAAAAGTGTACTTCGTTCACAAAGTAACTACTTTTCGTCATTGTAATTTACTTATGGTCCAAGATATCCCGGCCTCAATAAATCTTTGCCTCTTGGCTGGACCTAGAAAATTTACCAATAAGTAACTAAATATATATACGCTATCAGTTACCCATATTTTACTAGTCAATCACTGGTTACATCATAGATATATCGTTTATAAGGTAGTCCGTTTAGTTTATAATATGTGTGTTCAATTTAACTCACTGGAACTGCGATAAGCTGGAAAACAAAATGTAGTATTTATGGGTTTCAACCCATTTAATTTTTTTCATTTCCACCTTGATGAGTGTTAGAAATGTACGCATAAGATTTAGTTTTTCTATTTCAGTCATGAGGCATATACGAGTATGTATCAAGTTTTACATTTCTGGGATAATAGAAGATTTGACAATTAGCGACGAGTGACTGAGTGATGTATTGTATTGTAATAATTTTGTCATTTTATGTGACTTAGAAGTCACTAAGTTATCATTGACACCATTACTTCACAATTAAAACCATATTTATATTTGATTACAACTGAAAAGGTGGAAATTTTATGTCTTTTTATTTTTATTAACATTTTGTACTCTTATTATTATTATTATTATTAACTCTTCGTTTTTGTATTTATCTATAACATAAGTTAGTTATAACATTACTTGGACTGTGATATAAAGAGTTTATTACAAAACAAGTATACTGAATATTGTAGAATAATCAAAAAAATTTAAGAGTAGTATTTGGTATTACATAATGCATTAGATAGAAATTTACCCTTATTAAACGTTGAAAATATTAAAACCCGTACTACTGTATCTTATATAACTAATATATGAAGTATACAGGCTAAACAAACATTTGTGCAGAAATGCTGGTGTGACCTAAAAATGAATGATGTATTTTGTTAACATCATGGAGATAATATCTAAATCATAATTATGTTACGAGTGAGAAGACATATCAGAGGTAAAATGTTGCGTATTGTTTGTAGTTGATGGTATAGAGTGTCTCCTTGCCGATGACTAGGCGGTAGTCGGACAATCCTTGGTAATGAAGTCTTGACATCGTAACGTTTAATTCCATTACTAGCATTTTAAAAATATGAAATAATAAATAATTATTTCGCTTTCTTTATGGTTTAATATTCTATGAATAATTTACCTTTATAAACGTATGCTGGTGTTTCTATAAAAATAATACTAATTCTTATGCTATTTAAATCAAATATAAAATCATTCTATCAGACAACATTTTTCATCACATTTGTAATAAAAAGAATGTAGAAGTTCACTTTATATATTCAGGTGCAATTATTTGCTTAAAAACCTGAGGTAACCTTTGAGGTAAGGTAAATGATTTCAATGGAGAAAACTGGCACATTTAACTCATCCCATTAATCTTTCTCAGAACTTCTGTATGATAGATGATAAGCGTGTTTTACGTGCAAGAAAACATTGCACGTGTATTTGAAGTACTGTATACCAGTATCACTTGCATTTTTAATTAAAATATATATTTATTAAATATGTTATTATGGCTAGGATTCTTTTTTGTAAAAAAAACTTTAAAACAAAAAAGCATCATGTATTCTCCCTGCCTCGTGTCACTAATTCATTAGCAAATACTATGTCAACTCGTATACACTCGTAGCCCTTTTTGCGTCCAACTTAGGATTTTTTCGCTTGGTCATTTAAGGGTAAACAATGTAAATCTTGCTCAATACTGTACAGAATATAGTGAACATTTATTTAAGGACATTAGACGTTGTTCCCTTCACAAATGTAAGGATACTTTATTATATACTTTATTTCGTTATTATTGTATATTATACAATAAAAATGAAATACATAAAAAGACTTGTAAATATAACAGTTGGACTTCTTAAACCGGTTGGCACTGAGTGTCACATAAATCACATGTAAAACTATGTGTCTTACCAAGGAAACTTTATATAGCCATCCCCAAATATTGGGAAGTTTAATTGTTGTTTAAAAAGCATTTTCCTAAAGAAGAATTTTAGAATTTTCACTCAAAAGATTCCTATTAGTTATTATGTCAAATTATACAGTCATGGTATATATGCCAAAACCTAACCCATCAGTTTCAATGTTATAAATAACATCCCGTTTGGATGAAGATTTAACACTCTGTTTCATTTCAACAATATAACATTTTAGTTCTTAGGCTTATGGAACAGGTGTCATAACTAACAAGTTTTTCGGACCGTACCGGACCAAATAATTGCTTACATTATTTGGAAATGTTACTTAGCAATGTTTCAACATGGTGTGAAGGTGCTGTAAATGTGAGTTTAACGGGTTTTCTATTTAAGCGACAACTGGAAGACTTTTCAAACTATATAAACGAAGCGCATTATAAGAAGAAGTGTGAAATTCGATAGGTATATAGAAGGATACAATCTAATATTTATGAATCGATGATTTATAAATTATGCAAAACAGTGCCTAGTTAGCCGTGGCATAAGAAAGCTGGATTTAAATATAATGCGTTATCTATGTAACATTTTGCCAAAATACAATATTGCACGAATTTAAATAACTTTGGTCAGACTTTCGTCCATTATTAATATATTAAACATGTATAATGTATATCACACGTCAGCTGCAACGGAATAGTTATGTTACAATGTCAGTACGTTAATGTAACAACTTGTACACAATTTTGAAAATACTTTAAGAACAACTTTTGGTTTGGACTAAATAATACAATGCTTTTTGCTTTTTGTGGGAAAATAGTCAACAGGAATATGATATATATATATATATTAGTTTGTTTAATTTACAAGCTGTCGTAAAATATAATCTTCAATAATAAGGTTAAGTGCACACCAATCCTTTAGTTTTAAGTTTACAATATTAATATTAGAAACATATTTATTATGTTACGAAATAAATTGTTGACGCAATTCAGTACACATTAACCGAATAATTTTCAACATAAATAAAAAAATATAGTCGCATATGCTAAAACACCATCGTTTTGGCCGAGGTGTAGTCTCAACCATATGTTTTGATCGCTAAAATATATGGTAAAAGTGTAAATATTGTTCATAATTTATATATACATATAAGCCATTAAGCATATAAGTATAAAATTAAACAAAAAACGGAAACCAAAAGTATTCACGTAATAAATCAATAAAACATCGTTTTAACTATTATGTTGGGGAAAAGTAGGTTGGTACTTACTGATTCAACGCATGCCAATCGTCTAGAGCTCGCTGCTGCTGTTGATTAAGTGAATTTCCTGTGAATATTGTAAAGCGTGTATGATCTTCAATTCAAGATGGTTATTCAGGAAATATCACACATTATTATGGAAATGCTCTGCGTCGATCAAGCTAAAGGTAATTCCCACGCGTGCGCAGCGGAAAATTGTCCTTGTGACTGGTTAATATAGCCTCTTACATGTATGCTACGCTTCGGCTTACCAAATTTTACCTCTTTCAACTATTCATGATTAGGCCCTATAGATTTTTTATTTTTACTGGTCTGTATTACACTAGGGATGTTTTTATTTCGTTAACATCAGCGCGGGGCAGCACTGAACTGTCGGCGTCAGGTCGATGTCCGAAAGCTTTACTGTCCTGTATTTTAACTTATTGTACCTTTTACAAGTTCGTTTGATTTTTTGGGCATACCAAGAAAAAAGAACTAGTAGTTAAATGGGATGATTAACGTTTGACCAGCGCGGCCTGCAGCAGCTCATTCTACCCCCACGATCTTTCTAATTATGTATACTTGTAGGAGCGTACGCGTACTACGTGACTGCCGTGCGAGCCAATGACTAACATATTTTCTAATATTTATAACTTTCTCAAATTGAAAAACAGAATGCACTCAACAATATTTAAAGTCAATTTTTATTTGACATGCTATCCTCCACTGAATTGGTGGCCTCTGTTTAACAGGAATTACCTACATAGGTTTACTATAAAATTACAGCGTATAACATTTTAACATAGCGTAAATACACCCCTTCACAAAATTACAGACCATGCGCTATCAACATATCTTGAGGTTCAATTTTAAGAGAGACTTATTTTATTCTAGAACGCATAAAATTTCTAGTGAATAGATTTAATATTTTAATTATAATTCAACAAATGGGATGTAAGCTAACATACAACAGCACTTTCATGATTAAACAGCATGGTAAATGCATCATTATAGTGCTATATATAAACGTAATTTACTAATAAGTTTAGAACTTCATTGTAAATACAGAATTTTCACTGTAAACATAATAAATCTATAATATTAGTATTCATTCTCATAAAGTTGTCTAAGTATAGAATGTCCTATAAATAATATTACTATCTATAAAACTAAAGTATACATTCAAATTATTAATACTACCTGGTACGTTTAAACTTAACTAAGAACGTCTCATACTTATTCACATTAATTATCAGCAGTTATAATATTAGTATTCATTCTCATAAAGTTGTCTAAGTATAGAATGTCCTATAAATAATATTACTATCCATAAAACTAAAGTATACATTCAAATTATTAATACTACCTGGTACGTTTAAACTTAACTAAGAACGTCTCATACTTATTCACATTAATTATCAGCAGTTATAATATTAGTATTCATTCTCATAAAGTTGTCTAAGTATAGAATGTCCTATAAATAATATTACTATCCATAAAACTAAAGTATACATTCAAATGATTAATACTACCTGGTACGTTTTAAACTTAACTAAGAACGTCTCATACTTATTCACATTAATTATCAGCAGTTATAATATTAGTATTCATTCTCATAAAGTTGTCTAAGTATAGAATGTCCTATAAATAATATTACTATCCATAAAACTAAAGTATACATTCAAATTATTAATACTACCTGGTACGTTTAAACTTAACTAAGAACGTCTCATACTTATTCACATTAATTATCAGCAGTTATAATATTAGTTCTTTCAAATAGTTTCCCTTAATATAGGGATAAAGAGCCGTCAATTAAGTTTTGACACATATTTTTGTACAGAAATAAACAAAATATCACATAAATATATGAGAACTGTGCATAATTTTATGGTAACTGATGTCTAGTTTTAAATAAGCATATCTTAATAAGTCTTACAGGGTAGAGATTTTTTGCTGCCATAAAGCAATGTGTAGGGTCAGGTTTATGACGGCAGAGGCTGCATACAAAACAACGCCTTGAATGTCAAGTTTGACATTATCTGTACACATGGTGTCTTAAGTTTTACTGGTGTTGTTACCGGCTTTTAAAATATAGCTTTTCATTCTTACCACAAATACCTTTATATTATGTCTGATTTGTAATTCTTATGAACTACTGAGCGTTTCGTAATGTTACCGAAACTTGATTAATATAAAATTTCAACTGTATCATTGAAAATACTATTTCATGCACTTATCGAAATTTTTATTGAAATAGGTGTTTCTTAATTGTAGCTAGAGCTTAATTATAAGTATTATTTCATATTGAAAGTAAAGTATTTTCTTCATGCCTATTTATCTTAATTTGTCTTTCTTTAATGAACGTTAAAGTGCTAATTTAAATACTGTTTACATAACTTAATTAAAGGTGTGTTCCTAAATTTATGCAAAAATAAATGAGTAGCACCATATTGTTATCTGTGTAAATACTCGTGGTAGCTTGTTTGGAAACAGTCCTAAACTCGGCAGGTAGTTTGTTCTACGTTTTTACACATCCAAGGCTACAATTCATTTGGCTTTTAAACCTGAACTATTATAAGTTACGTTTTATGATATTTTATGTCGATTACATGATATTTCTGAGTATTATTTATTTTAGGAATCTTTAGAATCCCATCCAAGCTAGGATAGTACATGAATCTCCTCACTTTTCTGTTATATAGAAGAATCTGCAATGACGTGTGTTATAGCTTGTGATTATTAAAAGTAGTGTTTATTATAGTACCCTAAGTTAAATTCATGCAATAGATTTTCAAATAAAGTTAATACTACAGTTATTTCAACAAAACGATAAATTAAACATAAGTGATTTTATTTTATTAAGAACAACATGCACAATTACAATGCTAAAGAAGTATTATTTTTTTATAATTTTATATTTATAAGTTTAGAGAAACAATTAATATGATCTATTGGTTACTGCTACTAGATCTATAAATTAGACCAAAAAGATAAAAGTTAAAACATACCCTAAGTGGGCAGGATATTTAAGACATATTTTATACCTCTGTATATTTTTCAACAAACTATTATTGCTCTCTTATATAAAACTTTTAGTAATAACTACGCTTAACATTTAGTATAAAATGGTAGAAGTCAGTTCATAATGTCTGAGAACATAACAGGTGCGAGAGTGAATAAAAGGATTGATTTTTATATACGTATATTCATGTCACAAGTAAGACTTGCACACATTGTAATATTTCCCTAGAAAGTCACTTTATTACTTATGCTTTCTGACGAAACATATTTATTATTTCATATTTAGAATGAGATATTTCATTCAGTTCCACATCCAGATTGCAATATGTAACAAAGAGGATATCTTGAATGGTACGGCCGTGAGTGAAACGAAGTGAATATCACAACATGAATACAATCAAACAAATATTC
Source organism: Homalodisca vitripennis (assembly GCF_021130785.1). Lineage (NCBI taxonomy): Eukaryota > Metazoa > Arthropoda > Insecta > Hemiptera > Cicadellidae > Homalodisca > Homalodisca vitripennis. The sequence continues at coordinate 157,721,746 of NC_060208.1, forward strand.
ATCCTGTTGCATAGAATTCATATTTAGATTTTATTGGAATATACAATTGTTCAAACCTATACCATTCCACATGTTTATACAATTATATAACGATGGATTATTACATTCTAATCGTTATCTTATTTAACCTAATACATTATATGTATATATATATATATATATATATATATATATATATATATAAAACATTATATATAATGTATTAATATATTCAATTTGTATTATGCTATATTTTATTTCAAAGCGTATATATGTTTTTTACTTCTTCAGGAAATAAATTAATCAAACACTCACAAAAATTTTTGTGAATACATATTTTTTGTGTCTTTATTTGATTCACAATAAAAATATAAAGAAATTTAATATCCACTAAAACTAATAAAATTTTTGGTTTTCTTTTAATATACTATGATACAAATTTAAATTCAATTGTATTTATTGATACCAACAAACCGCTTCTTGAAAATTTACAACAATTTTACATTCTAAGACAAATTTATCAATTTGAGGGTATATTAACGAGGGTATTTTAAATTACATAAGCGAAACACATTTTAGGTTATTATAGATATTCTTGTTTAAATTTTGTAAACTATTATTTATATATTGGCAAAATAAATTTTAATTAATTTTGTAAACTATTATTTATATATTGGCCAAAATAAATTTTAATTAATTTCGAACGTTAAAAAATAATGTTTCTAAATTGAAGCTTGGCATTTGATAGAAGTTTGATCTGCAGTAAACTAACAATAGGGGCCATAGGTCAATAAACCTTATAAATAGGATCCTATACTATCAAATCATTTTCTACTACAAAATTTACAGTAGAACTACTAGTTAAATGTCTGGCAAATAATACATCTTTTATCGTGCACAAAGCCCAAGTAACAAATGGTTTGGCAGATTGATGAACAATACATTGTTCACCTCAATCATCTGCTCTAATTTCAAAGTTTTATGTTTTTTTCTAGTCTATACTAATTATATTAAAATACAAATCATAATAGTTATAAATTGTGTACTGTAAACAATTAAAACTAATATTTCATATAGTTAAGTATAATGGTACATTTTCAATTATACAATAACAATGTAACGAGTGTTAAGGCATTTATTTTATGTTAAAAAGTGTATAAAGCTCGTATAAAGTGTAAAAATGCTTTATTTCATAAAAATTATTCTGGAAAACGTTGTACTCTTAAACACAAAAAATGCTAAGTTGTATGCATGGTTCAACAGGGTCCATCCATATCTCTCACTTATGCATACTGGTTAACATACCCGCTACGCTTTTCCTTTTGTATTTAGTTTTTAAATATGTATTAGATAGTTTGCCATAAAATTAAAGGCGAACGTACAATTTTAAAATAAGTTAAAAATAAAAGTACAAAATAAAATATTTTCTGTATTTTATATTTTGTTTTTATTGAAGTGCAATTTTGGTGTCCCTAAAAATATTTGAATAAAACAATACTCATAAGGAGTAGGCATAAGTGTACATGCTGGACAATTCAGCCATACTAGATTAAAATTTTTGTTAACATTTATTTCCTGCAAATATTAAAAGCTACATGGAAGAACATTTATTATATTATACAACTTCCCTTGAGAATAACCATATCGTGTAATTTTTTAAGGTGGTTGTAAACATCTTTATATTGATTTCCATTCAAATATATTATTGTGAATTGATAAAGCTTGTTATAAAAAAATGTGATTAATTTGTACAAAACAATAATATTTCAACTTATTTATATAGAATAAAAAAATGAGCACTCAAAGAATTATCTTAGTGGAATCAGTTAATTATATAAAGTCTCAAAACAAAGTACTGCGATAAGTGAAGTCTTTGTGTGACTTAGGAAATTGCATTTTGAAACTTTGTCCTGTTACTTATTGTTCTGATGACTAGACCATATTTAGAAGTCAGGGTGTATATTATGTCTGGGAAACACCCAAATATATCCTTTAATAATTTAAATATAAATTTGAAACCTCTTACAATCGTGATAGAGATTGGGCATCTACTTTTTGGAACAATGTTTTGTTATGTCACACCAACGGGGACGTCTGCCGAGGGAATCGTGAATATTCTTAATGGAAGCCTATACCTTGTGATACATAATTTTAAAGGTAATAGCTTACTGAATTGAATGCCACAAAACCGCATCTCAAGGGAATTATTCTATCAGAAAATAGAGCATTTTTAGTATTGAAAATTTACTGATGTTCAACAATGTAATTTTAACATGGTTCTTGCCACAAAATGTGTTTACACACTAATTTTTTAGCATTTTTTTAAATGTTCAATTAAATAAAACAAAAATTTCATTTTAAGCAGGTTCTATTAGCACAAATTTTGCCAGTTTTTATTACAGTACAATTATGGAAATACTTATGTTATTGATTTCTTATTACAAATAAAAAATAATGTATGCTGTTTAGAAAGTCTTACAACAAACGTTTTACCTGCATTTGGTGTCAAAGCAATTGTTCGAACTGTGTTCCTTCTACGGTTTGACAATGAGCCAATCTTGTGTAAAATGTATTCGACAGAGTTGCCTAACATTTCTTCAGTTATCGCAAAAGCAATCTCCTCTATAATCCTGTTTCTTAGGTCTTCCAAATTATGAGGCTTTCTTCTATAAACATTGGATTTTAAATGACCCCATAGGAAATAATCGATTGGTGACAAATCCGGAGATCTTGGAGGCCATTCGATTTTCTCCTCTTCGGCCAATCCATTTATGAGGAAACCTTAAATCCAAATACTCTCTTACCTGTCCTCCCATAAATGGGGGTGGAGCACCACCATCCTGCTGAAACCATACATTATCAAAGTATTCTCCTGAATGCAATTTGAGTAGCTGGGATTATTTCATTTTGGAGCATATTGTAGTAAAGTTCGGTATTTAAATTTCCATTGATGAAAAAGGGTCCAACAATTTTGTTACCTAAAATTCCACACCATACGTTTCATTTTTTGTGGTTGCTGTGAATGGGACTCAGTAATCCAATGTGGGTTTTCACTAGCCCAGTAACGGCAATTGTGCCTGTTAACATTGCCATTTAGGAAAAAAGTTGCCTCATCAGAAAATAGTATGTTGGTCAGAAAATCTCTATTGTCATTCACATTTGCGCATCACAAGTTCACAAAAACTAAACTCTTCTGTCCGTAATCATCCTCACTTAACTGTTGGACTAAATGAACTTTTAAATGGTTTGTATTTATTAATTTTTCAAAATCTTACTCCACAGACATAGGGTGCATATCATGTTGCTGTGCAGCTTTTCTGAGCGATGTATGTGGGTCTTCAATAAATGTTTGCAAAACATCTAGTGCATGTTCTTCATCTGTTGCAGATTGTATCCTACCCGACTTTGGCCGATTACATACACTCCCTGTCATTTCAAAAAGCTCAATAGTTTTTGATATTGTTGAAAACACTTATGGGATTCCTTTCTGGAAAGTGTCATTAAACAAATTACAAACTTCCCGATAAGATCTTTGACGATCGCCATATCCTCGCATCATCAACAGAGTAATTCGTTCTCTTTCAGACAATTCCATTAAAATGCCAAATAAAAACTGAACTACTGTAATTAGATAACTTGTTGACAGCAATGCTTCAGAGACACTGATTAACTCGACAGGAATGATATGACCTTTGTCCATTTGTAATTCTCAAGATTAGACCTGTCTAGTGAAAGCTCCATGCTTCAACAAACTGAAACCTGTAGACCAGATGATTAATAACACAATAATGTTTTCTCATAGGCTAGTAACCATTGTCTCTTTAAACCTTCCTGCTGACTGGAAAACACCAAGTACAGATTCATAAGTAATCAGAGAAAGTGACTCATAAGTTTTTATTCATTGTAATAAAAAACTGGTAAATTTGTACTAATGAAACCAGCTTAAAAATAAATTGTTTATTTTATTTTAATTGAAACATTTAAAAAATGCTAAAAAATTAGTGTAACACATTTTGTGGCAAGAACCATGTTAAAATTACATTGTTGAACATCAGTAAATTTTCAATACTAAAAAATGCTCTATTTTCTGATAGAATAATTCCTTTGAGATGCGGTTTGTGGCATTCAATTCAGTAAGCTATTACCTTTAAAATCAAGTATCACAAGGTAATAGGCTTCCATTAAGAATATTCACGATACCCTCGGCAGGACGTCCCCCGTTGGTGTGACATAACAAAACATTGTTCCAAAAAGTAGATGCCCAATCTCTATCCCG